>NC_035448.2:63271750-64018539 GCF_002127325.2 Helianthus annuus
AGCTTGTCGTTTTTGCACTCACTGCAACCTCTACGGTCATTTCACTGCGAACTGCCGCTACGGTCCTCGTCAAACCCCAGCTCAAGCTACTGTCAACCAAGCTATACTCCCTGCTCCTCAAGGTCAACCAGCAGCTCCGGCACCAGCAGTCAATGCTAGAGTCTGCTTTGCATGTGGTGACCATAACCACTTTGCCAACAGATGCCCGAACAGGGTAGTCAAGCAAGAGCCCCAGCAACAACAGCAACAACAGCAGCCTCAGCAGCAGCAAGCAGCCCATGCCCGAACTTTCAACATCAATGCCCGCCAGGCTCAGGCGGATAACAACATGGTTAATGGTACGTTCCTTGTGAATGGTATTTATGCATCATGTTTGTTTGATACTGGAGCCGATAACTGCTTTGTGTCATTTGAATTCGAGAAGCTCCTTAGTCGTAAGCGCTCTTATCTAACCTCGTCATTCGAAGTCGAAGTTGCTACAGGAAGAACTATTGCTGTTAACTCAGTACTTCGTGATTGTACTCTCGAACTCAACAATCACATCTTTCCGATCGACCTTATTCCGATGCAACTCGGAAGTTTTGATGTCATAATAGGCATGGACTTTCTTCGTGAAAACCATGCTGAAGTTGTGTGCTTTGAAAAGATGATTCGATTCTCGCTCGCGAATGGTGATCTTCTATGTGTTTACGGTGAAACAACGTCGAAAGGTCTTAAGCTTATGTCGTGTATTCAAGCCAGCAAGTATCTCCGCAAGGAGTACCGAGCCTTCTTGGCCAACATCGTGGTAGCGGAGAAGGGAAAGAAAAAGAAAGTTGAAGTTAAAGATGTGCCAGCGGTTCGCGAATTTCCTCAGGTGTTCCCTGACGATCTTCCCGGACTACCACCAAGTCGTGATATCGACTTTCGTATCCACCTCATTCCTGGAGCTAACCCCGTTGCCAAAGCCCCTTATCGACTCGCTCCATCCGAAATGCAGGAACTCTCGAACCAACTCCAGGAATTACTCGAAAAAGGCTTTATTCGCCCAAGCACCTCTCCTTGGGGCGCGCCAGTCCTTTTCGTCAAAAAGAAGGACGGGTCGTCCCGGAAGTGCATCGACTATCGGGAATTGAATAAGCTAACCATCAAGAACCGATACCCTTTGCCCTGAATTGACGATTTGTTTGATCAGCTACAAGGTGCAGCGTGCTTCTCTAAGATCGATCTACGTTCAGGATATCATCAGCTACAGATTCAGGAGGAAGACATTCCTAAAACCGCTTTTCGAACCCGTTACGGCCATTACGAATTTGTTGTCATGCCCTTTGGTTTAACCAACGCACCCGCGGTTTTCATGGATCTCATGAATCGTGTGTGTAAGCTTTATCTTGACCGTTTCGTCATCGTGTTCATCGACGATGTCTTGATCTATTCCAAATCGAAAGCCGAACACGCGCAACATCTACGTTTGGTTCTCGAGTTACTTCAGGGGAACCAACTCTATGCCAAGTTCTCCAAGTGCGAATTCTGGTTGGAGGAGGTTCAGTTTCTGGGTCATATAGTGAATAGTCAGGGTATCCACGTCGATCCTGCGAAGATTGAAGCTGTCAAAAGCTGGATTACGCCTAAGAACACGTCAGAAGTTCGTTCTTTCCTCGGACTAGCGGGCTATTATAGACGATTCATCGAGGGATTCTCCAAGATCGCTGTGCCGCTTACCGCTCTCACCCATAAGGACAAGCCTTTTGTGTGGGGAAACGCACAAGAGACTGCCTTTCAAACCCTCAAGCATATGCTGTGCAACGCACCGATTCTTACACTGCCCGACGGAAGCGACAACTTCATTGTCTACTGTGATGCTTCTAACCTTGGTCTCGGCTGTGTTCTCATGCAGCGAGACAAGGTTATAGCCTACGCATCTCGTCAGCTCAAGATCCACGAGAAGAACTATACAACCCATGACCTCGAGCTAGGCACGGTTGTCTTTGCATTGAAGATTTGGCGACACTACCTGTATGGCACTAAGTGTACAGTCTACACTGATCACAGGAGTTTACAACATATCTTTAACCAGAGAGAGCTTAATATGCGTCAACGCCGATGGGTAGAACTTCTCAACGATTACGACTGTGAGATTCGTTACCACCCAGGCAAGGCGAATGTGGTTGCTGACGCTCTCAGCAGAAAGAGTTACGTGCTCAGTACCCGAAATATCCAAGCACAGCACAACCTCGAAACCCTCATCCGGGAAGCTCAACATGCTTGCTTTAGCGAGCGTACATTGAAGAGAGAAAGGATCTATCACGATGGAGCTCAGTTAGTAAGCAAACCAGATAGGATATTCTATTATTTGGACCGAATCTGGATCCCTAAGCGGACCGATTTGCGAAAGATTATCATGAACGAAGCCCACAAATCCCGATATTCTATTCATCCCGGTGCAGACAAAATGTACCAGGACCTGCGTTATAAGTACTGGTGGCCGGGGATGAAAAGGGATATCGCTCTCTACGTTGGAAGCTGTTTAACGTGTGCAAGAGTCAAAGCTGAACACCAAAGACCTTCTGGCTTACTCGAACAACCGCCGATACCTATATGGAAGTGGGAGAGTATAGCTATGGATTTCATAACCAAGCTCCCGCCCACGCCATCAGGTCACGACA
The DNA here is from genome assembly GCF_002127325.2 of Helianthus annuus. Classification (NCBI taxonomy): domain Eukaryota; kingdom Viridiplantae; phylum Streptophyta; class Magnoliopsida; order Asterales; family Asteraceae; genus Helianthus; species Helianthus annuus. The sequence continues at coordinate 63,274,396 of NC_035448.2, forward strand.
GTATTTGGGTCATAGTTGATCGTCTAACGAAATCAGCCCACTTTTTGCCGATACGAGAAGACTACAAGGTGGAACGACTAGCCCAAATCTACACCGACGAGATCATTCGTAATCATGGTACGCCTCGTGATATCATTTCAGATCATGACGCTCGGTTCACTTCGCGATTGTGGGAAACGTTTCAAGCGGCCCTTGGTACGTCGCTTAATCTGAGTGCTGCATTCCACCCTCAAACCGACGGACAGACTGAAAGGACGATCCGTACTCTTGAAGACATGCTCCGAGCGTGTGTTATAGATTTTGGTGGTAGTTGGAACAAACACCTGCCATTGGTGGAATTCTCGTACAATAACAGCTATCATGCCAGCATCCAAATGGCACCTTTTGAGGCTTTGTATGGTAGAAGATGTCGATCGCCTATTGTGTGGCACGAGATCGGTCACTCGCAACTAACCGGTCCCGAGATTCTACAAGAAACGACTGACAAAATCCACCAGATAAGAGACAACTTGGTAAAAGCTCGGAACAGACAGAAAAGTTACGCAGATAAAAGACGCAAGCCCCTTGAATTTGAAGTTGGTGACTACGTACTCCTAAAGGTATCACCTTGGAAGGGTGTAGTCCGATTCGGCAAGAAAGGGAAACTCGCGCCTCGATATGTTGGACCTTTTAGGATTCTGGAAAGGATCGGAAAAGTCGCCTATAGACTCGAATACCAGAGGAACTCAGTAACGTCCACCGACTTTCCATGTCTCTAACCTCCGAAAATGCCTAGCTGATCATGATCTAATCGTACCACTCGACGATCTTCAAGTCAACGAAACGTTACACTTCGTGGAAAAGCCTGTCGAAATCATGGATCGCCAAACCAAGCAGCTCAGGCGCTCTCGCATCCCGATCATGAAAGTCCGATGGGAAGGCAAACGAGGCGCGGAGTTCACTTGGGAACTCGAAAGCGACATGAAGGCCAAGTACCCGCAGTTGTTTAAATAAATAGATCTGAAGCATCAAATTGGTAAATCACGGTGTCGTGTAGCCTTCGAGCCTAATTTCGGGACGAAATTCCCTAAACAAGGGGAGGCTGTAACACCCCGTGTTTTCGAATGTCAAAGTCAAAGTCAAAGTCCAAGTCAACTTTGACTTTCTTTGACTGTAGATAGTCGATTTTGTGTTTTAATTGTATTATGTGGAGTAAGTGTTGTAATCAGCAAGAATCGAGGTAATCGAATGTGTTTTAACGCAAACCGATCTACGACTCTGAATAGTAGGAAGTAACAATGCGATAAAGTTAACCTATTCAGCAATCAAACCGATCTAACAATCAATCAAACTCGAGACCCGAGTTATGCGAATTGTGGTATTGTTATACGTGTGTGTGTGCCTTATGTGTTACTTGTGCGTGTTTACTTTATGTTTGGTGTGGTATTCAAGCAAACCAATCGAAAATCGAATCGAAACTCGAAAAGCAAACAAACTCAATCGAAACCGGCATCGAAACGTGACTTAACGAAGATTGTATGTTAGATATAGTGGTTGGGATTAAAAGTAATTTGACTAGGAACTCTATCAAAATCATAACATCATACGTCGGAATCGAAACGTCGAAAATCGTCGCAAAATACTCGAAGTGCATGGCGGATCGAACAGGAAGCATCCTGATCGAACAGGCCAGCCGATCGGCTAGCACTTTGCCAGCCGATCGAGCTGCCCACTCGATCGGAGTTCCCAGCCGATCGGCTGCCACTTTCCTCTTTTGGAAGCCTATAAATAGGGCTGTCATTGTCATACTTTCCATTTTTGGAAAGCTCTGACCGAACCAGCTATCTTCTTCACCTTTTCTCAGATTTCTCTCAATCCCGGTAAGTTTTCACTCTAATTCTTGTACGATCTTGATCATTACTTGATTCTACACCTTTCTATCTTTCAAAACTTGGATTCTAACCGTGAAATCACCAAGATCTAAGTGTTCTTGGGTGATGTCATCATGGTGTTCTTGAAAAACATCATGTTTTGGCCTCAATCCACTATGATTAGCTTAGATCTAACCGATTTCCACATAAACAAGTTAAGGTCCATCATAGATCTAAACATTTTCATGATGTGAAGGATTGAAAGAAGGATTCCCAACTTTCTTTCAACTCTTTTACACTCAATGCTTTCAAATCAATAGAAACGGAGCTTGAACCGGCTAAACAACCATTCTAACAGTTAAAAGGTTCAAGATTCGGATTCTATATATACAAGGTTAACCCGATATCGGTTAAACTCTAAACCGACATTCCAAACCGTTCAACCGGCCGGACTTGGGTGATTCCTGTTCGAGCCAAGGGAACAGGTGGGAACGAAGATTATCAAAGTTCAACACGTTGTCAACATACCTTGAAAGAATGACAAATAAACAAACAACCAAGTGTTAGACGAAAGGCCGACCAGGTCAGAAATGCTGGCCGAACGGCTAGGCTGTCGAACAGCCCAGCCGGTCGGACATGCCAAACCGATCGACCGGGCCAGCCGATCGGCTAGCACATGGTCCCACACTCCCAAACTTTTGAAGTATAGTATTGACGAAGTAATGTTCAATCGGATGGGTCACTCGATGGATAAACATTACTGTTCGGATCATGAGATACTATGCTTCAACACTTAATCGTTTTCACAACTTGTTCGTAGTAGGGAATGCCAGCCGATCGAACAGACTATTCGATCGAGTGACATTCAGTTGAGGACTAACCCTGAAGCTCCTAGCCGATCGAGTGAGCTAGCCGATCGAGTGAGCTAGCCGATCGAGTGAGCTAGCCGATCGAGCGAACCGCTCGATCGACCAACTTGAAAGGTAGGAACACTTCAGTGATCTCAAATACTGCAACAAAAACTTCCAAAGTTCAAATCCTCTAATACAAACACACCAGAGGAAGAAACAATCCACTCGAATGGTCCAGCCGATCGAGCCAACCGGCCGATCGAACAGGACTGTCCAATCGAATATACCAGCCGATCGAACAGGCCGTTCGATCGAACCTGCCGTTCGATCGATCAGTCCATTCGATCCACCCATACTTGTTTACTTTTCAGCGTCACTTATCGTTATGCTATCGAACTATTCAGGCTAAACTTACTCAGCGCTCCCTTCAATCCACAATCAATCACTGTGAGTATACTCGTACCCTTTTTGCTTTAGCACTTTTGGGTGTTACATACGTTACCTATCAAAATCACAATCGAACACACTATACAAACTATTTGAACGCTAACCGATTGCATGTATTACGTGATTAGATGTATGCTTGTTATTATGTTTACATATGGAAAGCTGTCTACCTGCCTTAGCAACGTAGTACTATAGTTTGGACTCAGCACCCGTTCACACGGGGGTTGTTAAGGACAATCTACTTGCATGATTTACGGTGGTGATCATGTATTGCGATCTGTCTCGGACAGTCAACCCGCAGTCACTGGTATTGATAGATCCATGTTGATAATTTACATGCATCATTGCTCTCTGTGTACGTGCTGGTTATGCGTAAACTATTCGAACTCTATATGCTATTATCAAACTTGTATGCTCACCTTTACATTGTATGTATTGACTTTATTTTAACGTATGTGACAGGTGCTTAAGTTGCTAGGATGCTTAGACGTGTGGTGATGAAATCGAGGCTAGGAAGAGTCTAGAAACCAAGACAATTTATATTTATATGTTTAAATCTGAGTTGGCGGAACATGATTTGTTTGAAGAATATCTATGTCTGTAATAACTAGATTTATCTTATGGGTCACGGTATGGGACGTGATATTTAAAACTATTTGGTAATAATAGTTGTTATGGAATTTCTTTGAACAATCTGTTTCGCTCAGTGCCGCGCCCCGATGATTCCGCCATCGGTTGGGGTGTGACACCCTTAATGTAAACTACCTATGTTACTGACTTATGATAATTTTTTAAAAGCGTTGGCAATGCCTAAACGCTTACGTTGATGTTCTTTACCACATAGACTCTAAAAACAAGCATAATGTAACCAACTCCTGGTCACTTGCACGCAATAAAACATTTATGCGTATAACTAGTAAATATCATTATCAAAGTTATTCTTTTTTCTGCTTGCTTGCCTTGCTATATTCTGTTTGGCCTTGGTTTTAGGCTGGATCATGCTCAAAGACGAGTATCAGTATTTTACAATCCTGATTAAGTCGGGTTAATTGGGGCGGATAAAAAAAATGGAAAATTTTAGTGTAAACCTTTATGATTTGGAAAAAATTAATGAAAATTATTGAGAATTTAGCAAAAGGAACCCTCTGAAAAAACTCCTGGATCCGCCACTGGCTACCTTGAGCAAATATTAAAATACCCCTAGAGGCAAATATTTTTTTACGCTACCGCTGAATTTTTCTTCTATATCCGCTACTAGAATTAATTCCAACCCAGTGGTTCAATTGGTTTGTACATTAACACAACCCATGAGGACAGGGGCGCAGGATTTAAGGGGCGGGGAGGGGCGCCCGACCCCTCGAACTTTTCGGTCAGTAGTGTTATATATGTATGTTTCGTATAGGATTTTGTAGGTATATACGTTTTCGACCCTCCCGTTTTATAAAAAAAAAGAATTTTAGGTATATACGTTTTCGACCCCCCCCCCCCCCCCCGGTTTTAATTTTTTTTATTTATATAGCCCAAATAAAATATTTAACTAGCCCAAGTATTATAGCCGAAATCATTATATTTGGTAGAATACTGGAATGTATATTATATAACCCAAATCAATTCATTATATAAACCAACTTAAAAGCTCACTCTATCCAAAAAAAAAAAAAACCAAATTCGTTTACTTTGGGACATCGACCAGAAGAACAGAAGCCACAAGCCAGAACTGCAGAAGAGGGGGAAAACGCAGGTTACAGAACTGTTCGACTTCAGCTTCTTGTTCGAGAACAGAAGCCAAAACGCTGCTCGTTGTTGTGGTCTTGTACTCTTGTTCGACTTCTTCAATCTTCATAAGGTTAAAAATATGTGTTTTTTTATCTTTAAGTTTAATTTAGGGCTACAATTTATGTGATTTAGGTTGCAATTAGGGGTGAAATTGGTCCGAATTTTTGCCCTAAACTTGTTGAATCTTTCTGTAACTATGTCTAATTTTATTTGTTTAATCATATTGTGATTTGATTTAGATAGAAATTAGAGTTTGAAATTTAGGGTGATTCGTTAACTTGTTTTGTTATTAGATTATACTATGGGAAGAATAAAATGATAACTTCTTTTTTAATGTTTGAGAAAGTTTTTTATTTGATATTTATGTTTGACCCGACCCGAATCGAATCACCGACGTCCAACCCAAACATACACCTCGAAACTACGCGATAAATTTTTTTTTTAGGTCCGTTACCTTTCGACCCCCTAACTTTTTTTTTTCAAACTTCGGCACTGCATGAGGAGTCGAAGGACCATCTAATTATGATGCAAGGGACCTAAGCAATATGACAAAGGTGTTTTTCTAAAGATATCTTAATCAACATATCATATAAACTTTAAAAAGTACTAGTTCCGTTTTAATATACAAAGAGAACGTGCATGACAAAAAGGTTATGTAATCTTAGTTTATAAGTATAAACTTTTTATAAACATTCATTTTCATTAATAGGATTTATAAAAAAAAAATATAACTATTGTTTTTTCCCTTAAATAAATTTATCATGGAAGGAATAAACGCGTTATATGATTAGCTTGACTCCTACTTTCCTAGAAGTTGTAGCAAACCGCTCTTCAACTTACTTTATTCTCTAAATCATTGCTACCATCCAATCCAACCCAAGACATTTGAATTGCGAATGTGCAATTTTGTAAGGTAGTAAAACCCTTTTTCATTCTGGTAGCGTAACTTAATGTGAAAAACACGTTATAATTAGTCAAATCATTGCCAATAATTAAGAACAATCGGCGACTCATTGGAAACCGACGCCTAAATTGTTCGTCGGTGTACACACAGTTTTCGTCAAAATTGTCAACCACCAAACGATTATGTACACCTTTAAGGGCGTACGGGGCGCCCCATGGTAGAAACTAGTCACGCGTTGAATGGCGTGAAACACCACCACCACCACCACTACCATTCACCACGCGTGGATGTGGCAACGCGTGGTGGTCTTCACGCGTTGAACTTCATGGCTATCTTGTTGTGGCTCAGTTGTGAAGCTATCTTGTTGTTGCTGCTCTGTTAATTGAAGAAATCAACAAAAGGGGTTTCAATTTTGTACAAAAAAAAAAAAAACTAAAATTGATCATCGGTATGTTATTTTCTCCATCTTTTTGTTCCAATTTTGCATCAGTTTCAGTCAATTTTGCCTCAAATCGATTAAATTAAACTATTTCTTTTGCTTGTTCAGATCTTGTTGCTTTGTCAATTTTGTTCAGAATTTGATGCATTTGAAGCCAAAAAGGTATATTTTGTTGTTTGAATCTTGTTGCTCTGTCAATTTTGCTCAGATCTTGATGCGTTTGAAGCCAAAAAAGGTTTTGTTGTTTAGATCTTTAAGATATGTATTTATTGTTAATTTATAATTTTAAAAATAAAAAAAAACCATCACTAGTGATGAACATTTCCACTAAAATCCATCACTAGTGATGGAATAAAGCTCGATGACGTGACAAAACTTAATTGAATGTTGTGAGTGATGGAATTCCATCACTAGTGGAGTACCCCTACCCCTTAATAAAGTTTGAAAAATAAATTTAATAAATTATAGTAAGCAATCTTAAAAATAATTAATGGGATTATTACATCTATCTACTATAATAAAAGAAATCAACTTTTGGACATATGTCATTCATTGAAGGTATCCTCAAATATATACTTATCTTATATTAACTAAATAAATAAATAATAAATTAATATTAAATCTTATCATACTTTAATAAAATAGTATCCTCAAATCTAAACTGTTAATTTAATATATTTTTTTAAAACAAATACCTCTCTTTCCTACTTATCTTATATTAAATATATACATAATAAATTAGTATTAAATGTTATCCTAATTTATTAAAAAATATAACTTTTTATTATTTTGTATACAAAATTATATTTATTCAACTCGTGTAAAACGCGAGATTTTTAAAAAAATTAACTTTTTATTATTTTTTATTATACAAAGTTACATTTCTATAACCCGTGTAATACACAAAGTTTTTAAAGATATAACTTTTTTATCATTTGCTATGTAAAATTAGATTTATTCAACATGTGTAATACACGGGGTTTTTAAGGATATATTTTTTTAATTATTTGGTAGACTTTTCAACCTGACTATACACGGGTTTTTTAAAGATACGGCGTTTTTAGTATTTAATATACAAAATTACATTTATTTGATCTGTGTAATATAGATGGTTTTTAAAGATATAAACTCTTTTTTAGATCTATTCAACAGTGTAATATACGTGGTTTTTAAGGATGTATTTTTTTATCATTTGGTAGATTTATTCAACCCGATTATACACAGGTTTTTAAATGATACGACGTTTTTAGTATTTATTATAAAAAATACATTTATTTAATCTGTGTAATACACATGGTTTTTAAAGATATAACTTTTATTATTATTTGATATATAAAATTACATTTATTTAACCCGTACAATATACGAGTTTCATAAAAATATAACTTTTTATTATTTAATATATAAAATTACATTTATTTAACTCGTGTAATACACGTGGTTCTAACCTAGTATCTCCCTATTTGAAACTCTAATTACATATTTACCCGACTTAAAATTAAATTACACATTTCCCCTTTAGAAAAAATGCCACAAATACCCTCTCAAACATAAAAACCCTACAACCTTCATTCGCTCCTACCACTACGCTTTCGCACACACCAAATTTTGTCCTCGCTAAGCAAAATTATATATATATATATATATATATATATGTGTATATATATATATATAGTTAGTGAAACTTGATGAATAGTAATTTTAATTTTATAATAATATATAGCTTTTTATTATTTTTTTAATAACATATTTTTAATTATTTTTATTTTTTTAAAACCATATATTTCGTATACCGTTTTTTTAATAATTCTTTTTTTTTTCTTTTTTAGAACATATATTATCGATTAATTTGATACTTCTTTAATATTATACGTTTATAACTTTTTCTTAAAACTTAAGTACGTAGTTATGATTGATTTTTCCCGAACATTCTGTTATAAGTTTTGTTAAAAACGAAATTGTACTTATAGTAAAGTATTTATTTGGTATCATAAAACAATACGATGACAAACTAAACCGTTCTAATGGTTTAGCTTTCTAAACAACATGCTTTATTTTCAAATCATGTTTGTTTTACATTATCATTTGCTCGATTTTGCCGCAACGCGCAACAAAAAAAAAAAAAACTAGTGTGCTTTAGGAGACATTGAAGACCGACCCATAATCCATTTATAAAAAAAAAACTCATGTGGAAAGAATTTTTCTTAGATTCTTGAAATGATGATTTATCGTATGAATTACCTACGAAACCGTGTGTTGTGTTAGTTCTTGAATTAAATAACAAATTAAAATAAAAAAAAACAGATTAAAGTGTTTGAAGTTGAGTGTAGTTTTATTTTGCAAGAACTGTAAAGAGTAAACTGTCATTTTGGTCCCTAAGGTTTGGTCACTTTTACCACTTTAGTTCAAAACTTTTATTTTGGTCCCTGTGGTTTCAGTTTTGTGTCATTTTGGTCCAAAAGTGAAATCAGCTCAGATTTGTCCTTGTATTTTGTCCTTTTCCTTAGGGTCAAAATGGTCATTTCTTTTTTATTATTTATTTTTTATTTTATTTAAACCTTTGACCCTATAAAAGCCCAGAACCTTTGACCTCTGGTTAATCTGGGTAACGTGAATTTGGTCCTCCATGGGGATGTCCGCTCAACTCATACTTCGATTCAGGCGCCAATTGCTCCCTCGTGTCCTTCTAAAGCGACAACTCGGAGAACCGGGTCAACTAAGAGCTCTGAGGATGAAGACCTGGACAAAATTAGGGTTGAAAAGGTTGCACATGATCATGCTTTGATGCATGATGCTGGTCTCTCTCTTTCTTTCTCTCTCCTCTCTGCCGCCACAAGCACCACCACCTGCCACCATCCTTTCGCACCCCCATCCCCACACCACAACAACCCCCACAAGCGGTGATAAAACTCACAATAGCAATAAAAATGAAACCATAGGGACCTAGATGCAAAAGATTTAAGATTTGAATTAAAGTGGCAAAATTGTCCAAACCTCAGGGACCAAAATGACAGTTTACTCAACTGTAAATATGTGTTCACTTGAGTTATCTTACAAGTTTCAAATTAAAGGAGGCTTCAAGAACTTGTTTTGTACACTTGATTGTTGAAACAAATAAAAAAATTGAAACAGATCACGAAGAGAAAAAAAAAAAACAACAGGCTTAAAGAAAACGAAAAAGAAAAATTATAAAAAAAGAAAAAAGTTGCTGGTTAAAAATAATAAATTTAATATTTTTAAAATTTAATAAAAGGGTAAATTAGTCATTCCGTAATGTAATTTTCATAAATTGGATATATTTGATATTTTTAGTTTTTAAGAAGGGGATATGTGTAGATTAAATTTTGGCTTGGGTATATATGTAATTTATGAAGTTTATAGGGAGATATATGTAATTGCCCCAAAAATAATTATATTAATAACAATGTTTATTTCTAAAAAATTGAATGTAACCATATAATATACCTTCTCGATCTCTATTTAGCACAACACTCTTTGTTTTTGGTTTTGAAGTTCCTTCGTATCCTTCCATCTCCAAAATAATTTTTGTTCTCTATTATCGCGCTAACGCAGAAGTTTATAGCGTTTTCCTCATATGATGATGAACTCATGGCTTAACAAGCCCGAGTTCACCACCTTCACCGAGCCCAACCCTTCCCCACACCCCTTAGGCAGCCATAGCCTAATGAGGATACTTTTAAAAGAGGAAGAAATTGAAGCTTTATCGTTATCTTAGGAAGAAAAAATAGTAGGTGGAGCTTTGTAAGAAGATTCATATTGAGATGTAAAACGTTGTTGATATGACTCCACACAGATTTAACAAAACGTTATGTGTGCTTTCACACAATAATGATTTGACGGGGTTTTTTTTAACGGTTAATGATGAAGATAAATTAAGATGGGTTAAAAACAAATTGTTGATTTCACTTCACATATGTGATTTTTATTTATTTCTTGTAACACCTCGAAAATTCCTGTTCAATAGAATAAAGACACGTGTCATGGAGGACATGTGTCAGGAACCCGGATCAAATAAAAAGATGTATGGTAGGATTTTAAAGAGGGCGTCATGTTATTAAAATACCTCTGAACGACCCAAGGGTGACATGTTATTAAAGCACCTCTGAGCGACCCGAATTATAAATCCCAAGATCCATAAATCATTTGATAAACATCTTATGTTCTAACCGGTTGATTTCCGAATAAATAAAATTTCCATCTTTATATGGAAAATGGACTATTGATAATGTTACTACAAGAAAATCTAATTGTAATCCTAATCTATTTGGGAGATATTGATTAATCTTGTTCAATTCAAACTTCCTTGGTTTTTCCGTCAAATTACTCCCACAAGAATCCACTATGAGAAAGGGGACATGTAAGAGCTCTTCTTCCATGCAATGGCTGTGCAAGAGGTCCCACAAACTGAAAAGAGATAGCATGTTTCGGATATTATTGGTTGCATGGTCAAGACTTAAAAGTTTTCAAACTTTTGTCTTCTGGCCATCGCTTACGGACCGCAAGACCCCACGTTTACGGTCCGTAAGCAGGTTACCTGGGTGTGTTCAGCAAGGTCGGTTACGAACCGTAAAGGTTTAGGCTTACGGTCCGTAACGAAGGAATACGGACCGCAAGGCCATGTGCTTACGGTCCGTAAAGGCGTCGCTGGCAGCAGATTTTGGACAGCTGCCTGTCCAACCCGTTTAACCGACTTAAAACGTAAAATTATGAAACCATATGGCTTGCTAGGCAGTTTATAGGCCTCTAGGAACACCTGGGATGATCCTCCAACCATTGTAGACTTGCTTGTCACAATCTTGGACCTCTTGGCTCACTATATAAAGACTTGAAATTGTAACCATTGGCACTTGCTCTCTTGGCACTTTTGTTCAAGACTCTCTGGAGCTTTCCTGGTCAGCAACCCATTTTCTTTAGGTCCCTAATCCTTCTTAGGACTCTTGTAAGTGTCCTTAACCTCCCTTAATCCATTCTAGCTTAGTTAATTAAGCAAAAGTCAAACCGTCGTAATTAAGGTTTGACTTCGTGATTAATCATAATGTGCTCTGTCAAATCACGAATTAAAGATACCTCTAAGTAGGTAATTAAGTGGGTAACAAATCCTTAAAAGGGTACTTCCAGATTCCCACTCTAAGCATGTCAATTGTCGAGTCAAAGCTAACTATAAAAAGTCAACAGGATGCTTAATTTCAAATTAATACATAATTAGCAATGTAGGTTGCATGTAACCTGTTTGAACATTAAAATAACTTGGTAATAAGTATAAGAACATGTTCCAACATGTTCAACTCGACAATTTTCTATTTAGACCCGGTTCGGAACCGAAAGTCGCATAGTTTGACTTTTGCTTTGACTTTCAGTTCTGAACCGTTTTAGTCAAGATTAAGATTGCCTTAGAGCTTCTTTTGAACCTAATAACATGTTAGTATATCCTCCAGTGATTATACAACTCGGTTCATTAGACATCTTGTTCATATGCATGATTCCGTTAAATGCACATATGTTGACCATTATGCCCAAAGGTCTAAAAATCATGATTTTTGAAAAATAAAAGGGTAGACATGTTAGTTACTGAAATATAAACTTGTTCCCAAAATTTGACATCAGTTTGAGGTCTAGATTAAGAGTTATGCTCATTAGCGTAATTAGAAGCCTTCTTAGTGAATAATTAGCGTAATTAACGCATAGCCTGTTTAAACTTAGATTTTATACAAAAACTTTATACCCACTATTATATAATAATATTTTGGGAATTCTAAAGATTTTTATTTATTTTTAGAATGAGCATAAGTAGAGGTTTTAAGCTTAATTCGGCTTATGACGGTTTTGCCCTTTTCGGCCATAAAATGAGTTTTACAAAACCTTTTGACCCCAAACCTTTTCCTATTGATTTATTATGTTAAATATAATATTTTGAGCCTTCTGGAATTATAGAAATATCAGCTTTTCCTTTAAAACCCGGAAATAGCTCCAAATCGCCTTTTTGGCATTTTTACGACATAGTATATGTCAAAACTAGTTTTTATACTAAAGGTCTAATACCTACTGATATATTTAGTAAAATTTCATGTTATAACAGTAAACTAAGGTTGAGGACTCAGGTTTCCCGTTTTGACCTTTTAAGCCTATGTAAAATTACCAAAATACCCTTATGAGGCGTAATTGGAGTTTAAAATCATTCGGGGCATAATGGGACATACCATACTGATATTACAACATTTTTGGTGCATATAATCTCAGGAAACATGTATATGATTTATATGGTTACCCGTTACGCACTTTCGCGTTCGGATCGGCTTATGTGACTAGTCTACGCACCTTAGCCGAAACGGGTCAAACCGTAACATCTTAGTCTCTAAATCCAGAATGTGTTTAGTTTACCCATGTAATACAAGTATCCAAGCTTGTAGGGTCTAAGTCACATTCCTTTTCGGTTTTTCGCCTTCCTCGCGATTAAACCATATTTATTCTTCGAAACTAACCGGTCTAAGCTTAGGCTATGTTAAAAGACCCGTTAGGATTCTAATAGGTTATATTAAACCTTCGTTCCAGAATGGGAGCCCAGTAAAAGACACTTGCATTTTTGCTTTTGTGGTTTATACTTGCTCAGGTAAATACTTTTAACTTATTTTCCCTATACGGGCTTGGGGGTACGGTATATAAAATACCGCTTGGTCGGGCAATTGATCCCAACTCATTAGTAGTTGGGTATTATCAATGTGACCCGTTTGAAAACTTGGTTTTGTTTGTTTTTACGCCTTTGGGAGCTTATTGACCATGTCCCAGATATCCTTGGCATCATTTTTGGCCACGACCTTGACACCCGGGTGTAGGCGTACACCCGGTATTATGTCCATTATTAAGGTATAAACGTTGGCTTCCCGCCGCGGACTTATACTAAGTGGTGTGTCAACTAACCTTAAACCCGACACGACTCGGGCGACTGAACGCACAACAAACATGTAAATCTTTTACAAGTTTAACTTTGATTAATTATTCCCAAGTTATAAAATGTTTTGTGCCTTGAGCATTTAAATCAGTTTTTAAAACCTTTTCAAAATGAGTCAGTTAAATTGTATTTACCAGTGTAAACTGACGTATTTTCCCCAAAAAGATTAAGTGCAGGCGCTATACGTAATAGGCTGGTCTCTCCTTAGCATCATAGAGTCTCGCACGCTTTGGGATGCATTTATCTGTTGAACAATTTTCTCCTTTTATTCCGATCCGCCTGTGGATCTATTTCGACTACTTGTGATACTTAAATATTACATTCGATGGTTGAAATAAATCTATTTCTTTTGCTTCCGCTGTGCAGTATAATTTGTGTTGTTTGACTATGATGATATCAACTACGTCACGTTAATCCCCCACCGGTGACACGTGGAAATTCGGGGTGTGACAGGTTGGTATCAGAGCCAACACTGAGTGAATTAAACACTAGCCTTTTGTGTTTAATCTCAGTGCACAAATTGCACATTCTTCGAGCTCCAAGTCTAGACATTGAACATAGGACCAACTCTGTTTTGTTTTATTTTGAGTCTTTTATAATTATATTGTGGTTGTTATTTAAATCATGTATGCAGGTCATCGTGCCACCAAGATTTCTCCGCGGTCGAGGCAAGGGACCCGTCACGGGTCATGATCACGAAGTCGGGCCTTCGCACCGGCGAACCCCATCCATTACTATGAGCACCAGCCCGCAAGAGCCATGGAGGCTCTATGTTGAACCCGGGAGACGGTCAGTTTCCCTCAGCTCTTCACCTTCTTACCAGCACTCCTTTGGGCCCTAATCAGAAAACGAGCCCAACGACCAACCACCAGCCTTTATACCTCTGCAGAGATCCAACTCTCACTACTCCTTTGGTGACCCAACCCCAACCTTCCAGAGCCGGTTCAACCCGGCCAACGTTTTTCCAGAACCCGTGGGTTTTAACCCACTTGGACCGGAAGACCACTTCTCTGGGGATAACGATATGGACGAGGATACTGACCCTATGGAGCCTACTACGGGGACGCCCAACCACCCGATAGAGATCTCTGACGGATCATCTTTCCACGGATCGCCTTATCGCGGTCCAGACAGCTACGAGGAGAGGTTCCGAAATATCGACTGGTATTTTACCCCCTCACACCACTCGTCCCCATACCACCAGCAGCAGCAGCAACAGCAACAGGATCCCTCTCAGGATTCTCGTTTCGTGGCAGTTACCCCGCCACCACCACCACCTGTGGAACAGCAGCCGCCTCCGGAGCCACCGCGGCGGAGGAGGTCGAACGCATGGATGTCCGTGCGAGGGGGTGTCCGCATCAGCACACCCCAACCATCAAGTGGCAGCCATTATCCGCCACTTCAGGAGGAAGAAGAAGAACCACAATTGGGGGGTCCATCAAGCCCCATTCCAGAAATCAACTCAGTACCTGTGGCACCACCGTTGGGTTTCGATAACCCAATCCCTGCTTACGCCGGTTCAGCGGCGTATAATCCTTTTGAGCAACCGGCGCATACCCACTACAACTACAACTACGCTAGTGTGGATCCATATCAGGAAGCATGGGATTACAACGCTAGTCACCCAGAGGGGCCTTATGGTGGCCTATGGACTACTGGCTACCCGACTTTTGGGTACCAGCATCCGCCGCCTCCTCCACCAGTGTACCAGCCGCCACAGCCACAGATAATTCCTCCAGAACGCCAGCAAGAAGTCCTTGAGAGGCTAGACCGTTGTGAACGGGAGATTCAGACTGAGCGCAGACACAACAGAGGATTCTTCAAAGGACTATCAGATCTGATCAAGGGAAAGTCCAAAAGGAGGGACTATTGAAGATCCTTGTTATTTTTATTTGTAATTCAGTCCCTGTGTGGACTTTTTGCTTCAGTATTCAGCTCCTGCGTGAGCTTGTCTTTTAGTACTCTGCTCCTGCGTGGGCATGTTTGGTTAGTTAACCCTGCGTGGGTTTGTTCTTGAATTCCGCCCCTGCGTGGGCATTTGTTTTTGTAGAAGTCCCGTTTTGGGCAAATGTTGTACTTGTTTAAGATAATTTATGGGATGGTTTAATTAAGTTTTCATTTTGATTAATTATCTGCATGAAATATGAAAATTAATGAAAATTTAAAAAGATCTGCCATTATATTAAATTTGGTAAAAATCTAAAGAGAACCAAGACCTAGCCTTTTGGTTTATAAAACAAGGCCAAGATGGTAGTTCCATAATTAGGTTAAGATCCATAATTAACATCTCAATTTAGGACTATTCTGCGTTGATTATTAAAGAATCTTGGAGGTAAAACCTAGCCTTTGTATTGTTGCAAACCTGGCTAAGATGGTACAACCCACACAATAGATTCCAATTATTAACATCTGTTAGTATGTTAATGATTTTGGCAAACTGTGAATCAGTAAAGTCACACAGGCCATATCTCATAAAGGGTTAATTTTAAATACCCTTAATTATTTAACCACTTATTTGAAGTGAAGTGCCTGTGGGCAATAATTAAATGTCCTCCGTGACTAAAGACAGTGGTAGCTTATGACTCCCTGTTATTAAATGGAAATGAACTATGATTCAACCTAACACACCTAGATACTATAAAATCTTAATTATTTATTTTAACTGTCCTTGTGACTAGGCCTTATGTGCCAATAATAAAGTATCATCGGATAATAGTAAAATCCTAATGTTTTAACGAATTAACCTAAAATGGCAATTTAAAACCTTGGTTAATAAAACATAAAATACTATAAGAGCCTTTGAGTTAAAACCTTGTCCATCATTTATATGTAGCAATTGAAGCGACATGGCTGGATCAGAGGAAGTCAATAGCCATCCGGTAGGGAACCGTGATGATGCAAAATTCCTAGTAACTGGTGCTGAGTTAAAAGCAATTGTGAATGATGCGGTTGCAAAAGCCTTAGAACGACAGTACAGTGAGTACAGTGAGACCCGTAGTAGAACCTTACCTACACCGCAGGCTAAACCAAAGAATCATTCTGAGGCTCACAACAAACCACCACCTACTCCACCCAAATCTAAGAAAGATGATGACCGACACTCCTCGAATGAAAACAGTGTTCACCCCAAGAAGATCGTGTTTGATGAAGCCCCACGTGCTAAGGGTTGCATGTATAAATATTTTGTATCTTGTAAACCTCGAGAGTTTACTGGAGAAAAAGGGGCAGTAGACTGTATGACATGGCTTGACGAGATAGAGACAGTGGTAGACATCAGTGGTTGTGCTGAGAGGGATATGGTTAAGTTTGCATCCCAGTCTTTCAAGGGGGAGGCTCTAGCTTGGTGGGGAGCGTTGATCCAGGCTTCTGGAAAAGTTGCCTTGTACAATATGTCTTGGAAGCAATTTGTTGCTCTTGTCAAGGATAACTACTACCCTCAGCATGAGGTTGAACGAATAGAATCTGAATTCCTATCTCTGGTTATGAAAAACCTGGACTGCCAGGCACACCTCACCAGTTTCAACACCTTGTCCAGAATGGTTCCTTACCTGGTAACCCCTGAATCCAAGAGAATCGCGCGTTTTATTGGGGGTTTAGCCCCAAAAATCAAGGCTAGTGTGAAGGCCTCTAGACCAATCACATTCAGATCTGTAACCGATTTATCTCTGTCCCTCACTCAAGATGCAGTGAGACTAAGAACCTTGAAGAATGCGGATTCTGACAAGAGGAAACGTGAAGATGATAATTCACGTCGATCGAGCAAGAAACATAGGGGAAACCGTGACAGTAAGAAGGGATCTGAGGCCAGGAGGAGCGAGCAACAGTCGGGCGATAGGCCCAAGTGCAAGGTTTGTAGGAACCACCATTTTGGGAGGTGCAGGTTCGAACAGAAATCCCAACCCAAGATGTGTGGGATATGTAAGTCTTCTGAGCACAGAACTCTTGAGTGCAAGAAGTTGAAAGATGCAACTTGTTACAGTTGCAATGAAAAGGGGCACATTAAGACCAACTGCCCAAAGAATGTCAAGAAGACTGAAGATGGGAAGAAGACCAATGCCAGGGTTTACATCCAAAACGATAACATCATAACTGGTACATTTCTCATTAATGACGTTTACGCAAGAGTATTGTTTGATTCTGGAGCAGATAAATCTTTTGTGGATAGTAAATTCTGTGAGCTGTTAGGATTGCCTGTTAAAGTCTTAAGTGCAAATTATGAGGTAGAGTTGGCAGATGGAACTTTAGAAACCGTCTCGACTGTGTTAGATGGATGTGCTATATCCATTAGGAACCACTCTTTTCCTCTTTCCCTGCTACCCTTTAAGTTAGCCGGTTTCGATGTAGTATTGGGCATGGATTGGTTATCGCATAACCAAGCCCAGATTGTATGCAATAGGAAGCAAGTAGTAATCAAGACTCCATCCGGTGAGCCTCTCACCATTCAGGGAGATACACATCATGGATTGCCTGAGCAAGTGTCTATGCTCAAAGCATCCAAATGTTTGAAGAATGGTTGTGTTATCTATATGGCACAAGTGACCATTGATGAACAGAAGCCCAAGATTGAGGACATTCCCGTTATCTCGGAGTACCCTGAAGTTTTTCCAGAAGAACTGCCTGGTTTGCCACCAGACAGGCAAGTGGAATTCAGGATCGATATCATTCCTGGAGCTGCACCTATCGCTAAAGCACCTTATAGACTAGCACCTACGGAGATGAAGGAATTAAGAACACAGCTAGACGATTTGCTAGCCAAGGGTTTCATTAGACCTAGTTCGTCTCCTTGGGGAGCGCCGATCTTATTTGTCAAGAAGAAAGACGGATCGATGCGATTATGTATCGATTACCGAGAACTTAACAAGGTTACTATCAAGAATAGGTATCCTTTGCCCAGGATCGACGTTTTGTTTGATCAACTTCAAGGGGCAAGCTATTTCTCCAAGATAGATCTGAGGTCGGGATATCATCAGTTGAAGGTTAAGGATGAAGATGTGCACAAGACTGCGTTTAGGACTCGTTATGGTCACTACGAGTTCCTAGTGATGCCTTTCGGGCTCACTAACGCGCCTGCCGCATTCATGGATCTCATGAATCGCGTTTGCAAGCCATATTTGGACAAATTTGTTATTGTCTTCATTGATGACATCCTCATCTACTCCAAAAATCAAGCTGACCACGAAAAACACCTCCGTTGTATTCTGAAACTGCTTCATCAAGAAAAGCTATATGCAAAATTTTAAAATGTGAATTTTGGTTGAGAGAAGTCCAATTTCTTGGACATGTGGTCAGTGAGCACGGTATTCAAGTGGATCCCGCTAAAGTTGAGGCTATCATGAATTGGCAGGAGCCAAAGGCGTCTACGGAAATCCGCAGTTTCCTAGGTTTAGCAGGCTACTACAGGAGATTCATCGAGAATTTCTCAAGAATTGCAGCACCCCTAACTTTGCTGACTCGCAAGAATAGCAAGTTCAATTGGGGACCTAAGCAGCAAGAGTCATTCGACATTTTGAAGCAGAAATTGAGTAACGCTCCCGTGTTGACGTTACCTGATGGGATTGATGAATTTGTAGTCTACTGTGATGCATCACACACCGGGATGGGTTGTGTGTTAATGCAGAAAGGCAAGGTCATTGCCTACGCTTCACGACAATTAAAAGTGCACGAAAAGAATTACACCACCCATGACTTGGAATTGGGTGCCGTTGTATTTGCACTAAAGTTGTGGAGACACTATTTGTATGGTACCAAATGTGTGATCTATTCCGATCACAAAAGCCTCCAACACCTGTTCAACCAGAAAGAATTGAACATGAGACAGCGACGTTGGATGGAAACTCTGAATGATTATGATTGTGAAATCAGATACCATCCAGGCAAGGCTAATGTAGTCGCAGACGCCTTGAGCAGAAAGGAGAGGGTAAAACCAATCAGGATCAATGCCAAAAGCATTGAGGTCAGGAACAGTCTAAATGAAAGGTTGTTAGCCGCACAGAAAGAGGCAGTATTAGAAGCTAACTACCCTAATGAAAAGCTAGGAGTAACTGAAGAGCAGTTATCCTATGGTAAGGACGGAATCCTGAGACTAAATGGAAGAATATGGGTTCCTGTTTATGGAGGACTTCGAGACGTCATCCTTAAGGAAGCCCACAGTTCCAGATATTCCGTCCATCCTGGAGCGGATAAGATGTACCAGGATGTAAAGGCAAATTATTGGTGGATAGGCTTGAAAAAGTCTATAGCCAGCCATGTGGCTAAATGTCTGACGTGCGCTCAAGTTAAGGCCGAGCATCAGAAACCGTCAGGTTTGCTACAACAGCCTGAAATTCCCACTTGGAAATGGGAAATGGTAACAATGGATTTCATCACCAAGTTGCCTAAGACGCAGAAAGGAAATGACACTATTTGGGTGATAGTTGATCGACTGACCAAGTCAGCACATTTCCTACCCATTAGAGAAACTTTCAGTTCCGACATGCTAGCCCAACTGTACGTGGATAAGATTGTATCCCTGCATGGCGTACCAGTATCTATCATCTCCGATAGGGATACCAGATACACATCTCATTTCTGGAAGAGTTTCCAAAAGTCCCTGGGTACGCAATTGAATTTTAGTACAACTTATCATCCCCAGACGGATGGGCAAAGTGAGCGTACTATTCAAACCTTGGAGGACATGCTTCGTGCATGCGTGATTGACCTAGGAGGAAGTTGGGATAGACACTTACCTCTGATCGAATTTTCCTACAATAATAGCTACCACACCAGCATTAAGGCTGCGCCTTTTGAGGCATTATATGGTAGAAAGTGCAGAACACCCATTTGTTGGGCAGAGGTAGGAGACGTTCAGTTATCAGGACCAGAATTAGTCCTGGAGACAATGGACAAGATTACCCAGATTAGTGAGCACCTAAAAGTTGCCCGTGATAGGCAAAAGAGCTATGCTGATGGTAAGCGAAAATCCCTCAAGTTCGAGGTTAGCGATAAAGTTTTGCTCAAGGTATCACCATGGAAAGGGGTAATGAGATTTGGCAAGAAAGGTAAATTAAGCCCGAGGTATATCGGACCATTCGAGATCATCGAATGTGTAGGATCGGTGGCTTACAAGTTGAACTTACCAGAGGAGCTTAGTGGTATTCATAACGTGTTCCACATCTGCAATCTGAAGAAATGTCTAGCTGATGAATCGCTAGTCATACCGCATACGGATGTGCATATAGACGAAAGCTTGAAGTTTATAGAAAAACCGGTGTCGATTGAGGACCGACAGGTAAAGAAGCTTTGAAGGAAGTATGTACCCATTGTCAAGGTCAAATGGGAGGGCCGCAGAGGTCCTGATTATACGTGGGAATTAGAATCCACGATGAAAGAGAAATACCCTCAATTGTTTCAGTAAATCTCGAGGTCGAGATTTCTTTTAAGGGGGTGAGGATGTAACACCTCGAAAATTCCTGTCCAATAGAATAAAGACACGTGTCATGGAGGACACGTGTCAGGAACCCGGATCAAATAAAAAGATGTATGGTAGGATTTTAAAGAGGGCGTCATGTTATTAAAATACCTCTGAACGACCCAAGGGTGACATGTTATTAAAGCACCTCTGAGCGACCCGAATTATAAATCCCAAGATCCATAAATCATTTGATAAACATCTTATGTTCTAACCGGTTGATTTCCGAATAAATAAAATTTCCATCTTTATATGGAAAATGGACTATTGATAATGTTACTACAAGAAAATCTAATTGTAATCCTAATCTATTTGGGAGATATTGATTAATCTTGTTCAATTCAAACTTCCTTGGTTTTTCCGTCAAATTACTCCCACAAGAATCCACTATGAGAAAGGGGACATGTAAGAGCTCTTCTTCCATGCAATGGCTGTGCAAGAGGTCCCACAAACTGAAAAGAGATAGCATGTTTCGGATATTATTGGTTGCATGGTCAAGACTTAAAAGTTTTCAAACTTTTGTCTTCTGGCCATCGCTTACGGACCGCAAGACCCCACGTTTACGGTCCGTAAGCAGGTTACCTGGGTGTGTTCAGCAAGGTCGGTTACGAACCGTAAAGGTTTAGGCTTACGGTCCGTAAGGAAGGAATACGGACCGCAAGGCCATGTGCTTACGGTCCGTAAAGGCGTCGCTGGCAGCAGATTTTGGACAGCTGCCTGTCCAACCCGTTTAACCGACTTAAAACGTAAAATTATGAAACCATGGGCTTGCTAGGTAGTTTATAGGCCTCTAGGAACACCTGGGATGATCCTCCAACCATTGTAGACTTGCTTGTCACAATCTTGGACCTCTTGGCTCACTATATAAAGACTTGAAATTGTAACCATTGGCACTTGCTCTCTTGGCACTTTTGTTCAAGACTCTCTGGAGCTTTCCTGGTTAGCAACCCATTTTCTTTAGGTCCCTAATCCTTCTTAGGACTCTTGTAAGTGTCCTTAACCTCCCTTAATCCATTCTAGCTTAGTTAATTAAGCAAAAGTCAAACCGTCGTAATTAAGGTTTGACTTCGTGATTAATCATAATGTGCTCTGTCAAATCACGAATTAAAGATACCTCTAAGTAGTGATCTTGATTGATGGTGTTTTTTTAATGGTTAAGTATGAAGAAAAATTGTGATGATGTGTTATAAACAAATTGTTGATTTGACTCCACATATATGATCTTTATTTACTTCTATAACTATGTGATAACATGTGATCTTTATTTTTTTCGAACAGACAATGAATCCTTCAAATAGACAACTAGCGAAATTCACCACATCAGGATACACTCGTATCCGAACTGGGGAAAACCCTCACGTAGGTCCTAGTGCTAAAGCCCGTGAACACTCGCTCGAATGCACGACAATGCGTTTAGGTAAAATCCGTTCAGTTCAAGGATCGAACTAGTGATCGCTCCCTACTTGTCTAGTCTCCCATTATTAGAGTGTATATTACAGGAGCAGTTAGTTATCTAGTGTGTTGTTAGTTATACAGTTTGTTTTAGATAGTTATAGTTTGGTTCCATTCTCCTCTATATATATTGAGATAGGATTGTATTGTATTGATTTTTGAAGATGATATGAGATGAGATTATTGAGCTTGATACTGTTTTCATGGTATCAGAGCTATGCTCTAAGGCAAAAGTTGTTACCTTTCCGATCTGATTTCCGGTAACCGCTGTATCACCGGTCATCTTCTCCGGTGAATCTGCTTCAATTTCTTAGATTCTTCTCTTTTTCAATTTGTTCATTTCCTTTTCTTTATTCTTCATTCTTCATCTCATATCATTCTTCTCAGATTTCATTCTTCATTTCTCAAATCTCAATTTCATGGCTACTCAGTCATCTCCAACATCTACAATGAGTGAAACCTTTTCAAATTCGACCAATAATTTTCCGAACATTACAAATCTATTGTTGATCAAACTCGATGGCACGAACTTCTTGAATTGGCAACATCAGACACTTACAATTTTAAAAACGCTTGGATTCCTTCAGTTTTTGAACCAGAATCATACCCCACCAGTTGATCTTGATGCTAGAGCTGCTTGGGAAAGAGCCGATGCATATAAATGATACATTCATAATACTCCCCCTTGACTATCCACATACCTTTAATACGCTTGGTGATTTTGCCTCGTTAAAAACCTTGCTAGGAAAACCCAGTCGGACAAAACCTCAGCTAAGGGAAAAAAAGTGCAGCGAGTATTTTCTCCTCCTGATACTTTTGGATCAGGTATGTTGCCTCATTAAAAACCTTACTAAGAAAACCCATTGGGACAAAACTTAGTTAAGGGAAAAATAGTGCAACTTGTGTAATACTCCCCCTTATTTTTACATATATCCTATAAGTGACTCGTGTCCGGCTTCTTTGAAAGTTGCTCAAAACTTCGTAATCCATTGATGTGCTGCTTGGTATGTTGCTTGATCCATTAGTGTGAAATCCTTCAATGAGCATTGATGTATGATCTTCATGTGAAACTTTAATTGCCTCCACTTGTAATTAGATACCATAAGATCCATGAATATGTTTTGTTAAATTCCATGCATTTATAAAACTAACCAAACTTGTTGATGGGTTAATAACATATGAATCCATATCTTTTGTACCTTAAGGGTATAGAAATATATGTTTTACCCGTTACATTATCTCCTCGCTATACACGAGTTATATCTTGTCAATGAATTTCATAACATGTGTCCGTGCATAGATACTAGCAAGATATACAATTTGTATTTAACTATAGTACTTCTGGACCAATGATCTTTGATACTTTGATAGGAGATGATAAGAGTCATTTTCTATAGCAACTACTTGCACATCACAAAATGTACTTATACCATAAGCTTTGTGCATATGAAAATGTCCACCATCTTCTAGATGTATTATGATTGATGAATAATAATAATAATAATAATAATAATAATAATAATAATAATAATAATAATAATAATAATAATAATAATAATAATAATAATAATAATAATAATAATAATAATAATAATAATACAAATGCCTATTCTACATATTGAGCCATAAATTTGCAATATCATCTTTAATTTGCAAATCCTTAGTTTAAATATTTCTTTGAACATTTCAATGTCTCTTCGCTTGACAACGGCTATATCATGATAATAAGCTCAAGTGAAAGATATTAAAACCATACATCGCTAGCAAAACATATTAACGCACATATGCATTTCATGATGGTACTTCTAGAATGAGAATCTCTACTTTGGTAGGAGATGATAATACCTTATTTCTTATAACAAGTGACTTAATAATCTTTAACAGACTTTAAGGTTCAACTATGTCTATACTAAAATGTTCCAACATCATCCTCTTCTTGATGTACTTGAAGGATTGATATAATTACATATATACTCATGCCAAGGTCATTAAAAAATTGTCCCTCTAAAAGCTCGACAGTTTCTTCACGTATAGTCTTCATCAAGCCTTCTTCCTGTATATTCTTCCTTTCTGCTTCTGTTTCCTCTCTGCTTCTCTATGTGCTAGTTTCTCTCGACGCTCAAACCTTCCTTTCTTCAACCACCATTCACGATATTCTTTACAACCATCGAAGAACTTTGACCATCTAGGAATCTTTCTTTCCTCTTTCTCAATCGGAGTTTTATCTGTTTCAGATGGCCCTAATCCCAATCTCCATTTTGCTCTCTGTGCAGCTTCAACCATTTTCTAATTCATTCGTTCATTATGTCGTTCTTCTTTCAAGAATTCTTCGAGCTCGAGATCTCTCCAATTTGACTTCCAATAGTGGCCTGAGTTGATGTCTTTCTCAAAAGTAGGGAAATCTTCAATGTCTTTGCCAGAATAGTGAAAAGGCTCATCTTGATCAGACTCTGAGTCATCTTCCACGATTACTTCATTGAAATTGTCAGCTTCATCAACCATTTTGAATACATATTCCCCAACAGGAGCATCTTCAATATCTTTCTCAAAATCGAAATTGAAGTTTCCATCATTCAAACCCAATGCCTCCTTCATGGTCTCTATCGTCCAATTCTCCACTAACTTGTCACACCCTGCAAGTAGCGGAAGCGTATTGTGTGTGACGTAAGAAAGGTAATCATTGCATCCAAATGTATTAACAACATGAACCAACAACGAGGCCATAGATATATAACCTCCAACGAATATTTACATATTTTCCCAAAAGTAGTTTCAAGTACCATACATGTTCACAACATTAGACATAACATAGTTATCGGTTTGTTTTACACATTACAAAAGATAGTTTTAACATAGAACATAGTGAGGTTTTGTCCCCTATATACCCATACGAAGTTGGGATATAGAATACAAACCCTTCAAAAGTGGCAATCGTTGTCATTTGTTTTTCCCGAATCCCATAGTGAATCACCGGCTCAAGACCTGTTTCCTGAAATACATGTAGTTTTAAAAAGTCAACAAAAAGTTAAGCGAGTTCATGCGGTATTTGTTATCATATGAAATCTCATAAATGTTATCTTGTAATCATGGTATGTTCTGATTCGTTCATGGAGTCTGTCAAGGATCTATCAGTGGGTAGCGAGCCCCCTGACATAATGTACCATAAGTAAATAACCAAACCAGAACACTTTGTCATCATTTGGGATCACAAAGCACTCCAGGGTATACCAACCAGGAGTGGGGCGTGCCTCAAGCCCAATAGGTCTACACCTTTTGCACCTTGGTCACTATGTGATTAATGGTTACTAATGTTATCTCCCAACTTATGCACATTGATCATGTTATCTACTACTCCGTAACTAACATACCAATAGTTTTAGCATGTATTTCCCCTCAATGTTTTTGAAAACAGTGAAAGGAGGGACATGAACTCACAAGTTTCCGTTCCTGTATGTAATACCATAGGGAGCGTCCGTACGTGTGATTAACCTACATGTGTACTAACTTTATTAAACACTAGGTCTTTCGGACCTCGTACAAGTTGTTCATCTTGAATTCTTTATTATGTTCTCGTTTGTCATTTTTGGAACAACTTTGTATTTTAGAGCGTTGATAGTTTACTCGCTCGATTGTTATGTGTATACATGTATTCTATTCATATTGAATTCATAAGCGTATTCATGTATTCTATGTGTATTGACTTATGTGTGTTCGGCTTCGTTCTTCACACGTCCTCGTGCAGTGCACGCATGCCATTGAGCCTTTGCTCATGTCATTGGGGCCGAGCCCATGTCATCTATGTTATCGTATCTAACCCATGTTTTAATGTTATTGGGCCGAGCCCATGTCATTGGGCCGATCCCATGTCATTGGGCCGAGACATAATGTACCATAAGTAAATAACCAAACCGAGAACACTTTGCCATCATTTGGGATCACAAAAGCACTCCAGGGTATACCAACCAGGAGTGGGGCGTGCCTCAAGCCCAATAGATCTACACCTTTTGCACCTTGGTCACTATGTGATTAATGGTTACTAATGTTATCTCCCTACTTATGCACATTGATCATGTTATCTACTACTCCGTAACTAACATACCAATAGTTTTAGCATGTATTTCCCCTCGATGTTTTTGAAAACAAAACATTGAAAAAAGTGAAAGGAGGGACATGAACTCACAAGTTTGCGTTCCTGTATGTAATACCGTAGGGAGCGTCTGTCACACCCCAACCGATGGCGGAATCATCGGGGCATGGCACTGAGCGAAACAGATTGTCCAGAAGTTTCCACAACAACTATTAATACTATTCAGTTATATGATACGTCCCATATCGTATCCCAAATAATACAATAAATTATTACAGATAACAACCAGTAAAGTAATTCTGTTCCGACAACTCAGATTTAAACAAAATAAAAATAAATATTGTTCAAATGCTCCTAAAGACCCAGCCTGACAAGATCTACAGACAACTATACTCTAGTTGCTTATCCTTGACAGACAACTATTTGTTGGGGGGCTCTAGAGCTTTATTCTAGCCTCGCTTTCCTAGCAAGCAAACATCTTAAACACCTGTCACATACGTTAAAATAAAGTCAATACATATAATGTAAAGGTGAGCATATAAGTTTGATAATAGCATATAAAGTTCGAAATAGTTTACGCATAACCAGCACGTACACAGAGGAAAACGAAGCATGTTAATTATCGACATGGATCTATCGATACCAATGACTGCGGGTTGACTGTCCAAGAAAGTTCACAATACATGATTACCACCGTAATCCATGCAAGTAATTGTCCTTAACAACCCCCGTGTGAACGGGTGCCGAGTCCAAACTATAGTACTACGTCGTTAAGGCAGGTAGACAACATTCCACGTGTAAACATAACAACAAGCATTCATTTAGTCACGTAATACATGTGGTTCGGTTAGCGTTCAAATAGTTGAGTAGTGTGTCTGATTGTGTTTTTAAATAAGTAACGTATGTAACACCCAAAAGTGCTAAAAGCAAAAAGGGATCGAGTATGCTCACAGCGATTGATTGATGGATTGAAGGGAGCGCTTGAGAGTAGGGTTAGCCTGAATAGTTCGATAGCATAACGATGAATAACACGTAGAATGAAAACAGATGGTAAATGGGTCGAACTGCCTGGTCGATCGGACAGTAGGTTCGATCGGACGGGTTGTTCGTTCGATTAGGCAGTCCGTTCGGACAGTCTGTTCGATCGGCTGGTAGGCTCGATCGGCTGGACTGTTCAAGGGATTGTTTCTTCCTTTGAGTAGGATGTGTTTGTGTATGATGGTTTGACCTTTTGAAGTTTTCGTTGTAGTATTTGATCGAACAGCCTGTTCGATCGGCCGGCTTAACCGATCGGTTAGACACTTCTGGCTGGGTTCCCAATGAGATGTCACCTGATCGGACAGCATGTTCGATCGGGCGGCACTTCAGTACAACGAACGAGTTGAAAATCGATTAAGTGTTGAAGAATAGTATCTCATGATCCGAAGAGTAATGTTTACCAAACAGTCGTTCGATCGGACATTACTTCGTTCAATACCATACTTCATGAAATTGTCAAAATGTGGGGCCACATGCTAGCCGATCGGCTGACCTGGTCGATCGGCTGATATGTCCGATCGGTTGGGCTGTCCGTTCGGACAGCCTAACCGTTCGGTCAGCATCCTGACCTGGTCGGCCTGTTCGTCTAACACTTGGCTGTTCTGATTATTTGACGTTATATCGAGGTAGTTTGACAACGAGCTGAACTAGGGAACCTTCGTTCTTACTTGTTTCCCCTGTTCGGACAGGAATCACCCAAATCCGGCCAGTGAACGGTTCGGAACGGTAGTTTAACGTTTAACCCGGAATCGGTGAACCTCGTAGATAGAACCCGAATCTTGAACCATACAACTGTGAGAATGATTAGTGTGTTGGTTCAAGTTCCGTTTCTACCGGTTTGAAGGCATTGAGTGTAAAAGAGTTGAAAGAAAGTTGGAAATCCTTCTCTCAATCCTTCACACCATGAAATGTTTAGATCCTTGATAGATCTTAGCTTATTTATGTGGAAATCGGTTGGATCCAAGCTATTCATAGGGGAATGAGGCCAAAACATGATGTTCTCGAAGAACACCATGATGACATCATCCTAGAATGCTTAGATCTTGATGATTTCACGGTTAGAAAACAAGATTTGAAAGATTGAAAGGTGTAGGATTGTGTATTGATCAAGAAAGTACAAGATTTAGGATGAAAACTTACCGGAATCGGAAGAAATATGAGAAAAGAAGGGGAGCACGAGCTGGTTGCTCAGAGAGTTTCCAAAAGTGGAAAGAATGACAATGACAGCCCAATTTATAGGCTTCCCAAAGAGGAAAGGGCTGGCCGATCGGCCAGGCATCCCGATCGGACAGCCTGCTCGGTCGGACAGTCCGTCCGATCGGTTGGGCTGTTCGATCGGATGACAGCCTGATCGATCCACAGCCTGTTTTGAGTGTTCGGTGCGACGATTTTTGACGTTTCGATTTCGATTGAAGACGATACGAGTACGATAGAGTTTCCTATTCAAATTACTTTTAATCTCAACCACTATATCTACATACAAGCATCTATATCTAGCATAGTCTCTTCTCCAATAACTACCATGATTTGATTTCGATTGCATTCGATTGAGTTTCGAGTTTCGATTGATTCGATTGATCACCACACATAACATAAAGTAAACATGCACAAGTAACACATAAGGCACACACACACGTATAACAACCAAAGTTCACGATATTCGAGATTCGAGTTCGATGATGGTTCGATCGGTTTGATTACTGATTAGTTAACTTTATCGCATTGTTACTTCCTACTATTCACTGTCGTAAGTCGGTTTGCGTTGACTAAACATTCGATTACTTCGATTTCTTAAATTAACAACACTTACTCCACATAATACAAATAAAACATAAAATAGACTAGTTACAGTCAAAGAAGTCAAAGTTGACTTGGACTTTGACTTTGACTTTGACATTCGAAAACACGGGGTGTTACAGCCTCCCCTTGTTTAGGGAATTTCGTCCTGAAATTATGCTCGAAGCTGCACCGCACCGTGCATGATTACCAATTTCACGCTTCAGATCTTCATTTGAACAACTGCGGGTACTTAACCTTCATGTCGCTTTCGAGTGCCCAAGTGAACTCCGCGCCTCGTTTGCCTTCCCATCGGATTTTCACGATAGGGATGCGCGAGCGTCTGAGTTGCTTGGTTTGGCGATCCATGATTTCGACAGGCTTTTCCACGAAGTGTAGCGTTTCGTTGACCTGAAGGTCGTCGAGAGGTACAATCAAATCATGATCAGCTAGGCATTTTCGAAGGTTTGACACATGGAAAGTTGGGTGGACGTTACTAAGTTCCTCCGGTAGTTCGAGTCTGTAGGCGACTTTTCCGATCCTTTCCAGAATCTTAAAAGGTCCAACATATCGAGGCGCCAGTTTCCCTTTCTTGCTGAATCTGACCACACCCTTCCAAGGTGATACCTTTAGGAGTACGTAGTCGCCAACGTCAAATTCAAGGGGCTTGCGTCTTTTATCGTCGTAACTTTTCTGTCTATCCCTGGCTTTCGACAAGTTGTCTCGAATCTGAAGGATTTTGTCAGTCGTTTCTTGTAATAGCTCGGGACCAGTTAGTTGCGAATGACCGATCTCTTGCCATGCAATAGGCGAACGACATCTTCTTCCATATAAGGCCTCGAATGGTGCCATTTGTATGCTGGCATGATAGCTGTTGTTGTATGAGAATTCGACTAACGGTAGGTACTTGTTCCAACTACCACCGATGTCTATGACACACGCGCGGAGCATGTCTTCAAGAGTACGGATCGTCCTTTCAGTCTGTCCGTCGGTTTGAGGATGGAATGCAGTACTCAGGTTAAGCGACGTACCAAGGGCTTCTTGAAACGTTTCCCACAATCGCGAAGTAAACCGAGCATCACAGTCTGAAATGATGTCACGAGGCGTACCATGATTACAAATGATCTCGTCGGTGTAGATTCGGGCTAGTCTTTCTACCTTGTAGTCTTCCCGTATTTGCAAAAAGTGGGCTGATTTGGTTAGACGATCAACTATAACCCAAATGCTGTCGTGACCTGATGGCGTGGGCGGAAGTTTGGTTATGAAATCCATAGCTATACTCTCCCACTTCCATATGGGGATTGGAGGTTGTTCGAGTAAGCCAGAAGGTCGCTGATGTTCAGCCTTAACTCTCTCACAAGTCAGGCAACTTCCAATATAGAGGGCGATATCCCGTTTCATACCCGGCCACCAGTACTTGTAACGAAGATCCTGGTACATTTTATCGGCACCGGGATGAATAGAATAGCGGGATTTGTGGGCTTCGTTCATTATAATCTTTCGCAAATCGGTCCGCTTAGGCATCCAAATTCGGTCCAGATAATAGAAAATCCCATCTGCTTTGCTTACAAGCTGAGCTCCATCGTGATAGATTCTCTCCTTCTTCAAGGTGCGTTCGTTAAAACAGGCATGCTGGGCTTCGCGGATGAGAGCTTCGAGATCATGATGGGCTTGGGTGTTGCAAATACTGAGCAAATAACTCCGTCTGCTGAGTGCGTCGGCAACAACATTTGCCTTGCCCGGGTGATAACGAATCTCACAGTCGTAATCGCTAAGAAGTTCTACCCATCGGCGTTGACGCATGTTTAGTTCTTTCTGATTAAAGATGTGTTGTAAACTCCTGTGATCGGTGAAGATCGTACAC
The DNA here is from genome assembly GCF_002127325.2 of Helianthus annuus. Taxonomy (NCBI): domain Eukaryota; kingdom Viridiplantae; phylum Streptophyta; class Magnoliopsida; order Asterales; family Asteraceae; genus Helianthus; species Helianthus annuus. Next base: position 63,305,294 of record NC_035448.2, read on the forward strand.
TTGGTACCATACAGGTAGTGTCGCCAAATCTTCAATGCAAAAACAACTGCGCCTAGCTCGAGATCATGGGTTGTATAGTTCTTCTCGTGGATTTTGAGCTGAAGAGATGCGTAAGCTATAACCTTGTCCCGTTGCATGAGAACACAGCCAAGACCAAGGTTGGAAGCATCACAATAGACAATGAAATCGTTGTTTCCGTCTGGCAATGTGAGAACAGGAGCATTGCAGCGCTTGCGTTTACGGGTTTGAAAAGCAGATTCTTGTTCAGTTCCCCAAACAAAAGACATGTATTTATGAGTAAGAGCGGTAAGCGGCACGGCGATCTTAGAGAATCCTTCGATAAATCGTCGGTAATAGCCCGCTAGTCCGAGAAAAGAACGAACTTCGGATGGGTTCTTAGGCGTAATCCAGCTCTTAACTGCTTCAATCTTCGCGGGATCGACATGAATACCCTGACTATTCACGATGTGTCCTAGAAACTGAACCTCCTCCAACCAGAATTCGCACTTGGAGAACTTGGCGTAGAGTTGGTTCCCCTGGAGTAACTCGAGAACCAAACGTAAATGTTGCGCGTGTTCGGCTTTCGACTTCGAATAAATCAAGACATCGTCGAAGAATACGATGACGAAACGGTCAAGGTAAGGCTTACACACGCGATTCATCAGATCCATAAAAACCGCGGGTGCGTTGGTTAGACCAAAAGGCATAATAACGAATTCATAATGGCCGTATCGAGTGCGAAAGGCTGTTTTGGGTATATCTTCCTCTTGTATGTGCAACTGATGGTAACCTGAGCGTAAATCGATCTTCAAGAAACACGATGCACCTTGTAGCTGATCAAACAAATCGCCGATGCGAGGTAGGGGATAGCGGTTCTTGATGGTCAGCTTATTCAATTCCCGATAGTCGATGCACATCCTGAACGACCCATCCTTCTTTTTGATGAAAAGGACTGGTGCGCCCCAAGGAGAGGTGCTCGGGCGAATAAAGCCTTTTTCAAGTAACTCCTGGAGTTGGTTTGAGAGTTCCCTCATTTCGGATGGCGCGAGTCGATAAGGGGCTTTGGCAACAGGGTTAGCTCCGGGAATAAGGTTGATACGGAAGTCGATATCACGACTTGGCGGTAGCCCGGGGAGATCATCAGGGAATACCTGAGGAAATTCACGAACCACTAGAACGTCTTTGACTTCGGCCTTCTTTTTCTTTTCCTTCTCCGCTACTACAATGTTGGCCAAGAAAGCGCTGTATTCCTTGCGGAGATACTTGCTAGCATGGATACACGACATGAGCTTGAGACCTTTCGAGGCTATTTCACCGTACACACATAATAGATCACCATTCGCGAGCGAGAATCGAATCATCTTTTCAAAGCACACAACTTCAGCATGGTTTTCGCGAAGAAAGTCCATGCCTACTATGATGTCAAAACTTCCGAGCTGCATGGGGATAAGGTCGATTGGGAAGATGTGATTGTTGAGCTCAAGGGTACAATCACGAAGAATAGAGTTAACGGCGACGGTTCTTCCAGTAGCAACTTCAACTTCGAATGACGAGGGGAGATAAGAACGCTTACGACTAAGGAGCTTCTCGAATTTAAACGACACAAAGCAGTTATAGGCTCTAGTATCAAACAAACATGATGCATAAATACCATTCACAAGGAACGTACCATTAACCACGTTGTTGTCAGCCTGGGCTTGACGGGCGTTGATGTTAAAGGTTCTGGCACGAGCTACTTGCTGTTGCTGCTGAGGCTGCTGCTGTTGCTGTTGGGGCTCTTGTTTCACAACCCTGTTCGGGCACATGTTTGCAAAGTGGTTTGGATCACCACATGCAAAGCAGACTCGAGCATTGACCATGGGTGCTTGAGCTGCAGGTTGGCCTTGAGGGGCTGGGAGTAGAGCTTGATGAGCGGCGGCTTGGACTGGGGCTTGACGGGGACCATAGCGACAGTTCGATGTGAAATGCCCGTAGAGGTTGCAGTGGGCGCAGAAACGACAGGAGATTCCCACCGGGTGATGGTATGAGCATGTCGGGCAGAGCGGGTGGGGACCTGTGTAAGCGCGCTTGGCTGGCAGCGCATTGATCACTGGAGCTTGTCGGTGGTGAGACTGTTGCTGAGCTTGTACGGCTTGCAGAGGGGCAGCAGTTGTTGTCACAGCACAGTTCTTGTTGCTGGAGCTGTTGTTGTGCTTCTTCTTTCTTCTTGATGACTTGGAGGGTTGAGCAGCGGTGGTGTCGACGGTCGATGCGGTGGTGGCTTGGTGCAGAGACTTGGTATGCTTATCCCAAAAACCAGACTTTACCCGCTTGTCATTGATCTCATCGGCAAGTAGGTAGGTCTCTTCAGTCGATGATGTCTTGGCAGCATGAACAAAATCGGCAACACAATCGGGTAGAGCTCGAATGTACTTCTTGATGGCCATATCTGGCGTCTTGACTTGATCGGGACAGATGATGTTAAGCTGTTTGAAGCGAGCAGTTAAAGCAGCATTGTCTCCATCCTTCTGCTTGATGTTCCAAAACTCGTCCTCCAACTTTTGGCGTTCATGGGGAGGGCAGAACTCGTCCATCATGATGGCCTTCAACTCTTCCCAAGTTAGTTCATAAGCTGCATCATTTCCGCGCTTGTTTCGTTCGGTCGTCCACCAGTCTAGAGCTCGGGACTGGAAGACGCCTGTAGCATTGAGGGTGCAGAGATTTTCAGGACAGCCGCTTTGGCGCAGAGTGACTTCGACTGAATCAAACCATTGAAACATGGCGGTAGGGCCATCTTCTCCGGTGAATTCTTTGGGTCCGCATGCTTTAAACTGTTTGAAGCTGAAACCAGTCTTGTTGGCATCCTTAGGAGCTTCAGTTCGCGACTCCTCGGACGACTTGCTGACGTTCTCAATTACATCGCTTACAGCTTTTGCCACACTCTTGGCTATGATAGCAGCGAGACGTCTGTCTCTCTTCTCTTGGCGAGTAAGATAGTGTCGGGATCCGGACGAAATTGTCTGCAACAGACATCGTCACAGGACTCAACACAACATGATTGAATCTCACCTCACACGTCTAGTTCTAACTAAAGCTTAGGAACACGTCGAAGCACGTATCAATTATAAACACATAAGCACAAAGTCACAGATTCACGTAATCACAGAAGCACATAAGCACGTAAACACGTAGAGCACAGAGACACATAAGCACAGAAGCACATACACATTCAATCACAGATGCAGTCAGAATACAGAAACCTATCATTCAAAGCTCACGTGTCGTTCGTATATAGCGATCGCGTATAGTATCTCGAATAGTATCGTATGATAGTGTAGCATGTCGAGTATAGTATAGCGTATATCATAGCATAGTATTGCCTAGATTCGTAACGATTTGTTAGTGTTTTGAGATAGAAGAGCAATGCGAATCGTGTGTGTCGATTGAAGTGATAGCAAAATCGAATAACCCTCAAAATCCTAAACATATAAACAATTAAACACATATAACACATAAAATCAACGAGTCATCAGAGTCGCAACTGCGGGCTCAGAATCGAAACACATAAAAATCGAGAGATAGATTGTCTGCGACTGCTAGACATTGACTACCCAAAGCGGTTCGACTATTCACATTAGACTTGTCGTCACTTTTTAACTTTCAGGTTCGTGTTTCTGCCTCGATTCTTGGGCATTCAACACGTATTCCCTAGGTCATACTTGTGAGTTCAGGTCGTTGGAGTTCCGTCGAGGCTTTGGTGAGATGAGTAAAAGTTGGAATAAGTTGCCAAGGTTCGGGTTTCACCCCTGGCTTAGCAATTTCTTTCTTGTTTTAGTAAAATTTGAGGAGATTATTCATCAAAATATGGATTTCACTCTTGATTTGGTATAATTCTCCTCGTTTGTTATTGAAAATAATGAGGAAATCATAGATAAATCGTTAAAATCAGCATTAATCAAGTAATTTGGTCGGGAGTTTGCGGTTTTCACACCTAATCCCGGATAAATCGCTTGATTCTATTTGAAAATTCGAGTGCAGTGATAGCGAAGAATATTAGAATATAGCACATAAGCTTGGTCTGTTGGTTCCTAACTATAGTCTAGGTCTCTAAGACAGCGACCCGGACTAGGTCGTGTCTTTCCTAATTCCCTGTAGTTATGGCTCTGATACCAATCTGTCACACCCCAACCGATGGCGGAATCATCGGGGCATGGCACTGAGCAAAACAGATTGTCCAGAAGTTTCCACAACAACTATTAATACTATTCAGTTATATGATACGTCCCATACCGTTATCCCAAATAATACAATAAATTATTACAGATAACAACCAGTCAAGTAATTCTGTTCCGACAACTCAGATTTAAACAAAATAAAAATAAATATTGTTCAAATGCTCCTAAAGACCCAGCCTGACAAGATCTACAGACAACTATACTCTAGTTGCTTATCCTTGACAGACAACTATTTGTTGGGGGGCTCTAGAGCTTTATTCTAGCCTCGCATTCCTAGCAAGCAAACATCTTAAACACCTGTCACATACGTTAAAATAAAGTCAATACATATAATGTAAAGGTGAGCATACAAGTTTGATAATAGCAGATAGAATTCGAAATAGTTTACGCATAACCAGCACGTACATAGAGGAAAACGAAGCATGTTAATTATCGACATGGATCTATCGATACCAATGACTGCGGGTTGACTGTCCGAGACAGTTCGCAATACATGATTACCACCGTAATCCATGCAAGTAATTGTCCTTAACAACCCCCGTGTGAACGGGTGCTGAGTCCAAACTTTAGTATTACGTCGTTAAGGCAGGTAGACAGCATTCCACGTGTAAACATAACAACAAGCATTCATTTAGTCACGTAATACATGCGATTCGGTTAGCATTCAAATAGTTGAGTAGTGTGTCTGATTGTGTTTTGAAATAAGTAACGTATGTAACACCCAAAAGTGTTAAAAGCAAAAGGGGATCGAGTATACTCACAACGATTGATTGATGGATTGAAGGGAGCACTTGAGAGTAGAGTTAGCCTGAATAGTTCGATAGCATAACGATGAATAACACGTAGAATGAAAACAGATGGTAAATGGGTCAAACAGCCTGGTCGATCGGACGGTAGGTTCGATCGGACGGGTTGTACGTTCGATTAGGCAGTCCGTTCGGACAGTCTATTTGATCGGCCGGTAGGCTCGATCAACTGGACTGTTCTAGTGGATTGTTTCTTCCTTTGAGTAGGATGTGTTTGTGTATGATGGTTTGACCTTTTGAAGTTTTCCTTGTAGTATTTGAGAACACTGAAGTGTTCTTACCTTTCAGGTCGATCGATCGAACAACCTGTTCGATCGGCCGGCTTAACCGATCGGTTAGACACTTCTGACTGGGTTCACAATGAGATGTCACCTGATCGGACGGCATGTTCGATCGGGCGGCACTTCAGTACAACGAACGAGTTGAAAATCGATTAAGTGTTGAAGCATAGTATCTCATGATCCGAAGAGTAATGTTTACCAAACAGTCGTTCGATCGGACATTACTTCGTTCAATACCATACTTCATGAAATTGTCAAAATGTGGGGCCACATGCTAGCCGATCGGCTGACCTGGTCGATCGGCTGATATGTCCGATCGGTTGGGCTATCCGTTCGGACAGCCTAACCGTTCGGTCAGCATCCTGACCTGGTCGGCCTGTTCGTCTAACACTTGGCTGTTTTGATTATTTGACGTTATATCGAGGTAGTTTGACAACGAGCTGAACTAGGGAACCTTCGTTCTTACTTGTTTCCCCTGTTCAGACAGGAATCACCCAAATCCGGCCAGTGAACGGTTCGGAACGGTAGTTTAACGTTTAACCCGGAGTCGGTGAACCTCGTAGATAGAACCCGAATCTTGAACCATACAACTGTGAGAATGATTAGTGTGTTGGTTCAAGTTCTGTTTCTACTGGTTTGAAGGCATTGAGTGTAACAGAGTTGAAAGAAAGTTGGAAATCCTTCTCTCAATCCTTCACACCATGAAATGTTTAGATCCTTGATAGTTCTTAGCTTATTTATGTGGAAATCGGTTGGATCCAAGCTATTCATAGTGGAATGAGGCCAAAACATGATGTTCTCGAAGAACACCATGATGACATCATCCTAGAATGCTTAGATCTTGATGATTTCACGGTTAGAAATCAAGGTTTGAAAGATAGAAAGGTGTAGGAGTGTGTATTGATCAAGAAAGTACAAGATTTAGGATGAAAACTTACCGGAATCGGAAGAAATATGAGAAAAGAAGGGGAGCACGAGCTGGTCGGTCAGAGAGTTTACAAAAGTGGAAAGAATGACAATGACAGCCCTATTTATTGGCTTCCCAAAGAGGAAAGGGCTGGCCGATCGGCCAGGCATCCCGATCGGACAGCCTGCTCGGTCGGACAGTCCGTCCGATCGGCTGGGCTGTTCGATCGGCTGACAGCCTGATCGATCCACAACCTGTTTCGAGTGTTTGGTGCGACGATTTTTGACGTTTTGATTTCGATTGAAGACGATACGAGTACGATAGAGTTTCCTATTCAAATTACTTTTAATCTCAACCACTATATCTACATACAAGCATCTATATCTAGCATAGTCTCTTCTCCACTAACTACCATGATTCGATTTCGATTGCATTCGATTGAGTTTCGAGTTTCGGTTGATTCGAATGATCACCACACATAACATAAAGTAAACATGCACAAGTAACACATAAGGCACACACACACGTATAACAACCAAAGTTCACGATATTCGAGATTCGAGTTCGATGATGGTTCGATCGGTTTGATTACTGATTAGTTAACTTTATCGCATTGTTACTTCCTACTATTCACAGTCGTAAGTCGGTTCGCTTTGACTAAACATTCGATTACTTCGATCTTAGATTAACAACACTTACTCCACATAATACAAATAAAACATAAAATAGACTAATTACAGTCAAAGAAGTCAAAGTTGACTTGGACTTTGACTTTGACTTTGACATTCGAAAACACGGGGTGTTACAGCGTCCGTACGTGTGATTAACCTACATGTGTACTAACTTTATTAGACACTAGGTCTTTCGGACCTCGTACAAGTTGTTCATCTTGAATTCTTTATTATGTTCTCGTTTGTCATTTTTGGAACAACTTTGTATTTTAGAGCGTTGATAGTTTACTCGCTCGATTGTTATGTGTGTACATGTATTCTATTCGTATTGAATTCATAAGCGTATTCATGTATTCTATGTGTATTGACTTATGCGTGATCGGCTTCGTTCTTCACACGTCCTCGTGCAGTGCACGCATGCCACTGAGCCTTTGCTCATGTCATTGGGCCGAGCCCATGTCATCTATGTTATCGTATCTAACCCATGTTTTAATGTTATTGGGCCGAGCCCATGTCATTGGGCCGAGCCATGTTATCTATGTTATTGGGCCTAACCCATGTTTTATTGTTATTGGGCCGAGCCCATGTTATCTATGTTATTGGGCCTAACCCATGTTTTATTGTTACTGGGCCGAGCCCATGTTATATTGCCATTGGGCCCTAGCCCATGTATTAAGGAATTTGGTCCTAGCCCATTACTAACTTTGATAGGCCCAATTCTAACTTTAGGAGTCCATTAACATAATCTTGCAATTTTTACCAAAATGTTACCAAGGAGTAAACTTTAAATAAGTTCATTTTTCCTATGAAAAATACTTGGTAATTTTTATAGTTTTCGACTTTCCGGATTCTTGTTATAGGTCACTTATATATGTGCTCGTTTTAACGTCTAAAATATGTTATTTTAGACTCGACTTTGCAGTAACTTGTTCATGATGTCGATACGCCCAATTTGTCATCATCAAGTGTTATGTATTTCCGTTTCGACCATTCTATTTAATTATCCGATTTTGCTAGCATTTCGTGGACCATGTAGGAACATGTATGTATATTTATTTTGATCACCCTATAGGTATCTAATACATCTATATATTAACAAATGAGATGATTTGGGCCATGTGGTATGTGATGGTGGAACTTTTTTACTGATGTGGCATGTTATGGTGGAGTAAAGGATTAGTTTGGGAGGGAATCCATTTTAAATAGACATAACCTTTATTGGACGCGGGATCCGAAATAAAGTGGGTCATACCATACCTGTGATTTCGGATCATATAAAAGAACATAAATCAATTATTAAGGCCACTCTCTCTTTATTCTCTATACCCTAACCAAATCCCTTCATCGCCGTCTTCATTCTTCTAATCATCATAGAACCCTAAATGCTCATCATATTCAAATTCTTCAAATTCATTCACACAAGTTTCTCAAAATTCAGAACCCGAAGGTCATGATTCAGCCAACTATTAAACATTTTAACCGCCAGAAATCACAACTAATTATGTAAGTCTGTTGAAATTACTTGAATTAAGAACTTGATCATTTTATATTGTGCGTGAAGAGTTAGGGTTTTACGAAGATAAAATACACACAGGAATGCCATTGGAATCGTCGATTACAGATCATGAACCTGACGATTCCGATACTGAGTTCATTGAGATCGATCCGTCCGGTCATTACGGTTGAGTTAGTGCGTTTAACTTTATTAATTTTGATGCATATTTGAGCATTATCTGTTAAATATCGATTCATGTTTGATAATGTCGATTCCTGATTGATGTTTTCTGTCATATGTTCATCTTTTTGATCTTTTTTTCAGTTTATTTCTTTTGATTTCACTATTTGATATGTTTATGTTTTGACTCTTTTGTAAGAAATCGATCAGATCAGGTTTTATAAGTATGATTTTTCTATCATTCACATTCGATTTTAGAATTCAGGGTAATGGTTAAGTATGTGAGGTTTGCACATCTGGGTAATTTTTTAATCAAAATTTATACTCTTCTTTGGAATCTCTTGATATCTTGGTTGTGTTCTTGGTTATTATCTTGCTACCTTATTAAAGACTCTATAACTAGGGTTTTGTTTTCAGGAAGTGTAAGTAGATGTGTTGTTGTGAGTGGTGAAAATTGAACATTTTGTTACTATTCATTACTTTGATTTCAATTTGAAACTTTAATGTTTTTTTTTTGTTGGTTTTGATTAACTAAAATTATTTTCTTACAAAGTGATTGAAATACTTATTTGATTTTTTTTCTTTTTAATTTTTGTGAGGGAAGGACGCATGAAGGGTGTATGAAAACTGCTACAATTCCATTTGTCTTCTCCCATTTGCATTTGCAATGTCGTTTTTTATCTTATTAACTGCATAGGAAGCATGGCCACACAATAAAGTGAGATAAAGGGAAATTCTCTTGGTTTTCTTTTTAATTATATTGTTTTTGATTAACTTAAGGTGATTAACTATTTCTACCATTCTTCTTCTTCTAAAAGGAGGTAATAAACCGAGTTATTTGGTTGTTTATTTGTCGTTTTGTAATATGTCTTAATATAATATAACACAATTTTTCATGACAATTATATCTTAGATTAACTGGTTGATAGTATCCAACACATGTCTAGCTTTATCGGCTGTTGGAAATATTATTTCATTTGGTCCATCTCAGAAGCTTCTATCATCATTTTTGCCTCCGATTTCAGTGGCCGGACTGATTCTACTCTACCTGAAGCCCGAGCGCGATGGGACCGTGCAAAAAATGTTAATGTTTTGGGTGTTGAGTTTGCAAAGAGTTTAGTTGAGTTATCACTCCATGCAAAAATTGTTAATGTTTTGGGTGTTGAGTTTGCAAAGAGTTTAGTTGAGGTACCATTTGTGTGGCATATCCAAGTCAGCACATGGATTCGTCACTGTGAGTCACTATCCCAATGCTTTTTTTTAGTTATATATGATTTGTTTAACCTTAAATGTGTCTAACTCAGTGGTTTTTTTTTTTTTTTTTTTTTTTTGTAGTTGTAGCTTGCTTTCACCAGATTTCATCAGTGGCTACTCGATAGGTATTAGGCACTTAGACTACTCGGAATAAATTTTCCCTTAATCATGATTACGACTTATTATAATAACAAATAATCTTTTAATAAATTAATTTAAGGGGTTGTATGCATTAAATATAAACTTTGAGCGACGTTCAATCCCTTTCACCATTCCCTTTTTAACTATTTTTTATTATAAATAATAACACGACCGAAATCGACTCATTTATTAGTACATTGGACAAATTGATAACCTCTTTAAATTCTTTTTTCTTTCATGAACCCCTGAATGCTTTTATCGAGATTCTACAGGTAACTGTAAGTTGGTAATTTAACGAACGGTCTAATTTCTTGAAACCCGTGCCATATATATAATAATCTAACATGGGTGTGTGCAACTGCAATGTACTTTTAGGTACCTATAATTCTTTGTAAGGGAAACACGCAAATCATGGTTGCTTCAATTCAGGGACTTATTGAATTACTTACAACTGAAATGCAAAGCGACACCGCCAGATCTAGCTACGGATGCTTTCTTTTCCAGTACGATCTGTTATATCTGGTCGCAAAAGGCCAAAGGTGGAGCCACTGCAGAGAAACTCGAGCAGATCAAGGTCTGGTTTGTTTTCACTGGCTATTGAATGTCATTCCAATTTTGTAAGGGAAGCTCACACTGAGAAAGAGGTAATGGCATATCGATTTTATTCATATTTTTTTACTTTCTATATTACAGTTGGGAATTTTGGTTTGATTCCAGCCACATTGGTTTCAAGTGAGTTATTGATTAAGGTTACATGTGGCAAGACAGGTCAAAATATTTTTTTTTAGAATAAAATTAATTGCAACGTTTATGTAGAGATACTTGAAAATTAAGATTACACAACCAAAGTTCCTGATCGAAACTGCTATACTGATTAAAAACAAGTTTTCAAATAGGGATGTTCATTGCTTTTAGCCTTTCTGTATTATTATCCATTTGGCTCATGTTCATGTAAAACAAACTTCAGTGTTCCCATGGTATAACTTGAAGATGATGCCCCTTTAGTAAAATTCCAAATCATCTACAAGACAATACTCCAATTGTTCACACCATAGTTGTTAATAGCGAATAGCGACAAGGGACCTATATGCTACATAGCGAATAGCGACAAATAGCGACCGCTATTTTATAAATAGCGATACACTAGAAAAAGAATTTTGAAAATTTTTATATGTATATTATATCAAAATACCTTGGTATATATGCTATTTTACATGTATATTTAACAAAAACCTATAAATCCAGCTATTTTATAGCTATATCTGATTGCCATTTACATAAAAAAGCTAACTGTCGCTATTCACGCTATTAGTCGCTATGACCCAGATAGCGACACTTGTGTCACACCCCCAAAATCCAACTGCGGAATATCACCGCTTGGGAGCGTGACTGACCAGGATCAAGCCACCAATCATATCGAACATGTAATTAATATCAAGTAAAGTAAATGTAAACCAATCATTCAATACGATAGGTGTTCAAAACATAATCATAGTTTCAAAGTGTAGCGGAAGCATAAGTATGAAAACCCAATGTGAAACATAAGTTCAACTGTTTAAATGTTTTAACATGGCATCCACGATCCATGCTCCACAACGACCTGCTCCTCCCTGTGCAAGCTCCATGTATCTAACGACCTGCAAGGCATGTAACAGAGGATCAACAACTAGTTGAGCGAGTTCACAGTTTATAGTTCGGTATTTGTAATAGTATAGTAAGCCTTGTATTCGTTCATTAAGTCATGTATCGTAATAGTTCGTATCGCGGCCCGTCAGGCATGTATGCGAAGATTAGGGAAAGTTCTCAAGTATTCTAGACTAGGTATGTTTGTATCGCGGCCACCCGGCACCTGTGCGAAGTTTTAGTGTATAGTTCGCAGCCTTCCTAGGCATGTGTGCGAAGATCAGTCATATTATCGCAGCCAACCCTGGCGTGTGTGCGAAGATCAGTCATATTATCGCAGCCAACCCTGGCGTGTGTGCGAAGATCAGTTCTATAAGCATCACTAGTCTAGCAGTATCTTAACCAATCACCTTCCTCACCCGAGGATTATATCACTACGTTCCGTTATCTAGGTAAGTACGAGTAAATAATCAAATCCCATTCCCACCCTGGGAACCCCATGCCTTAGCTGTGTGAACTCACCTTGGTTTTCTCGGTATGCTAGGTTATGCGCTCACAGGTAATCAGTCAAGTCCTATAGTGCACGTGTATTAAATCAGTTCATGTTCGCATGCCATTTATGTCACGAAGTGTATTTAAACAGTTATCACATATCACGTATGTAGTTTAGTCAAAATCGCACTATTTATGCTTGGCAAGATTAACAGGCAGTTAACATGTTTCATACTATTAACGCACTTGACAGAGTTAGCATTCAACAGGACCAATACATTAACTGAATAAGCAGGTTTAACTGTTAACAGGGTTAATCAACTTATCCTTGACATGCTTACTGAATTAACAGAATTCGACCATGCATTGTGATTCCAATCCCGACTATATGACACAACAAATGTTCGGACCTTGCGTGTAAACAATTAGAAAGGTCGGACTTCACATAAAATAACAATCTAAGTCTCCTATACAAGTATAAGGTCGGGCACTACCACCCAAGTAACAGATCTGACATAACCACCTTAAACAAACTCGGACACATGATGAGCATTAGAAGGTTAGATCCCACATTAACACAAAAGTCGGACTACCCATCCACCTTTAAAACTCGGACAAACCCACAGCCACAAAACTCGGACCTTGAGTCCTCTTGTAAAACTCGGACAGCATCTTGGTAAGCAAAACTCGGACCACAACTCAACACTTAAAGAAATTCGGACAAGGGTAGGGGGTCACAAAGGTCGGACATAGGGTGTGGGCATTAAACTCGGATCTTAAGCTTTGTTTTAAAAGTCGGACTACCCTCCCAAGGGTTTAAAGGTCGGACTTGATATGCTTAATATAAAACTCGGATTCCCTACAACTTTTAAAGGTCGGACCTATGTTGTATTATAAATGTCGGATTCATTTTAGAACTCATAAAAGTCGGACCCTCATTGCAACATATAAAACTCAGAACTTTTTGCTTATTAACAATATTCGGACTAATTGTGTTCATATAAAACTTCGGACCATGAGCTCCTTATAATAAAAGTGTGACATGATATATCATTACAAAAACTCAGACACGCGATTACCAGAACAAGTTTACAACATCGATTGAAACATTTACGTTCTATATTCGTGCGATCAAAACCCTAATTCATGCTTTCATACTGCAGAATCAAATCGACAATAAACACTTTCATCATAACAGACATATCGTAATATCAAGCAACCCATTAAACAACTAATCAGTATCATTTCACAATCATCAGGATTCAATCAATAACTACAGAACTAGTATTGTGAAGAACTAGGGTTTACATGCATCAATCAATCAACAATTAATCACAAACAATGATTAAACAATTACCTTGATTTGATTCTAGATGGATTGGTAATCAAACTTGATGCAAAAGAACTTGTGAATCCGAGAATGATGAGAAGATGGTTGTAGAGAGGATTAGAGAATATGAGGGTACGTGCTTTGATTCTTGTGTGATGATTAGTGAATGATTAGGGAAAGAGATTAGGGTTAAGTATCACTAGGATTTCAATAATTGCCCTCTATATCCTCAAGTATTATATTTTACAATAGTACACCATCTCAAACAGTTTCACCGTTTCACCACCAAGTTTATGCATTTGACAAGTTTATCACAATTAACACATAACCATGCATAATCACACAATACACTTCATTGTATTAAAACGTTAAAGTTCCATAGCCAATTATTTGTGCAAATAACAACTAAACAATACATGATCGTGTAATAAATGCAAAATAGGAATCTTGGAAATTCGAGTTGTCACATTATCCCCAACTTAAAAGAAATTTCGTCCCGAAATTTAGCATGCGGTTACTGAGGAAGCTAGGTAAGCGGTATTGTTCACTGGTTTTCCTGGGGTGTCACATCATCCCCCCGTTGATTTGGAATTTCGTCCCGAAATTCCGCAGTAGTAGCTTCAGTCTCAGTAGTGGTTGCATTGGTTTCGAATAACTGGGGGTACTTTTCTGTCATCTGGTCTTCGCGTTCCCAGGTGTACTCTGGGCCACGTTTGGAGTTCCAACGAACTCGAACAAGAGGGATTCTCTTGTTTTTTAGGGCCTTAACATCCCGGTCCGTGATTTCAACTGGCTCCTCGACGAACTGCAACCGCTCGTCGATAGTGAGTTCCTTAAAAGGAACTATGAGGGTCTCATCTGACAGGCACTTCTTCAGATTCGACACGTGAAATACATTGTGAACTGCACCGAGTTCAGCTGGTAGATTTAGCTTGTAGGCCACTTTGCCTATTTTCTCAATAATCTCAAATGGTCCAACATACCGCGGATTTAATTTGCCCCGTTTGCCAAAACGAACCACACCCTTCCAGGGTGAGACTTTTAGTAAAACCCGGTCCCCGACCTGAAATTCCAACGGTTTCCTACGCTTATCCGCGTAGGCTTTCTGACGGTCGCGTGCTGCCGCCATGCGTTGTCGTATCTGTGCAATCTTTTCTGTGGCGTCCACTACAATCTCCGGACCCGTGATCTGACTATCCCCCACCTCTGCCCAACAGAGAGGTGACCGACATTTACGCCCGTACAATGCCTCGAATGGAGCGGCTTGTATGCTGGTGTGATAGCTGTTATTGTATGAGAACTCCACCAAAGGGAGGTGCTTTTCCCAGCCGTTGCCGAAATCAATAACACATGCCCGAAGCATGTCTTCAAGAGTTTGGATCGTTCGCTCAGACTGCCCATCCGTCTGAGGATGATATGCTGTGCTCATGTCTAACCGTGAGCCGAAAGATTTGTGCATCGCTTACCATAGCTCTGACGTGAATCGTGCATCCCGATCTGAAATGATGGAAGTGGGCACCCTGTGCCTCGAAACAACTTCTTTAAGATAGATGTCTGCGAGAGTGGAGAACTTATCTGTTTCCTTTATAGCCAGGAAGTGTGCAGACTTGGTGAGTCGATCCACGATCACCCATATGGTGTCATTCCCACGCTGGGATCTGGGTAGGCCTGTAACAAAATCCATGGAAATTTCTTCCCATTTCCATTGCGGTATCTTGGGCTGCTGAAGTAGGCCCGCTGGTTTCTGATACTCCACTTTGACCTTTGCACATGTCAAACACTTACCGACGTAAGTAGCGATGTGGGCTTTCATGCTAGGCCACCAATATGTTGTTTTGAGATCGTGGTACATCTTATCCGACCCTGGATGTATTGAGTAGCGAGACTTGTGTGCTTCATCCATCACAAGTTCTCGTAAACCGCCATATAGTGGGACCCAAATACGCCCTGTTACATAGTAGGCACCGTCTTCCTTTTGTTCCATTCGTTGCCTTGAGCCGCGTAAGGCTTCAGCTTTGACGTTTTCGGGCTTTAATGCTTCCATCTGAGCAGTTCGTATCTGTGCAGGAAGACCGGACTGAATAGTGAGCTGCAAGGCTCGTACGCGTCTAGGTAGAGTGTCCTTTCGACTGACAGCGTCAGCCACAACATTGGCTTTGCCTGGATGATACTTAATAGCGCACTCGTAATTGTTTAAAAGTTCAACCCACCTTCGCTGACGCATATTCAATTCCTTCTGCTTGAAGATATGCTCGAGACTCCTGTGATCGGTGTAAATTGTGCACTTGGTACCGTACAGATAGTGTCGCCATATCTTAAGTGCAAAAACAACAGCTCCCAGCTCTAAATCGTGCGTCGTGTAGTTCCGTTCGTGAACCTTGAGTTGACGAGAAGCGTAAGCAATAACCTTATCCCGCTGCATCAATACACAACCAAGTCCCTGTATCGACGCGTCACAGAAGACCACAAAATCATCCGTGCCCTCTGGCAATGAGAGAATAGGTGCACTGCAAAGCCTATCCTTTAGGTACTGGAAAGCGGTTTCCTGGGAATCTCCCCAACGGTAGGTGACACCTTTCTGTGTCAGCATAGTAAGCGGCTGTGCGATCTTCGAAAAGTCTTTAATGAATCGTCTGTAGTATCCTGCCAAACCCAAGAATTAGCGTATTTCCGTTGGAGTGCGAGGCGCTGGCCAATTCCTGATCGAATCTACCTTGGATGGATCGACATGAATCCCATCCGTGTTCACCACATGGCCTAAGAAGTGGACTTCACGAAGCCAGAAGTCACATTTCGAAAACTTTGCGTACAGTTGTTCTTTTCGAAGAAGTTCCAACATAAGACGTAGGTGCTGCTTGTGTTCCTCCTGACTCTTGGAGTAGATCAGAATGTCGTCGATGAAGACGATGACGAACTTGTCTAGATAGGGTTTGCACACCCTGTTCATAAGATCCATGAAAACTGCAGGCGCGTTCATAAGCCCAAATGGCATGACTAGGAACTCGTAATGACTGTAGCGAGTTCTGAATGCTGTCTTAGAGACGTCCTCATCCCGGACTCTCAGCTGATGATACCCTGACCTTAGATCAATCTTGGAGTAGTAACTCAACCCTTGCAACTGGTCGAATAAGTCGTCAATACGAGGAAGAGGGTAGCGGTTCTTCACTGTGACTTTGTTCAGTTCGCGATAGTCTATGCACATTCTGAAAGTGCCATCCTTCTTTTTCACAAATAGTACTGGAGCTCCCCAAGGCGAAGAGCTTGGACGAATAAAGCCTTTATCCAAGAGCTCTTGTAGTTGCTTTGAAAGTTCTTCCAGTTCAGTTGGAGCTAAACGATACGGTGCACGAGCTATAGGTGCTGCTCCTGGAGCTAGCTCTACTTGAAACTCGACCTGGCGATGAGGCGGTAGACCAGGTAAATCTTCAGGAAACACTTGAGGAAAATCACGTACAACTGGAATATCCTCTATTCTTTTCTCTTTCGAAGCTGCATCAGTAACCAGTGCCAAGATAGCCGTATGACCCTTTCGTAAACATTTCTGAGCCTTCAAGAAAGAGATGATGCCAACCACAGCACCACTCTTGTCGCCTTGAACTTCGAGAGGTTCCCTACCCGCACGAGGAATACGAATGATCTTCTCCTTGCATAGGATCTCCGCCTGCTGCTTGGATAACCAATCCATGCCGATGACGATGTCGAAACTACCCATGACTCTAGGAATGAGGTCGATGGAGAAAGTCTGACCAGCTAAGACAATGCTACAACCCTTAACTATCTGTGTGGCCTCTACACTTTTACCGTTTGCTAGCTCTACGACATGTTTGGTGTTTAGGGGTGTTGGTGTACGTTTTAACAATTTACTTATTTTCAAAGACATATAACTCGTATCCGCACCCGAATCAAACAAAACAGTAACATAAATATCGTCGAGAAGAAACTTACCCATAACGACGTTGGGATCATTTCTGGCATCACCCTGCCCCAACACAAATGCACGACCCCTTGCTTCATTGCCGTTGCTGTTCCCACTGTTATTGTTATTGCGATTCTGGTTCAACTGGGGACAATCACGCTTGAAATGACCTTCAGCCCCACACTGAAAACATCCCCTGTTACCCCGCTGATGCTGCTGCTGATGCTGGTTCTGTGGAGCTGGTGGTGGGTGTTGCTGATTCTGATTTGCAGGTCGCGAACTCCTGCAGTCTTTAGCTTCATGCCCTAACTTGAGACATCTCTGACATCGTTCTTTACGACACCGCCCGCTGTGGTGTCTGTTGCACTTATTACACAGTGGGTGAATTCCCCGATATCCACCCTGCCCCTGACTGCCTGATGTCTGCTGACTCGGATTCCGGTAGTCGTTTGTCTTACGTTGCTATGCTTGGGACTGAACAGAAACTGATCCCCTGCTGGAATCCCCCTCCCATTTTCTCTTGTTGTCACTGGCAGTAGCATAAGTAGTAACAGCAGTAGTGGTAGCCCTGATGCGTTTTGGCAGCTTGTTCTGTTCCACTGCCTGATCCATAATACGATGAGCAAGGCGCTGAATAGCCTGGATATTATCAAGATTAGCCGATGTCACATGGCTCTGGATTTCTGTCGCTAATCCCTTGAGGTACAACTCAATGCGCTTGATTGGAGGGTCCACCATAGTTGGACACAGCACAGCCAGTTCGTTCGACCGTTTAGTGTAAGCTTCAATCTCTGACCCAGCCATTTTCAAATGATAGAACTCATCTTCCAACTTGTGAATGTCTTCCCGAGTGCAGTATTCACGTTTAATCAGTTCCTTGAAGTCATTCCAAGGGGTGGCGTTAGCAGCTGCCAACCCTAAGATCTGCACTTGCGCGTTCCACCAAGTTAACGCGATTCCTTCCAACGTGCCAGTGGCGTACTTCACCCTGCGATCCTCAGGGCATTCACACATTTCGAATACCGACTCTAACTTCTCAAACCAATGGAGGAGTCCCACTGCCCCCTCGGTGCCACTGAATGTGCCTGGACGACAGTCCATGAAGTTCTTGAAAGTGCAAACGGGCTGATGAGCGTGTTGACCTAATGTGTAAGATCAGAACGAGGTTAAACATAAGAGTTGTTTAGGGACGTAGGATCTAAAGATCCTAGAATAAGTTACGACTGCAGGGTATACCTCCTGCGTTTGCAGCTGCAAGTGCCGCAGCTACTCGTTCATTAATAAGTGCCGTCAACTGGTCTTGAGTCATGTTCACACGTCCAGATATGATCTTCATAGTAAAAGTAGTGTAAGTGAGAATGGTTCGCGAGTAGTGCGATGACAGAAGAGTGTAAGCACATAAGTGTTCTCAAGCAATAACAAATAGTGAGCAATGTAATTTAAGCATACTACTAGCAAAGTTCCGTGCAATTCTAGCATGTAGGCAATAAACATAAACCTTATTACCTAGGGTGTTGAGTCTTGCACGTGGAGCGAAGCGTCGTTGTGGATCGTTGAGAGCACTGTTCTGGTTATAGTCTGGTTTTAATAAAAACATTTTCCCATATTACAACCAAGTTCTCTATAACCAATGGCTCTGATACCAATCTGTCACACCCCCAAAATCCACCTGCGGAGTATCACCGCTTGGGAGCGTGACTGACCAGGATCAAGCCACCAATCATATCGAACATGTAATTAATATCAAGTAAAGTAAATGTAAACCAATCATTCAATACGATAGGTGTTCAAAACATAATCATAGTTTCAAAGTGTAGCGGAAGCATAGGTATGAAAACCCAATGTGAAACATAAGTTCAACTGTTTAAATGTTTTAACATGGCATCCACGATCCATGCTCCACAACGACCTGCTCCTCCCTGTGCAAGCTCCATGTATCTAACGACCTGCAAGGCATGTAACAGAGGATCAACAACTAGTTGAGCGAGTTCACAGTTTATAGTTCGGTATTTGTAATAGTATAGTAAGCCTTGTATTCGTTCATTAAGTCATGTATCGTAATAGTTCGTATCGCGGCCCGTCAGGCATGTATGCAAAGATTAGGGAAAGTTCTCAAGTATTCTAGACTAGGTATGTTTGTATCGCGGCCACCCGACACCTGTGCGAAGTTTTAGTGTATAGTTCGCAGCCTTCCTAGGCATGTGTGCGAAGATCAGTCATATTATCGCAGCCAACCCTGGCATGTGTGCGAAGATCAGTCATATTATCGCAGCCAACCCTGGCGTGTGTGCGAAGATCAGTTCTATAAGCATCACTAGTCTAGCAGTATCTTAACCAATCACCTTCCTCACCCGAGGATTATATCACTACGTTCCATTATCTAGGTAAGTACGAGTAAATAATCAAATCCCATCCCCACCCTGGGAACCCCATGCCTTGGCTGTGTGAACTCACCTTGGTTTGCTCGGTATGCTAGGTTATGCACTCACAGGTAATCAGTCAAGTCTTATAGTGCACGTGTATTAAAATCAGTTCATGTTCGCATGCCATTTATGTCACGAAGTGTATTTAAACAGTTATCACATATCACGTATGTAGTTTAGTCAAAATCGCACTATTTATGCTTGGCAAGATTAACAGGCAGTTAACATGTTTCATACTATTAACGCACTTGACAGAGTTAGCATTCAACAGGACCAATACATTAACTGAATAAGCAGGTTTAACTGTTAACAGGGTTAATCAACTTGTCCTTGACATGCTTACTGAATTAACAGAATTCGACCATGCATTGTGATTCCAATCCCGACTATATGACACAACAAATGTTCGGACCTTGCGTGTAAACAATTAGAAAGGTCGGACTTCACATAAAATAACAATCTAAGTCTCCTATACAAATATAAGGTCGGGCACTACCACCCAAGTAACAGATCTGACATAACCACCTTAAACAAACTCGGACACATGATGAGCATTAAAAGGTCAGATCCCACATTAACACAAAAGTCGGACTACCCATCCACCTTTAAAACTCGGACAAACCCACAGCCACAAAACTCGGACCTTGAGTCCTCTTGTAAAACTCGGACAGCATCTTGGTAAGCAAAACTCGGACCACAACTCAACACTTAAAGAAATTCGGACAAGGGTAGGGGGTCACAAAGGTCGGACATAGGGTGTGGGCATTAAACTCGGATCTTAAGCTTTGTTTTAAAAGTCGGACTACCCTCCCAAGGGTTTAAAGGTCGGACTTGATATGCTTAATATAAAACTCGGATTCCCTACAACTTTTAAAGGTCGGACCTATGTTGTATTATAAATGTTGGATTCATTTTAGAACTCATAAAAGTCGGACCCTCATTGCAACATATAAAACTCAGAACTTTTTGCTTATTAACAATATTCGGACTAATTGTGTTCATATAAAACTTCGGACCATGAGCTCCTTATAATAAAAGTCGGACATGACATATCATTACAAAAACTCAGACACGCGATTACCAGAACAAGTTTACAGCATCGATTGAAACATTTACATTCTATATTCGTGCGATCAAAACCCTAATTCATGCTTTCATACTGCAGAATCAAATCGACAATAAACACTTTCATCATAACAGACATATCGTAATATCAAGCAACCCATTAAACAACTAATCAGTATCATTTCACAATCATCAGGATTCAATCAATAACTACAGAACTAGTATTATGAAGAACTAGGGTTTACATGCATCAATCAATCAACAATTAATCACAAACAATGATTAAACAATTACCTTGATTTGATTCTAGATGGATTGGTAATCAAACTTGATGCAAAAGAACTTGTGAATCCGAGAATGATGAGAAGATGGTTGTAGAGAGGATTAGAGAATATGAGGGTACGTGCTTTGATTCTTGTGTGATGATTAGTGAATGATTAGGGAAAGAGATTAGGGTTAAGTATCACTAGGATTTCAATAATTGCCCTCTATATCCTCAAGTATTATATTTTACAATAGTACACCATCTCAAACAGTTTCACCGTTTCACCACCAAGTTTATGCATTTGACAAGTTTATCACAATTAACACATAACCATGCATAATCACACAATACACTTCATTGTATTAAAACGTTACAGTTCCATAGCCAATTATTTGTGCAAATAACAACTAAACAATACATGATCGTGTAATAAATGCAAAATAGGAATCTTGGAAATTCGAGTTGTCACAACTTGGTCGCCTCGCTACATAGCGCGCTATAGCAGTCGCTATAGCCGCTATTGACAACTATGGTTCACACTTCAGTTTTGGAAGCTTTGATGTAAATAATATAAATACTGGCATATTAGGTTATCGAGACCATTTGTTGACCATTTTGAAGGTATAATTTGTTCCAACTGGAGTCTTGAAGGTTTTAAGATGTATCACATTAAACTGTATGTAATCACACCTAAGTATCTAAATACTCTAAGTAATATAACAAGATTATGTCGATTTGATTATATGGAAGGTGGGTGCTGACTTAATCAGATACTTTATTTTTACAGTCATCACTACCCTCGGTCGGACATGTGGGCCATTCAAGCTTTGATAGCTATTCTGAACCCTCTACAACTTGAACAATTTATAGAAGCTACAGGTCGTCTCAAGATCTACATGTTATGGTACTTTTGTCAAGTTTTTGTGTTTTAAGATGTCAAGCATTTCCAAGCTGATATGGAATCATACAACATAAGAGAACCATTAAGTCAAGAAAGGAACAATGGGAAGTTTGGGGTATTTTTGTTTTTATAATTCTTTTAAGTATATAAGCATATTTTTGCAACTTTATGTTAGTTCTATTCGCATAAATTCTATGGAATAAGTAACACCAAGGTAGTCCTATTGTATGTACATTCAAGACCGTTGGAGGCGTTATCCAAACCGAAGTTATTTGGAATCGATTGGATTTAAAAGGACATATTTTTGTGTTCGGTTGCAGCTGGAACAAAAACAGAACTGGTTATAGTTTGGTAAATTTGTTATTTTTAAGTTTTAATAAAAAGAGGTAAAATAGACATTTTATTATTTGTTTTTAATAAAATAAGTTCAAATTGGTAAATTTGATATTATATGGTTTTAAGGAAGGGGACTTATGTAATTTAATTTTTGGGTTTGGCATATATGTAATTAGTAGAGTTAATAGGGAAATATATGTAATTGCCCCTAACATGATATTTTTACGCTACTTTTTTATTTTTTGTTTAAATTTGGCGTAGTAACGTATTTGGAGAACAATTGAGCGGGTATCATGGTGTGTTCGGATTTATGCTGGATAGGACTTCATTGCACACTAAGGTATGTTCATTTCCCTTGCATACAAGTCAATGACTTTCCTTTATTGATAAAAAATATAGTCAACTGTCTGGTTGTGACAACCGGTAGTTCACGCCTAATATCTATTAAAAAACTGATGGACAAAATTTGTTGGTCAACTTAGCACAACCCATTTTGACCCGCATTCAAAATGATTGCTTTCAACCCGTATCCATTTTGACTCGCATTTAAAATGGTTTCTTTAAACCCGTACACATTCTGACCCGGTACCCAACCTGTTCTACCCCTAATGCTTACTGTATATGCTTCTCAATATGTTTCGCTTACTATATGTTTTCCTGTCAACTTCACATTTTTTACTTATTTGTTCTGAAGGTTATAAGGGTAAAGTAGTCTCCTACACGCTAGAGAAGGGATTGTTTTTAGCTCTTGCATTTGAGAGGCAATGGAGCAAAATGTCTCCTTCAAGGAATAACAAAGAGCACTAGACAAATAATTGAGGAACGAGAATTAGTATGCTGACGTTTGTTTAACAATTTAAGGCAACACGGGTAGGTTAGGATAATTGGTCTATTTGGGTTTGGGGTTGAAATCTTCATTTTTTTACTCCTATTCCAACATCATTATATAACTTCAACTACCTGCAATGACATTTCAATATATAACCTTTTTGGTCCTCAAAAGTGTTAACTCAGTTGATTCAGTGACCAAGGTGTTGATGGGTAAGTTCATTTATTCCAAAAAGCTTTATTTCCACACTCAATATAGGTTGAAGAAGATAGAATATGGAGGTGGCAAGATGGTCGGCTTGAAAACAGATTGTCCAGGTCGGTTGAAGAAATATTTAACGATTTGTGATTTTTTCTTATTCATGTATTTCAATTATTTAGTGTACTCTAATATTTGCGTTAGTAGTTTAACAATTATATAATTAAAATATTTGTCTAAAATTTTAGGCAAGTGTTTTTTTAAGTTGATTTATTTATGTGTGTGTAAATGCCTTTAATAGGGGGACTATTTCCTGTTAATGTTATATCATAATAATAAGAAAGTGTTGTTTGTTTTTTTTGAACTAGGGCTGATGTTTGAATGTTTTGGAAATACTTACTGCATTTAAAATGAATTTATACAGATTTTTGAATGTTTTGGAACTACTTAATGCATTGAATTCAATAGCAAGTACTATACAGGTGTACTGGAAATAGTATAATAGTGATGTGAAGTTTACAACAAGAAAAAGTTCAAGAAACCGAATTAAAAACTTATGGTGGTGGAGAAAGAGAAAGATGATACTTTAGAGGTTAAAAATATAATTTTTATACTTTTATTTGTTGTAAATTAAATTTTCCTACCCGGAAAATTTCCGGGTGATAACCTAGTACACATATATAGCACACATTACATGCACTTAGCAAGTTTCCAAAAAAAATATATATAATTTTTCTTACCAAAAATTATATTTACACATTGTTATATTTTTACCCATTTATTTTTGTAAAAATATAAGTTTAAGTTCATAAGAACTTTTTGAATATTTAAACCTTAAATATTCTCACCAAAGTTTCCATAATGACGTTTAAGACCACTAATCGCGTTTAACCTTGTTAATCACCCTTTAATCCCTTTTTTAATCGCGATTAGATTTTTAGAAAAATTCGCCATGGTTTCCCCTAAACTATGACGTTTCCCACGTTACAAAAACGCGTTTAAATCATAATCAAAATCAAATTTCCAAACTTCACTAATCCACTTTTTATACATGTTTATATGTTAACGCAACCTCCACATTTCATGAACTTTCATAAGACACTTTTTTTTAGACATAAAAAGTTAGACTTTTTAAGGTAATTTTTCATAATAAACAAGTTGTTTAATTTATCTTGTAAAAACAAAGTTTACTAAACTTCCCAAGATTAAGCTTTAAACCTATTTAAACACTTGTTTCTTTATGTGATCCAAAAATTATATAATTAGTTCATGGAATGAGTATGATGATCTATCTTGATTTAAACATAACCATGTTTAAATCACATATTTATGTTCATCATGATAAGATGAACACAAATATAAGATACTACATGAAACTAACAACATGATCATCATAAACATAAACTTTAACTCACTAATATCAACAAAAATAACATAATCATCATGAACACATGAACATATTAACAATAAACAACATAAATCAACACATAATATATTCATATTTAGTGTTTATTAGCTTTGTGTTTAGGGTTTTTGATTATGTTTAGCTTTAAATTCAAGACAATCAACTTGTACTTCCATGATTAACTAGTAAAATGAAGCATAAAAATGGTGATTAGAAGACTCACAACTTTGCACAAGCCAAATAAGAAAACAAGAAGACAATTAAGCTCCAAGAAAGCTCCTAGTGATCCTCCATTCTTAAACCATATTGAGATGTTCTTAAAATGGCTAGATTTAATTAATTTTGGGTGATAAATGAAAGATTGAAGGTGGGATTTGTGTGCCTTGTTTTGAGCCGTGACCAAGAGTGAGGTAGAGAAGGTTTTTGATGTTTCTAAAAATGTGTTGAAAAGTTGAGAATGATAAAGGATTGGAAGATGTGATAAGTTTGCTATCTTTTCAAATCTCAAGTCCATACTTTCATACATGTTCTCTATACATAAAATCTTTGATTTTTCAACAAAGTCAAGTGGGCGGAACCCACTTATTGAACATAAATGGTAAGGGGGTAATAAAATTTAGTTTTTTATTTTTATTTTTATTTGTTTTATAAAAGTTACTAAAAAATAAGATATTTTGGTAATTAGGCTAAGTATGGTGATTAGGGTACTAATGGTAGTTTAGGCTTTCAATAAGCCCAACTAATTTATTAGTTCAATGGGTATTAATTTTGGATGGCAAAAATGCCACTAGTTCACTTCGTCGGTTCGATACCGGGTGGTATATAGAAGGTATAATGTAATACCGGGAACTATGGTTTTAATTAACCATCGATACTATGGCGTTTATTTAGGGTACTTGCAACGTCCAAAATATGGTTAACTAGTTCACTAGAGTTTTCATTTGGTTGATACGATGACGAAAATAACGCTTACTAGCTCGTCGGTTCTCTAACGGACTAGTTTAGTGCATAGCGATATAACATCGGAAGCTTTTGGTTTTGAACACTACAATGATTTTTCCAAAGTGTTTTAGTGTATTTGACATCAATTGACTTTATTCCGAAGTCCCGGAAATGATTTGTTATAGGTTCGGACGAGTTAAAAAATACTATATTTTAGGCCGAAATGGACATTTTTGAGATTAGGGCGTTATACCGGAAAGTCTTGTTTCTTTGCAAGATGTGTTTTCATAATAATGTTTCCCTATATAAATGGACTCAGTTATGTTATCCGAGTGTCGCTTTTCAGTGTTTCGGTCTGATTTCATGGTTTGCTAGCATGAATAGTGTAACCGTGAATAGTGCACGCAGCACTTTCTACCAACACTTTTAGGACATTATTTGTTTGGTTTCGCATTACGACGAAAACCAACATATGTTTTAGCTTTGATTTCTTGTCCTACCACTGTTATTCAGTATACGACATAGTTACGTAATTAAATTACGCTAAATGCATGAGATTTAGAAATATAAATAGTGATTAGATTGTACGGAATTACCAGTTATTTGCCAGTTGTCACATTCTCCCCCTGTTAAAAAGAATTTCGTCCCGAAATTCAAGTTGAGCCATCCTTTGCAGGAGTTCTTCGAACAGGTGGGGATATTTTGCCTTAAACTGATCTTCACGTTCCCAGGTGTACTCGGGTCCGTGACGTGAGTTCCAGCGGATTTTGACTAGTTCGATATGACTTCTCCTTGTCTTGTGGACCTTCCGGTCCATAACCTCAACGGGTTCTTCGATAAACTAGAGCGTGTCGTCTACATGGATTTCATCCGCTGGGATGATAACTGTCTTGACGGTCGGACTTTTCTTGAGATTCGACACATGAAATGTGTCGTGTACGTTACTGAGTTCTTCTGGTAGTTTCAACTTGTATGCGACGGTACCGATCTTTTCTAGAATCTCAAATGACCCAATGTATCTCGGGTTCAGTTTTCCACATTTCCCGAATCTAGCTACGCCTTTCCAAGGCGAGACTTTTAGTAAGACTTTGTCTCCGACCTCAAAGGATAATGGTTTACGTCTTCTATCCGCGTAGCTCTTTTGTCTGTCACGAGCCAC
This sequence comes from Helianthus annuus, assembly GCF_002127325.2. Taxonomy (NCBI): domain Eukaryota; kingdom Viridiplantae; phylum Streptophyta; class Magnoliopsida; order Asterales; family Asteraceae; genus Helianthus; species Helianthus annuus. The sequence goes on from NC_035448.2 coordinate 63,332,127, forward strand.
TTTGATACGGTCTCGTATCTTTGCTATCTTGTCAGTAGTCTCTTGGACTAGTTCCGGGCCAATGAGTTTTTTTGTCTCCGACTTCCGCCCAACACAGCGGTGATCGGCACTTCCGTTCGTATAGTGCTTCGTAAGGGGTGGCTTTGATGCTTGTGTGATAACTGTTATTATAGGAAAACTCTACCAGAGGTAAATGAGTATCCCAGTTTCCGCCCAAATCCATCACACTGGCACGAAGCATGTCTTCCAACGTTTGGATGGTTTGTTCGCTTTGTCCATCGGTTTGCGGATGAACTGCTGTACTTAGATCCAAGCGATTCTTGAAATGATTGCCATATTCTTGACACAAAGCGACCATCATGATCCGAGATTATCGAAATAGGAACCCATGGCGTGCCACAATCTCGTTGAGGTAGATTTCAGCTAACTTCCCGGTACTGTCTTTTTCACGAATAGGTAGGAAGTGAGCCGACTTAGTTAATCGATCAACGATAACCCATATTATGTCATGACCTCGAGAGGTCCGTGGGAGTCCTGTAATGAAATCCATTGATATCTGCCCCCATTTCCAAACAGGAATCTTGGGTTGTTGTAATAACCCAGATGGCTTTTGATATTCGGCCTTGACCTTTGCACAAGTTAGGCAATTCCCAACATAGGTTGCAATATCTTTCTTGAGATTAGGCCACCAATAGTATTCCTTTAAATCCTGATACATCTTATCAGATCCTGGGTGTATTGAATATCTGGACTTGTGTGCTTCATTCAGCACTAAGTCTCGTAAGCCACCAAAATAGGGAATCCAGATCTTTCCTCTGAAATATAAAGTGTCATCCTTATTTGTTTCCATGTGTTTCCTTGCTCCTCGCAAGTATTCTACTCGTATTTCCTGGCTTTAGGGCTTTCCGTTGTGCGTCGCGCACTCGAGTAGTGAAGTTTGTCTGGATTGTCAACTCTAAAGCCCGTACTCGTAATGTTCTAACTCTTTCTTTCCGGCTCAAAGCATCCACTACAATGTTTGCTTTCCCCGGATGGTATCTGATTTCACAGTCATAGTCGTTCAACAATTCTACCCATCTCCGTTGGCGCATGTTTAATTCCTTTTGGTCGAATATGTGTTGAAGACACTTATGATCGGTGAGTATGGTACACCTAGTACCATAGAGATAGTGGCACCAAATCTTTAAAGCGAATACCACTGCGCCCAACTCTAAGTCGTGAGTGGTATAATTCTTTTCATGAACTTTCAACTGTCGTGACGCGTACGCGATGACTTTTTCATGTTGCATTAATACACAACCCAAGCCCTGGTGCGATGCATCACAATACACCACAAAGTCATTGGTGCCGTCAGGGAGTGATAAGATTGGCTCCTGGCATAGTTTATCTTTAAGTAGCAAAAAGCCGTTTCTTGTTTTTCACCCCAATCGAACTTTTTATCCTTTTGAGTGAGTGAGGTTAGCGGTTGAGAAATTTTAGAAAAAATCTCAATGAATCTTCGATAGTATCCCGCTAAACCTAGAAATTGTCTTATTTCCTCCATTGGGGTCTTGGGAGCGTTTCAGTTCTTTATGGCTTCTATCCTAGCTGGGTCCACATGTATTCCATTCTCATTCAAAACGTGACCGAGAAATTGAACCTCGCGAATCCAAAATTCGCATTTTGAGAATTTGGCATATAATTGTTCTTTCTTAAGTAGCTCCAGAATAGTTCTCAAGTGTTCATGTTCCGCCTTGCTTCGTGAGTATATTAAAATGTCATCAATGAATACGATCATGAACTTGTCGAGATATGGCTTACATACCCGATTCAGCAAAACCATGAATACGGCGGGAGCGTTTGTTAGGCCGAAAGGCATAACAAGGAACTCGTAATGGCCATAGCGAGTCCTGAACGCTGTCATAGGAATGTTTTCCTCTTGGATCCTCAGCTGATGGTGTCCGGATCTTAGATCAATTTTGGAATAGAAGCTAGAACCTTGTAACTGATCGAACAAGTCGTCAATCCTTGGTAAAGGATACCGGTTCTTTATGGTTAACTTGTTCAGTTATCGGTAATCTATACACATCCGAAAGGTTCTGTCTTTCTTCTTAACAAATAGCACCGGAGCTCCCCAAGGTGAGAAACTCGTTCTATTGAATCCTTTGTCAAACAATTCCTGAAGCTGAGTAGATAATTCCTGCATCTCCAAGGGTGCGAGTCTATATGAAGCTTTCGCCACTGGTGCAGCTCCTGGCACAAGATCGATAATGAATTTGACTTGTCATTGCGGAGGTAGTCCGGGCAAGTCTTCTGGAAAGAGTTCAGGGTATTCCCTTACCACAAGGATGTCCTCCACCTTGCACTACTCGGCCTTCTTGTCGACCACATGGACAAGAAAGGCGATGCATCCTGTTCTCAGACTCTTCCGAGCCTTCATGCAGTTGTTGGTCAGCAGCCGTGTGTCGTGTTTCTCTCCGTGCACCAAAAGATGTTCTCTCGTCAGACAGGGGGAAAAAGAATAATAGTTTTCGCAGCATAACTACTTCTGCTCGGTTGTCGGCCCACCAGTCTATGCCAGAAGTTAAGTCGTAACAACCTAATTAAGTGAGTGAAAAGTCGTTACTGAATTTTCATGCTCCAAGTTCGACTATGCATCCTTTGATGTCTTTCCCGACTTGACTAATTTACCAATGGTCATTTCTATTGAATGGGAGGACGTCTTGTTTACTTGACTCGGCCAAGCATACTTTGAATTTTATGGGGATGAAGCTAATACCGACACCGGTGTTAAACAACACGGATGCAACGGGTCGGTTGATAGGAACGTATCGGTGACCCTTAATGACTTCACGTGACTTCGCTAATTCCTCATTAGCTAACTTGATAGAGCAAGACATGTTTAACCTATATGACTCTAATTCGTGTATATGCTTAGTATCTAAAGACACTAAGTTAAGCCGACGTTGGTATCCAAAGAATTGATGCATGATGGTTGTAGAGTAGAGCATACCCCTAGACTTGCTTACTCACTAGCTTGATTCATCCTTAACCATCCATGCTCGTAGTGACCTCCTTGCCACAGTAAAAACCACCTCGTTCATTCTTAAATATAGCTAACTCATTAGTTTCTGTTTTGTGCCAAGTCTCACCACACTGTTACTCTTGTCACTTTTGCAAGTGCCCTCATGATGAAAGTTTCACCTATCTCATTCCGAATTTTGACAAGTTATTAGCATACTTCTTAATGCGAGTATCGATTATGGCAGTAATCGCCTTCGCTTTGCTTGTCACGGGATTTCTCTTTCTCTTAACACCCTCCTTGGGCAGTCCCCCATCCTCATCACATCCTTGGTAAGACTAACTGAGAGAGTTACTTGAAAATAAATCTAGGTAGGGTGACATGATGTGATCATGATTCGGATCTCAGGGCTAAACCCCAACTGTAGCGCTCAGTGCGTTTGGATTCGAGTGTTATCCAATATGCAATCAATCCTTGACAGATTGTAAAGGCGTCGGGGTAACTAACAACATTAGCTCTAATCATGATCGAGTTCTAAAGCTCGGTTCCTAAACTTGGAATTTTTCCACTAGCGAGCAATAATCTTCTCGCTTAAGATTCTTGTGTTCTTCCCACAATAACCTCTTGTTGTATTACTCCCTATAGTTTGCACTTGGAGATTCCACCAAGTTAACGCCTCATTCAACAGAAGGCTATTAGTTTACCAAAACGTTTACTTAGGAGTACATTTATTAGCAAGGTTAACAGACTTCCTTGTCTTTATATATCGGATAGAACTCACCGCACCTTCTGTATCAATGAGGTCTCGTGGCTTATAATCCGGAAAAGCCTTAGGATTAAAATCTGGTGTGATTGCATCTCCAAGTGTGGCATTGCCACTCATTCTCGTCCCATCGGGATTTGAACCACTTGAACTACCGGTACCATCAGTACCATCACTAGTGTCGACTCGACAACCTCATGTTGTTCCATATGACCTCTAGTTCAACTTTAATAGTAGGGCGCTGATTAAGTGACCCTCTTCTAGGCGTAGATTTTCTTGTCGACACCACGTTTCCGATACATAGTGTCATTGGGTCTAGGCTTTTATATGGACAGGTATAGCCTATCATGCGCCTAAGAATTAAGAATGTGATTGGTCATGGAAACCTCAAGACGACGTTTCTCTGGTATGTTTGAACAATGATATACATGAATAAATGCATTCCAAAATGCATAGTACCTCTTGAGTGTATTAGCCATGTGCCTAAATGGGAAAAGAAGTAATTCGTTGAGGAGGAGAAACCAAACGGTCGTCTCCAATTTTTACAACGTGTATTCCATACTTCATGGATCTTGATCGCCCAAAGTAGGAAAAATCCTTCACCTCACTAGCCCGTGTGACGAATACGTTGATACTCCTTGAGTTCCATGAGCTTCGACAAAATTGTTATAATTTCCATAGATGTCGAAGAATACAATGAAGGGGTTGTAGCTTGGCTCATGCCATAGTATCCCTTGGAATAAGACAAATATCAAACGACGAAGTTTAATGTAATCATTTCCGATAACTAAGATAAGGTAGGGTGTCATGGACACCAAAGAACCAGCCCATGTACAAGAAATCTAAGAATGTTGAGGAAAATCCTCCATGAGCGGCCAACAAGTTTTGTTTGCTTTCGACGACTAGTCTCAAACGACTCGTGTTATAAACTGAATGCTAGGTGCGAATAGTACATGTGGTCCTCCTGTATCGTAGAGTGCTATAGTAACCATCCCGGTTAGTGTTCTACTAGATAGAAACTTGAACAACTTAAGAATTTCGAATGGATAGTGATTGTTATCTTGACCCGCAGAGCCCACCAGGATTCCCCATGCACTACAATTTCTTATTACGTGGGCCCCCGTAATAATAAATTGTCTTGCATGGTCACCCTAGCATTCTCTTGTTCAAAACAACCGATCAGTCGAAGAAAGGACACTATTTTTTATATACCCTTAACATAAAAGGGACCTTCGTGATGGTCCACGTGCTAACGCCCATTGTCATTATTCGTGAAAGGGCACAATGTTAGCCAAAATAGAAGAAGAGGAAATCCGCTACAATACAATTGGAGGGGCACCTTTAAGATGAGTACTTCATCTTCCTTGTCTGGACAAGATGTCATCAATCAGGATTAGTATGAGCCTCAAGGACCTCGTCCCACTAGTAGAGTTGTTGTCTAAGGCCGCCACCTCTGCCTCATCGTCACTACCGAAGCCAGACTTATACCCATCCGAGGGAAAACAAACATCTTCAACGGGATCAATGCTTTAGGGTCTCACTCAGGAACCACGTCCGCCATAAGCTTCGTAATAGGCGCGAGGTCGTTATTCTCATCGCATGAGTCAAGTGTAATAATAAAATTCGTAGTCGAAGGTACTTTCATTCTTGGCAAAATATTCCGTACAACACATATATAAATACATTATATATATAATCACTAAATCTCATGCTGTTTTGCTCTCATGTTTCACATGTAAGCCTTAGTGTTTTCAAGTCTATTCCTTATAGACTAAACATGTATTGAACCATATCAGTTACTTATGATTGAGCCCACGTGATAGATCCTCATGTTGTAGTGACACAATGAAAACCTTTTGTCATTTTGTCATACTTTTTGAAATCATCTTTTGTATTGTTATTGACTTTGTTTTCATGTGTGAGCCCTTCGGTGATTGTAGACCAAACTTTGTAAAAGTTTATCCCCGGTTCACTATAATTGGAGCTCTGATACCAATCTGTCACACCCTGCTAGTAGCGGAAGCGTATTGTGTGTGATGAAAGAAAGGTAATCATTGCATCCAAATGTATTAACAACATGAACCAACAACGATGCCATAGATATATAACCTCCAACGAATATTTACATATTTTCCCAAAAGTAGTTTCAAGTACCATAGATGTTCACAACATTAGACATAACATAGTTATCGGTTTGTTTTACGCATTACAAAAGATATTTTTAACATAAAACATAGTGAGGTTTTCTCCCCTATATACCCATACGAAGTTGGGATATAGAATACAAACCCTTCGAAAATGGCAATCCTTGTCATTTGTTTTTCCTGAATCCCATAGTGAATCACCGGCTCAAGACCTGTTTCCTGAAATACATGTAGTTTTAAAAAGTCAACAAAAAGTTGAGCGAGTTCATGCGGTATTTGTTATCATATGAAATCTCATAAATGTTATCTTGTAATCATGGTATGTTCTGATTCGTTCATGGAGTCTGTCAAGGATCTATCAGTGGGTAGCGAGCCCCCTGACATAATGTACCATAAGTAAATAACCAAACCAGAACACTTTGTCATCATTTGGGATCACAAAGCACTCCAGGGTATACCAACCAGGAGTGGGGCGTGCCTCAAGCCCAATAGGTCTACACCTTTTGCACCTTGGTCACTATGTGATTAATGGTTACTAATGTTATCTCCCAACTTATGCACATTGATCATGTTATCTACTACTCCGTAACTAACATACCAATAGTTTTAGCATGTATTTCCCCTCAATGTTTTTGAAAACAGTGAAAGGAGGGACATGAACTCACAAGTTTCCGTTCCTGTATGTAATACCATAGGGAGCGTCCGTACGTGTGATTAACCTACATGTGTACTAACTTTATTAAACACTAGGTCTTTCGGACCTCGTACAAGTTGTTCATCTTGAATTCTTTATTATGTTCTCGTTTGTCATTTTTGGAACAACTTTGTATTTTAGAGCGTTGATAGTTTACTCGCTCGATTGTTATGTGTATACATGTATTCTATTCATATTGAATTCATAAGCGTATTCATGTATTCTATGTGTATTGACTTATGTGTGTTCGGCTTCGTTCTTCACACGTCCTCGTGCAGTGCACGCATGCCATTGAGCCTTTGCTCATGTCATTGGGGCCGAGCCCATGTCATCTATGTTATCGTATCTAACCCATGTTTTAATGTTATTGGGCCGAGCCCATGTCATTGGGCCGATCCCATGTCATTGGGCCGAGCCATGTTATCTATGTTATTGGGCCTAACCCATGTTTTATTGTTATTGGGTCGAGCCCATGTCATTGGGCCGAGCCCATGTTATCTATGTTATTGGGCCTAACCCATGTTTTATTGTTACTGGGCCGAGCCCATATTATATTGCCATTGGGCCCTAGTCCATGTATTAAGGAATTTGGGCCTAGCCCATTACTAACTTTGATAGGCCCAATTCTAACTTTAGGAGTCCATTAACATAATCTTGCAATTTTTACCAAAATGTTACCAAGGAGTAAACCTTAAATAAGTTCGTTTTTCCTATGAAAAATACTTGGTAATTTTTATAGTTTTCGACTTTCCGGATTCTTGTTATAGGTCACTTATATATGTGCTCATTTTAACGTCTAAAATATGTTATTTTAGACTCGACTTTGCAGTAACTTGTTCACAATGTCGATACGCCCAATTTGTCATCATCAAGTGATATGTATTTCCGTTTCGACCATTCTATTTAATTGTCCGATTTTACTAGCATTTCTTGGACCATGTAGGAACATGTATGTATATTTATTTTGATCACCCTATAGGTATCTAATACATACACATATATAGCACACATTACAAGCACTTAGCAAGTTTCCAAAAAAAATATATAACTTTTCTTACCAAAAATTGTATTTACACATTGTTATGTTTTTACCCATTTATTTTTGTAAAAATATAAGTTTAAGTTCATAAGAACTTTTTGAATATTTAAACCTTAAATATTCTCACCAAAGTTTCCATAATGACGTTTAAGACCACTAATCGCGTTTAACCTTGTTAATTACCCTTTAATCCCTTTTTTAATCGCGATTAGATTTTTAGAAAAATTCGCCATGGTTTCCCCTAAACTATGACGTTTCCCACGTTACAAAAACGTGTTTAAATCATAATCAAAATCAAATTTTCAAACTTCACTAATCCACTTTTTATACATGTTTATATGTTAACATAACTTCCACATTTCATGAACTTTCATAATACGCTTTTTTTAGACATAAAAAGTTAGACTTTTTAAGGTAATTTTTCATAATAAACAAGTTGTTTAATTTATCTTGTAAAAACAAAGTTTACTAAACTTCCCAAGATTAAGCTTTAAACCTATTTAAACACTTGTTTCTTTATGTGAACCAAAAATTATATGATTAGTTCATGGAATGAGTATGATGATCTTTCTTGATTTAAACATAACCATGTTTAAATCACATATTTATATTCATCATGATAAGATGAACACAAATATAAGATACTACATGAAACTAACAAAATGATCATCATAAATATACTTTAACTCACTAATATCAACAAAAATAACATAATCATCATGAACACATGAACATATTAACACTAAACAACATAAATCAACACATAATATATTCATATTTAGTGTTTATTAGCTTTGTGTTTAGGGTTTTTGATTATGTTTAGCTTTAAATTCAAGACAATCAACTTGTACTTCCATGATTAACTAGTAAAATGAAGCATAAAAATAGTGATTAGAAGACTCACAACTTTGCACAAGCCAAAATAAGAAAACAAGAAGACAATTAAGCTCTAAGAAAACTCCTAGTGATCCTCCATGCTTAAACCATATTGAGATGTTCTTGAAATGGCTAGATTTAATTAATTTTGGGTGATAAATGAAAGATTGAAGGTGGGATTTGTGTGCCTTGTTTGAGCCGTGACCAAGAGTGAGGTAGAGAAGGTTTTTGATGTTTTAAAAATGTGTTGAAAAGTTGAGAATGATAAAGGATTGGAAGATGTGATAAGTTTGCTATCTTTTCAAATATCAAGTCCATACTTTCATACATGTTCTCCATACATAAAATCTTTGATTTTTCAACAAAGTCAAGTGGGTGGAACCCACTTATTGAACGTAAATGGTAAGGGGTAATAAAATTTAGTTTTTTATTTTTTTTTTATTTTTTTTTTATAAAAGTTACTAAAAAATGAAGATATTTTGGTAATTAGGCTAAGTATGGTGATTAGGGTACTAATGGTAGTTTAGGCTTTCAATAAACCCAACTAATTTATTAGTTCAATGGGTATTAATTTTGGATGGCAAAAATGCCACTAGTTCACTTCGTCGGTTCGATACCGGGTGGTATATAGAAGGTGTAATGTAATACCGGGAACTATGGTTTTAATTCACCATCGATACTATGGCGTTTATTTAGGGTACTTGCGACGTCCAAAATATGGTTAACTAGTTCACTAGAGTTTTCATTTGGTTGATACAATGACGAAAATAGCGCTTACTAGCTCGTCGGTTCGCTAACGGACTAGTTTAGTGCATAGCGATATAACATCGGAAGCTTTTGGTTTTGAACACTACAATGATTCTTCCAAAGTGTTTTAGTGTATTTTACATCAATTGACTTTATTCCGAAGTCCCGGAAATGCTTTGTCATAGGTTCGGACGAGTTAAAAAAATACTATATTTTAGGCCGAAATTGACATTTTTGAGATTAGGGCGTTATACCGGAAAGTCTTGTTTCTTTGCAAGATGTGTTTTCATAATAATGTTTTCCTATATAAATGGACTCAGTTATGTTATCCGAGTGTCGCTTTTCAGTGTTATCCGAGTTACGTAATTAAATTACGTTAAATGCATGAGATTTAGAAATATAAATAGTGATTAGATTGTACGGAATTACCAGTTATTTGTCAGTTGTCACATAACTCTCCCTCCTTAACATCGTGACTCAAATAAATGACTTTAGGAATAGAAGAGAATACATTTACCGATTCATCATGTGTAGTTCTAGATGTAGACTCCCCCTCAGGATTAACACCCTCATGTTCTTCATTTTGTGCGTCATCATGATAATCTTATGCATGATGACCACTTAAAGGTTTAATAATCAAAGCACCACCGTTTCCACCTTGATCGTCATTATCGTTATTACCATCATCACCACTACCATGAAAATCATCAATTTCTCTGAACAGATCTTCTAACTCTTCATCCTCATCATCATCAATCTCTTCGTCGTCTTTTTCATCCTCTTTCTTTGACTTTGATCTGCGACGCTCTACTTCTTTTCGCCTTTTAGTTTCTTCTTTACTGTACGGTATAGTCACTGGCGAACCAACAAGATTGAATTATTGAGTAATGTCAAGAGCATTATCAGCATCCATTATATTTTTTATCTCAACAATTATTGTTCTTACATTTATCCATTTAACCAAGCATCCAACCTCACAAAAATCAGATTTTGTTACATTATACTTGTGTGATTTTTGACCAAAACACTAATAACAATATTTATTTCTAAAAAATTGAATGTAACCATATAATACACCTTCTCGATCTCTATTTAGCACAACACTCTTTGTTTTTGGTTTTGAAGTTCCTTCGTATTCTTCCATCTTCAAAATAACTTTTGCCGTCTCTATTATCGTGCTAACGCAGAAGTTTATAGCGTTTTCCTCAGATGATGATGAACTGATGGCTTAACAAGCCCGAGTTCACCACCTTCACCGAACCCAACCCTTCCCCACACCCCTTAGGCAACCATAGCCTAATGAGGATACTTTTAAAAAGGAAGCAATTAAAGCTTTATCGTTATCTTAGGAATAAAAAAATAGTAAGTGGAGCTTTGTAAGAAGATTCATATTGAGATGTAAAAAGTTGTTGATATGACTCCACACAGATTTAACAAAACGTTTTTTGTGCTTTTGCACAATAATGATTTGACGGCGTTTTTTAACGGTTAATGATGAAGACAAATTGAGATGGGTGAAAAACAAATTGTTGATTTGACTTCACATATATGATCTTTATTTATTTCTATAACATTTGCTAATTATAATTAACCATATATAGTTTTGTGCAATGATCTTCATTGATGGCGTTATTCAATGGTTAAGGATGAAGAAAAATTGTGATGTGTTAATTGTTATAAACAAATTGTTGATTTGACTCCACATGTATGACCTTTATTTACTTCTATAAGACTATAACTATGTGCTAACATGTGATCTTTATTTTTTTTCGAACGGGACTACTAGCGAAATTCACCATATCAGGATACACTCGTCTTCGAACCGGAGAAAACCCTCACCTAGGTCCTAGGGCTAAAGCCCGTAAACACTCGCTCGAATGCACAACAATGCATTGAGGTAAAACCCGTTCAGTTCAAGGATCGAACTAGCGATCGCCGCCTACTCGTCTAGTCTCCTATCATCACCCGGTGCCGCCGAAACTAATGAGGGGAAGCAAGAATCAAACTTGTGTCTCCTGGAAACGCATGTCTCTCCCTTACCACTTCACCACCAGCTTATTGGCAACGTGTGTTTTTAATAATGGTGTTTAATGGTTACGGGTGAAGAAATATTTGATGTGTTATTTACAATATTTTTTATTTTACTCCACGGATGTTATATTTATTTATTTCTATTACATGTGATAAATGGGATATCTAAAATGGATAAAAACAATTACATGATAGTAATCCACATGGCCCAACGGTGACAAAATTAAAAGGCTTGCAAAGAAGATGTAAGAAGCGACAAAGGTGATTCTTTTATTAACAATTTGGAATATGTTGTAAATGTATTTGGTTTTGAAATGGGTCGTATTATTTGCACACTTTGAAAAATTAAATTAACACTACCAATACGCATTGTATAGCCCTATACGATGCGTATTAGGTTAAATTCAATTTCTAAGGTCAGTCAAAGGCTGAGATTTTGTCTCCTCATGCGGACTAATACGCATCGTATAGGCTATACGATGCGTATTAGTAATAGGTTGTCTATCAAACCTGACAGATAGGGTTCACATGCAAACCCTATACGAATTATCTAGACCTATACGATCTGTAGACTTTCAAAGTGTGCGGATAAAAAGGCCGGTATGCCAATAGAATCCCCCTTTGAAAAAGAGGAAACAACTAAAGCTTCATTATCGTCTTAGGAGTAAAAATTGTACAAAAAATCATATTGAGATGAAAAAGGTTGTTGATTTGACTCCACATAGATGTAAAAAAAATATTGTGTATGCTTTCACACGATAATAATGGCTTGATGGTGTTTCTTTAGTGGTTAAGGAGTATGAATATTGTGATGGGTTATAAACAAATTGTTGATTTGACTCCACCTGTGTATTTTTTACATTTTATTTTAATTTGATGACTCCACGTGTGTATTTTTCACATTATTCCATATATAAGTTTACAACTTTTTTGTGTATCATCACTTGTACATTGTGCTTTAGGTGTTTTTCAAAAAAAAAAAAAAAATTTAATTTTTTACTTTTAACCCAAATGTTTTTATCTTTTACAATTTTAACCCTACATAATTTGTTTTTTAACTTTAACCCAAAACTTTTCATTATTTGCAATTTAACTTCACAACTTTTGTCACTTATACTTTTCATCTTTCGCAAATTTTCGTTTTACGTATAGTTCTAAATTTTTCGAGTTAATACGACGCAACGTGCATGTGTGGTTCAACGTTTTTGCCTCTATTTTTCCATGTTTGACAGGTTCGTCGCAACACGTATATCCTAGGTCGAGTCAGTGTTGGTGGTCGATGACGGTTGTGTGATATTAGTACTATTTGACACCGTTTTACACCCCGCTGCAACGCGAGGTGTGCTTTGAGGGTTTTTCAAAGAAAAATGGTTATGCATATGATTGTCGTAACGTTGGCTTTGGGGGTTTTCCAAAAAAAAATATTTTTTTTTTACTTTTCACCGAAAAGTATTTCATAAATTACTTTTAACCCAAAACTATTTGTTTTTTTTACTTTTAACCCAAAACTTATTATCTTTTGCAGTCTATCCTCATAATTTTTTTACTTTCAACTTTGGTCCTTTATAGTTTTTATTTTCCGCAAATTTTTCGCTTTATGCTTGGTTCTAAATTTTGTGACTTAACACATCGCAACGTGTGTCTTTGGCTTAACGTTTTTACGTTTCGTTCTAAATTTTGCGAGTTAACACGATGCAACGTGCGTGTGTGGGTGAACGTTTTACATCGTCTACTTTTTCACCGTTTGACAGGTTTTACATAACGTGCGGGTACTAGATCGACTTAGTTATAACTAAAGAATCCCCGCCGCATTGCGGCGGGTCGCAATCCTAGTTATATATTATAAACTAGTTTTTGCCCCGCCCGCGTTGCGGGGCAATAAACCAAATATTTCTCTCTCATAATATGTATGTCTGTATAGAGGGCAAAATCGTAATTATATTTTGAGCCTGGAGGCAAAATCATAATTTTAAACTTAGAGCAAAATCATAATTTTGAGCTTGGGGGGGGGGGAATCATAATTTTATTTTGAACTGTGGGCAAAAACGTAATTTTGAGCTGAGGTCAGGATTGTAATTTTAAGGTAGAGAGAAAACCAACATTTTATTTTGAACTGCGGGCAAAACCGTAATTTTAAACGAAGGGGAAAACCGTAATTTTAAACTTAGAACAAAATTAAAAATGAGTTTTGAACCAAGGGTAAAAACGTAATTTTAAGCTAGGGGCAAAATTATAAATTTATTTTGAGCTGTGGGCAAAAACGTATTTATAAACGAAGGACGAAAGCGTGATTTTAAACTGGGAATAAAATTAAATTAAAAAAAGGTTGGTCCAATGGGGGAGTTCCAGGCAGCTGCCTGACACTATTCCCCCCAACTTGTAATTGTAAAACTGAGAGCAAAATCATAAATTTGAGCTTGGCAGGGGGGGGGGAATCATAATTTTATTTTGAACTGTGGGCAAAAACGTAATTTTGAGCTGAGGGCAGAATCGTAATTTTAAGGTAGACGGAAAACGATTTTATTTTAAACTGGGGGCAAAACCATAATTTTAAACGAAGGGCGAAACCGTAATTTTAAACTGAAAACAAAATTAAAAATGAGTTTTTGAATTAAGGGCAAAAACGTAATTTTAAGGTAGGGGCAAAATTATAAATTTATTTTGAGTTGTGGGCAAAAACGTATTTTTAAACGAAGGACGAAAGCGTCATTTTAAACTGATAATAAAATTAAATTAAAAAAAAGTTGGTCCAATGGGGGGAGTGCCAGGCAGCTGCCTGGCAGTATTCCCCCTAGCTTAAAATTTTATTTTGAACTGTGGGTAAAAACGTAATTTTGAGTTGAGGGCAGAATCGTAATTTTAAGGTAGAGGGGAAACCAGCATTTTATTTTGAACTGGGGCAAAACCGTAATTTTAAACAAAATTAAAAATGAGTTTTTGAACCAAGGGTAAAAGCGTAATTTTAAGCTAGGGGCGAAATTATAAATTTGTTTTGAGCTGTGGTTAAAAACGTATTTTTAAATAAAGGACGAAAGCGTAATTTTAAACTGAGAATAAAATTAAATTAAGAAAAAGGTTGGTCCAATGGGGGAGTGCCAGGCAGCTGCCTGGCACTATTCCCCCAACTTGTGATTGTATAGTAGGTAAAATTAGCAAATTTTTTTGTGCATAACAAATAACAAGTTGTTCATTGTGTTTTGGACATTTAAAAAAAAAAAAAAAACTTGATCTTTTACTTTTAAGTATCTCAAAGGTTTTTATCTTTTGCAATTTTAACTCAACATAATTTGTTTTTTTTAACTTTAACCCAAAACTTTCCATTATTTGCAATTTAACTTCACAACTTTTGTCACTTATACTTTTCATCTTTCGCAAATTTTCGTTTTATGTATAGTTCTAAATTTTTCGAGTTAATACGACGCAACGTGCATGTGTGATTCGACGTTTTTACCTCTATTTTTCCAAGTTTAACAGGTTCGTCGCAACACGCATATCCTAGGTCGAGTCAATGTTGGTGCTCGATGTCGGTTGTGTGACATTAGTACTATTTGACAACATTTTACGCCCCGCCGCAACGCGGGGTGTGCTTTGGGGGTTTGTTGTCGTAACGTTGGCTTTGGAGGTTTTCAAAAAAAAAAAAATTGATTTTTTTTTTTTACTTTTCACCCAAAAGTATTTCATAAATTACTTTTAACTCAAAACTATTTATTTTTTTACTTTTAACCCAAAACCTTTTATCTTTTACAATCTATCCTCAAAACTTTTTTTACTTTCAACTTTGGTCCTTTATAGTTTTCATTTTTCGCAAATTTTTCGCTTTATGCTTGGTTCTAAATTTTGCGAGTTAACATGATGCAGCTTGCGTGTGTGGGTGAACGTTTTTACATCGTCTATTTTTTCCTCGTTTGACAGGTTTAACATAACATGCGGGTCCTAGATCGACTTAGTTATAACTAAAGAATCCCAAGCATTGCGGCGTGTCACAATCCTAATTTTATTTTAATTTGAATAACATGTGCTTGTTGTAATTATCTTGTTGCGTCGGCCTTGTATTGTTGAATAAAATATCTCCGTTACTTTTAAAAAAATGTGCTTGTTGTAATTAACCATATGTAATTATTTGCTAACATGTGATCTTTACTGATTGGGTTTTTAATACATAAGGATGAAGAAAAGTTATAAAGTTATATAAACATGTTGATTTGACTCTACAACATATGCTAATTGCATTCAATGATGTAAAGTTACGTGCTATTGTAATCTTTATAAATGGTGTTTTTTTAACACTTAAGGACCTAGAAAAATAGTGATGTGTATTAAAGAAATTGTTTATGTGATTTTTGTTTATTTCTTTAATATGTGGTAATTGGGATATTTGAACAGATAAGGAACATGATGGTAATCTACATGGTAATGGTGACAGATTAAAAGAATTGCATTTTGATCATGTACTTAATACTATTGATACTAGTCAATCTTCTTGTGTTCAGTTAAAAAAGACTAGAGTATACAAATAAGAGCGAAAGAAGCAACCATGAGGATTCTTTTATTGACAACTTGGAATATGTTGTAGGTATAATTGGTTCCAAAGTAGAGGGAGGAACAAAAGCTTAAATGTCTTTGGAATAAAGAATGGTAGAGGGTAGCTTTGTAACAAGATTCATATTTAGATGAAAAAAAGTTGGTTTAAATTCACATTCATGTAACAAAATGTTATGTATACTTTCACACAATGATGTTTTAATGTTGTTTTTAACGGTTAAGCATGGGGGCAGCTTAAGTAGGGGAAGGGGCCGTCAACCCCCCGAACTTTTTGCTCATTAGTGGAGAGTATATAGTTTTTGTATAGAAATTTTTGGGTATATACGTTTTCGACCCTTATAGAAATTTTTAGATACGGTGACTTCGCCCCCCGGTCGGAAATCTCAAGATTCACCACTGCGGTTAAGAATAGATATAATTACAATGAGTTATAAATAAATAGTTGATTTGAGTCCATATATTTGATCGTTATTTAGTTCTGTAACATGTAATTAGCCATATATGTTTCTTTTTCTATTATGAAATATTATCGTGAAAAGTTAAATAGAATGCATTTTATTTTATATAATAATTATCTATCACTAATTGCATTTCATTTGTATGTTTATTCCTATCTATCAAACATCATACATTCCAACATACTAACTGTTAGGGATGGATTTTCTAAATCTAAGGATCACGGATACACAAGTGCAGTCAGGATCACGGATCCTCAATTCTGTTTGAATTATGGATCCTCAGAAGATGTTGCAGGATTAAGGATCCAGGATCCTCATTGTTATCCTAATACTAACGGTTGTTTCCATTCTATTTGAACTTGTTTTGTAGTAATGAACGATATGCTCTCAATATTCTGCACGTGCATAGCTTAATGACCGTTTTAGAAGTCGTGGGTAGCTTGCACATTTAGCGGATAGTTTGTTATTTAGATTATTTCTATTTTTAAAGGGGATAACAGCTTGATAGTTAGAACAATTGGCAACACACTGACACACTCGAAAGCTCTCGGCAACTTTTGGCGATTATACGCATATTACACACTAGTGATCCTTGTAACAAGCTTGTTATCATCCCGATTTGTAACCTTTATTTGTTCAATATAGTTGGTGATCGGTAGTTTCCATCACCCGAGTGTTTTTATGCCGAAGATCATCTCTTGATCAAAGGCTTTTTCCTTGTATAAATTATTGTGTCACTTGTTCCTTTCATTTGAAGTTTGTTCATACATTCGCTATTCAATTCAAGCATCACACCTCACAAAATAAGATTTGGTTGTATTATCCTAGTCTGATTTTTGACGAAAACAGTTTGGCGCCCACCGTGGGGCAATGGGTGCTTCATTTCTGAGAAATTTCGTTCATCGTGATCATTTCGGTTCATTATCTTCAACCAGATGGCTTCTTCAACAAAGAACACTTCAAGTTCCATGCCGGCAGTCACTTCTTCGCAAGGCGTTCCACCTTTGCCTCTACCACCTTTTGGACCTCAGAAGAATGCTGAGTTTCCTGCGAAGAGACCGACCCCCGTTTTCTCAAAACCACCAACTTCTGTTGTTTCTTCTAGCCCTACTAACAGTGATCTTTATTCTTTGATTGTGCAGATGAAGGGTTACATGCAACAGCAGAACAAAACCAACGAAAGGATCCTCCGGGAGATTGATGACATCAAGAAACTGAAGAGATCAGCGGAGGATCACTCTCCTTTAGTGCCGAGGTCGCTGAATTTCGACACTCCAGTCATAACTTCCCAGCACTCTGCAGCTCCAGGTACCCAATACCAGGGTGGATCAACAGGAATGCGTTCTGGACTATCTGCAATACCTCAGGTTCAAGGATTCTCCTTCCAGCATTCAGGATCTTCATTCCAGCATCAGGGATTCTTCACCAGCTTAGGAGGATTCATAGGGACGTAGCCGATTCAAGGATCCTCCCAGGTTCAAGGATCCTCTCAGGTTCAGGGATCCTCCTCTCAGGTTCAAGGATCCTCTCAGGTTCAAGGATCCTCCTTCCAGGTTCAAGGATCCTCATCTCAGGTTTACAGTTCCATGGATTATCCTCCAAGACCCTTATTTACAGCACATCAAGGATCCAACATCTTCCATGATCAAGGATTCTTAAGGAGTGTACAACCCGGAAGTTCAGATGTTCATCTGGGAGACTTCATCCCAATGCAGACTATAGCTTCCTATGGTCCATCAATTATACCAGAATCCCGCCAATATGGATTCACATCTGGGATTCCAAACTTGAATCCTTTGGGAGGTAACACTTTGAATAATTTTTATAATGCTAACCATGGCTCAGTGCAGGATACAGGTATCAACCAAGCTATGGCTAGGGAATTACAGAAACTGGAGGATATGATATCCAGCGTACTAAGAGTGGTTAAGCCCATTCCTGAAATTCAAGATGGAAACCACAACATATCCCGTTTTGCACCACCTATTTGTGATGCAGAAATTCCAAAGAGGTTCCAAATACCAACCATGAAGCGATATGATGGTTCAACAGATCCAGAAGAGCATGTAGCTCAGTACAGAGAAAGGATGGAGATCAATCCAATTCCTGAGAGGTTAAAAGAGGCATGTCTATGAAAGGGTTTCAGATCCACACTGACAGGATCAGCTCTTAAATGGCTGCTGTTTTGGTCAAAAATATGATGAGGATAATGCAACCAAACTCTTTGTTACGGGGTATGATGCTTGAAATGAGGAACAATGATAAGGATCACTTAGATGTAATTTGCACAATTGACACAAAGATTTATACGAGGAAAAAGCCCTTGATCAGTGAATGATCTCCGGCATAAAAAACCTCGGGTGATGGAAACTACCGATCACCAAGTTTAAATTAACCAACAAATGTTTACAACCTCGGATAGCAACGAGCTAGGTACAAGGATCACTATGGTGTAACGTGCAAGAATGTGTGAAAACTGTTAAGTATTTTGCTGTATGTTTGAGAGTGCAGTTGTACGAGTGTGTGTAACCAAAATTAGCCAAGTGTTCTAAAAGCTAGCACGTTACCCCTTTAAAAATAGAAGTTAACTAGCCTAACAAACTATCCGAAATTCGTGCCATGCTCCCACGTTCTCCACAACGTCCGTTTCCAGTCAAACGTGTGCGAAATAGCCGTGGAATATTCCTTAGTAACGTTGCCAAGACCAGGTCCAACTTGTTACTCCTACAAAACAATACGAAATTCAAAGAGAACAATCGTTAGTATAAGGATCCTTAGGGTGATCCATGATCCTGATCCTGAAACACTTCTGAGGATTACTATCTGTCACAGAAGTAAGGATCATTAATAGGATAACAAGTGAGGATCACGGGCTATTAGAAAATCCTCCCCTAACAATTGCCCCCGAAATATAAGGAGTAATTTGTAAAATGAGCGAGTTATATTTTACTGATCTTATCCGCAACTAACTAACGGATATATAGCCGTTGTAATCGAACTATCCGTTGCAATTGTGACGTCACAGAAGTGACAACCCTGCACGATCATGATTATAAATAGAAGATAGAGATAGGATCAATTAGCATTTAAATTTCAGAGATACTCCCTTTATAATCTCATCCGAAGATCAAACATGTATTCTCCCTTCATCTTCTTCCTTCTCTTACTCTGTTCTATTTCTTTTCCCATCATCTCGTTGACAATGATGCTCCGGAACTCTCCTGCTAAGGATCACCAGAAAGACAGCCCTTTCAAAAGTCAAGGAATCATTACAGATTCCGCAAAGGAACGCTGCTGTTTCACCGATCCTCAGATCGATAGGATCCGCTATTGCTTTCCTGCAGACACCGTATTTAAATCCTTCGATCCCACTGCCCTGAGCGATCACGTCTCTGAATCATGGGTTGCCTTCCCTGTTACTCCGTTCACCATAGGATACACCTATCCTTTCCTGACCTTTACCCAGTCCTTCTTCTCCTTAACTGGCATCTCGTATATCCAAGCCATGCCAATGATCTGGAGGGTTTTGTATACCCTTGAAAGGATCATTGAGCAGGAGGGGATAGACCTAGGAATGTCAGAGCTGGGCGAGATGTATGATCTCACTACCTTTGGTTCCCACCGGTACTTGTTCAAACGAAAGCCTGGTGAAGAACACCCAATCTTCAAGGCCACCAAGAATGACACTAATTGGAAACGGCGTTTCTTTTTTGTCAGAAGAGATACCATCCCCAATGGAAAGATCTACCAAGAAAATGGGCCACCCATGGTAGGATAGAGGATCCTGAGAAGGATCACCAAACAGTCTCCTTTTGTTTGAGAATCACTAACACCCTTTTGTTCTTTGTTATGCAGCTATTACCTTCTCACACCTCACACTGTCTCTTGTTGCCAAAGAGAGGCTTGCTGCCTTTAGAAGACTCAATCCTGAAATCAGATCATTCAAGACAACCACTCAGGATTCACAAGAGGTATCCTCAGGTTCTGTCACGATGTCAAGTAAGTATCTTGTTTAAAAATTCAAATAAACAGTTAAATATAAGTAGGATAAAGATACTTATCTTGTTTTGATTGTGCAGGTGCTGGAAAATCCTCAAAGTCCGCCTCAAAGTTCAGCGTCACTGATCTTGCCAATGTCAGATCCTCCAAGAAGAAAATTCCTGCCAGCCCAACTGCTTCAATCCCCAAGGCACCCCTCAAAGGAAGGGGAGGCAAGAAGAGAAAAGCCTCCGAAGCTGAGGATCTGCAAGGTCTGCCCTTGATCCGCCAACAATTCCTTGACTACTTCAATGAGGTAAGGATCACTGTCCCTGCTTGTATATCCTGCTTGTTTGAGGATCATCTGGTCTTGAACTATCCTTTATCCTCTTTGCAGAAATTCGCTGAGATTGAGGATTATGTTGGCCACGTTGAGGATCAGGATAGGAAAATTGCTGACCTCCAACAGGTTGCACTGCTAAAGGATCTCAAAATTGCCGACCTCCAAAAGGATCTCCAGAATGCCAAAAACGAGACGGCTAAGGTGTTGATCAATGCTGACTATGAAAAGCATGAGATCACCGAGGATGCCAAAGTCTCTGCCGCCATAGCGATGTACAAGACCAAACTGCAGATGGCCTTGGAAGCTCAGGATCCTGACTTTGACAGGAGAACCTGGGATGTGGAAGGCTGGAAGGCAAGGCTGGCTGAGCTGGATGATGAAGAGGAGGCTGAAGAGATCCTGACGATTGAGGCTGGAGGCAGTGGCAAGGATCAAGGTGGTGAAGCAAGTGGAGCCGGAGGTGGTGATGCAGCGAAGGTTTAGGCTGCGTGATTGGGCGATGATGGAAACTTCTAGACATAGCCGGAGCCCAATTTTTTTAGTTTGACAGTTGTTTTTGTTGAACAGTTGTTGGTTTGTACTTTGAACAATAGCTTTAGGTTTAAGGATCCAGGATCCTTCAGACAATAGGCAGGATTGCAAATGGTGGAGGGATCCTCTGTTTGGGGGATGAAGCCATTGTGATCCTGCCGCCTTTTAATTACCTGCATGCTAAGACCGCATAAACAATGGACACCCGTTGCCAACCCATGTGGACGGGCCACGTTTTGCTGGTAGAAACGTGGGTTGGCCACCTTGACAACTTTTGGTGGTTTAACGTTTGTTAATAAAATAACTTTAATCTTTTTTGGCTTATCTTGTGTTGTTATCCTTGTTTGTCTTTTTTAATTTTCAATTGCTTTGATATACACTTGTCTAGATAAGAAATCTTGAATAAGTTAGATTGAAAATACTTAGGATATGATCTAGGATCAAATATCCTATAGTTGAAAAATCCCGAAAAGTAGTATATTTTAAGGATCATAAGTTCAGTTGTCAAATTACAAGGGTTATTCAAATAAACAATGAACAAAATTAAAATAGTTAAGGATCATACCTGAGGATCCAAGTTAGGATCCTAACCCTTAATTCCATAACCAGGATAACTATAAGGCAAACCTTAGAGAGAAGTAAGGATCAAGGATCCTTAGTTGTTTGACTTCAAAGACCTGAAATAGAGCATAACTTGGGACTAAGTCAATATAAGATAAAAGTTAGCAACTGGGGACAAGCCCAAGGATAACTGGGGACAAGCCCAAGGATAACTGGGGACAAGCCCAAGGATAACTGGGGACAAGCCCAAAGATAACTGGGGACAAGCCCAAGGATCGTTTGTAAACTGGAGTATGGCCCTAACTGGCGACTATCCAAACTTAGTGACATGAAAATGCCAAAACCTTAGTGTTTTGGTCAAAAATTACCGAAGCAATTAAGTGATCAAATTAGTTAAGTGAGGTAGTGTGCTGAAAAGTGTGTTGAAAATATGCTGATTATGTTGTTTGGAAAAACAGTGTTCAGGATATGGCTCAGGATATTGAGATGTATCTATGATCAAACAATGAGCAAAAAGTAAAGGGGTTGACACGAGATGTACGAGGAAAACCCTTGATCAATCTAGATCGCCGGCATAAAGCCTCGGGAGCTGACAATCGCAGCTGCCTAGTTCTGCTTATTACTTCAAACTTCAGGATACAGTGCAGGATATTGACCAGATCGCTAAGTGTTACAATGATTTGTGTGAAAGTGCAAGTTACGAGAGAACAAGTGTGTAAGTGTAGTGAGTGTAGCTGTGATGTCCTATTCGATCCGGTATACCCACCTATTTATAGTAACCAAATACAAACTGAAATTCCTACAAATATGGGATGCTCCCGAATATTCCATTGCTAACGTTGTAGACCGAGTAATGCGGCTTCAACGTCTTCACTTGAACGACTTGGACCGAGTCTCCTGGAGAAAGGGTCTTTGTGAACGTTGGGCACCTGCACGCGTATTCCTGCACACAACCCGTTAGTAATCCTGAGGATACCATTCAGGATATTATAGATATCCTGAATGAGCATCCTGGATATAAGCAGATATCGTTCAATCAAGATATAACTCAAGATATTTCCCAGGATATGAGGAGCTCAGAATTTTACCCATAACAATTGTCCCCAAAAATGTTGCCGTTAAGGATCCTGAGTCCTAACGGTTACATTTTTCACCATAACCGAGGTAATTAAGAGATAGGACCTGATGTGACCGCTTGTAACCGTGCAGCCTATTTCTACTCATTACTCCCCTATATCTTCTCATGTTTACCCCATTTAATCTTTATCAAGACGAAAAAAGGTAAAACTCTTCTCTCTCTCTCTTCTTATTTCTTTCCTCTACACTATTCCGGTGAAGATATGGCGAGACAGACAAGATCAAGCTCCGGTGACTCCGCTCCTTCATTCATTCACCAAAATATTCTCCAAGATCCGGAGAAGGAAATATGCACCTTCGACAGCGCACATCTGTCAGCCCTTAAAACCTCCGGCATCTTCCTGAAAGGGACGGTGTTCCGGCCATTTGATCGAGAAACCCGATCAGATATGGTCTCCGACGAGTAGATATGCTTCAATGCTTTTCCTTTCACCTTGGGGTTACAGTTTCCGTTTCCCGACTTTATCACCGAGTTCTTCGATACCACAAAAATCTGTTTCAGTCAAACAATGCCAATGCTATGGCGAGTCCTGCTTGTTCTTGATCAAATCAAGAACAACCATATTCCTGACCTTTCCATTCATGACCTCCCCTTAGCATATCGGCGGCTTAGATGCCATGGTTCTTGCCGTTTTTTGTTCTATTCTACCTCCGGCGACCCACTGGTACTTCATGCCACCAGGAATGAGGATGAATGGAAGTCCAAGTTCTTCTTTGTAAAAAGAGACTCAATCCCGGGTGGAACGGAATATCCAGTGCAGTGGTTGAGAAAGGGTAGGATTTAGGGCTTTAGGATGATCCTGTTTTGTATCTTGTTCCATATCCTGAACTGATCAATTTTCTTTTTACTGTTTTGTATGCAGCTGATTTTAGGAAGCTAGCACCTCCTCTTGGAGATTCACAGAAAAGGATTGACGCTATCAGACTCCTTCCTGAAGCTGAAAGAAGTTTTAACCCGTCTCCACCGTCTCCAAGCCCTCTTTCCAGTGTTAACATATCTGGTAAGGATCCTGTTCAATATCCTGCATACATGCTTTTATTTGAAATATTTAGGAAACAATTTTTACTCCCTGTGTGCAGACTCCAGCAAAGTTCCGATCCTCCTTGACCTTGACGAGCTTGACAGTTATCCTACTCCTGTCATGGTCAAGAAAGAGACACCTGCTGCTACCAGCTCCAAGCCACTGCCGGCCCCCAAGGCTAACCCAAGGACCCGTGCTTCCACAGCAAAAAAGAGGAAGGGCTCTGAAATCAGTGACCCAGGCTCCGAGGGGTTCTCCTATGATGAACTCAGCTTTTCCGACTCCTTAGAGCCCATGACATCCTTCCTCAACAAGGTAATATCCTGCTACATATCCTGCATATATATCCTGGTAGGATATCCTGATTAATATATTCTGACCCATACCTGAATTTGATGTGCAGGGCCTTCAGCATCTGCTCCACCTGTACAACGATGCCTGCGGTATTGTTGCACTCCACGAAGCCAGGATCAAACAGCTCGAAAGCACAGTTGCTGACCAAGGTGCCATCGCTGAAGCAAAGTCCCGGCATTACGAGAGCTTGATAAAGAAGGTCACCCAAGAGGCTGAGCTCAAAATTGCCACCGCAGAAATGGATCACGAGCAGGCCATGGTTTCTTTCCGGGAAGGGAGCAAGGCCTCCGCCATCGTCTCCTTGCTACAAGCTCGCATCAAGATGGCCTACGAGGCCAAGGAGACAGGCCTCGTGTGCCCAGCTTGGCCGGTGGACTCTTGGGTGGCCAAACTGAAGGAGCTTGGAGGAAAAGCTGTGCCACTCCCTGCAGAAGCCGGTGAGTCCTCCAAGTTAGCAGAGGTGGTGGATCAGGCTGGAGACAAGAAGGATGCTGGAGCGGATGCTGGTGAGGATGCTGGGCAGGATGCTGGTGCTGATAAGCCGGAGAAGGTTGGAGAGGATGCCGCTGTGTGAGGGCATCTAAGTGGGCGATGATGGATATTGATGCTTAGGCTGGAGCCCACTTTTTTAGATTTGACGGTCGTGGTCCCTTGAACAATTTACTTTTCTTGTCTTTAAAACAATTTACTTTCCTGCACTTAGACAATATGATGACCAAAGGTGGAGGGATCCTGAGTTTCAGGACGAAGCCCTTGGTTATCAGTTAGTATAGTTTATTTTGAATACTTTTAACAAGTGAAGGTGGAGGTATCTTGGGTTCCAAGACGAAGCCTTCATTTGTTAAGTAAATATGTTGAAAAACTAATCATGCTTTTGGTGGATGGGTCTCAGTTTGAGACGAAGCCAAAAGCATAATCTTTTGCTATGTTAATAATATAACCCTTTTTTGGCTTTACTCCTTTCATTACATGAATTTTATTTATGAAAATTGTTTTGTTTGAGAATTCTTTGAAATATTATGGGAACATCATCTAAGAATATCCTGACAAGTATCTTAAGAGATATCCTGGTCAGGATATCATAGTATAACTTAGGAAATTTAAATCTTCTGAGAAAAGGAAAGATCATACCAAAGATTCCCAAAGAATCAATTCCAATTTTTCACCATAGGAATGTCCCTAGTTCACACTTATAAACTTGGATCCAACCTTTGAATAGTATAATATCCCCTGTGTATGACACAAAAATGCAAAAGTATTCATGGTCTGGCTTGAACAAATTCCAAACACCTCGAGGCAAAAACCTTGTTATCCTGAAATGAATCCTCAACATATTGGGGTAAACCCTTAATATTCTGGGGATAAACCCTGAGTTTCGTGCGCTACAGGCGAGAGTGTATAAACTCCAAGTCTTAGAAAGGTAAAAACCTTTAAACCTTAGAGAGTATGAAAATACCCTTTCGTGAGAGAGGGTGATCAATCCTCATATACCTTCAGGATCCAGGATATAGCCAACAGTAACGAAATTGTCAGCCACTTTTACATGAACTGGTCCCGCTACCTTGAACTATACCTATATCCTGCTGATATGAGGATTATTTGGTTCTAACCCTATCCTTTGTCCTCTTTGCAGAAATTTGCTGAAATTGAGACCTATGTTGGCCATGTTGAGGATCAGGATAGTAAGATTGCTTATCTTCAACAGGTTGCAGTGCTGAAGGACCTCAAGATAGCTGATCTTCAGAAGGATCTCCAGAATGTCAGAAACGAAACGGCCAAGGTCTTGATCAACTTTGACTATGAGAGGCACGAGATCACCGAAGATGCCAAGGTCTCCGCCGCCATAGCAATGTACAAGACCAAGCTGCAAATGGCCCTTGAAGCTCAGGATCCTGCTTTTGACAAGAGCACCTGGGATGTGGAGGGCTGGAAGGCAAGGCTGGCTGAACTGGAGGATGAAGAAGAGGCTGAGGAGATCCTGACCATTGAGGCTGGAGGCAAGGGTGAAGGCGGTGAAGCAAGTGGAGCCGGAGGTGGTGATGCAGCAAAGGTCTAGGCTGCAGGATTGGGCGATGAAGGAAACTTCTAGACATAGCCGGAGCCCAATTTTTTTTGTTTGATGGTGGTTTGTTTTGTTGAACAATTTGATGGTTTGTATTTAGAATAATAGTTTTAGGTTTAAGGATCTAGGATCCTTCAGACAATAGGCAGGATTGCAAATGGTGGAGGGATCCTCTGTTTTGGGGATGAAACCATTGTGATCCTGCCGCCTTTATGTTCCTGCACAACTTTAAACCTATTATCATGGACACCCTTTACCTACCCCAGCGGACGGGCCACGTATTGTTGGTAGATGCTTGGGGTAGGTAATTTTGACAACCTTTTAAGGGTTAGTCTTTTTGTTAATAAATAAAATCCTAATCTTTTGTCGCTTATCTTGTGTTGTTATCCTTTTAGTTCCTTTGATTCTCAATTGTTTTGGTATACACTTATTAAATCAGCAGTTTTAAATAAGTCAGATTGAAAACATTCAGGATATGATCCTTGATCAAATATCCTATAGTTGAAAAATCCCAAAAAGTAGTATACATTTTAAGGATTACAAGATTAGTTGTCAAATTTCAAGGGTTACTCAAAGAAAAAATGAATAGAATTAAAAACAATTTAGGATCATACCTTAGGATCCAAGTTAGGATCCTAACCATAATCAGGATAACTATATGATAAACCTTAGAGAGAAATAAGGATCAAGGATCCTTAGTTGTTTAACTTCAAGGACCTGAAATAGAGCATAACTTGGGACTAAGCCAATATAAGATAAGAGTTAGCAACTGGGGACAAGCCCAAGGATAACTGGGGACAAGCCCAAGGATAACTGGGGACAAGCCCAAGGATAACTGGGGACAAGCCCAAGGATCGTATGTAAACTGGAGTATGGCCCTAACTGGCGACTATCCAAACTTAGTGACATGATAATGCCAAAACCTTAGCTAACGTGAAAACGTTAGAAACCTTAGGAACGGATGTATGGTACGTCTACCATTATACGTAGGATCCTGGGTATAGCCAGTACAATGGAATTATCAGCCCCTAAAGCGAGTACTGGTCCCAATGCCTTGAACTATACCAGGATCATCGTGCGCTACAGGCGGAACTGGGGTCAAGCCCAAATAACTGGGGTTAAACCCAAGGATCTGGATTGCTTTTGTAGACAATACTTGCTTTGCTAAGAATTCCTGAACTTTCAAAACTCAAAATCATGTGAGAGAAGGATAAAGGACACATGATCCTTATCCTTATATGAGAAAATAAGGAAATGAAATAGTTCAAGATTAGGACATTACCAGAGTAAGGATCATTGATGCTTTAAGGATCCTTCAAGGATACCCCTAATGTAAGGATCATACGTGCCAGGAGGATCCTGCTCACATGAAGTACTTCTTCAAATGGGCAGCATTCCAAGCTCTTGGTAACAAATCACCTTCCATGGTCAGCAATCTATATGCCCCGTTTCCTGCTTCCGCTTCAATTAAATAAGGGCCTTCCCACTTTGGTGCCAATTTTCCATCAGCAGGATTGGTGGTATTCTGAAATGCTTTCCTTAACACCATATCACCAATTTGAAACTTCCTGATCCTGACATTTTTGTTGTAAGCACCAGCCATTCTTTGTTGATAACTGGCCATCCTTATCCTAGCCAGATCCCTGATTTCCTCAACAGTATCCAGGTCTTGAGCCAGGTTCTCATCATTTTCCTCAGGATCACGGGTACTTGTTCAAGCAGTGGGAACTACCATTTCTGTTGGGATCACTGATTCTGCCCCAAATACCAAAGAGAATGGTGTTTGACCAGTAGCATTCTTAGGGGTTGTCCTATCAGCCCAAAGCACATACGGTAATTCTTCTGCCCATTTCCCTTTCTTGGATCCAAGCTTTTTCTTCAAATTGTTGATGATGATCTTGTTGGATGATTCTGCTTGACCATTAGCTTATGGGTGGACTGGTGTTGATGTTATCATCTTAATCCACCAGCTGTCACAAAAGTTAGTAGTTCTGCCCCCAATAAATTGGGAACCATTATCACATATAATTTCAGAAGGAATACCAAATCTAGTTATAATATTTCTTTTAATGAAGGATATAACTTCCTTTTCTCTGACTTGGGCAAAAGCTTCAGCCTCTATCCACTTGGAGAAGTAATCAGTCATAGCAAGCATGAACACTTTCCCACCAGGTGCCTTAGGGAGCTTACCAACTATATCCATCCCCCATCTCATAAATGGCCAAGAGGAGGATATAGGATGTAGAAATTCAGCCGGCTGATGACGGATATTGCTGTGTCTCTGACAAGGATCACACTTTTTAGCATACTCCACAGCATCCCTTTTAATAGTTGGCTAGTAGTATTCTGTCCTCAGGATCCTTGAGAACAATGCCCTGCCCCCAGTGTGGTTTCCACAATCTCCTTCATGGAAGTCTTTTAAAACTTCTTGGATTTCAGGATCCTCAATGCATCTTAAATATGGTCCTGCAAGAGATCGCTTATACAACATATTATTTAAGACTGTGAATTGAGATACCTTAATTTTGAAAGCCCTAGGATTTTCTCCCATAGGAATCTCCCCGTGTTGTAAGTATCTCATGATTGGTGAGATCCATGATCCTGGATAAGATTGAGCATCCTCACTGGGGATAATTGCAGAATCCTCCCCTATTTCCATGGTCACATGATCCTTGATGGCAGGAGCCAAGATATGGATAATGGGAATGCTTATATCCTCCGGGATCTATAAAGATGATCCTAAATTAGCCAATGCATCAGCTTCTGTATTTCCTTCCCTTGGTACCTGTGTCAAACTAAAGGAAACAAAAGAGAGTGCCAATTCTTTGACTATCTCTAAATATTTGGTTAGCTTTTCACCTTTAACAGTATAGGATCCATTAAAATGATTTGTAATTAATAATGAATCTACATGTACCTCAAGGTACCTGATCCCCATATGCTTAGCAATTTGTAAACCAGCAATCAAGGCTTCATATTCAGCCTCATTGTTAGTGGTTTGGAACTCACAAGCTATGGAGTGGGGTATTATGTCCCCCTGTGGCGATTTTAGTAGTATACCAAGCCCTGTGCCATTAACGTTTGAGGATCCATCAGTATAGAGTATCCAAGGATCCTTAGTCTCTTCTAGCTGCTGGACTTCTAACTCAGCTTCTTTTTGTAAATCACTACTGAAATCAGCCACAAAGTCGGCTAATGCTTGGGATTTGATGGCTGTCCTGGGCTCATATCTTATATCATAGGCACTAAGCTTCACTGCCCACTTAGCCATCCTTCCTGACATCTCTGGTTTCCTGAGGACATTCTTAATTGGAAAATTAGTTTTAACAACGATAACATGAGTTTCAAAATAATGTCTCAACTTAGTGGATGCCATAATTAATGCAAGAATAAGCTTTTCAAGGTGTGAATACCTGGATTCGGCATCAAGAAAACTCTTACTTACATAATAGACAGGATGTTGTGTACCTTCATGATCCTTAACAAGGACTGCACTTACTGCTTTTGAGGATACTACAAGATATAGGGATAACACATCTCCTTTCTCTGGTTTCATCAAAGCTGGGGCTGAGGATAGGTAATCTTTGAGAGCTCGTAAAGCACTCTCATGCTTCTCAGTCCACTCAAATTTCTTGTTCTTCCTTAGGATATCATAGAATTCTTTGCACTTTTTGGAGGATTTGGATATAAATCTGTTCAAAGCTGCTATCCTGCCTGTTAGTCTTTGGACATCCTTAGCATTGGCAGGAGATTTGATATTCACTAAGGCTTTGATTTGTTCCGGGCTAGCTTCAATGCCTCTCTTGGTCACCATGTATCCTAAGAACTTACCTGCTTTAACACCAAAGTGACATTTTGAAGGATTAAGTTTCATGTTATATCTGTCAAGGATATCAAATGCTTCCTCCAAGTCCCTTAGGTGATCCTCAGCTTTTATGGATTTTACCACCATATCGTCTATGTAAACCTCCATTGTTTGTCCAATCTGATCCTTGAACATCATATTCACCAGCCTTTGATATGTTGCACCTGCATTCCTTAATCCAAACGGCATAGCAATATAACAATATATACCGGTTGGAGTCATAAAAGCCGTATCCTCTTGATCAGATGGTTCCATCTGAATTTGTTGAAATCCAGATGAAGCATCCATAAAAGTCAATAGTTCATGACCCGCCGTTGCATCCACCATGGAGTCAATGTGGGGTAATGGGAAAGGATCCTTGGGACATGCCTTATTTAAATCTGTAAAATCGACACATACCCTCCACTTTCCATTTTTCTTTTGAACAACAACCACATTGGCCAACCATCTTGGATACTTGACCTCTCTAATCATACCTGCCCGGAGCAATTTCTCTACCTCTTCCTGGATAATGGCGTTTCTTTCGGGTGCAAACTTCCTCCTTTTTTGATGGATCAGTTTGAATGACCTGTCAATGCCAAGTTTATGAGTTACAATATCCTTAGATATACCTGTCATATCCTCATGCTTCCATGCAAAGGTAGTTTTCCTCCTTTTGAGGAAGGATACGAGGTCTTCTTTCATTTTGCCAAGGATCCCTGATCCGATATAGATTCTGGATTCAGGATCATCAGGATCCATGAGGATTTCTACCACATCCTGCTCTCTTGCCTCCAAGACATCCCTTGGAGGATACTTTGATTGCTATTGCTCCCTTGATTTAGAGGCTGGTTTCATTGATGAAGTGTAGCAATCCTTAGCCTCCTGCTGATCACTATCAATCTTGACTATTCCCCAAGGACTAGGGAGCTTCACATATTGATGGTAGGTAGATGGGACTGCCTTCATATCGTGTATCCAGGGCCTACCAAGGATAACATTACAACAAGATAAACAGTCAATAACACAAAATTTTTGATAATTATGTAATCCTTCAACATAAATTGGGAGTTTAATGTCCCCCAGGGTGTTCTTGGTTTCGCCACTAAATCCCACGAGCACGGGGGATCTTGGTATGATATCTGATTCAGGGATACCCATTTTCTTCAGAACATCTAGCTGGATAATGTTCACTGAGCTTCCCCCGTCAATAAGGATCCTGCGGACAAAATGGTTAGAAATAAAAAGAGTAATAACTAAACCATCGTGATGAGGATCCTGGATGTCAACACGATCATCCTCATCAAAGGTTATGACTTTTCCTTCAGAGACACTTGATGTTCGAACAGGTCTTTCTCCATTATCCATTTTAGCTTCCTTTGCATGCCTTTTAGCTGCTGAGAAGGATGTACCACAGAAGTCTGATCCCCCAGAAATAAAGTTTATCACTTGTGCATCTGCTGGAGAGGCCGGAGCTTTCTCAGGGATCCTTTCAGGATCCTGAGTCCTTGACTTTTTTCGACCCAGCAATTCTTTTAGATGCCCCTTGCTCAACAAGTATCCAATTTCCTTTCTCAATGCAATGCATTCCTCTGTTAAATGCCCAAAATCTTCATGGTATGCACACCACTTTGATTTATCTTTAGTTGCAGCTGGTCTGTCATTTTTTCTTGGCCATCTGGCTTTATCACCTAGATTCTGCATCGCAAGTATTAGTTCATTGTTATCAACGGAAAAACAATATTCAGAAATTGGAGGATAATCCTCATCATCATCTTCTTGATCAACAGCATGCACGTTCTGGTTGTCAGACTTGTTATAGGATCTGAACTTGTTGTTCTTGAATGAGGATCCATGCTTCTCTTGTCTTGAGGATCCTGCTAATCTCTCCTGGATCCTTTTGTCATCCTCTAGCCGGATGAACCTGAGTGCCCGGGTTCTTACCTCATCTAGGTTCCTGCACGGTGTCATAACAAGATCATCATAGAACAATGAATCCCTAAGCAATCCAATTTTGAAGGCCTCAACAGCCGTGGTTATATCCAAGTTGGGAATGTCTAAGGATTCTTTACTAAACTTGGTAATGTAATCCCTTAATGATTCATTATGACCCTGGGTTATCCTATATAGATCACTAGTTAATCGCTCAAATTTTCTACTACAAGAAAACTGATTATTGAATAAGTTAACTAGATTAGCAAATGAGGTAATAGAGTAAGGGGGAAGACTTAGCAGCCATTTGAGGGCTGATCCAGTAAGAGTGGATCCGAATCCTTTGCACAGGCACACTTCCTTTAACCTTTCTGGGATTGGATTGATCTCCATCCTCTCCCTGTATTGTGCTATGTGTTCCTCAGGATCCGTCGAACCATCATACAGCTTCATAGTTGGAACATGGAACCTTTTGGGTATCTCAGCATCACAGATTGGTGGTGCAAAACGAGATATCATGTGGCTTCCATCTGCAATCTCCGGGATAGGTTTGACCACTTCTGGAACACTTGATATCATATCCTTCAGTTTTTGCAACTCTCTGGCCATGGCATGGTTGATACCTGTTGTTTTGGTCAAAAATCACACAAGGATAATGCAACCAAACTCTCTGTTAACGGGGAATGATGCTTGTAATGATGAATAAAGAAAAGGATCACTTATATGTAAACTGCACAAGTGACACAAATATTTATACGAGGAAAAAGCCCTTGATCAATGAATGATCTCCGGCATAAAAAACCTCGGGTGATGGAAACTACCGATCACCAAACTTCAATATAATAAACAATGTTTACAACTTCGGATGGTAACGAGCTAAGTACAAGGATCACTATGGTGTAGTATGCTAGAGCGTGTAAGAAATGTGTTGTCCTCTCCAAATGCTCGAGAGTGCCCTTTATATAAGTGTGTGTGGTTGAATTTAGGTAAGTCACCTAACTACTAGCTCGTTACCCCTTTAGAAACAGAAGTAAATTTAGCCTAACTAATTGCCCGTAATTTGTGCTAAGTTTCCATATTCTCCAAAACGTCTATTTCTGGTTATGCATGTGCGAAATTAGCGTGAAAGATTCCTTAATAACATTGCCAAGACCAGGTCCAACTCGTAATTCCTGCAAAACAACATTAAATTCAAAGAGAACAATCGTTAGTATGAGGATCCTTAGGATGATCCATTGTCCTGATCTTGAAGTTCTTCTGAGGATCACTATCTGCCACGGAAACAAG
This sequence comes from Helianthus annuus, assembly GCF_002127325.2. Lineage (NCBI taxonomy): Eukaryota > Viridiplantae > Streptophyta > Magnoliopsida > Asterales > Asteraceae > Helianthus > Helianthus annuus. The sequence goes on from NC_035448.2 coordinate 63,365,473, forward strand.
GATCATTATTAGGATATTAGGTAAGGATCACAGGTCATTAAAAATCCTGCCCTAACAATTGCCCCCAAAATATAAGGAGTAATTATATAATATTAACGAGTTATATTTTGCTGATCTTATCTGTAACTAACTCAACGGATATATAGCCGTTGTGAACGAACTATCCGTTGCAATCCTGACGTCACGGAGGTGACAGCCCTGCACAAATCATGATTATAAATAGAGATAGGGATAGGATCGTTTGCATTTAAAATCAAGAACTTCTCCCTTTATAACCGCAACCAGAGGATTGAACAGGTATTCCCCTTCATCTTCTCTCTTGCTTGCTCTGTTTTTCTTTTCATATCTATTTCGTTCAAAATGTTGCTCCGGAATTCTCCTGCCAAGGATCTTCAGAAGGAAAGCCCCTTCAAGAGCCAAGGGATCATCACAGACTCTGCTAAAGAACGCTGCATCTTCACTGATCCCCAAATTGACAGGGTTCGGTGCTGTTTTCCCGCAAATACTGTGTTCAAACCCTATGATCCTTCTGCCCTGAGCGATCACACTTCTGATTCGTGGGTTGCTTTCCCTGTGACCCCGTTTGCCATAGGTTACACGTATCCCTTTCCGGCCTTCACCCAAGCCTTCTTTTCTTTGACCGGCATATCTTACATTCAGGCCGTGCCAATGATCTGGAGGGTTTTGTATACCCTTGAGAGGATCATCGAGCAAGAGGGGATAGACCTAGGTATGGCCGAGTTAGGTGAGCTGTATGATCTGACCACCTTTGGTTCCCATCGTTATCTGTTCAAACGTAAACCTGGGGAGGAGCATCCGATCTTCAAGGCTACCAAGAATGATACTAACTGGAAGCGGCGGTTCTTTTTTGTGAGGAGAGATACCATCCCTGATGGGAAGGATTTACCCAAGAAGTGGGCTACCCACGGTAGGATAGAGGATCCTGGAAGGATCACCGTAGATCTTATCCTTTAGCATAAGGGTCACTGACACTCTTTTGTTTTCTTGTTGTGCAGCTATATCCGTTTCACATCTTAGGTTGACTCCTGCTGCAAAAGAGAGACTCTTGGCCTTTAAGAAGCTTGATCCTGAAATAAGGACTTTCCAGATTACCACCCAGGATTCTCAGGAAGTATCCTCTGCTTCTGTCACAATGTCAAGTAAGTATCCTTATTTAAAGAGTAATTCTATACGGGAATTCAAATTAAGTTAAAATACTTATCTTATTTTGGTTGTGTAGGTGCTGGAAAATCCACCAAGTCAGCTTCGAAGTTCAGCATCACCGATCTTACTAATGTCAACTCCTCAAGGAAGAAGACTCCTGCTAGCCCAAGTGCTTCTATCCCCAAGGCACCTATCAGGGGAAAGGGAGGCAAGAAGAGAAAGGCCTCTGAAGCTGAGGATTTGCAAGGTCTGCCCCTGCTCCGCCAACAGTGTCTGGATTACTTCAATGAGGTAAGGATCACTGTCCCTGTTAGGGCTGGATTTTTATGACTTATGATCCTTACATGTGATCCTAACCAGTGATCCTTGTTTCTTTGGCAGATAGTGATCCTCAGAAGAGTTCCAGGATCAGGATCACGGACCATCCTAGGGATCCTCATACTAACGATTGTTCTCTTTGGATTTAATGTTGTCTTGCAGGAATTTCGAGTAGGATCCGCTCTTAACAACGTAAACAAGGAACCTGTCACGCTACTTTGGCATATGCATAATCAAAGATGGACGTTGTGGACAATATGGAAACTCAGCACAATTTAAGGGCGATAATTTAGGCTAAATTTACTTCTATTCTTGAAGGGGTAACGAGCTAATAGTTAGGTTATTTACCTAAAATACGACCACACACACTTGTATAAGTAGCACTCTTCAACATTCGGAAGACACAACACATTTCTCACACGCTTTGACACACGATACTATAGTGATCCTGGTACTTAGCTCGTTACCATCCGAAGTTGTAAAAATATTGTTTGTTATATTGAAGCTTGGTGATTGGTAGTTGCCATCACCCGAGGTTTTTTATGCCGGAGATCATTCATTGATCAAGGGCTTTTTCCTCGTACAAATCCTTGTGTCACTCGCGTATTTTACATCAAAGTGATCCTTTACTTTGTTCAACATACCAAGCATCATTCCCCGTTTACATAAGAGTTTGGTTGCATTATCCTTGTGTGATTTTTGACCAAAACAGTTTGGCGCCCACCGTGGGGCAATTGGTGCTTCATTCATAAGAAAATTTTTCTGTTGGTGATCATTCCAGAAGTGTAGCATGGCTTCATCGTTGAAGAATACTTCCACAGCGATGTCTGCAGTCAATTCATCTAATGGCATTCCACCTTTGCCCCCACCACCAGCTGGATCTCAGAAAAATGCTGAGAAGAGACCAACTCCTATCTCCTCTAAACCATCATCTCCTGCTCTAACTTCTTCTGTTCCCAGTACTAGTGATATATTTACTTTGATTTTGCAGATGAGGGATCGTATGCAGCAGCAGGATGAAACTAATGACAGGATCCTCAGAGAAATCGGAGATCTCAAAAGGCAAAAGAAAACGGCAGAGGATCATTCCCCACTGATGCCCAAATCTTTGAATTTTGATACTCCGATGATTACTTCTCAGCCATCAGAGGTCCCAGACATTCAACATATGGGTGGATTAAGAGGAGTGCATTTCGGCCCAGCAGTAGTGACTCAGGCATCAGGATCATATTTCCGACCGGCAGGATCCTATACTCAGCATATGGGATCCTTCATGAACTCAGGATCCTCCTTCGCTCCAGGATTATCCCAGGTTCAAGGATCCTCCTTAGTTCCAGGATTATCCCAGGTTCAAGGATCCTCCTTAGTTCCAGGATCATCCCATATTCAGGGATCCCTTCAGATACCAGGATCCTTGAAGAATTTGCAAACAGGAAGTCCAGATGTCCATCAAGGAGATTTTTTTCCGATGCAGACCATTGCTTCCACTGATCCATCCATCATCCCATAATCCCAGCAATATGGATTCATATCCAATGTTCCTAACTTGAACCCGATGGGAGGTAACACTTTAAATAATTCTCTTACCACTAACCATGGATTCGTGCAGGATACAGGTATCAACCATGCTATGGCCAGAGAACTGCAGAAACTGAAGGATATGATCTCAAGTGTTCCAGGGGTAGTTAAACCTATCCCGGAGATTGCAGATGGAAGCCATAAGGTATCTTGTTTCGCACCACCAATTTGTGATGCTGAGATACCCAAAAGATTCCATATCCCTACTATGAAGCTGTATGATGGTACAACGGATCCTGAGGAACACATAGCACAATACAGGGAGAGGATGGAGATCAATCCTATTCCAAAAAAGTTAAAGGAAGCATGCCTATGCAAGGGATTTGGATCCACTCTTATTGGATCAGCTCTTAAATGGCTGCTAAGTCTTCCCCTTTACTCTATTACTTCGTTTGCTAGTTTAGTTAATTTATTCAATAATCAATTCTCTTGTAGTAGAAAATTTGAAAGATTGACTAGTGATTTATATAGGATAACTCAGGGTCATAATGAATCATTAAGGGATTATATAACCAAATTTAGTAAAGAATCCTTGGACATTCCTAACTTGGATGTGGCCACAGCTGTTGAGGCCTTCAAGATGGGATTGCTTAAGGATTCATTGTTCTATGATGATCTTGTTATGACACCATGCAGGAACCTAGACGAAGTAAGAACTCGGGCACTCAGGTTCATCCGGTTAGAGGATGGCAAGAGGATCCAGGAGAGACAAGTAGGATCCTCAAAACAAGAAAAGCAAGGATCCTCTTTCAAAAGCAACAGATTCAAATCCTATAACAGAACTGACAACCAGAACGTGCATGTTGTTAACCAAGAAGAGGATGATGAAGATTATCCTCCAATTTCTGAATACTATTTTTCCGTTGATAACCATGAACTAATCCTTGCAATGCAGAATCTAGGAGAAAAAGCCAGATGGCCTAGAAAAAATGACAAATCAGCCAGAACTAAAGACAAATCGAAGTGGTGTGCATACCACGAGGATTTTGGGCATTTAACCGAAGAATGCATCGCATTAAGAAAGGAAATTGGATATCTGCTAAGCAAGGGGCATCTAAAAGAGTTGTTGGGAAGAAAAAAGCAAAGGACTCAGGATCCTGAGAGGATCCCTGAGAAAGCTCCAGCTCCTCCGGCAGATGCACAAGTGATTAACTTTATATCTGGAGGATCAGACATCTGTGGTACATCCTTCTCAGCAGCTAAAAGGCATGCAAAGGAAGCTAAAATGGATAACGGAGAAAGACCTATTCGAACATCAAGTGTCTCGGAAGGAAAAATCATAACCTTTGATGAGGATGATAGAATTAACATCCAGGATCCTCATCATGATAGTTTAGTTATTACTCTTTTTATTTCTAACCATTTTGTCCGCAGGATCCTTATTGACGGAGGAAGCTCAGTAAATATTATCCAACTTGATGTTCTGAAGAAGATGGGTATCCCTGAATCAGATATCACTCCAAGATCCTCCGTGCTTGTAGGATTTAGTGGCGAAACTAAGAAAACCCTGGGGGACATTAAACTCCCAATTTATGTGGAAGGATTACATAATTATCAAAAATTTTGTGTTATTGACTGTTTGTCTTATTGTAATGTTATCCTTGGCAGGCCCTGGATACACGATATGAAGGCAGTCCCATCCACCTACCATCAATGTGTGAAGCTCCCTAGCCCATGGGGAATAATCAAGATCGACAGTGATCAGCAGGAGGCTAAGGATTGTTACACCTCGTCAATGAAACCAGCCTCGAAGCCAAGGGAGCAATAGCAATTACAGTATCCTCCAAGGAATGTCTTGGAGGCGAGAGAACAGGATGTGGACGAAATCCTTTTGGATCCTAATGATCCTGAATCAAAAATCTATATCGGATCAGGGATCCTTGGCAAGATGAAAGAAGACATAGTATCCTTCCTCAAAAGAAGAAAGTCTACCTTTGCATGGAAACATGAGGATATGACAGGTATATCTAAGGATATTATCACTCATAAACTTGGCATTGACAGGTCAATCAAACCAATACATCAAAAAAGGAGGAAGTTTGCACCGGAAACAAATGCCATTATCCAGGAAGAAGTAGAAAGATTACTTCGAGCAGGTATGATTAGAGAGGTAAAGTATCCAAAATTGCTGGCCAATGTGGTTGTTGTTCAAAAGAAAAATGGAAAGTGGAGGGTATGTGTCGATTTCACTGATTTGAATAAGGCATGGCCCAAGGATCCTTTCCCATTACCCCACATTGACTCCATGGTGGATGCAACGGCGGGTCATGAACTGTTAACCTTTATGGATGCATCATCTGGATTCCAACAAATTCAGATGGAACCATCTGACCAAGAGGATACGGCTTTTATGACCCCAACCGGTTTATATTGTTATATTGCTATGCCTTTTGGATTAAGAAATGCAGGTGCAACATATCAAAGGCTGGTGAATATGATGTTCAAAGATCAAATCGGACAAACCATGGAAGTGTACATAGACGATATGGTGGTGAAATCCAAAAAAGCTGAGGATCACCTAAGGGACTTGGAGGAAGCATTTGATATCCTTGATAATTATAACATGAAGCTTAATCCTTCAAAATGTCACTTTGGTGTTAAAGCTGGTAAATTTCTAGGATATATGGTGACCCAGAGGGGCATTGAAGCAAGCCAAGAACAAATCAAAGCATTGGTGAATATCAAATCCCCTGCCAACGCTAAGGATGTGCAAAGGCTAACAGGTAGGATAGCAGCTCTAAACAGATTCATATCCAAATCCTCAGAAAAGTGTAAAGAATTCTATATATCCTAAGAAAGAACAAGAAATTCGAATGGACTGAAAAGCATGAGAATGCTTTACAAGACCTAAAAGAATACATGTCCTCATCCCCAGCATTGATGAAACCAGAAAAAGGAGATGTGTTATCCGTATACCTTGCGGTATCCTCAAAAGCAGTAAGTGCAGTCCTTGTTAAGGATCATGAAGGTACACAATATCCTGTCTATTATGTAAGTAAGAGTTTACTTGATGCTGAATCCAGGTACTCACACCTTGAAAAACTTATTCTTGCACTGATTATGGCATCTACTAAACTAAGACATTATTTTGAAACCCATGTTATTGTTGTTAGAACTAATTTCCCAATTAAGAATGTCCTCAGGAAACCAGAGATGTCCGGAAGAATGGCTAAGTGGGCAGTAAAGCTTAGTGCCCATGATAAAAGATATGAGCCTAGAACAGCCATCAAATCTCAAGCATTAGCAGACCTTGTGGCTGATTTCAGTAGTGATCTACAAAAGGAAGCCGAATTGGAAGTCCAGCAGCTGGATGAGACCAAGGATCCTTGGATACTACATACTGACGGATCCTCAAATGTCAAAGGCACAGGGCTTGGCATACTACTAAAATCGCCACAGGGGGACATAATACCCCACTCCATAGCCTGTGAGTTCCAAGCCACTAACAATGAGGCTGAATATGAGGCCTTGATTGCTGGTTTGCAAATTGCTAAGCATATGGGAATCAGGTATCTTGAGGTATATGTGGATTCATTGTTAATCACTAATCACTTTAATGGATCCTATGCTGTTAAAGGTTAAAAACTAACCAAATATTTAGAGATAGTCAAAGAATTGGCACTCTCCTTTGTTTCTTTCCGTTTGACACAGGTACCAAGGGAGGAAAATACAGAAGCTGATGCATCGGCCAATCTTGGATCATCTTTGAAGATCCCAGAGGATATAAGTATCCCCATCATCCATATCCTGGCTCATGCTATTGAAAATCAGGCGGCCATGGAAATAGAAGAAGATACTGCAATGATCCCTAGTGAGGATACTCAATCTTATTCAGGATCATGGATCTCACCAATCATGAGATATTTACAACACGGGGAGATTCCTATGGAAGAAAATCCTAGGGCTTTCAGGATGAAGGTATCTCAATTCACAATCTTAAATAATGTGCTATATAAGCGATCTCTTGCAGGACCATATTTAAGATGTATCGAGGATCCTGAAGTTCAAGAAGTGTTAAAAGACTTCCATGAAGGAGATTGTGGAAACCACACTGGGGGCAGGGCATTGTTCTCAAGGATCTTAAGGACAGGATACTACTGGCCAACTATGAAAAAGGATGATGTGGAGTATGCTAAGAAGTGTGATCCTTGTCAAAGACACAGCAATATCCTTCATCAGCCGGCTGAATTTCTACATCCTATACCATCCTCTTGGCCATTCATGAGATGGGGGATGGATATAGTTGGCAAGCTCCCTAAGGCACCTGGTGGAAAAGTATTCATGCTTGCTATGACTGACTACTTCTCCAAGTGGACAGAGGCTGAAGCTTTTGCCCAAGTCAGAGAGAAAGAAGTTATATCCTTTATTAAGAGAAACATTATAACTAGATTTGGCATTCCTTCTGAAATTGTATGTGATAATGGTTTCCAATTTATTGGGAGCAGGACTACTAACTTTTGTGACAGTTGGGGGATTAAGATGATAACATCAACACCAGTCCACCCACAAGCCAATGGTCAAGCAGAATCATCCAACAAGATCATCATCAACAATCTGAAGAAGAAACTTGGATCCAAGAAGGGGAAATGGGCAGAGGAATTTCCTTATGTGCTTTAGGCTGATAGGACAACTCCCAAGAATGCTACTGGTCAAACACCCTTCTCTTTGGTGTTTGGGGCAGAATCAGTGATCCCAACAGAAATGGTGGTTCCAACTGCTAGAACAAGTACCCGTGATCCTGAGGAGAATGATGCAAACCTGGCTCAAGACTTGGATACTATTGAAGAAATCAGAGATCTGGCTAGGATAAGGATGGCTAGCTACCAACAAAGAATGGCTGGTGCTTACAACAAAAATGCCAGGATAAGGAAATTACAAGTTGGGGATATGGTATTGAGAAAAGCATTCCAAAATACCACCAATCCTGCTGATGGGAAATTGGCACCAAAATGGGAAGGCCCTTATTTGATCGAAGCCGAAGCTGGAAAGGGGGCATATAGATTGCTTACCATGGAAGGTAATCTGTTACCAAGAGCCTGGAATGCTGTCCACCTGAAAAAATATTTCATGTAAGCATGATCCTTCTGGCATGAGTGATCCTTACATTGGATAGGATCCTTCAAGGATCCCTGAAGCATCAATGATCCTTACTATGGTAATGTCCTAAGCTTGAACTCTTATTTACATATCTTCTTATTTAAGGATAAGGATCATGTATCCTTCATCCTCCTCTCACGAGAATTTGAGTTCTGATAGTCCAGGTATCCTCAGCATGTTATTGATAGTCTTCAAAAGCATCTCAGATCCTTGGGTTCAACCCCAGTTATCCTTGGGCTTGTCCCCAGTTTTCGCCTGTAGCGCACGATGATCCTGGTATAGTTCACGTCTTTGGGACCAGTACTCGCTTTAGGGGCTGATAACCTCATCGTACTGGCTATACCTAGGATCCTACGTATAATGGTAGACGTAGCATACATCCGTTCCTAAGGTTTCTAACGTTTTCACGTTAGCTAAGGTTTTGGCATTTTCATGTCACTAAGTATGGATAGTCGCCAGTGAGGGCCATACTCCAGTTTACATACGATCCTTGGGCTTGTCCCCAGTTATCCTTTGGGCTTGTCCCCAGTTATCCTTTGGGCTTGTCCCCAGTTATCCTTTGGGCTTGTCCCCAGTTATCCTTTGGGCTTGTCCCCAGTTACTAACTTATCTTTTATATTGGCTTAGTCCCAAGTTATATTCCATTTTTCAGGTTTTCGAATTTAAACAATTAAGGATCCTTAATCCTTAGCTTCCATTAAAGTTTTACTTATGGATATCCTGATGAAAGGTTAGGATCCTAACTTGGATCCTCGGGTATGATCCTCAACTATTTTCAATTTCATTCATTAATTGTTTGAATAACCCTTAGAATTTGACAACTGAACCTATGATCCTTAAAATAAACTACTTTGAAAATTTTTGATTATAGGATATTTAATCCAGGATCATATCCTAAATTTCTTAAACATAATTTGCTTAACCTTTCTCACTCAGGCAAACATATATCAAAACAATTGGAAATTGAAAGAATAACAACACAAGATAAGCCAAAAAGATTAGAGTTATTTTATTAACAAAGGTTTAAAACCCTTCATAAGTTGTCAAAATTGCCAACCCACGTTTCTACCAGCAAAACGTGGCCCGTCCACATGGGTTGGCAAAGGGTGTCCATCGTTTGTGCGGTCATAGCATGCAGGAAATTAAAAGGCGGCAGGATCACAATGGCTTCATCCCCCAAACAGAGGATCCCTCCACCATGTGTAATCCTACCTATTGTCTGAAGGATCCTGGATCCTCAACCCTAAACCTATTGTTCGAAGTTACAAACCATAATTGTTTAAAAAACATCAACAAACACAAAAAAAAAAAAAAAACAAATTGGGCTCCGGCTATGTCTAGAAGTTTCCTTCATCGCCCAATCCTGTAGCTCAAGCCTTCGCTGCACCATCACCACCAGCTCCACTTGCCTCTCCACCCTGATCCTTGCCAACATCACCACCCTCAAGCATCGGGACCTCCTCAGCCTCTTCATCATCCTCCAACTCTGCCAGCCTCGCCTTCCAGCCCTCAACGTCCCATGTGCTCTTGTCGAAGGCAGGATCCTGAGCCTCCGCAGCCATCTGCAGCTGGATCTTATACATGGTTATCGCAGCAGAGACCTTGGCATCCTGGGTGATCTCATGCTTCTCATAATCAAAATTGATCAGCATCCTAGCAGCTTTATCCTTGGTGGCCCGGAGCTCCTTCTCAACATCAGCTATCTTAAGATCCTTCAGCACACCCATCTGTTGGAGGTCAGCAATTTGGCAGTCTTGATCCTCGACGTGGCCAACATAAGTCTCTATCTCAGCAAATTTCTGCAAGGAAAACAAGGCATAACGTCAGTAACATGTGATCCTCAAAACTGTCAGGATAACAAACAGGGGCAGTGATCCTTACCTCGTTGAAGTAGTCCAGAAACTGTTGGCGGAGCAGGGGCAGACCTTGTAGATCCTCAGGGGCCTTTCTCTTCTTTCCTTTACCCCTAATAGGTGCTTTAGGGGCTGAAGCAGTTGGGCTAGCAGCAGGAGTCTTCTTCCTTGCAGACTTGACATTAGCAAGATCATCAATACCGAACTTTGAAGCAGACTTAGAGGATTTTCCAGCACCTACACAACCAAAATAAGATAAGTATTCTAATTAAACTTGAAAATCCTACATAGAATTACTTTTTAAATGAGGATACTTACTTGACATTGTGACAGAGGCAGAGGATACTTCTTGAGAATCCTGGGTAGCAACCCGGAAAGTTCTTGTCTCCGGATCAAGCTTCTTAAAGGCCAAAAGTCTCTCTTTTGCAGCAGGTGTCAACTTCAGATGAGAGATGGAGATAGCTGCACAAAAAATAACAGAACATCGGTAATCCTTATGCTAAAAGATAGGTCCTACGGTGATCCTTCCAGGATCCTCTATCCTACCATGAGTAGCCCACTCCTTGGGCAAATCCTTCCCATCAGGGATGGTATCTCTCCTAACAAAAAAGAACCGTCGCTTCCAATTCGTGTCGTTCTTGGTAACTTTGAAGACAGGATGATCCTCTCCAGCTTTTCGCTTAAACAAGTATCGATGGGATCCGAAAGTGGTAAGATCATACATCTCAGCCAACTCCGCCATGCCAAGGTCAATACCCTCTTGCCCAATGATCCTTTCAAGGGTGTATAACACCCTCCAGATCATCGGCATAGCCTGGATATAGCTGATGCCGGTAAGGGAGAAGAAAGATTGGGTGAATTGGGGAAAAGGATACGAATATCCTATCAAGAAAGGAGTGACCGGGAAAGCTACCCAAGTCTCAGAAATATAATCGCTCAGAGCGGTAGGGTCAAAAGATTTAAAGAGGGTGTTCGCCGAAAAACAATGACGGATTTTGTCAATGTAAGGATCAGTAAAACAACACCTCTCAGTGGGAGAATCCTTGATGATCCCTTGACTCTTCAAGGGACTGTTCTTCTTAGGATCCTTGTGTGGGGAATTCCAGAGCAACATTTTTTCAAGACGATGTAAAGAAAAAGAAAAACAGAGCAAGCAAGATAGAAGGAGAAGGGGAATACCTGTTCAATCCTCTGATCGCGGTTATAAAGGGAAGAGTTCTCGAATTTAAATACAAACGATCCTATCCCTATTTCTATTTATAATGATGATTTGTGCAGGGCTGTCATCTCCATGACGTCAGATCGCAACGGATAGTTCATTCTTAAGGGCTATATATCCGTTGAGTTAGTTATAGATAAGATTCAGCAAAATATAACTCGTTTATATTACATAAATACTCCTTATATTTTGGGGGCAATTGTTAGGGCTGGATTTTTATGACTTATGATCCTTACATGTGATCCTAACCAGTGATCCTTGTTTCTTTGGCAGATAGTGATCCTCAGAAGAGTTCCAGGATCAGGATCACGGACCATCCTAGGGATCCTCATACTAACGATTGTTCTCTTTGGATTTAATGTTGTCTTGCAGGAATTTCGAGTAGGATCCGCTCTTAACAACGTAAACAAGGAACCTGTCACGCTACTTTGGCATATGCATAATCAAAGATGGACGTTGTGGACAATATGGAAACTCAGCACAATTTAAGGGTGATAATTTAGGCTAAATTTACTTCTATTCTTGAAGGGGTAACGAGCTAATAGTTAGGTTATTTACCTAAAATACGACCACACACACTTGTATAAGTAGCACTCTTCAACATTCGGAAGACACAACACATTTCTCACACGCTTTGACACACGATACTATAGTGATCCTGGTACTTAGCTCGTTACCATCCGAAGTTGTAAAAATATTGTTTGTTATATTGAAGCTTGGTGATCGGTAGTTGCCATCACCCGAGGTTTTTTATGCCGAAGATCATTCATTGATCAAGGGCTTTTTCCTCGTACAAATCCTTGTGTCACTCGCGTATTTTACATCAAAGTGATCCTTTACTTTGTTCAACATACCAAGCATCATTCCCCGTTTACATAAGAGTTTGGTTGCATTATCCTTGTGTGATTTTTGACCATAACAGTCCCTGCTTGTGTATCCTGCTAGTTTTGAGGATTACTTGTTTCTGATGTTATTCCTTGTCTTCCTTGTAGAAATTTGCTGAGATAGAGACATATGTTGGCCACGTTGAGGATCAGGATCGCCAGATTGCTGACCTTCAACAGGTTGGTGTGTTGAAGGATCTCAAGATAGCTGATCTTGAGAAGGAGCTTCAGGCCACCAAGGGGGAAGCAGCCAAGATGCTGATCAACTTCGACTATGAGAAGCACAAGATCACCCAGGATGCCAAGGTCTCTGCTTCGATAGCTATGTACAAGATCCAGCTGCAAATGGCCATGGAAGCTCAGGATCCTGCTTTTGACAAGAGCACCTGGGATGTCGAAGGGCTGGAAGGCTAGGCTGGCTGAACTGGAGGATGATGAAGAGGCTGAGGAGATCCCGATGCTTGAGGGTGGAGGCACTGGCAAGGACCAAGGTGGTGAGGCAAGCGGAGCTGGTGGTGATGGTGCAGCGAAGGATTGAGCTGCAGGATTGGGCGATGATGGAAATTTCGAGACTTAGTCGGAGCCCAATTTTTTTGTTTGGTGGTTGTTTGTTTGAATAGTTTGATGGTTTGTACTTTGAACAATATTTTTTAGGGTAAGGATCTACGATCCTTTGAACAATAGGTAGGATAATAGGTGGTGGAGGGATCCTCTGTTTGGGGGATGAAGCCACTTGTTATCCTGCCGACCTTTATTTCCTGCACTGCTATGACCGCATGAACAATGGACACCCTTTGCCAACCCATGTGGACGGGCCACGTTTTGCTGGTAGAAACGTGGGTTGGCAATTTTGACAACTTTAAAGGGTTAAATATTTTGTGAATGAATAAAACTTTAACTTTTGACTTATCTTGTGATGTTATCCTTGTATATCCTTTAAACTTTCAATTGTTTTGATTTATACTTGTCTAAGTAAGAAAAGTTAAGCAAATTATGTTTAAGAAATTTAGGATATGATCCAGGATCAAATATCCTATAGTCGAAAACTTCCAAAAAGTAGTTAATTTTAAGGATCATAGGTTCAGTTGTCAAAGTGCAGGGGTTATTCAAAATAATGAATAAAATCAAAACAGTTAAGGATGATACCTGAGAATCCAAGTTAGGATCCTAACCTATAACACTATAATCAGGATAACTATAAGAAAACCTTAGTGGATAATAAGGATTGAGGATCCTTAGTTGTTTAACTTCGAAAACCTGAAAATAGAATATAACTTGGGACTAAGCCAATATAAAAGACAAGTTAGTAACTGGGGACAAGCCCAACAATTCTGGGGACAAGCCCAAAGGATAACTGGGGACAAGCCCAAAGGATAACTGGGGACAAGCCCAAAGGATATCTGGGGACAAGCCCAAAGATCATAGGTGAACTGGAGTATGGCCCTTACTGGCGACTATCCAAACTTAGTGACATGATAATGCCAAAACCTTAGCTAACGTGAAAACGTTAGAAACCTTAGGAACGGATGTATGGTACGTCTACCATTATACGTAGGATCCTAGGTATAGCCAGTACGATGGAATTATCAGCCCCTAAAGCGAGTACTGGTCCCAAAGACTTGAACTATACCAGGATCATCGTGCGCTACAGGCGAAACTGGGGACAAGCCCAAGGATAACTTGGGACAAGCCCAAACAACTGGGGTTGAACCCAAGGATCTGAATTGCTTTTGAAGATTATCAACAATACGCTAAGGATACCTGGACTATCAGAACTCAAAATCTTGTGAGAGAAGGATGACGGATACATGATCCTTATCCTTAAATAAGAAAATAAGAAAATGAAATAGTTCAAGATTAGGACATTACCAGGGTAAGGATCATTGACACCTCAGGGATCCTTCAAGGATACTTCTAATGTAAGGATCATATGTGCCAGGAGGATCCTGCTCACATGAAATATTTCTTCAAGTGGACAGCATTCCAGGCTCTTGGTAACAAATTACCTTCCATGGTTAGCAATCTATATGCCCCCTTTCCTGCTTCGGCTTCAATCAAATAAGGGCCTTCCCATTTTGGTGCCAATTTCCCATCAGCAGGATTGGTGGTATTCTGGAATGCTTTTCTCGATACCATATCCCCAACTTGGAATTTCCTTATCCTGACATTTTTGTTGTAAGCACCAGCCATTCTTTGTTGGTAGCTAGCCATCCTTATCCTAGCCAGATCCCTGATTTCCTCAATAGTATCCAAGTCTTGAGCCAGGTTTTCATCATTCTCCTCAGGATCACGGGTACTTGTTCTAGCAGTTGGAACCACCATTTCTGTTGGGATCACTGATTCTGCCCCGAATACCAAAGAGAATGGTGTTTGACCAGTAGCATTCTTGGGGGTTGTCCTATCAGCCCAAAGCACATAAGGTAATTCTTCTGCCCATTTCCCTTTCTTGGATCCAAGTTTCTTCTTCAAATTGTTGATGATGATCTTGTTGGATGATTCTGCTTGACCATTAGCTTGTGGGTGGACTGGTGTTGATGTTATCATCTTAATCCCCCAGCTGTCACAAAAGTTAGTAGTTCTGCTCCTAATAAATTGGGAACCATTATCACATATAATTTCAGAAGGAATGCCAAATCTAGTTATAATATTTCTTTTAATAAAGGATATAACTTCCTTTTCTCTGACTTGGGCAAAGGCTTCAGCCTCTATCCACTTGGAGAAGTAATCAGTCATAGCCAGCATGAACACTTTTCCACCAGGTGCCTTAGGGAGCTTGCCAACTATATCCATCCCCCATCTCATAAATGGCCAAGAGGAGGGTATAGGATGTAGAAATTCAGCCGGCTGGTGAAGGATATTGCTGTGTCTTTGACAAGGATCACACTTCTTAGCATACTCCACAGCATCCCTTTTCATAGTTGGCCAGTAGTATCCTGTCCTTAAGATCCTTGAGAACAATGCCCTGCCCCCAGTGTGGTTTCCGCAATCTCCTTCATGGAAGTCTTTTAAAACTTCTTGAACTTCAGGATCCTCGATACATCTCAAATATGGTCCTGCAAGAGATCGCTTATACAACATATTATTTAAGATTGTGAATTGAGATACCTTAATTCTGAAAGCCCTAGGGTTTTCTCCCATAGGAATCTCCCCATGTTGTAAGTATCTCATAATTGGTGAGATCCATGATCCTGAACAGGATTGAGTATCCTCACTAGGGATCATTGCAGAATCCTCTTCTATTTCCATGGTCACTTGATTTTCAATAGCAGGGGTCAGGATATGGATGATGGGGATACTTATATCCTCTGGGATCTTCAAGGATGATCCTAGATTAGCCAATGCATCAGCTTCTGTATTTTCTTCCCTTGGTACCTGTGTCAAACTAAAGAAAACAAAGGAGAGTGCCAATTCTTTGACTATCTCTAAATATTTGGTTAGTTTTTCACCTTTAACAGCATAGGATCCATTAAAGTGATTAGTAATTAACAATGAATCCACGTATACCTCAAGATACCTGATCCCCATATGCTTAGCAATTTGCAAACCAGCAATCAAGGCTTCATATTCAGCCTCATTGTTAGTGGCTTGGAACTCACAAGCTATGGAGTGGGGTATTATGTCCCCCTGTGGCGATTTTAGTAGTATACCAAGCCCCGTGCCTTTAACATTTGAGGATCCATCAGTATGTAGTATCAAAGGATCCTTGGTCTCATCCAGCTGCTGGACTTCCAATTCGGCTTCCTTTTGTAAATCACTACTGAAATCAGCCACAAAGTCTGCTAATGCTTTAGATTTGATGGCTGTTCTAGGCTCATATCTTATATCATGGGCACTAAGCTTTACTGCCCACTTAGCCATCCTTCCGGACATTTCTGGTTTCCTGAGGACATTCTTAATTGGAAAATTAGTTCTAACAACAATAACATGGGTTTCAAAATAATGTCTTAGTTTAGTAGATGCCATTATTAGTGCAAGAATAAGTTTTTCAAGGTGTGAATACCTGGATTCAGCATCAAGTAAACTCTTACTTACATAATAGACAGGATATTGTGTACCTTCGTGATCCTTAACAAGGACTGCACTTACTGTTTTTGAGGATACCGCAAGATATAAGGATAACACATCTCCTTTTTCTGGTTTCATCAACGCTGGAGCTGAGGACAGGTATTCTTTGAGGGCTTGTAAAGCACTTTCATGCTTCTCAGTCCAATTGAATTTCTTGTTCTTTCTTAGGATATCATAGAATTCTTTACACTTTTCTGAAGATTTGGATATACATCTGTTTCAAGCTGCTATCCTGCCTGTTAGCCTTTGCACATCCTTAGCGTTGGCAGGAGATTTAATATTCACTAATGCTTTGATTTGTTCCGGGCTTGCTTCAATGCCCCTCTTGGTTACCATATATCCTAAGAATTTACCTGCCTTTACACCAAAGTGACATTTTGAAGGATTAAGCTTCATGTTATATCTGTCAAGGATATCAAATGCTTCCTCCAAGTCTCTTAGGTGATCCTCAGCTTTTATGGATTTTACCACCATATCATCTATGTACACCTCCATAGTCTGTCCAATCTGATCCTTGAACATCATATTCACCAGTCTTTGATATGTTGCACCTGCATTCCTTAATCCAAACGGCATAACAATATAACAATATAAACCGGTTGGGGTCATAAAAGCCGTATCCTCTTGGTCAGATGGTTCCATCTGAATTTGTTGGAATCCAGATGAAGCATCCATAAAGGTTAACAGTTCATGACCCGCCGTTGCATCCACCATGGAGTCAATGTGGGGTAATGGGAAAGGATCCTTGGGACATGCCTTATTTAAATCAGTGAAATCGACACATACCCTCCACTTTCCATTTTTCTTTTGAACAACAACCACATTGGCCAGCCATCTTGGATATTTTACTTCTCTAATCATACTTGCTCGTAGCAATCTCTCTACCTCTTCCTAGATAATGGCATTTCTTTCTGGTGCAAACTTCCTCCTTTTTTGATGGATTGGTTTGAATGACCTGTCAATGCCAAGTTTATGAGTGATAATATCCTTAGATATACCTGTCATATCCTCATGTTTCCATGCAAAGGTAGATTTTCTTCTTTTGAGGAAGGATACGAGGTCTTCTTTCATCTTGCCAAGGATCTCTGATCCGATATAGATTTTGGATTCAGGATCATCAGGATCCATGAGGATTTCGTCCACATCCTGCTCTCTTGCCTCTAAGACACCCCTTGGAGGATACTTTAATTGCTATTGCTCCCTTGATTTCGAGGCTGGTTTCATTGATGAGGTGTAACAATCCTTAGCCTCCTGCTGATCACTATCGATCTTGACTATTCCCCAAGGGCTAGGGAGCTTCACACATTGATGGTAGGTGGATGGGACTGCCTTCATATCGTGTATCCAGGGCCTGCCAAGGATAACATTACAACAAGATAAACAGTCAATAACACAGAATTTTTGATAATTATGTAATCCTTCCACATAAATTGGGAGTTTGATGTCCCCCAGGGTTCTCTTAGTTTCTCCACTAAATCCTACAAGCACGGAGGATCTTGGTGTGATATCTGATTCAGGGATACCCATTTTCTTCAGAACATCAAGCTGGATAATGTTTACTGAGCTTCCTCCGTCAATAAGGATCCTGCGGACAAAATGGTTAGAAATAAAGAGAGTAATAACTAAACTATCATGATGAGGATCCTGGATGTCCACGCGATCATCCTCATCAAAGGTTATCTCTTTTCCTTCTGAGACACTTGATGTTCGAATAGGTCTTTCTCCATTATCCATTTTAGCTTCCTATGCATGCCTTTTAGCTGCTGAGAAGGATGTACCACAGATGTCTGATCCTCCAGAAATAAAGTTTATCACTTGTGCATCTGCCGGAGGAGCTGGAGCTTTTTCAGGGATCCTTTTAGGATCCTGAGTCCTTGGCTTTTTTCTTCCCAACAACTCTTTTAAATGCCCCTTGCTCAACAGATATCCAATTTCCTTTCTCAATGCGATGCATTCCTCTGTTAAATGCCCAAAATCCTCATGGTATGCACACTGTTTTGGTCAAAAATCACACAAGGATAATGCAACCAAACTCGAAGTAAACGGGGAATGATGCTTGGTTTGTTGAAAAAATAAAGGATCACTTTATTTTGAAATATGCAAGTGACACAAGGATTTATATGAGGAAAAAGCCCTTGATCAATGAATGATCTCCGGCATAAAAAACCTCGGGTGATGGCAACTACCGATCACCAAACTTCAATATAACAAAAAATGGTTACAAATTCGGATGATAATGAGCTGAGTACAAGGGTCACTATAGTATCGAGTGTCTAAGCGTGTGAGAAATGTGTTGTGTGTCTTCCGAATGGGGAAGAGTGTTATATATACAAGTGTGAGTGACCTATTTTAGGTAAATAAACTAACAATCAGCTCATTACCCCTTTAGAAATAAAAGTAAATCTAGCCTAAATTATCGCCCTTAAATCATGCCGAGTTTCCATATCCTCTACAACGTTCATCTCTGATTAAGCATATGCCAAAGTTGTAAAGACGCGTCCCTTGTTTGCGATGCTAAGAGCGGATCCTGCTAGACATTCCTGCAAGATAACATTAAATTCAATGAAAACAACTGTTAGCATGAGGATCCCTATGACGGTCCGTGATCCTGATCCTGGAACTCTGCTGAGGATCACTATCTGCCAAAGAAACAAGGATCACTGGTTAGGATCACACGTAAGGATCATGTGTTATAAAAATCCAGCCCTAACAATTGCCCCCAAAATATAAGGAGTGATATTGTAAATAAATGAGTTATATTTTGCTTGATCTTATCTGCAATGAGCTAATCGGATAACTAGCCGTTAAAATCGAACTAGCCGTTGCAATTCTTACGTCACAGAAGTGACAGCCCTGCAGATCATCATTATAAATAGGAGATAGAGATAGGATCAATTTGCATTTAAATTCAAGAGAAACTCCCTTTATAATCTCGTCCGAAGATTGATCAGGTATTCTCCTCTTTTCTTCCTTCTCTTACTCTGTTTCTCTGTCTCTTTCCATTCTTCTGTAAATATGTTGCTCCGGAATTCCCCTCATAAGGATCCTGAGAAGAACAGTCCCTTGAAAGGTCAAGGGATCATCAAAGACTCTCCCACCGAGAGGTGCTGTTTCACTGATCCTTAGGTTGATAGAATCCGTCACTGTTTTCCGGCGAACACCATCTTCAAGTCCTTCACTCCCACTGCTTTGAGTGACTTTATCTCTGATACTTGGGTGGCCTTTCCTGTTACTCCGTTCTTGATAGGATATTCATATCCTTTCCCACAGTTCACTCAATCCTTCTTCTCTCTCACCGACATCTGCTATATCCAGGCTATGCCCATGATCTGGAGGGTATTGTATACCCTTGAGAGGATCATTGAACAAGAAGGGATTGACCTTGGTATGGCGGAGCTGGCTGAGATGTACGATCTTACCACTTTCGGACCCCATCGTTATCTATTTAAGCGAAAAGCTAGAGAGGATCATCCTGTCTTCAAGGTCACCAAGAACGACACGAATTGGAAGCGACGGTTCTTCTTTGTTAGGAGGGATACCATCCCTGATGGGAAGGATCTGCCCAAAGAGTGGGTTACTCATGGTAGGATAGAGGATCCTGGAAGGATCACCATAAGATTTGTTCCTTAGGATGAGGATCACTAATATTTTCTTTTGCTTTTTTTTTGTGCAGCCATATCTGTTGCTCATCTCAAGTTGACTCCTGCTTCAAGAGAGAGAGTTCTAGCCTTCAAAAAGCTTGATCCTGAGACCAGAAGTTTTCAAGTTGCCATTCAAGATTCACAAGAAGTATCTTCCGCATCTGCCACAATGTCAAGTAAGTATCCTCATTTAAAAAGTAGTTCTATGTAAGATTTTTAAATTAGTTAGAGTACTTATCTTATTTTGATTGTGTAGGCGCTGGGAAATCTATCAAGTCTGCCTCCAAGTTTGGTATTGATGATCTTGCAAATGTCAAGTCTACAAGGAAGAAGACCCCTGCTGCTAGTCCGTCTGCTTCAGCCCCTAAAGCACCTGTCAGGGGTAAGGGAAAGAAGAGAAAAGCTTCTGAGGATCTTCAAGGATTTCCCCTACTCCGCCAACAGTTTCTTGATTATGTTAATGAAGTAAGGATCATTGCTCTTGCTTGTGTATTCTGCTCGTATATCCTGCTTGTTTGAGGATCACCTGGTCCTGAACTTACCTTTTTCCCTTTCTACAGAAACTTGCTGAAATAGAAACCTATCTTGGCCATGTTGAGGATCAGGATCGCCAAATCGCCGACCTCCAACAAATGGGTGTGCTGAAGGATCTCAAGATAGCTGATCTTGAGAAGGAACTCCGGGCTACCAAGGATGAAGCTGCTCAAATGCTGATCAACATGGATTGTGAGAAGCAGGAGATCACCCAGGATGCCAAGGTCTCTGCCGCAATCGCTATGTATAAGATCCAATTGCAGATGGCTGCGGAGGCTCAGGATCCTGCCTTTGACAAGAGCACATGGGACGTGGAGGGCTGGAAGGCAAGGTTAGCAGAGTTGGAGGATGATGATGAAGCTGAGGAGATCCCAGTGCTTGAAGGCGGTGATGTTGGCAAGGATCAGGGGGAAGCAAGTGGAGCTGGTGGTGACGGTGCAGCGAAGGTTTGAGCTGCAGGATTGGGCAATGATGGATATTTCGAGACTTGGCCGAGCCCAATCTTTTGAATTTGGTAGTGGTTTTTGTGGTTGTTGATGTTTTGAAACAATTTATGGTCTGTAACTTAAACAATAGTTTTTAGGGTTAAGGATCCTGGATCCTTTGGACAATAGGTAGGATCGCAAAGGGTGGAGGGATCCTCTGTTTGGGGGATGAAGCCTTTGTGATCCTGCCGCTTTTAATTTCCTGCACCTGCTATGACCGCATAAACAATGGACACCCTTTACCAACCCATGTGGACGGGCCACGTTTTGCTGGTAGAAATGTGGGTTGGCAATTTTGACAACTTTTGAAAGGGTTTAAAATCCTTTGTTAATAAAATAACTCTAATCTTTCTGGCTTATCTCGTGTTGTTATCCTTTGTCTATCCTCTTATTTTCTGCTTGTTTAGAAATGTATTTATTTGAGTAAGAAAAGTTAAGCAAATCATGTTCAATCATTTTAGGATATGATCCTGGATCAAATATCCTGTAATCGAAAAATTTTCAAAAATAGTTTATGATCGAGGATCATAGGTTTAGTTGTCAAAGTGTAAGGGTTATTCAAATGAATAATGAATGAAATAAGAAATAGTTTAAGGATCATACCTGAGGATCCAAGTTAGGATCCTAACCTTTAATCAGGATAACCATAAGTAAAACTTTAATGGATAATAAGGATTAAGGATCCTTAATTGTTTAACTTCAAAAACCTGAAAAAGTGGAATATAACTTGGGACTAAGCCAATATAAAGGATAAGTTAGTAACTGGGGACAAGCCCAAAGGATAACTGGGGACAAGCCCATAGGATCACTGGGGACAAGCCCGAAGGATAACTGGGGACAAGCCCAAGGATCGTGTGTAAACTGGAGTATGGCCCTCACTGGCGACTATCCAAACTTAGTGACATGAAAATGCCAAAACCTTAGCTAACGTGAAAACATTAGAAACCTTAGGAACGGATGTATGGTACGTCCACCATTATACGTAGGATCCTAGATATAGCCAGTACGATGAGGTTGTCAGCCCCTAAAGTGGGTACTGGTCCCAAAGACGTGAACTATACTAGGATCATCGTGCGCTACAGGCGAAAACTGGGGACAAGCCCAAGGATAACTGGGGTTGAACTCAAGGATCTGAGATGCTTTTGAAGACTATCGATAATATGCTGAGGATACCTGGACTTATCAGAACTCAAATTCTCGTAAGAGAAGGATGAAGGATATGTGACCCTTATCCTTAGGTAAAAATAAGAAAATGGAAAAGTTTTGAGATAAGGACTTTACCAGAGTAAGGATCACTGATGTCGCCGGGATCCTTCGAGGATGCTTCCAATGTAAGGATCGTATGCTTGAAGGTTCCTGTTCACATGAAATATTTCTTTAAGTGAATAGCATTCCAGGCTCTTGGTAACAAATTTCCTTCCATGGTTAGCAATCTGTATGCCCCCTTTCCTGCTTCGGCTTCAATCAAGTAAGCGCCTTCCCATTTTGGTGCCAATTTCCCATCAGCAGGATTGATGGTATTTTGGAATGCTTTTCTCAACACCATATCCCCGACTTGGAACTTCCTTATCCTGACGTTTTTGTTGTAAGCACCAGCCATTCTTTGTTGGTAGCTTGCCATCCTTATCCTATCCAGATCCCTGATTTCCTCAATAGTATCCAAGTCTTGAGCTAAGTTTGCAGCATTCTCTTCAGGATCACGAGTACTTGTTCTAGCAGTTGGAACCACCATTTCTGTTGGGATCACTGCTTCTGCCCCAAATACTAAAGAGAAGGGTGTTTGACCAGTGGCATTCTTGGGAGTTGTCCTATCAGCCCACAGCACATATGGCAATTCCTCTGCCCATTTCCCCTTCTTGGATCCTAATTTCTTCTTCAGGTTGTTGATGATGATCTTGTTGGATGATTCTGCTTGACCATTGGCTTGTGGATGAACTGGTGTTGACGTTATCATCTTAATTCCCCAACTGTCACAAAAGTTAGTGGTTCTGCTCCCAATGAATTGGGAACCATTATCACATACAATTTCAGAGGGAATGCCAAATCTGGTTATAATGTTTCTCTTAATAAAGGATATAACTTCCTTTTCTCTGACTTGAGCAAAAGCTTCAGCTTCTATCCACTTGGAGAAGTAGTCGGTCATGGCAAGCATAAATACTTTTCCACCAGGTGCTTTAGGGAGCTTGCCAACTATATCCATCCCCCATCTAATGAATGGCCAAGAGGATGGTATTGGATGCAAAAATTCAGCTGGCTGATGAAGGATATTGCTGTGTCTTTGACAAGGATCACACTTCTTAGCATATTCTACAGCATCCCTTTTCATAGTTGGCCAGTAGTATCCTGTTCTAAGGATCCTTGAGAACAATGCCCTGCCCCCCGTGTGGTTTCCACAATCTCCTTCATGGAAGTCTCTCAACACTTCTTGAATTTCAAGATCCTCGATACATCTTAAATATGGTCCTGCAAGAGATCGCTTATATAATACATTATTTAAGATTGTGAATTGAGATACCTTAATCCTGAAAGCTCTAGGATTTTCTCCCATAGGAATCTCCCCGTGTTGTAAGTATCTCATGATTGGTGAGATCCATGATCCTGAATAAGATTGAGTTTCTTCACTAGGGATCATTGCAGTATCCTCTTCTATTTCCATGGTCACCTGATTTTCAATAGCAGGAGCCAGGATATGGATGATGGGGATACTTATATCCTCTGGGATCTTCAAGGATGATCCTAGATTAGCCAATGCATCAGCTTCTGTATTTTCCTCCCTTGGTACCTGTGTTAAACTGAAAGAAACAAAAGAGAGTGCCAATTCTTTGACTATCTCTAAATATTTGGTTAGTTTTTCTCCTTTAACAGCATAGGATCTGTTAGGGATGGATTTTTACAATACATGATCCTCACATGTGATCCTAACCAGTGATCCTTGTTTCTTTGGCAGATAGTGATCCTCAGCAGAGTTCCAGGATCAGGATCATGGACCATCATAGGATCCTCATGCTAACAGTTGCTTTCGTTGAATTTAATATTGTTTTGCAGGACATCTAGCAGGATCCGCTCTTAAGCATCACAATTAAAGGACACGTCTTTACAACTATGGCATGTGCTTAATCGGAGATGGACGTTGTGAAGGATATGGAAACTTGGCATGATTTAAGGGCGATAATTTAGGCTAGATTTACTTTTATTTCTAAAGGGGTAATGAGCTGATTATTAGTCTTTTTACCTAAAATAGGTCACCTACACTTGTATATATAACACTCTTCCTCATTCGGAAGAAAAAACACAACACAACTCTCACACGCTTAGACACTCGAAACTATAGTGATCCTTGTACTCAGCTCATTATCATCCAAAAGTTGTAACTATTTTTCTTATATTGAAGTTTGGTGATCGGTAGTTGCCATCACCCGAGGTTTTTTATGCCGGAGATCATACATTGATCAAGGGCTTTTTCCTCGTATAAATCATTGTGTCTTTGCATATTTCACATTGAAGGGATCCTTTACTTTTTCTACAAACCAAGCATCATACCCCATTTACATAAAGTTTGGTTGCATTATCCTTGTGTGATTTTTGACCAAAAACAGTTTGGCGCCCACCGTGGGGCAATTGGTGCTTCATTCATAAGAAAACTTTCTGTTCGAAATCATTTCAAAGAATTACATGGCTTCATCATTGAAAAACATGTCCACGGCGATGTCTGCAGTCACCTCATCTCAGAACACTCTGCCTCCTCCACCGGCAGGATCCCAGAAGAATGCTGAGAAGAGACAAACTCCTACTAACTCTATACCCCCATCTTCTTCTGCTATGAATTCTTATATTCCCAGTACTAGTGATGTATTTACTTTGATTTTGCAGATGAAGGATCGTATGCAGCGGCAGGATGAAACTAATGAAAGGATCCTCAGGGAAATTGGAGATCTCAAAAGACAAAGGAGAACGGCAGAGGATCATTCCCCACTGATGCCCAAATCCTTGAGCTTTGATACTCCAATAATCACTTCTCAGCCATCGGAAATTCCAGACGTGCAAATTATGGGAGAACCAAGAGGATTGCACCTCGGATCAACAGCAATGACTCAGACATCAGGCTCACACTTTCAGCCGGCAGGATCCTATCCCCAGCATATGGGATCCTTCATGAAATCAGGAGCCTACCCGAGAGCGCAGCAGTTTCAAGGATCCTACTTTGTTCCAGGATCATCCCAGGTTCAAGGATCCTCCTTCGTTCCAGGATCATCCCAGGTTCAAGGATCCTCCTTCGTTCCAGGATCATCTCAGATACTAGGATCCTTCCAGATACCAGGATCCTCCCAGATGCCAGGATCCCTAAAGAGTTTGCAAACAGGAAGTCTAGATGTCCATCAAGGGGACTTCATTCCAATGCAGACCATTGCTTCCACTGGTCCCTCCGTTATTCCAGAATCCCAGCAATATGGATTCACTAACTTGAACCCAATAGGAGAAGCTAAAAGATATGACTCAAGTGTTCCAGGGGTAGTCAAGCCTATCCCGGAGATCGCAGATGGAAGCCATAAGGTATCTCACTTTGCACCACCAATTTGTGATGCAGAGGTACCCAAAAGGTTCCATATCCCTACTATGAAGCTGTATGATGGTACAACGGATCCTGAGGAGCACATAGCACAATACAGGGAAAGGATGGAGATCAATCCAATCCCGGAAAAGCTAAAGGAAGCATGCCTATGTAAAGGATTTGGATCCACTCTTACTGGATCAGCTCTTAAATGGCTGCTAAGTCTTCCCCCTTACTCTATTACTTCATTTGCTAATTTAGTTAATTTATTCAATAACCAATTCTCTTGTAGTAGAAAATTTGAAAGATTAACCAGTGGTTTATATAGGGTAACTCAAAGTCATAATGAATCATTAAGGGATTATATAACTAAATTTAGTAAAGAATCCTTGGACATTCCCAACTTGGATATGGCTACGGCTGTTGAAGCCTTCAAAATGGGACTGCTTAAGGATTCATTATTCTATGATGATCTTGTTATGACACCATGCAGGAATCTAGATGAAGTAAGAACTCGGGCACTCAGGTTCATCCGGCTAGAGGATGACAAGAGGATCCAGGAGAGACAAGTAGGATCCTCAAAACAGGAGAAGCAAGGATCCTCCTTCAAGAACAACAAATTCAAATCCTACCATAGAAATGAGAACCAGAATGTGCATGTTGTTGACCAAGAAGAGGATGATGAAGATTATCCTCCAATCTCAGAATATTGTTTTTCCGTTGATAATCATGAACTAATCCTTGCAATGCAGAATCTAGGTGAAAAAGCTAGGTGGCCCAGGAAGAATGATAAACCATCTGGGACTAAAGACAAGTCAAAATGGTGTGCATACCATGAGGATTTCGGGCATCTAACTGAAGAATGCATAGCTTTAAGAAAAGAGATTGGATATCTGTTAAGCAAGGGGCACCTAAAAGAATTGTTGGGAAGAAAAAAGCAAAAAACTCAGGATCCTGAAAGGATCCCTGAAAAGGCTCCAGCACCTCCGGCAAATGCACAAGTGATCAACTTTATTTCTGGAGGATCAGACATCTGTGGTACATCCTTCTCGGCAGCCAAAAGGCATGCAAAGGAGTCAAAAATGGATAATGGAGAAAGACCTATTAGAACATCAAGTGTCTCAGAAGGGAAGATGATAACGTTTGATGAGGATGATCGCATTAACATTCAGGATCCTCATCATGACAGTTTAGTTATTACTCTCTTTATCTCTAACCATTTTGTCCGCAGGATCCTTATCGATGGAGGAAGCTCAGTGAACATTATCCAGCTTGATGTTCTGAAGAAAATGGGTATTCCAGAATCAGACATCACACCAAGATCCTCCGTGCTTGTAGGATTCAGTGGAGAAACGAAGAAAACTCTGGGGGACATCAAACTCCCAATCTACGTGGAAGGATTACATAATTATAAAAATTTTGTGTTATTGACTGTTTATCTTGTTGCAATGTTATCCTTGGCAGGCCCTGGATACATGATATGAAAGCAGTCCCATCCACCTATCATCAATGTGTGAAACTCCCTAGCCCATGGGGGATAATCAAGATCGACAGTGATCAGCAGGAGGCTAAGGATTGTTATACCTCATTCATGAAGCCAACCTCGAAGCCAAGGGAGCAATAGCAATTACAGTATCCTCCGAGGAATGTCTTGGAGGCAAGGGAACAAGATGTGGACGAAATCCTCTTGGATCCTAGTGATCCTGAATCAAAAATCTATATCGGATCAGGGATCCTTGGCAAGATGAAAGAAGACTTAATATCCTTCCTCAAAAGAAGAAAATCTACCTTTGCTTGGAAACATGAAGATATGACAGGTATATCTAAGGATATTATTACTCACAAACTTGGCATTGACAGGTCTATCAAACCAATCCATCAAAAAAGGAGGAAGTTTGCACTAGAAAGGAATGCCATTATCCAAGAAGAAGTAGAGAGACTACTTCGAGCAGGTATGATCAGAGAGGTAAAGTATCCAAAATGGTTAGCCAATGTGGTCGTTGTCCAAAAGAAAAACGGAAAGTGGAGGGTATGTGTCGATTTCACTGATCTGAATAAGGCATGTCCCAAGGATCCTTTCCCATTACCCCACATTGACTCCATGGTGGATGCAACAACGGGGCATGAACTGTTGACCTTTATGGATGCATCATCTGGATTCCAACAAATTCAGATGGAACCATCTGACCAAGAGGATACAGCCTTTATGACCCCAACAGGTTTGTATTGTTATATTGCCATGCCTTTTGGATTAAGAAATGCAGGTGCAACATATCAAAGGCTGGTGAATATGATGTTCAAAGATCAAATTGGACAAACTATGGAAGTATACATAGATGATATGGTAGTCAAATCAAAGAAAGCTGAGGATCACCTAAGGGATTTGGAAGAAGCATTTGATATCCTTGATAATTATAACATGAAGCTTAATCCTTCAAAATGCCACTTTGGCGTTAAGGCAGGTAAATTCCTAGGATATATGGTAACTCAGAGGGGCATTGAAGCAAGTCCGGAGCAAATTAAAGCACTAGTGAACATCAAGTCCCCTGCCAATGCTAAGGATGTGCAAAGGCTAACAGGCAGGATAGCAGCTCTGAACAGGTTCATATCAAAATCCTCAGAAAAATGTAAAGAATTTTACGATATCCTAAGAAAAACAAGAAGTTTGAATGGACTGAGAAACATGAGAATGCTTTACAAGCCCTTAAAGAATATATGTCCTCAGCACCAGCATTAATAAAGCCCGAAAAAGGAGATGTGTTATCCTTATATTTGGCGGTATCCTCAACCGCTGTAAGTGCTGTCCTTGTTAAGGATCATGAAGGTACACAATATCCTATCTACTATGTAAGTAAGAGTTTACTTGATGCCGAATCCAGGTACTCACACCTCGAAAAACATATTCTTGCATTAATCATGGCATCAACTAAGTTAAGGCATTATTTTGAAACCCATACTATTGTTGTTAGAACTAACTTTCCAATTAAGAATGTCCTCAGGAAACCAGAGATGTCAGGAAGAATGGCTAAGTGGGCAGTAAAGCTTAGTGCCCATGATATAAGATATGAGCCAAGAACAGCCATTAAATCCCAAGCATTAGCTGACTTTGTGGCTGATTTCAGTAGTGATCTACAAAAAGAAGCAGAATTGGAAGTCCAGCAGCTGGATGAGACCAAGGATCCTTGGATACTACACACTGATGGATCCTCAAATGTCAAGGGCACAGGGCTCGGGATACTACTAAAATCGCCACAGGGGGGCATAATACCCCACTCCATAGCCTGTGAGTTCCAAGCAACTAACAATGAGGCTGAATATGAAGCCTTAATTGCTGGCTTACAAATTGCTAAGGATATGGGGGTAAAGTATCTTAAAGTATATGTAGACTCATTATTGATCACCAATCACTTTAATGGATCCTATGCTGTTAAAGGTGAAAAACTAACAAAATATTTAGAGATAGTCAAGGAATTGGCACTCTCTTTTGTCTCTTTCAGCTTAACACATGTACCAAGGGAGGATAACACGGAAGCTGATGCATTGGCCAACCTAGGATCATCCTTAAAGATTCCAGAAGATATAAGTATCCCTATCATCCATATCCTGGCTCCTGCTATTGAAAATCTGGTAGCCATGGAAATAGAAGAGGATACTGCAGTAACCCCTAGTGAGGAAGCTCAATCTTATGCAGGATCATGGATCTCACCAATCATAAGATACTTGCAATACGGGGAGATTCTGATGGGAGAAAATCCTAGAGCCTTCAGGATTAAGGTATCTCAATTCACAATCTTAAATAATGTGCTCTTGCAGGACCATATTTGAGATGTATCGAGGATCCTGAAATTGAAGAAGTGTTGAGAGACTTCCATGAAGGAGATTGTGGAAACCACACTGGGGGCAGGGCATTGTTCTCAAGGATCCTTAGAACAGGATACTACTGGCCAACCATGAAAAGGGATGCTGTAGAATATGCTAGGAAATGTGATCATTGTCAAAGACACAGCAATATCCTTCATCAACCAGCTGAATTGCTACACCCCATACCATCCTCTTGGCCATTCATGAGATGGGGGATGGATATAGTTGGCAAGCTCCCTAAAGCACCTGGTGGAAAAGTATTTATGCTTGCCATGACTGACTACTTCTCTAAGTGGATAGAAGCTGAAGCTTTTGCTCAAGTCAGAGAAAAAGAAGTTATATCCTTTATCAAAAGAAACATTATAACTAGATTTGGCATTCCCTCTGAAATTGTATGTGATAATGGTTCCCAATTCATTGGAAGCAGAACTACTAACTTTTGTGACAGTTGGGGAATCAAGATGATAACATCAACACCAGTTCATCCACAAGCCAATGGCCAAGCAGAATCATCCAACAAGATCATCATCAACAATCTAAAGAAGAAGCTAGGATCCAAGAAGGGAAAATGGGCAGAGGAGTTACCTTATGTGCTATGGGCTGACAGGACAACTCCCAAGAATGCCACTGGTCAAACACCTTTTTCTTTAGTATTTGGGGCAGAAGCAGTAATCCCAACAGAGATGGTGATCCCAACCGCTAGAACAAGTGCTCGTGATCCTGAAGAGAATGCTACAATCCTGGCTCAGGATTTGGATACTATTGAGGAAATCAGGGACCTGGCTAGGATAAGGATGGCAAGCTACCAACAAAGAATGGCTGGTGCTTACAACAAAAATGTTAGGATAAGGAACTTCCAAGTCGGAGATATGGTGTTGAGAAAAACATTCCAAAACACTATTAATCCTGCTGACGGAAAGTTAGCACCAAAGTGGGAAGGCCCTTACTTGATTGAGGCTGAAGCAGGAAAGGGGCATACAGATTGCTAACCATGGAAGGAAACTTATTACCAAGAGCCTGGAATGCTGTTCACTTAAAGAGATACTTTATGTGAACGTGATCCTTCAAGCATGTGATCCTTACATTGAAGTATCCTCAAAGGATCCCGGTGATGTCAGTGATCCTTACTCTGGTAATGTCCTTATCTTAAAACTATTACATTTCCTTACTTTTTACCAAAGGATAAGGATCCTGTATCCTTCATCCTCTTCTCACGAACCATTTGAGTTATGATAGTTCAGGTATCTACAGCATATCGTCAAAGATCTTCAAAAGCAACGCAGATCCTTGGGTCCAACCCCAGTTATCCTTGGGATTATCCCCAGTTTCCGCCAGCAGCGCACGATGATCCTGATATAGTTCACGTCTTTGGGACCAGTACCCACTTCCGGGGCTGACAACCTCATCGTACTGGCTATACCCAGGATCCTACGTATAATGGTAGACGTACCATACATCCGTTCATAAGGTTTCTAACGTTTTCACGTTAGCTAAGGTTTTGACATTTTCATGTCACTAAGTTTGGATAGTCGCCAGTAAGGGCCATACTCCAGTTTACATACGATCCTTTGGGCTTGTCCCCAGTTATCCTTCGGGTTTGTCCCCAGTTATCCTTTGGGCTTTTCCCCAGTGATCCTTTGGGATCATCCCCAGTTATCCTTTGGGCATGTCCCTAGCTACTAATTTATCTTTTACATTGGCTTAGTCCCAAGATATGTTCCATTTTTCAGGTTCTCGAAGTTAAACAAATAAGGATCCTTAATCCTTATCATCCATTAAAATTTCACTTATGGTTTAAAGGTTAGGATCCTAACTTGGATCCTCAGGTATGATCCTTGACTATTTTGATTATACTAAACAACCCCTACACTTTGACAACTAAAACTATGATCCTTGAAAATTTTCAATGATAGGATATTTGATCTAGGATCATATCCTAAATTTATTAAACATGGTTTGCTCAACTCTTGTTACTCTAACAAATATGTTTCTAAAAACTGGGAAATAAGAAGATAAATAAAGGATAACAACACGAGATAAGCCAGAAAGATTAGAGTTATATTATTAACAAAAGGATCCTAAACCCTTTCAAAAAGTTGTCAAAATTGCCAACCCACATTTCTACCAGCAAAACGTGGCCCGTCCACATGGGTTGGCAAAAGGTGTCCATTGTCTATGCGGTCTTAGCAGGTGCAGGAAATTAAAGGCGGCAGGATCACAAAGGCTTCATCCCCCAAACAGAGGATCCCTCCACCTTTTGTAATCCTACCTATTGTCCAAAGGATCCATGATCCTTAACCCTAAAAACTATTGTTCAAGTTACAAACCATAATTGTTTCAAACATCAACAATCACAAACAAACCACTACCAAACTCAAAAAATTGGGCTCCGGCCTAGTCTCGAAATATCCATCATCGCCCAATCCAGCAGCTCACACCTTTGCTGCTCCATCACCACCAGCTTCTCCACCCTGATCCTTGTCAGCATCACCGCCCTCCAGCATTGGGATCTCCTCTGCTTCGTCCTCATCCTCCAGCTCTGCCAATCTTGCCTTCCAACCCTCCACGTCCCATGAGCTTTTGTCAAAGGCAGGATCCTGAGCCTCCGCAGCCATTTGTAGTTGTATCTTGTACATAGCAGTTGCGGCAGAGACCTTGGCATCCTGGATGATCTCCTGCTTCTCGCCATCCATGTCAATCAGCCTTTGAGCAGCCTCATCCTTTGTAGCCCGGAGTTCCTTCTCAAGATCGGCTATCTTGAGATCCTTTAACACGCCCATTTGTTGGAGGTCGGCGATTTGGCTTTCCTGATCCTCGACATGGCCAAGGTAGGTCTCAATCTCAGCAAATTTCTGCAAAAGAGAAAAAAAAAGGTAAGTTCAGGATCAGGTGATCCTCAAAGAAGCAGGATATACAGGCAGAATACACAAGCAGGATACTCGAGAAGGATAACCAACAGGGGCAATGATCCTTACCTCATTGACATAGTCGAGAAACTGTTGGCGGATCAGGGGAAATCCTTGGAGATCCTCAGAAGTCTTTCTCTTCTTCCCCTTACCCCTAACAGGTGCTTTAGGGGCCGAAGCAGAGGGACTGGCAACAGAAGTCTCCTTTCTTGAAGACTTGACATTGGCAAGTTCATCAATCCCGAACTTGGAGGCAGACTTGGCAGACTTAGCAGGTTTCCCAGCGCCTACACAATCAAAACAAGATAAGTTCCCTTACTAACTAAACAGTCTTACATATAACTTACTTT
Organism: Helianthus annuus; assembly: GCF_002127325.2. Lineage (NCBI taxonomy): Eukaryota > Viridiplantae > Streptophyta > Magnoliopsida > Asterales > Asteraceae > Helianthus > Helianthus annuus. Next base: position 63,397,977 of record NC_035448.2, read on the forward strand.
TTAATAAGGATACTTACTTGACATAGTGGCAGATGCGGAGGATACTTCTTGTGAATCTTGGACGGTGACTTGAAAACTTCTGATTTCAGGATCAAGCTTCTTGAAAGCTAAGACCCTCTCTCTGGCAGCAGGGGTTAACTTGAGATGAGCAATGGAGATAGCTGCACAATAAACAAAAAACAAAGAAAGACATTAGTGATCCTCATCATAAGAGACAAGTCTGATGGTGATCCTTCCAGGATCCTCTATCCTACCATGGGTGGCCCACTCCTTGGGCAGATCCTTCCCATTAGGGAGGGTATCCCTCCTCACAAAGAAGAAACGACGCTTCCAGTTTGTATCATTTTTGGTAACCTTTAAAACAGGGTGATCCTCCCCGGCCTTCCGTTTCAGCAAGTATCGATGAGAACCAAACGTGGTAAGATCATAAAGCTCGGCCAGCTCTGCCATCCCTAAATCAATCCCCTCCTGCTCGATGATCCTCTCGAAGGTATACAAGACCCTCCAGATCATCGGCATAGCTTGGATATAAGATATGCCGGTCAAAGAAAAGAAAGATTGGGTGAAGGCCGGAAAAGGATACGAATATCCTATGGTAAACGGAGTTGCAGGAAAGACCACCCAGGCGTCTGAAACAAAGTCACTCAAAGCAGTGGATGTGAAGGATTTGAAAACAGCATCCGCCGGAAAGCAATGACGAATCCTATCTACATGAGCATCGGTAAAGCAGCATCTCTCCGTAGGAGAGTCCTTAATGATCCCTTGGCTTTTCAGGGGACTACTCTTCTCGTGATCCTTATGGGGAGAATTTCGGAGCAACATACTTGTGGCAAAACAAAACAGAGCAAGAGCAGAAAAAAACAGAGCAGGAAAAGGAAGAAAGAAAGAGAATACCTGATCAATCTTCGGTGGAGATTATAAAGGGAGTATATCCTGAATTTAAATGCAAATCGATCCTTACCCTATCTCCTATTTATAATCATGATTTGCAGGGATGTCACTTCAGTGACGTAATGATCGCAACGGCTAGTCCGGTTATAACGGCTAGTTACCCGAGTTGTCCGTTGAAGATAAGATCAGAACAAAATATAACTCATTTATTTACAAAATCACTCCTTATATTTTGGGGGCAATTGTTAGGGCTGGATTTTTACAATACATGATCCTCACATGTGATCCTAACCAGTGATCCTTGTTTCTTTGGCAGATAGTGATCCTCAGCAGAGTTCCAGGATCAGGATCACGGACCATCATAGGATCCTCATGCTAACAGTTGCTTTCGTTGAATTTAATATTGTTTTGCAGGACATCTAGCAGGATCCGCTCTTAAGCATCACAATTAAAGGACACGTCTTTACAACTATGGCATGTGCTTAATCGGAGATGGACGTTGTGAAGGATATGGAAACTTGGCATGATTTAAGGGCGATAATTTAGGCTAGATTTACTTTTATTTCTAAAGGGGTAATGAGCTGATTATTAGTCTTTTTACCTAAAATAGGTCACCTACACTTGTATATATAACACTCTTCCTCATTCGGAAGAAAAACACAACACAACTCTCACACGCTTAGACACTCGAAACTATAGTGATCCTTGTACTCAGCTCATTATCATCCAAAAGTTGTAACTATTTTTCTTATATTGAAGTTTGGTGATCGGTAGTTGCCATCACCCGAGGTTTTTTATGCCGGAGATCATACATTGATCAAGGGCTTTTTCCTCGTATAAATCATTGTGTCTTTGCATATTTCACATTGAAGTGATCCTTTACTTTTTCTACAAACCAAGCATCATACCCCATTTACATAAAGTTTGGTTGCATTATCCTTGTGTGATTTTTGACCAAAAACAGGATCCATTAAAGTGATTAGTGATTAGTAATGAGTCTACGTATACTTTAAGGTATCTGACCCCCATATCCTTAGCAATTTGTAAACCAGCAATTAAGGCTTCATATTCAGCCTCATTGTTGGTTGCTTGGAACTCACAGGCTATGGAGTGGGGTATTATGTCCCCCTGTGGCGATTTTAGTAGTATGCCGAGTCCTGTGCCTTTGATATTTGAGGATCCATCAGTGTGTAGTATCCAAGGATCCTTGGTTTCATCCAGCCGCTGGACCTCCAATTTTGCTTCCTTTTGTAGATCACTACTGAAATCAGCCACAAAGTCTGCTAGTGCTTGGGATTTAATGGCTGTTCTAGGCTCATATCTTATATCATGGGCACTAAGCTTTACTGCCCACTTAGCCATCCTTCCGGACGTCTCTGGTTTCCTGAGGACATTCTTGATTGGAAAATTAGTTCTAACAACAATAGTATGGGTTTCAAAATAATGTCTTAGCTTAGTAGATGCCATAATTAATGCAAGAATAAGTTTTTCAAGGTGTGATTACCTGGATTTGGCATCAAGTAAACTTTTACTTACATAGTAGATAGGATGTTGTGTACCTTCGTGATCCTTAACAAGGACTGCACTTACAGCGGTTGAGGATACCGCCAGATATAAGGATAACACATCTCCTTTTCCTGGTTTCATTAATGCTAGAGCTGAGGACATATATTCTTTGAGGGCTTTCAAAGCATTCTCGTGCTTTTTAGTCCATTCAAATCTCTTGTTTTTCCTTAGGATATCATAAAATTCTTTACATCTTTCTGAGGATTTTGATATGAACCTGTTTAGAGCTGCTATCCTGCCTGTTAGCCTTTGCACATCCTTAGCATTGGCAGGGGATTTGATATTCACCAATGCTTTAATTTGTTCCGGGCTTGCTTCAATGCCCCTCTGAGTTACCATATATCCTAGAAATTTACCTGCTTTAACACCAAAGTGACATTTCGAAGGATTAAGCTTCATGTTATAATTATCAAGGATATCAAATGCTTCCTCCAAGTCCCTTAGGTGATCCTCAGCTTTCTTTGATTTTACTACCATATCGTCTATGTACACTTCCATAGTCTGTCCAATTTGATCTTTGAACATCATATTCACCAGCCTTTGATACGTTGCACCTGCATTTCTTAGTCCAAAAGGCATGGCAATATAGCAATATAAACCGGTTGGGGTCATAAAGGCCGTATCCTCTTGGTCAGATGGCTCCATCTGAATTTGTTGGAATCCAGATGATGCATCCATAAAGGTTAACAGTTCATGCCCCGCCGTTGCATCCACCATGGAGTCAATGTGGGGTAATGGGAAAGGATCCTTGGGACATGCCTTATTCAGATCAGTGAAATCAACACATACCCTCCACTTTCCGTTTTTCTTTTGGACAACAATCACATTGGCTAACCATTTTGGATATTTTACCTCTCTGATCATACCTGCTCGAAGTAGTCTCTCTACTTCTTCCTGGATAATGGCATTCCTTTCTGGTGCAAACTTCCTCCTTTTTTGGTGGATTGGTTTGATCGACCTGTCAATGCCAAGTTTATGAGTGATAATATCCTTAGATATACCTGTTATATCTTCATGTTTCCATGCAAAGGTAGATTTTCTTCTTTTGAGGAAGGATATTATGTCTTCTTTCTTCTTGCCAAGGATCCCTGATCCGATATAGATTTTTGATTCAGGATCATTAGGATCCAGAAGGATTTCGTCCACATCCTGTTCCCTTGCCTCCAAGACATTCCTTGGAGGATACTGTAATTGCTATTGCTCCCTTGGCTTCGAGGTTGGTTTCATGGATGAGGTATAACAATCCTTAGCCTCCTGCTGGTCACTGTCGATTTTGATTATCCCCCATGGGCTAGGGAGTTTCACACATTGATGGTAGGTGGATGGGACTGCTTTCATATCATGTATCCAGGGCCTGCCAAGGATAACATTACAACAAGATAGACAGTCAATAACACAAAATTTTTGATAATTATGTAATCCTTCCACGTAGATTGGGAGTTTGATGTCCCCCAGAGTTTTCTTAGTTTCTCCACCGAATCCCACAAGTATGGAGGATCTTGGTGTGATGTCTGATTCTGGGATACCCATCTTCTTTAGGACATCAAGCTGGATAATGTTTACTGAGCTTCCTCCGTCGATAAGGATTCTGCGGACAAAATGGTTAGAAATAAATAGAGTAATAACTAAACTATCATGATGGGGATCCTGGATGTTAATGCGGTCATCCTTATCAAATGTTATCGTATTTCCTTCCGAGATACTTGATGTTCGGATAGGTCTTTCTCCATTATCCATTTTTGCTTCCTTTGCATGCCTTTTAGCCGCTGAGAAGGATGTACCACAGATGTCTGATCCTCCGGAAATAAAGTTGGTCACTTGTGCATTCGCCGGAGGGGCTGGAGCCTTTTCAGGGATCCTTTCAGGATCCTGAGTCCTTTGTTTTTTTTCTTCCCAACAACTCTTTTAGATGCCCCTTGCTTAGCAGATATCCAATTTCCTTTCTTAGTGCGATGCACTCTTCAGTTAGATGCCCGAAATCCTCGTGGTATGCACACCACTTTGACTTGTCTTTAGTCCCGGATGGTTTATCATTCTTTCTGGGCCACCTGGCTTTTTCTCCTAGATTCTGCATTGCAAGGATTAGTTCATGATTATCAACAGAAAAACAATATTCAGAAATCGGAGGATAATCCTCATCATCCTCTTCTTGGTCAACAGCATGCACGTTCTGGTTGTCATTTCTATGGTAGGATTTGAATTTATTGTTCTTGAAGGAGGATCCTTGCTTTTCCTGTTTTGAGGATCCTACTTGTCTTTCCTGGATCCTCTTGTCATCCTCTAGCCGGATGAACCTGAGTGCCCGAGTTCTTACTTCATCTAGGTTCCTGCACGGTGTCATAACAAGATCATCATAGAACAATGAATCCTTAAGCAGTCCTATTTTGAAGGCCTCAACAGCCGTGGCCATATCCAAGTTGGGAATGTCCAAGGATTCTTTACTAAATTTAGTTATATAATCCCTTAATGATTCATTATGACTTTGAGTTACCCTGTATAAATCACTAGTTAATCTTTCAAATTTTCTACTACAAGAGAATTGATTATTGAATAAATTAACTAAATTAGCAAATGAAGTGATAGAGTAAGGGGGAAGACTTAGCAGCCATTTAAGAGATGATCCAGTAAGAGTGGATCCAAATCCTTTACATAGGCATGCTTCCTTTAACTTTTCTGGGATTGGATTGATCTCCATCCTCTCCCTGTATTGTGCTATGTGCTCCTCAGGATCCGTTGTACCATCATACAACTTCATAGTAGGGATATGGAACCTTTTGGGTACCTCTGCATCACAAATTGGTGGTGCAAAACGAGATACCTTATGGCTTCCATCTGCAATCTCCGGGATAGGCTTGACTACCCCTGGAACACTTGAGATCATATCCTTCAGCTTCTGCAACTCCCTGGCCATAGCATGATTGATACCTGTATCCTGCACGAATCCATGGTTAGTGGTAAGATAATTATTTAAGGTGTTACCTCCCATTGGGTTCAGGTTAGGAATACTGGGTGTGAATCCATATGGCTGGGATTCTGGGATGATGGAGGGACCAGTGGAGGCAATGGTCTGCATTGGAATGAAATCCTTTTGATGGACATCTAGATTTCCTGTTTGCAAACTCTTTAGGGATCCTGGCATCTGGGAGGATCCTGGTATCTGAGACGATCCCGGAACAAAGGAGGATCCTTGAACCTGGGATGATCCTGGAACAAAGAAGGATCCTTGAACCTGGGATGATCCTGGAACAAAGGAGGATCCTTGAACCTGGGATGATCCTGGAACAAAGTAGGATCCTTGAAACTGCTGCGCTCCTAGATAGGCTCCTGAATTCACGAAGGATCCCATATGCTGAGGATAGGATCCTGCCGGCTGAAAATGTGAGCCCGATGCCTGAGTCATTATTGCCGATCCGAGGTGCAATCCTTTTGATCCTCCCACAATTTGAACGTCTGGGACTCCTGATGGCTGAGAAGTGATCATCGGAGTATCAAAACTTAAAGATTTGGGCATCAGTGGGGAATGATCCTCTGCCGTTTTCTTTTGTCTTTTGAGATCTCCGATTTCCCTGAGGATCCTGTCATTAGTTTCATCCTGCTGCTGCATACGATCCTTCATCTGCAAAATCAAAGTAAATACATCACTAGTACTGGGAGCAGAAGAATTCATAGCAGAAGAAGATGGAGGTTTAGAGAAAGTAGGAGTTGGTCTCTTCTCAGCATTTTTTGAGATCCTGCCGGTGGTGGAGGCAAAGGCAGAGTGTTCTGAGACGAGGTGACTGCAGACATCGCCGTGGATGTATTCTTCAATGATGAAGCCATGTAATTCTTTGAAATGATTTCGAACAGAAAGTTTTCTTATGAATGAAGCACCAATTGCCCCACGGTGGGCGCCAAACTGTTTTGGTCAAAAATCACACAAGGATAATGCAACCAAACTCTAAGTAAACGGGGAATGATGCTTGGTTTGTTGAAAAAATAAAGGATCACTTTATTTTGAAATATGCAAGTGACACAAGGATTTATACGAGGAAAAAGCCCTTGATCAATGAATGATCTCCGGCATAAAAAACCTCGGGTGATGGCAACTACCGATCACCAAACTTCAATATAACAAAAATGGTTACAAATTCGGATGATAATGAGCTAAGTACAAGGATCGCTATAGTATCGAGTGTCTAAGCGTGTGAGAAATGTGTTGTGTGTCTTCCGAATGGGGAAGAGTGTTATATATACAAGTGTGAGTGACCTATTTTAGGTAAATAAACTAACAATCAGCTCATTACCCCTTTAGAAATAAAAGTAAATCTAGCCTAAATTATCGCCCTTAAATCATGCCGAGTTTCCATATCCTCTACAACGTTCATCTCTGATTAAGCATATGCCAAAGTTGTAAAGACGCGTCCCTTGTTTGCGATGCTAAGAGCGGATCCTGCTAGACATTCCTGCAAGATAACATTAAATTCAATGAAAACAACTGTTAACATGAGGATCCCTATGATGGTCCGTGATCCTGATCCTGGAACTTTGCTGAGGATCACTATCTGCCAAAGAAACAAGGATCACTGGTTAGGATCACACGTAAGGATCATGTGTTATAAAAATCCAGCCCTAACACACACCACTTTGATTTGTATTTAATTGCGGCTGGTTTGTCATTTTTTCTAGGCCATCTGGCTTTTTCTCCGAGATTCTGCATTGCAAGGATTAGTTCATGGTTATCAACGGAAAACAATATTCAGAAATCAGAGGATAATCCTCATCATCCTCTTTTTGGTCAACAGCATGCACGTTCTGGTTGTCAGTTCAGTTATAGGATTTGAATTTGTTGTTTTTGAAAGAGGATCCTTGCTTTTCTTGTTTTGAGGATCCTGCTTGTCTCTCCTGGATCCTCTTGTCATCCTCTAGCCGGATGAACCTGAGTGCCCGAGTCCTTACTTCGTCTAGGTTCCTGCATGGTGTCATAACAAGATCATCATAGAACAATGAATCCCTAAGCAATTCCATTTTGAAGGCCTCAACAGCCGTGGCTATATCCAAGTTGGGAATGTCCAAGGATTCTTTGCTAAATTTGGTTATGTAATCCCTTAATGATTCATTATGACCCTGAGTTATCCTATATAAATCACTAGTCAAACGTTCAAATTTTCTACTACAAGAAAATTGATTATTGAATAAGTTAACTAGGTTAGCAAATGAAGTAATAGAGTAAGGGGGAAGACTTAGCAGCCATTTGAGAGCTGATCCAGTAAGAGTGGATCCAAATCCCTTGCATAGGCATGCTTCCTTTAACCTTTCTGGAATCGGATTGATCTCCATCCTTTCCCTGTATTGTGCTATGTGTTCCTCAGGATCCGTTGAACCATCTACAGCTTTATAGTTGGAATATGGAATCTTTTGGGTATCTCAGCATCACAAATTGGTGGTGCAAAACGAGATACCTTATGGCTTCCATCTGCAATCTCCGGGATAGGTTTGACCACCCCTGGAACACTTGATATCATATCCTTCAGTTTCTGCAGTTCTTTGGCCATAGCATGGTTGATACCTGCATCCTGCATGAATCCATGGTTAGTGGTAAGAGAATTATTAAAAGTGTTACCTCCCATTGGGTTCAAGTTGGGAATAATGGATGTGAATCCATATTGCTGGGACTCTGGGAGGATGGAGGGACCAGTGGAAGTAATAGTCTGCATTGGAATAAAATCTCCTTGATGGACATCCCTGAAACTGAGATGATCCTGGAAGTGAGATGATCCTGGAACGAAGGCGGATCCTTGAACCTGGGATGATCCTGGAACAAAGGAGGATCCTTGAACCTGGGATGATCCTGGAACAAAAGAGGACCCTTGAACCTGGGATGATCCTGGAACAAAGGAGGATCCTTGAACCTGGGATGATCCTGGAACAAAGGAGGATCCTTGAACCTGGGATGATCCTGGAACAAAGGAGGATCCTTGAACCTGGGATGATCCTGGAACAAAGGAGGATCCTTGAACCTGGGATGATCCTGGAACAAAGGAGGACCCTTGAACCTGGGATGATCCTGGAACAAAGGAGGACCCTTGAACCTGGGATGATCCTGGAACAAAGGATGATCCTTGAACCTGGGATGATCCTGGAACAAAGGAGGATCCTTGAACCTGCTGCGCTCCTGAGTAGGCTCCTGAATTCATGAAGGATCCCATATGTTGAGGATAGGATCCTGCTGGCTGGAAATATGAACCTGATGCCTGAGTCACTGTTGCTGAGCCGAAGTGCACTCCTCTTGGTCCACCCACATGTTGAATGTCTGGGATCTCTGATGGCTGAGAAGTAATCATCGGAGTAACAAAATTCAAAGATTTGGGCACCAGTGGAGAATGATCCTCTGCCGTTTCTTTTGTCTCTTGAGATCTCCGATTTCCTTGAGGATCCTGTCATTAGTTTCATCCTGCCGCTGAATACGATCCCTCATCTGCAAAATCAAAGTAAACATATCACTAGTACTGGGAGCAGAAGAAGTTGGAGCAGAAGATGATGGAGGTTTAGAGAAAATGGGAGTAGGTCTCTTCTCAGCATTTTTCTGAGATCCAGCAGGTGGTGGAGGCAAAGGTGGAATGCCCTGAGATGAATTGACTGCAGACATCGCTGTAGAGGTATTCTTCAACGATGAAGCCATGTATGCAACGATCCGGAATGATTACCAACGGGAAACTTTCTTATGAATGAAGCACCAATTGCCCCACGGTGGGCGCCAAACTGTTTTGGTCAAAAATCACACAAGGATAATGCAACCAAACTCTCTATTAACGGGGAATGATGCTTGTAATGATGAATAAAGAAAAGGATCACTTATATGTAAACTGCACAAGTGACACAAAGATTTATACGAGGAAAAAGCCCTTGATCAATGAATGATCTCCGGCATAAAAACCTCGGGTGATGGAAACTACCGATCACCAAACTTTAATATAATAAACAATGTTTACAACTTCGGATGGTAACGAGCTAAGTACAAGGATCACTATGGTGTAGTATGCTAGAGCGTGTAAGAAATGTGTTGTCCTCTCCAAATGCTCGAGAGTGCCCTTTATATGAGTGTGTGTGGTTGAATTTAGGTAAGTCACCTAACTACTAGCTCGTTACCCCTTTAGACACAGAAGTAAATTTAGCCTAACTAATTGCCCGTAATTTGTGCTAAGTTTCCATATTCTCCACAACGTCTATTTCTGGTTATGCATGTGCGAAATTAGCGTGAAAGATTCCTTAATAACGTTGCCAAGACCAGGTCCAACTCGTAATTCCTGCAAAACAACATTAAATTCAAAGAGAACAATCGTTAGTATGAGGATCCTTAGGATGATCCATTGTCCTGATCTTGAAGTTCTTCTGAGGATCACTATCTGCCACGGAAACAAGGATCATTATTAGGATATTAGGTAAGGATCACAGGTCATTAAAAATCCTGCCCTAACACCTGTATCCTGCATGAATCCATGGTTAGCTGTAAGAGAATTATTAAAAGTGTTACCTCCCATCGGGTTCAAATTAGGAACACCGGATGTGAATCCATATTGCTGGGACTCTGGAATGATGGAGGGACCAGTGGAAGCAATGGTCTGCATCGGAATAAAATCTCCTTGATGGACATCGGAACTTCCTGTTTGCAAACTCCTCAAGGATCCTGGCATCTGGAAGGGTCCCTGAAACTGGGACGATCCTGGAACATAGGAGGATCCTTGAACCTGGGATGATCCTGGAACAAAGGAGGATCCTTGAACCTGGGATGATCCTGGAACAAAGGAGGATCCTTAAACCTGGGATGATCCTGGAACAAAGGAGGATCCTTGAGCCTGGGATGATCCTGGAACAAAGGAGGATCCTTGAGCCTGGGATGATCCTGGAACAAAGGAGGATCCTTGAACCTGGGATGATCCTGGAACAGAGGAAAACGCTTGAATCTGCTGCGCTCCTGAGTAGGCTCCTGAATTCATGAAGGATCCCATATGCTGAGGATAGGATCCCGCTGGCTGGAAATATGAACCTGATGCCTGAGTCACTATTGCTGAACCGTAGTGCACTCCTTTTGGTCCATCCACATATTGAGCATCTGGAACCACTGATGGCTGAGAAGTAATCACTGGAGTGTCAAAATTTAAAGATATGGGCACCAGTGGGGAATGATCCTCTGCCGCTTTCTTTTGTTTCTTGAGATCTCCGATTTCTTTGAGGATCCTATCATTGGTCTTATCCTGTTGCTGTATATGTTCCTTCATCTGCAAAATCAAAGTAAACATGTCACTAGTAGTGGGAGTGTAAGGAGCAGAAGAAGTTAGAGGTTTAGAGAAAATGGGAGTTGGTTTCTTCTCAGCATTTTTCTGAGATCCAGCAGGAGGTGGAGGCAAAGGTGGAATGCCCTGAGACGAATTGACTGCAGACATTGCAGTAGAGGTATTCTTCAATGATGAAGCCATATATTCGTATGCAATGAACCGGAATGATCACCAACAGAAAACTTTCTTAGAAATGAAGCACCAATTGCCCCACGGTGGGCGCCAAACTGTTTTGGTCAAAAATCACACAAGGATAATGCAACCAAACTCCTAGTTACGGGGAATGATGCTTGAAATGAAGAACAATATTAAGGATCACTTCAATGTAAATTGCACAAATGACACAAGGATTTATACGAGGAAAAAGCCCTTGATCAATGAATGATCTCCGGCATAAAAAACCTCGGGTGATGGAAACTACCGATCACCAAGCTCAAATAAATCAATAAAAGTTTACAACTTCGGATAGTGACGAGCTAAGTACAAGGATCACTATGGTTAATCGTGTAAAAGTGTAGGAATTGTTAAGTGTTTGTTGAGAGCTTTGAGACTGCAATTGCACGAGAGTGTGTGTGTAACCAAAAATGGCTAAGTGTTCTAAATTTAGCTCGTCACCCCTTTAAAAATGAAAGCTAACTAAGCTAACTAACTGTCCGACTTTTGTGCCATGCTCCCACGTTCTCCACAACGTCCATTTTTATTCAAACGTGTGCGAAATACTCGTGGAATATTCCATAGTAACGTTGCCAAGACCAAGTCAAGCTCAATACTCCTGCAAAACAATACGAATCACAAACAGCCAATCGTTAGTATGAGGATCCTTAGGGTGATCCATGATCCTGATCCTGAAGCTCTTCTGAGGATCACTATCTGTCACTGAAGTAAGGATCACTTATTAAGATAAGGATCACTAATTGTTAGAAAATCCTCCCCTAACAATTATCAACAGAAAAACAATATTCAGAAATTGGAGGATAATCCTCATCATCCTCTTCTTGATCAACAGCATGCACATTCTGGTTATCAGATCTGTTATAGGATCTGAACTTGTTGTTCTTGAACGAGGATCCTTGCTTCTCTTGTTTTGAGGATCCTGCTAATCTCTCCTGGATCCTCTTATCATCCTCTAGCCGGATGAACCTGAGTGCCCGGGTTCTTACCTCATCTAGGTTCCTGCATGGTGTCATAACAAGATCATCATAGAACAATGAATCCCTAAGTAATCCCATTTTAAAGGCCTCAACAGCCGTGGCTATATCCAGGTTGGGAATGTCTAAGGATTCTTTACTAAATTTGGTGATGTAATCCCTTAATGATTCATTATGACCCTGGGTAATCCTATATAGATCACTAGTTAAACGTTCAAATTTTCTACTACAAGAAAACTGATTTTTAAATAGGTTAACTAGATTAGCAAATGAGGTAATAGAGTAGGGGGGAAGACTTAGCAGCCATTTGAGAGCTGATTCAGTAAGAGTGGATCCAAATCCCTTGCACAGACATGCTTCCTTTAACCTTTCTGGGATTGGATTGATCTCCATCCTCTCCCTGTATTGTGCTATGTGTTCTTCAGGATCCGTTGAACCATCATACAGTTTCATGGTTGGCACATGGAACCTTTTGGGTATCTCAGCATCACAGATTGGTGGTGCAAAACGAGATATCTTATGGCTTCCATCTGCAATCTCTGGGATAGGTTTGACCACTCCTTGAACACTTGATATCATATCCTTTAACTTTTGCAATTCTCTGGCCATGGCATGGTTGATACCTGTATCCTGCATGAATCCATGGTTAGTGGTAAGAGAATTATTAAAAGTGTTACCTCCCACCGGGTTCAAATTAGGAACACCGGATGTGAACCCATATTGTTGAGACTCTGGAATGATCGAAGGACCAGTAGAAGCAATGGTCTGCATCGGAATAAAATCTCCCTGATGGACATCTGAACTTCCTGTTTGCAAACTCCTTAAGGATCCTGGCATCTGGAAGGATCCTTGAAACTGGGATGATCCTGGAACGAAGGAGGATCCTTGAACCTGGGATGATCCTGGAACAAAGGAGGATCCTTGAACCTGGGATGATCCTGGAACAAAGGAGGATCCTTGAACCTGGGATGATCCTGGAAATGGCCAGAACCCTTGAATCTGCTGCGCTCCTGAGTATCCTCCTAAACTCGTGAAACATCCCATATGCTGAGAATAGGATCCTGTTGGCTGGAAATATGAACCTGATGCCTGAGTCACTGTTGTTGATCCGTAGTGCACTCCTTTTGGTCCTCCCACATATTAAACGTCTGGAATCACTGAAGGCTGAGAAGTTATCGCCGGAGTATCAAAATTCAAAGATCTGGGCACCAGTGGGGAATGATCCTCTACCGATTTCTTTTGTTTCTTGAGATCTCCGATTTCTTTGAGAATCCTTTCGTTGGTCTTATCTTGCTGCTGTATATGCTCATTCATCTGCAAAATCAAAGTAAACATGTCACTAGTAGTAGGAGTATAAGAAGCAGAAGAAGTTGGAGGTTTTGAGCAAATGGGAGTTGGTTTCTTCTCAGCATTTTTCTGAGATCCAGCAGGTGGTGGAGGCAAAGGTGGAATGCCCTGAGATGAATTGACCGCAGACATTGCAGTAGAGGTATTCTTTGATGATGAAGCCATGTACTTGGATGCAATGAACCGGAATTATCACAAACAGAAAAACTTCTTAGGAATGAAGCACCAATTGCCCCACGGTGGGTGCCAAACTGTTTTGGTCAAAAATATGATGAGGATAATGCAACCAAACTCTTTGTTACGGGGTATGATGCTTGAAATGAGGAACAATGATAAGGATCACTTAGATGTAATTTGCACAATTGACACAAAGATTTATACGAGGAAAAAGCCCTTGATCAATGAATGATCTCCGGCATAAAAAACCTCGGGTGACGGAAACTACCGATCACCAAGTTCAAATTAACCAACAAATGTTTACAACTTTGGATAGCAACGAGCTAGGTACAAGGATCACTATGTTGTAACGTGCAAGAATGTGTGAAAACTGTTAAGTATTTTGCTGTATGTTTGAGAGTGCAGTTGTACGAGTGTGTGTAGCCAAAATTAGCCAAGTGTTCTAAAAGCTAGCTCGTTACCCCTTTAAAAATAGAAGTTAACTAGCCTAACAAACTATCCGAAATTCGTGCCATGCTCCCACGTTCTCCACAACGTCCGTTTCCAGTCAAACGTGTGCGAAATAGCCGTGGAATGTTCCTTAGTAACGTTGCCAAGACCAGGTCCAACTTGTTACTCCTGCAAAACAATACGAAATTAAAAGAGAACAATCGTTAGTATAAGGATCCTTAGGGTGATCCATGATCCTGATCCTGAAACACTTCTGAGGATCACTATCTGTCATAGAATTAAGGATCACTAATAGGATAACAAGTGAGGATCACGGGCTATTAGAAAATCCTCCCCTAACAGCTGCTAAGTCTTCCTTCTTACTCTATTTCTTCATTTGCTAATCTAGTTAACCTGTTTAATAGCCAATTCTCATGTAGTAGAAAATTTGAACGATTAACTAGTGATCTATATAGGGTAACACAAGGTTAAAATGAGTCACTTAGAGATTATATCACTAAGTTTAGTAAAGAATCCTTGGATATTCCTAATTTGTATGTTGCTACGGCTGTAGAAGCCTTCAAAATGGGTTTACTTAGGGATTCATTGTTCTATGATGATCTTGTCATGACCCCTTGTAGGAATCTTGACGAAGTGAGAACCAGGGCCCTTAGATTCACCCGACTAGAGGATGATAAAAGGATCCAGGAAAGATTGGTAGGATCATCGAAGCAGGAAAAGCAAGGATCCTACTTTAGGAACAACAAGTCCAAGTCTTACAACAAGTCTGATAACCAGAATGTGCAAGTAGTAGAACAGGACGAGGATGATGAGGATTATCCTCCAATTTCTGAATATTGTTTTTCTGTTGATAACAATGAACTAATCCTTGCAATGCAGAACCTAGGTGAAAAAGTAAGATGGCCCAGAAAAAGTGATAAGCCAGCTGCAACAAAAGACAAATCCAAATGGTGTGCATATCATGAGGATTTTGGTCATCTCACTGAAGAATGTATTGCATTGAGAAAAGAGATTGGTTACTTGTTGAGCAAAGGGCACTTGAAGGAGCTGTTGGGAAGAAAAAATTCAAGGATCTAGGATCCAGAAAAAGTTCCAGAAAGTGCTTCTGCTCCTCCTGCTGATGCACAAATTATCAACTTCATATCCGGAGGATCAGATATATGTGGTACTTCCTTTTCAGCAGCCAAGAGGCATGCCAAGGAGACCAAGATGGATAATGGGGATAGACCCATCCGAACCTCTACTGTCACACAGGGGAAAGTTATAACTTTTAATGAGGATGATCGTGTTAATGTTCAGGATCCCCATCATGATGGTTGTAGGATCGTTGTCACGACCAAACGAGTCGTTCAGAAGAGATCTTATCCAATACGAAAGGCGGAATCAGACGTATCGAAGTTATTTCAGCTGTATACACACTAGAATCACTTAAAATGTCTCTTGTATTGATTTGAAGACTTTACAATGACTAGAGACACTTCGGTAGAGCTTCGCTACCGGAATCAGGAATGTTACAAATGAAAACATAAGACACCTATTTATAGGCCAGCCCCTTCCCATGAACCAGTCATCCCAGTTTGTGTGGACTGGCTTCTTTTGACCTTTTTCTCGTTTATCTCTACTACGTGTATTGTTCTATCTAACCTATTGTTAGGGATAGATTTTCTATACCTAAGGATTACAGATCCTCATATACTGTCAGGATCACGGATCCTCAATTCTGTTTGAATTAAGGATCCTCAAAAGACATTGGAGGATTAGGATCCAGGATCCTTATTGTTATCTTTACACTAACAGTTGCCTTCGCTATGTTTAAGTTTGTTTTGCAGGAGTTTACATGCTGGACTTCGTCTTCCCGATATTCTTGGAGAATATGCTCTCAATATTCCGCACGTTTTCAGCTGGTTTAACCGTTATGGAAGTAGTGGAAGGCTAGCACAATTTGCGAAATGTTTGTTAGTTAGATTATTTCTATTTTTAAAGGGGATAACAAGCTTGAATTAGAACAAGTTAGCAAACACACACACTCTCGCAAGCTCTCGGCAATACATTGGCGATTTCATACACTTTTGCACTCTAGTGATCCTTGTAACAAGCTTGTTATCATCCCGAGTTGTAACAATCATTTGTTTAATTATAGTTGGTGATCGGTAGTTTCCATCACCCGAGGTTTTTTATGCCGGAGATCAACTCTTAATCAAGGGCTTTTTCCTCGTACAAATCCTTGTGTCACTTGTTCATTTTACTTGCAAGTTGTTCATACAATTGTTCATTGATTCAAGCATCACACCTCACAACAAAAGATTTGGTTGCATTATCCTAGCTTGATTTTTGACCAAAACAGTTTGGCGCCCACCGTGGGGCAATCGGTGCTTCATTCCTAAGAAATTTTTGTCTTTGTGATCATTTCGGTTCATTATCTCCAAGCAGATGGCTTCTTCAGCAAATAGCACTTCAAGTTCCATGCCGACAATCACTTCTTCACAAGGTGTTCCACCTTTGCCTCCACCACCTTTTGGATCTCAGAAGAATGCTGAGAATGCTGCGAAGAGACAGATCCCAAAACCACCATCTTCTTCTGTTTCTTCTAATCCTACTAACAATGATCTGATTTTGCAGATGAGGGATCACATACAAGAGCAGGACAAAACCAACGAAAGGATCCTCCGGGAGATTGGTGACATCAAGAAACAGAAGAAGTCAGTGGAGGATCACTCTCCATTGATACCAGATCGCTGAATTTCGACACTCCGGTTATAACCTCCCAGCATTCTGCAGCTCCGCATGTCCAGTACCAGGGTGGATCAACAGGAATGCATTCTGGATCATCGACAATGACTCTGGCTCTAGGATCCTACTTTCAACGTTCAGGATCCTCTATTCAGCATCAAGGATCCTTCTTTCAGCATCAGGGATCCTTCACCAGTTTAGGAGGGTACATGGGGACACAGCCACTTCAAGGATCCTCTCAGGTTCAAGGATCCTCCTTTCAGCCTCAAGGATCCTCAACTCAGGTTTTCGGATCCATGGATTATCCTCCAAGACCTCCATCTGCAGCACACCAAGGATCCAACATCTTTCAGGATCAAGGATTCTTAAGGAGTGTACAACCTGGAAGTTCAGATGTTCATCAAGGAGACTTCATACCAATGCAGACCATTGCTTCTTCTGGTCCCTCAATTATACCAGAATCCCGCCAATATGGATTCACATCCGGAATTCCAAACTTGAATCCTCTGGGTGGTAACACTTTGAATAATTCTTATACTGCTAACCATGGCTTCATGCAGGATACAGGTATCAACCAGGCTATGGCTAGGGAACTACAGAAACTGAAGGATATGATATCCAGTGTACCAGCAGTGGTTAAACCCATTCCTGAAATCCTAGAAGCAAGCCACAAGATATCCCGTTTTGCTCCACCTCTTTGCGATGCAGAAATCCCAAAAAGGTTCCAGAAAGGGCTCCTGCCCCTCCGGCAGATGCACAAATTATAAACTTCATATCGGGTGGATCAGACATTTGTGGTACTTCCTTTTCAGCAGCCAAGAGACATGCCAAGGAAACCAAGATGGATAATGGGGATAGACCCATCCGAACCTCCACTGTTACACAGGATAAAGTTATAACTTTTGATGAGGATGATCGTGTTGATGTCCAAGATCCTCATCGTGATGGTCTTGTTATCACTTTATTTATATCTAACCACTTTGTTCGCAGGATCCTAATAGATGGAGGAAGCTTAGTAAACATCATTCATATTGATGTCCTCAAGAAGATGAACATCCCTGAATCGGATATTATCCGAAGATCCTCAGTTCTTGTGGGATTCAGCGGAGAAACTAAGAACACATTGGGGGACATTAAACTTCCCATCTATATAGATGTTAGGGGAGGATTTTCTAACAATTAGTGATCCTTATCCTAATAAGTGATCCTTACTTCTGTGACAGATAGTGATCCTCAGAAGAGCTTCAGGATCAGGATCATGGATCACCCTAAGGATCCTCATACTAACGATTGGCTGTTTGTGTTTCGTATTGTTTTGCAGGAGTATTGAGCTTGACTTGGTCTTGGCAACGTTACTATGGAATATTCCACGAGTATTTCGCACACGTTTGAATGAAAATGGACGTTGTGGAGAACGTGGGAGCATGGCACAAAAGTCGGACAGTTAGTTAGCTTAGTTAGCTTTCATTTTTAAAGGGGTGACGAGCTAAATTTAGAACACTTAGCCATTTTCGGTTACACACACACTCTCGTGCAATTGCAGTCTCAAAGCTCTCAACAAACACTTAACAATTCCTACACTTTTACACGATTAACCATAGTGATCCTTGTACTTAGCTCGTCACTATCCGAAGTTGTAAACTTTTATTGATTTATTTGAGCTTGGTGATCGGTAGTTTCCATCACCCGAGGTTTTTTATGCCGGAGATCATTCATTGATCAAGGGCTTTTTCCTCGTATAAATCCTTGTGTCATTTGTGCAATTTATATTGAAGTGATCCTTATTATTGTTCTTCATTTCAAGCATCATTCCCCCTAACTAGGAGTTTGGTTGCATTATCCTTGTGTGATTTTTGACCAAAACAGTTTGGCGCCCACCGTGGGGCATTTGGTGCTTCATTTCTAAGAAAGTTTTCTGTTGGTGATCATTCCGGTTCATTGCATACGAATATATGGCTTCATCATTGAAGAATACCTCTACTGCAATGTCTGCAGTCAATTCGTCTCAAGGCATTCCACCTTTGCCTCCACCTCCTTCTGGATCTCAGAAAAATGCAGAGAAGAAACCAACTCCCATTTTCTCTAAACCTCTAACTTCTTCTACTCCTTATACTCCCACTACTAGTGACATGTTTACTTTGATTTTGCAGATGAAGGAACATATACAGCAACAGGATAAGACCAATGATAGGATCCTCAAAGAAATCGGAGATCTCAAGAAACAAAAGAAAGCGGCAGAGGATCATTCCCCACTGGTGCCCAGATCTTTAAATTTTGACACTCCGGTGATTACTTCTCAGCCATCAGTGGTTCCAGATGTTCAATATGTGGGTGGACCAAAAGGAGTGCACTACGGTTCAGCAATAGTGACTCAGGCATCAGGTTCATATTTCCAGCCAGCGGGATCCTATCCTCAGCATATGGGATCCTTCATGAATTCAGGAGCCTACTCAGGAGCGCAGCAGATTCAAGGGTTTTCCTCTGTTCCAGGATCATCCCAGGTTCAAGGATCCTCCTTTGTTCCAGGATCATCCTAGGTTCAAGGATCCTCCTTTGTTCCAGGATCATCCCAGGCTCAAGGATCCTCCTTTGTTCTAGGATCATTCTAGGTTCAAGGATCCTCCTTTGTTCCAGGATCATCCCAGGTTCAAGGATCCTCCTTTGTTCCAGGATCATCCCAGGTTCAAGGATCCTCCTTTGTTCCAGGATCATCCCAGGTTCAAGGATCCTCCTCTGTTCCAGGATCGTCCCAGTTTCAGGGACCCTTCCAGATGCCAGGATCCTTGAGGAGTTTGCAAACAGGAAGTTCCGATGTCCATCAAGGAGATTTTATTCCGATGCAGACCATAGCTTCCACTGGTCTCTCCATCATTCCAGAGTCCCAGCAATATGGATCACATCCGGTGTTCCTAATTTGAACCCGATGGGAGGTGTTAGGGCTGGATTTTTACTATGAATGATCCTTATACGTGATCCTAACCAGTGATCCTTATTTCTTTGGCAGGCAGTGATCCTCAGCCGGACCTCAGGATCAGGATCACGGGACATTGAGGTGATCCTAGTACTAACGGTCATTTTCGATTACTACAATATTATTTTGCAGGAATATCTAGCAGGATATGCCCTACATATCATGATCCAGGGACGCGCTTTTACAAATATGGCAAGAGCTGAATTGAAGATGAACGTTGTGCCGGATATGGAAACATGGCTTGATCTAAGGGCAGCAATTTAGGCTAGATTATCTTTATTTCTAAAGGGGTAATGAGCTGATTAGTGGTCTATCTACCTAAAATAAGTTACCTACACATGTATAAATACCCATCTTCCTCATTCGGAAGAACACACACAACATACGACACAACTCGCAACACTTAGACACTCAGTGATCCTTGTACTCAGCTCATTATCATCCGAAGTTGTAACTACATTTTTATTATATTGAAGTTGGTGATCGGTAGTTGCCATCACCCGAGGTTTTTTATGCCGGAGATCATACATTGATCAAGGGCTTTTTCCTCGTATAAATCATTGTGTCTTTGCATATTCATCACAGAAGTGATCCTTTACTTTTATAGCTAACCAAGCATCATACCCCGTTTACATAAAGTTTGGTTACATTATCCTTGTGTGATTTTTGACCAAAACAGTTTGGCGCCCACCGTGGGGCAATTGGTGCTTCATTCATAAAGAAAATCCTTTGTTCAAAATCATTTCAAAGAGTTACATGGCTTCATCATTGAAGAACACTTCCACGACGATGTCTGCAGTCACCTCAGCACAAACCACTCTACCTCCTCCACCGGCAGGATCCCAGAGAAATGCTGAGAAGAGACCAACCCCTTCTTTCTCTAAACCTCCATCTTCTTCTGCTATGAATTCTTCTATTCCCAGTACTAGTGATGTGTTTGCTTTAATTTTGCAGATGAAGGATCGTATGCAGCGGCAGGATGAAACTAATGACAGGATCCTCAGGGAGATTGGAGATCTCAAAAGACAAAAGAAAGCGGCAGAGGATCATTCCCCACTGATGCCAAAATCCTTGAGTTTTGAGACTCCAATGGTCACCTCTCAGCCATCAGGGATCCCAGACGTACAGATCACAGGGGAGACGAGAGGATTACATCTCAAGTCAGCAGCAATGACTCAGACATCGGGCTCGTATTTTCAGCCAGCAGGATCCTATCCTCAGTATATGGGATCCTTCATGAATCCGGGAGCCTATCCGGGGGCACAGCAGTTTCAAGGATCCTACTTTATTCCAGGATCGTTCCAGGTTCAAGGATCCTCCTTTGTTCCAGGATCATCCCAGGTTCAAGGATCCTCCTTCGTTCCAGGATCATCCCAGATACCAGGATCCTTACAGATGCCAGGATCCCTAAAAAGTTTGCAAGCAGGGAATCTAGATGTCCATCAAGGGGACTTCATTCCAATGCAGACCATTGCTTCCACTGGTCCCTCCGTTATTCCAGAATCCCAGCAATACGGATTCCCTAACTTGAACCCAATGGGAGGTAACACTTTAAATAATTATCCTACCACTAACCATGGATTCATGCAGGATACAGGTACCAATCACGCTATGGCCAGGGAATTACAGAAACTAAAGGACATGATCTCAAGTGTTCCAGGGGTAGTCAAGCCTATCCCAGAGATTGCAGATGGAAGCCACAAGGTATCACGCTTTGCACCACCAATTTGTGATGCAGAGGTGCCCAAAAGGTTCCATATCCCTACCATGAAGCTGTATGATGGCACGACGGATCCAGAGGAGC
Organism: Helianthus annuus; assembly: GCF_002127325.2. NCBI lineage: Eukaryota > Viridiplantae > Streptophyta > Magnoliopsida > Asterales > Asteraceae > Helianthus > Helianthus annuus. The sequence goes on from NC_035448.2 coordinate 63,419,373, forward strand.
ATATAGCACAATACAGGGAAAGGATGGAAATCAATCCTATCCCAGAAAAGTTAAAGGAAGCATGCCTATGTAAAGGATTTGGATCCACTCTAACTGGATCAGCTCTTAAGTGGCTGCTAAGTCTTCCCCCTTACTCTATTACTTCATTTGCTAATTTAGTTAATTTATTCAATAACCAATTCTCTTGTAGTAGAAAATTTGAAAAATTAACTAGTGATTTGTACAGGATAACTCAAAATAATAACGAATCATTAAGGGATTATATAACTAAATTTAGTAAAGAATCCTTGGATATTCCCAACTTGGATATGGCTACGGCTGTTGAAGCCTTCAAAATGGGACTTCTTAAGGATTCATTATTCTATGATGATCTTGTTATGACACCTTGCAGGAATTTAGATGAAGTAAGAACTCGAGCACTCAGGTTTATCCGGCTAGAGGATGACAAGAGGATCCAGGAGAGACAAGTAGGATCCTCAAAACAAGATAAGCAAGGATCCTCCTTCAAAAACAACCAGTTCAAATCCTACCATAGAAACGAGAACAAGAATGTGCATGCTGTCGACCAAGAAGAGGATGATGAAGAATATCCTCCAATCTCAGAATATTGTTTTTCCGTTGACAATCACGAACTAATCCTTGCAATGCAGAATCTAGGTGAAAAGGCTAGGTGGCCCAGGAAGAATGATAAACCATCCGGGACTAAAGACCAGTCCAAATGGTGTGCATACCATGAGGATTTCGGCCATCTAACTGAAGATTGCATAGCCTTAAGAAAAGAAATTGGATACCTGCTAAGCAAGGGGCATCTAAAGGAATTGTTGGGAAGAAAAAAGCAAAGGACCCAGGATCCTGAAAGGATCCCTGAAAAGGCTCCAGCACCTCCGGCAAATGCACAAGTGATTAACTTCATATCCGGAGGATCAGACATTTGTGGAACATCCTTCTCAGCGGCCAAAAGACATGCAAAAGAATCAAAAATGGATAATGGAGAAAGGCCTATTAGAACCTCAAGCGTCTCAGAAGGAAAGATGATAACATTTGATGAGGATGATCGCATCAACATCCAGGATCCTCATCATGATAGTTTAGTTATCACTCTCTTTATCTCTAACCATTTTGTCCGCAGGATCCTTATCGATGGAGGGAGCTCAGTGAACATAATCCAGCTTGATGTCTTGAAGAAGATGGGAATCCCAGAATCAGACATCACACCAAGATCCTCCGTGCTTGTAGGATTCAGTGGAGAAACGAAGAAAACTCTGGGGGACATCAAACTCCCAATCTACGTGGAAGGATTACATAATTACCAAAAATTTTGTGTTATTGACTGTTTATCTTGTTGCAACGTTATCCTTGGCAGGCCTTGGATACATGACATGAAAGCAGTTCCATCTACCTACCATCAATGTGTAAAGCTCCCTAGCCCATGGGGGATAATCAAGATCGACAGCGATCAGCAAGAGGCTAAGGATTGCTATACCTCATCCATGAAGCCAACCTCGAAGCCAAGGGAGCAATAGCAATTACAGTATCCTCCGAGGAACGTCTTGGAGGCAAGGGAACAAGATGTAGATGAAATCCTCTTGGATCCTAGTGATCCTGAATCAAAAATCTATATCGGATCAGGGATCCTTGGCAAAATGAAAGAAGACATGATATCCTTCCTCAAAAGAAGAAAATCCACCTTTGCTTGGAAACATGAAGATATGACAGGTATATCTAAGGATATTATTACTCACAAACTTGGCATTGACAGGTCTATCAAGCCAATCCATCAAAAAAGGAGGAAGTTTGCACCAGAAAGGAATGCCATTATCCAAGAAGAAGTAGAGAGACTACTTCGAGCAGGTATGATCAGAGAGGTAAAATATCCTAAATGGTTAGCCAATGTGGTTGTTGTCCAAAAGAAAAACGGAAAGTGGAGGGTATGTGTCGATTTCACCGATTTGAATAAGGCATGTCCCAAGGATCCTTTCCCATTACCCCACATTGACTCCATGGTGGATGCAACAGCGGGGCATGAACTGTTAACTTTTATGGATGCATCATCCGGATTCCAACAAATCCAGATGGAACCATCTGACCAAGAGGATACAGCCTTTATGACCCCAACCGGTTTATATTGTTATATTGCCATGCCTTTTGGACTAAGAAATGCAGGTGCAACCTATCAAAGGCTGGTAAATATGATGTTCAAAGATCAAATTGGAAAAACTATGGAGGTGTACATAGATGATATGGTGGTCAAGTCAAAGAAAGCTGAGGATCACCTAAGGGACATGGAAGAAGCATTCGATATCCTTGATAGTTACAACATGAAACTTAATCCTTCAAAATGCCATTTTGGTGTTAAGGCAGGAAAGTTCTTAGGATACATGGTAACCCAGAGGGGCATTGAAGCAAGCCCGGAACAAATCAAAGCATTAATAAATATCAAGTCTCCTGCCAATGCCAAGGATGTTCAAAGACTAACAGGCAGGATAGCAGCTTTGAACAGGTTCATATCGAAATCCTCAGAAAAGTGCAAAGAATTCTACGATATCCTAAGGAAGAATAAGAAGTTCGAATGGACTGAGAAGCATGAAAATGCTTTACAAGCCCTAAAAGAGTATATGTCCTCAGCACCAGCATTAGCAAAACCGGAAAAAGGAGATGTGTTATCCTTATATCTGGCGGTATCCTCAACCGCTGTAAGTGCTGTCCTCGTTAAGGATCACGAAGGTACACAATATCCTATCTACTATGTAAGTAAAAGTCTACTTGATGCCGAATCCAGGTACTCACACCTCGAAAAACTCATCCTTGCATTAATCATGGCATCCACGAAGTTAAGGCATTATTTTGAAACTCATACTATTATTGTTAAAACTAATTTTCCAATTAAGAATGTCCTCAGGAAACCGGATATGTCAGGGAGAATGGCTAAGTGGGCAGTGAAGCTTAGTGCCCATGATATAAGATACGAACCAAGAACAGCCATTAAATCTCAAGCACTAGCTGACTTTGTGGCTGATTTCAGTAGTGATCTACAAAAGGAAGCAGAATTGGAGGTCCAGCAGCTGGATGAGACCAAGGATCCTTGGATCCTACACACTGACGGATCCTCAAACATCAAAGGCACAGGGCTAGGGATCCTACTAAAATCGCCACAGGGGGACATAATACCCCACTCTATAGCTTGTGAGTTCCAGGCAACTAACAATGAGGCTGAGTATGAAGCCTTAATTGCTGGCTTACAAATTGCTAAGGATATGGGGGTAAAATATCTCGAAGTATATGTAGATTCATTATTGATCACCAATCACTTTAATGGATCCTATGCTGTTAAAGGTGAAAAACTAACCAAATATTTAGAGATAGTCAAAGAATTGGCACTCTCTTTTGTTTCTTTTAGCTTAACACAGGTACCAAGGGAGGATAACACGGAAGCTGACGCATTGGCCAACCTAGGATCATCTTTGAAGATTCCAGAAGATATAAGTATCCCTATCATCCATATCCTGGCTCCTGCTATTGAAAAACAGGTGGCCATGGAAATAGAAGAGGATACTGCAATGATCCCTAGTCAAGAAGCCCAACCTAATTCAGGATCATGGATCTCACCGATCATGGGATATTTGCAACACGGGGAGATCCCGATGGGAGAAAATCCTAGAGCTTTCAGGATTAAGGTATCTCAATTCACAATTCTGAATAATGTATTATATAAGCGATCTCTTGCAGGACCATATTTGAGATGTATCGAGGATCCTGAAATTGAAGAGGTGTTGAAGGATTTCCATGAAGGAGATTGTGGAAACCACACTGGGGGCAGGGCATTATTCTCAAGGATCCTTAGAACAGGATACTACTGGCCAACCATGAAAAGGGATGCTGTAGAGTATGCTAAGAAATGTGATCCTTGCCAAAGACATAGCAATATCCTTCACCAACCAGCTGAATTACTACACCCCATACCATCCTCTTGGCCATTCATGAGATGGGGAATGGATATAGTTGGCAAGCTCCCTAAAGCACCTGGTGGAAAAGTATTTATGCTTGCCATGACTGACTATTTTTCCAAGTGGATAGAAGCTGAAGCCTTCGCTCAAGTCAGAGAAAAGGAAGTCATATCCTTCATTAAAAGAAACATTATAACCAGATTTGGCATCCCCTCTGAAATTATATGTGATAATGGTTCTCAATTCATTGGAAGGAGAACCACTAACTTTTGTGACAGTTGGGGAATCAAGATGATAACATCAACACCAGTTCATCCACAAGCCAATGGTCAAGCAGAATCATCCAACAAGATCATCATCAACAATCTGAAGAAGAAGCTAGGATCCAAGAAAGGAAAATGGGCAGAGGAGTTACCTTATGTGCTATGGGCTGATAGGACAACTCCCAAGAATGCCACTGGCCAAACACCTTTCTCTTTAGTATTTGGGGCAGAAGCAGTTATCCCAACAGAGATGGTGATCCCAACTGCTAGAACAAGTGCTCGTGATCCTGAAGAAAATGCTACAACCCTAGCTCAGGATTTGGATACTATTGAGGAAAACAGGGAGCTAGCTAGGATAAGGATGGCAAGCTACCAACAAAGGATGGCTGGTGCCTACAACAAGAATGTCAGGATAAGGAAGTTCCAAGTCGGAGATATGGTGTTGAGAAAAGCATTTCAAAACACCATCAATCCTGCTGACGGGAAGCTAGCACCAAAATGGGAAGGTCCCTACTTGATTGAAGCTGAAGCAGGAAAGGGGGCATACAGGTTGCTAACCATGGAAGGAAACTTGTTACCAAGAGCCTGGAATGCTGTTCACTTAAAGAAATATTTCATGTGAACATGATCCTTCCTGCATGTGATCCTTACATTGGAATATCCTTGAAGGATCCTAGAGATATCGTTGATCCTTACACAGGTAATATGCTTATCCTAAAACTATTGCATTTTCTTACTTTTTGCCTAAGGATAAGGATCATGTATCCTTCATCCTCTACTCACAAACCATTTGAGTTATGATAGTTCAGGTATCTTCAGCATATCATCAAAGATCTTCAAAAGCATCACAGATCCTCGGGTCCAACCCCAGTTATCCTTGGGATTATCCCCAGTTTCCGCCAGCAGCGCACGATGATCCTGATATAGTTCACGTCTTTGGGATCAGTACCCACTTTCGGGGCTGGCGACCTCATCGTACTGGCTATACTTGGGATCCTACGTATAATGGTGGACGCACCATACATCCGTTCCTAAGGTTTCTAACGTTTTCACGTTAGCTAAGGTTTTGACATTTTCATGTCACTAAGTTTGGATAGTTGCCAGAAAGGGCCATACTCCAGTTTACATACGATCCTTTGGGCTTGTCCCCAGTTATCCTTTGGGCTTGTCCCCAGTTATCCTATGGGCTTGTCCCCAGTGATCCTCCGGGATCATTCTCAGTTATCCTTTGGGCTTGTCCCCAGTTACAAACTTATCTTTTATATTGGCTTAGTCCCAAGTTATACTCCATTTTTAAATAATTATCCTACCACTAACCATGGATTCATGCAGGATACAGGTACCAATCACGCTATGGCCAGGGAATTACAGAAACTAAAGGACATGATCTCAAGTGTTCCAGGGGTAGTCAAGCCTATCCCAGAGATTGCAGATGGAAGCCACAAGGTATCACGCTTTGCACCACCAATTTGTGATGCAGAGGTGCCCAAAAGGTTCCATATCCCTACCATGAAGCTGTATGATGGCACGACGGATCCAGAGGAGCATATAGCACAATACAGGGAAAGGATGGAAATCAATCCTATCCCAGAAAAGTTAAAGGAAGCATGCCTATGTAAAGGATTTGGATCCACTCTAACTGGATCAGCTCTTAAGTGGCTGCTAAGTCTTCCCCCTTACTCTATTACTTCATTTGCTAATTTAGTTAATTTATTCAATAACCAATTCTCTTGTAGTAGAAAATTTGAAAAATTAACCAGTGATTTGTACAGGATAACTCAAAATAATAATGAATCATTAAGGGATTATATAACTAAATTTAGTAAAGAATCCTTGGATATTCCCAACTTGGATATGGCTACGGCTGTTGAAGCCTTCAAAATGGGACTTCTTAAGGATTCATTATTCTATGATGATCTTGTTATGACACCTTGCAGGAATTTAGATGAAGTAAGAACTCGAGCACTCAGGTTTATCCGGCTAGAGGATGACAAGAGGATCCAGGAGAGACAAGTAGGATCCTCAAAACAAGATAAGCAAGGATCCTCCTTCAAAAACAACCAGTTCAAATCCTACCATAGAAACGAGAACAAGAATGTGCATGCTGTCGACCAAGAAGAGGATGATGAAGAATATCCTCCAATCTCAGAATATTGTTTTTCCGTTGACGATCACGAACTAATCCTTGCAATGCAGAATCTAGGTGAAAAGGCTAGGTGGCCCAGGAAGAATGATAAACCATCCGGGACTAAAGACAAGTCCAAATGGTGTGCATACCATGAGGATTTCGGCCATCTAACTGAAGATTGCATAGCCTTAAGAAAAGAAATTGGATACCTGCTAAGCAAGGGGCATCTAAAGGAATTGTTGGGAAGAAAAAAGCAAAGGACCCAGGATCCTGAAAGGATCCCTGAAAAGGCTCCAGCACCTCCGGCAAATGCACAAGTGATTAACTTCATATCCGGAGGATCAGACATTTGTGGAACATCCTTCTCAGCGGCCAAAAGACATGCAAAAGAATCAAAAATGGATAATGGAGAAAGGCCTATTAGAACCTCAAGCGTCTCAGAAGGAAAGATGATAACATTTGATGAGGATGATCGCATCAACATCCAGGATCCTCATCATGATAGTTTAGTTATCACTCTCTTTATCTCTAACCATTTTGTCCGCAGGATCCTTATCGATGGAGGGAGCTCAGTGAACATAATCCAGCTTGATGTCTTGAAGAAGATGGGAATCCCAGAATCAGACATCACACCAAGATCCTCCGTGCTTGTAGGATTCAGTGGAGAAACGAAGAAAACTCTGGGGGACATCAAACTCCCAATCTACGTGGAAGGATTACATAATTACCAAAAATTTTGTGTTATTGACTGTTTATCTTGTTGCAACGTTATCCTTGGCAGGCCTTGGATACATGACATGAAAGCAGTTCCATCTACCTACCATCAATGTGTGAAGCTCCCTAGCCCATGGGGGATAATCAAGATCGACAGCGATCAGCAAGAGGCTAAGGATTGCTATACCTCATCCATGAAGCCAACCTCGAAGCCAAGGGAGCAATAGCAATTACAGTATCCTCCGAGGAACGTCTTGGAGGCAAGGGAACAAGATGTAGATGAAATCCTCTTGGATCCTAGTGATCCTGAATCAAAAATCTATATCGGATCAGGGATCCTTGGCAAAATGAAAGAAGACATGATATCCTTCCTCAAAAGAAGAAAATCCACCTTTGCTTGGAAACATGAAGATATGACAGGTATATCTAAGGATATTATTACTCACAAACTTGGCATTGACAGGTCTATCAAGCCAATCCATCAAAAAAGGAGGAAGTTTGCACCAGAAAGGAATGCCATTATCCAAGAAGAAGTAGAGAGACTACTTCGAGCAGGTATGATCAGAGAGGTAAAATATCCTAAATGGTTAGCCAATGTGGTTGTTGTCCAAAAGAAAAACGGAAAGTGGAGGGTATGTGTCGATTTCACCGATTTGAATGAGGCATGTCCCAAGGATCCTTTCCCATTACCCCACATTGACTCCATGGTGGATGCAACAGCGGGGCATGAACTGTTAACTTTTATGGATGCATCATCTGGATTCCAACAAATCCAGATGGAACCATCTGACCAAGAGGATACAGCCTTTATGACCCCAACCGGTTTATATTGTTATATTGCCATGCCTTTTGGACTAAGAAATGCAGGGGCAACATATCAAAGGCTGGTAAATATGATGTTCAAAGATCAAATTGGAAAAACTATGGAGGTGTACATAGATGATATGGTGGTCAAGTCAAAGAAAGCTGAGGATCACCTAAGGGACATGGAAGAAGCATTCGATATCCTTGATAGTTACAACATGAAACTTAATCCTTCAAAATGCCATTTTGGTGTTAAGGCAGGAAAGTTCTTAGGATACATGGTAACCCAGAGGGGCATTGAAGCAAGCCCGGAACAAATCAAAGCATTAATAAATATCAAGTCTCCTGCCAATGCCAAGGATGTTCAAAGACTAACAGGCAGGATAGCAGCTTTGAACAGGTTCATATCGAAATCCTCAGAAAAGTGCAAAGAATTCTACGATATCCTAAGGAAGAATAAGAAGTTCGAATGGACTGAGAAGCATGAAAATGCTTTACAAGCCCTAAAAGAGTATATGTCCTCAGCACCAGCATTAGCAAAACCGGAAAAAGGAGATGTGTTATCCTTATATCTGGCGGTATCCTCAACCGCTGTAAGTGCTGTCCTCGTTAAGGATCACGAAGGTACACAATATCCTATCTACTATGTAAGTAAAAGTCTACTTGATGCCGAATCCAGGTACTCACACCTCGAAAAACTCATCCTTGCATTAATCATGGCATCCACGAAGTTAAGGCATTATTTTGAAACTCATACTATTATTGTTAAAACTAATTTTCCAATTAAGAATGTCCTCAGGAAACCGGATATGTCAGGGAGAATGGCTAAGTGGGCAGTGAAGCTTAGTGCCCATGATATAAGATACGAACCAAGAACAGCCATTAAATCTCAAGCACTAGCTGACTTTGTGGCTGATTTCAGTAGTGATCTACAAAAGGAAGCAGAATTGGAGGTCCAGCAGCTGGATGAGACCAAGGATCCTTGGATCCTACACACTGACGGATCCTCAAACATCAAAGGCACAGGGCTAGGGATCCTACTAAAATCGCCACAGGGGGACATAATACCCCACTCTATAGCTTGTGAGTTCCAGGCAACTAACAATGAGGCTGAGTATGAAGCCTTAATTGCTGGCTTACAAATTGCGAAGGATATGGGGGTAAAATATCTCGAAGTATATGTAGATTCATTATTGATCACCAATCACTTTAATGGATCCTATGCTGTTAAAGGTGAAAAACTAACCAAATATTTAGAGATAGTCAAAGAATTGGCACTCTCTTTTGTTTCTTTTAGCTTAACACAGGTACCAAGGGAGGATAACACGGAAGCTGACGCATTGGCCAACCTAGGATCATCTTTGAAGATTCCAGAAGATATAAGTATCCCTATCATCCATATCCTGGCTCCTGCTATTGAAAAACAGGTGGCCATGGAAATAGAAGAGGATACTGCAATGATCCCTAGTCAAGAAGCCCAACCTAATTCAGGATCATGGATCTCACCGATCATGGGATATTTGCAACACGGGGAGATCCCGATGGGAGAAAATCCTAGAGCTTTCAGGATTAAGGTATCTCAATTCACAATTCTGAATAATGTATTATATAAGCGATCTCTTGCAGGACCATATTTGAGATGTATCGAGGATCCTGAAATTGAAGAGGTGTTGAAGGATTTCCATGAAGGAGATTGTGGAAACCACACTGGGGGCAGGGCATTATTCTCAAGGATCCTTAGAACAGGATACTACTGGCCAACCATGAAAAGGGATGCTGTAGAGTATGCTAAGAAATGTGATCCTTGCCAAAGACATAGCAATATCCTTCACCAACCAGCTGAATTACTACACCCCATACCATCCTCTTGGCCATTCATGAGATGGGGAATGGATATAGTTGGCAAGCTCCCTAAAGCACCTGGTGGAAAAGTATTTATGCTTGCCATGACTGACTATTTTTCCAAGTGGATAGAAGCTGAAGCCTTCGCTCAAGTCAGAGAAAAGGAAGTCATATCCTTCATTAAAAGAAACATTATAACCAGATTTGGCATCCCCTCTGAAATTATATGTGATAATGGTTCTCAATTCATTGGAAGGAGAACCACTAACTTTTGTGACAGTTGGGGAATCAAGATGATAACATCAACACCAGTTCATCCACAAGCCAATGGTCAAGCAGAATCATCCAACAAGATCATCATCAACAATCTGAAGAAGAAGCTAGGATCCAAGAAAGGAAAATGGGCAGAGGAGTTACCTTATGTGCTATGGGCTGATAGGACAACTCCCAAGAATGCCACTGGCCAAACACCTTTCTCTTTAGTATTTGGGGCAGAAGCAGTTATCCCAACAGAGATGGTGATCCCAACTGCTAGAACAAGTGCTCGTGATCCTGAAGAAAATGCTACAACCCTAGCTCAGGATTTGGATACTATTGAGGAAAACAGGGATCTAGCTAGGATAAGAATGGCAAGCTACCAACAAAGGATGGCTGGTGCCTACAACAAGAATGTCAGGATAAGGAAGTTCCAAGTCGGAGATATGGTGTTGAGAAAAGCATTTCAAAACACCATCAATCCTGCTGACGGGAAGCTAGCACCAAAATGGGAAGGTCCCTACTTGATTGAAGCTGAAGCAGGAAAGGGGGCATACAGGTTGCTAACCATGGAAGGAAACTTGTTACCAAGAGCCTGGAATGCTGTTCACTTAAAGAAATATTTCATGTGAACATGATCCTTCCTGCATGTGATCCTTACATTGGAATATCCTTGAAGGATCCTGGAGATATCGTTGATCCTTACACAGGTAATATGCTTATCCTAAAACTATTGCATTTTCTTACTTTTTGCCTAAGGATAAGGATCATGTATCCTTCATCCTCTACTCACAAACCATTTGAGTTATGATAGTTCAGGTATCTTCAGCATATCATCAAAGATCTTCAAAAGCATCACAGATCCTCGGGTCCAACCCCAGTTATCCTTGGGATTATCCCCAGTTTCCGCCAGCAGCGCACGATGATCCTGATATAGTTCACGTCTTTGGGATCAGTACCCACTTTCGGGGCTGGCGACCTCATCGTACTGGCTATACTTGGGATCCTACGTATAATGGTGGACGCACCATACATCCGTTCCTAAGGTTTCTAACGTTTTCACGTTAGCTAAGGTTTTGACATTTTCATGTCACTAAGTTTGGATAGTTGCCAGAAAGGGCCATACTCCAGTTTACATACGATCCTTTGGGCTTGTCCCCAGTTATCCTTTGGGCTTGTCCCCAGTTATCCTATGGGCTTGTCCCCAGTGATCCTCCGGGATCATTCTCAGTTATCCTTTGGGCTTGTCCCCAGTTACTAACTTATCTTTTATATTGGCTTAGTCCCAAGTTATATTCCATTTTTTCAGGTTTTCGAAGTTAAACGATTAAGGATCCTTAATCCTTATTATCCATTAAAGTTTTACCTATGGTAATTTCGATTAAAGGTTAGGATCCTAACTTGGATCCTCAGGTATGATCCTTAACTACTTTTAATTTCATTATTCATTTGAATAACCTTTAGACCTTGACAACTGAACCTATGATCCTTAAAATAAACTATCTTGGAAACTTTCGATTATAGGATATTTGATCCAGGATCATATCCTAAATTTCTTAAACATAATTTGCTCAAACTTTTCAAACAAACATGTGTCAGAACAATTGAAAATCAAAAAGGATAACAACACAAGATAAGCCAGAAAGATTGAAGTTATATTATTAAACCAAAGGATCATTAACCCTTTCAAAAAAGTTGTCAAAATTACCTACCCAAAGCTTCTACCAGCAATACGTGGCCCGTCCGCTGGGGTAGGTAAAGGGTGTCCATGATAATAGGTTCAAAAGTATTGCAGGGAAATTAGAAGGCGGCAGGATCACAACGGCTTCATCCCCCAAACAGAGGATCCCTCCACCATGTGTAATCCTACCTATTGTTCAAAGGATCCAGGATCCTTAACCCTAAAAAACTATTGTCCAGAAATTACAAACCATAATTGTTCACAAACCATCAACCACAAACCACTACCAAAAACCTAAAAAATTGGGCTCCGGCTATGTCTAGAAGTTTCCATCATTGCCCAATCTTGCAGCTCAAACCTTCGCTGCACCATCACCACCAGCTCCACTCGCTTCACCATGATCCTTGCCAGCATCACCTTCCTCCAGCCTTGGGATATCCTCAGCATCCTCCTCATCATCCAAGTCTACCAGCCTTGCCTTCCAACCTTCAACATCCTATGAGCTCTTGTCAAAGGCAGGATCCTGAGCCTCCGCAGCCATTTGTAGTTGTATCTTGTACATAGCAGTTGCGGCAGAGACCTTGGCATCCTGGATGATCTCCTGCTTCTCATTATCCATGTCAATCAGCCTCTGAGCAGCTTCATCCTTGGTGGCCTGGAGTTCCTTCTCAAGATCCGCTATCTTGAGATCCTTCAACACACCCATTTGCTGAAGATCGGCAATCTGGCTCTCCTGGTCCTCAACATTGCCAAGATAAGTTTCAATCTCAGCAAGTTTCTGCAAACAAAAGAAATAAAGACAAGCTCGGAATCAGGTGATCCTCGAAAGATACTAGATAACCAACAGGGGCAGTGATCCTCACCTCGTTCACATAGTCAAGAAATTGCTGACGAAGGAGAGGGAATCCCTGGAGTTCATCAGAGGTTTTCCTCTTTTTTCCCTTACCCCGAATGAACGCTTTAGGAGCTGAGACTGAAGGGCTGGCAGCAGGAGCCTTCTTTTTCTTAGAAGACGTGACATTGGCAAGGTCACTTATCCCAAACATGGAGGCAGATTTAACAGACCTGGCAGACTTTCCGGCACCTACACAATTCAAAAACAAGATAAGTTCCCTTATTAAATTGAATACTTTCACATAAGACTTATTTTTTATGAGGATACTTACTTGACATTGTGGCAGATGCAGAGGATATCTCTTGAGAATCTTGGATAATAATCTGAAAGCTTCGAACTTCAGGATCAAGCTTCTTGAAAGCTAACACTCTTTCTTTGGCAGCAGGGGTCAACCTTAAGTGAGCAACGGAGATAGCTGCATAAAAAGACAAAAAAAGAAAAGACATCAGTGATCCTCATCATATGAGACAGAACTGATAGTGATCCTTCGAGGATCCTCTATCCTACCATGAGTGGCCCATTCCTTGGGCAGATCCTTCCCATCCGGGATGGAATCCCTCTTAACAAAGAAAAATCTACGTTTCCAGTTGGCATCATTCTTGGTCACTTTGAAAATGGGATGATCCTCCCCAGCTTTCCGTTTCAACAAGTACCGGTGAGAACCAAAGGTGGTGAGATCATAAAGTTCAGCTAACTCTGACATCCCCAAATCAATCCCTTCTTGCTCGATGATCCTCTCGAAGGTATATAGAACCCTCCAGATCATCGGCATAGCTTGGATATATGAGATGCCGGTAAGAGAGAAGAAAGATTGGGTGAACATCGGAAAAGGATATGAATACCCAATGAGGAAGGGAGTAGCAGGAAAAGCCACCCAGACATCTGAGACAAGATCGCTCAAAGCAGTAGGATCAAAGGGTTTGAAAACAACATTCGCTGGGAAACAATGGCGAATCTTGTCTATGTGGATATCAGTAAAGCAGCATCTCTCCACGAGAGAATCCTTGATAATTCCCTGGCTCTTTAAGGGACTCTCCTTGGGACTCTTGTGCGGAGAATTACGGAGCAGCATATTTTGAACGAAAAACAGAGTAACAGCACGAAAGAACAGAGCAAAGAAGAGAAAGAGGAAGATGATACCTGATCAAGAGTCTTCAATGATGGTTATAAAGGGAGATACCTCGAATTTAAATACAAAATGATCCTAACCCTATCTCCTATTTATAATGATGATCCGCAGGGATTGTCACATCAGTGACGTAAATATCCTAACGGCTAGTCCATGTACAACGGCTAGTAAACCGGAATCGTCCGTTAGAGATAAGCTCAAAACAAAATATAACTCATCTATTTACAATTAACTCCTTATATTTTGGGGGCAATTGTTAGGGCTGGATTTTTACTATGAATGATCCTTATACGTGATCCTAACCAGTGATCCTTATTTCTTTGGCAGGCAGTGATCCTCAGCCGGACCTCAGGATCAGGATCACGGGACATTGAGGTGATCCTAGTACTAACGGTCATTTTCGATTACTACAATATTATTTTGCAGGAATATCTAGCAGGATATGCCCTACATATCATGATCCAGGGACGCGCTTTTACAAATATGGCAAGAGCTGAATTGAAGATGAACGTTGTGCCGGATATGGAAACATGGCTTGATCTAAGGGCAGCAATTTAGGCTAGATTATCTTTATTTCTAAAGGGGTAATGAGCTGATTAGTGGTCTATCTACCTAAAATAAGTTACCTACACATGTATAAATACCCATCTTCCTCATTCGGAAGAACACACACAACATACGACACAACTCGCAACACTTAGACACTCAGTGATCCTTGTACTCAGCTCATTATCATCCGAAGTTGTAACTACATTTTTATTATATTGAAGTTGGTGATCGGTAGTTGCCATCACCCGAGGTTTTTTATGCCGGAGATCATACATTGATCAAGGGCTTTTTCCTCGTATAAATCATTGTGTCTTTGCATATTCATCACAGAAGTGATCCTTTACTTTTATAGCTAACCAAGCATCATACCCCGTTTACATAAAGTTTGGTTACATTATCCTTGTGTGATTTTTGACCAAAACAGGAGGTAACACTTTTAATAATTCTCTTACCGCTAACCATGGATTCATGCAGGATACAGGTATCAACCATGCCATGGCCAGAGAGTTGCAAAAACTAAAGGATATGATATCAAGTGTTCCAGGAGTGGTCAAACCTATCCCAGAGATTGCAGATGGAAGCCACAGGATATCTCGTTTTGCACCACCAATCTGTGATGCTGAGATACCCAAAAGGTTCCATGTTCCAACTATGAAGCTGTATGATGGTTCGACGGATCCTGAGGAACCCATAGCACAATACAGGGAGAGGATGGAGATCAATCCAATCTCAGAAAGGTTAAATGAAGCGTGCCTGTGCAAAGGATTCGGATCCACTCTTACTGGATCAGCCCTCAAATGGCTGCTAAGTCTTCCCCTTACTCAATTACCTCATTTGCTAATCTAGTTAACTTATTCAATAATCAGTTTTCTTGTAGTAGAAAATTTGAGCGATTAACTGGTGATCTATATAGGATAACCCAGGGTCATAATGAATCATTAAGGGATTACATTACCAAGTTTAGTAAAGAATCCTTAGACATTCCCAACTTGGATATAGCCATGGCTGTTGAGGCCTTCAAAATGGGATTGCTTAGGGATTCATTGTTCTATGATGATCTTGTTATGACACCATGCAGGAACCTAGATGAGGTAAGAACCCGGGCACTCAGGTTCATCCGGCTAGAGGATGACAAAAGGATCCAGGAGAGATTAGAAGGATCCTCAAAACAACAGAAGCAAGGATCCTCATTCAAGAACAACAAGTTTAGATCCTATAACAAGTCTGACAACCAGAATGTGCATGCTGTTGATCAAGAAGATGATGATGAGGATTATCCTCCAATTTCTGAATATTGTTTTTCCGTTGATAACAATGAACTAATACTTGCGATGCAGAATCTAGGTGATAAAGCCAGATGGCCAAGAAAAAATGACAGACCAGCTGCAACTAAAGATAAATCAAAGTGGTGTGCATACCATGAAGATTTTGGGCATTTAACAGAAGAATGCATTGCATTGAGAAAGGAAATTGGATACTTGTTGAGCAAGGGGCATCTAAAAGAATTGCTGGGTAGAAAAAAGTCAAGGACTCAGGATCCTGAAAGGATCCCTGAGAAAGCTCCGGCCCCTCCAGCAGATGCACAAGTGATAAACTTTATTTCTGGGGGATCAGACATCTGTGGTACATCCTTCTCAGCAGCTAAAAGGCATGCAAAGGAAGCTAAAATGGATAATGGAGAAAGACCTGTTCGAACATCAAGTGTCTCTGAAGGAAAAGTCATAACCTTTGATGAGGATGATCGTGTTGACATCCAGGATCCTCATCACGATGGTTTAGTTATTACTCTTTTTATTTCTAACCATTTTGTCCGCAGGATCCTTATTGACGGAGGAAGCTCAGTGAACATTATCCAGCTAGATGTTCTGAAGAAAATGGGTATCCCTGAATCAGATATCATACCAAGATCCTCCGTGCTCGTGGGATTTAGTGGCGAAACCAAGAACACCCTGGGGGACATTAAACTCCCAATTTATGTTGAAGGATTACATAATTATCATAAATTTTGTGTTATTGACTGTTTATCTTGTTGTAATGTTATCCTTGGTAGGCCCTGGATACACGATATGAAGGCAGTCCCATCTACCTACCATCAATGTGTGAAGCTCCCTAGTCCTTGGGGAATAGTCAAGATTGATAGTGATCAGCAGGAGGCTAAGGATTGCTACACTTCATCAATGAAACCAGCCTCGAAATCAAGGGAGCAATAGCAATCAAAGTATCATCCAAGGGATGTCTTGGAGGCAAGAGAGCAGGATGTGGTAGAAATCCTCATGGATCCTGATGATCCTGAATCCAGAATCTATATCGGATCAGGGATCCTTGGCAAAATGAAAGAAGACCTCGTATCCTTCCTCAAAAGGAGGAAAACTACCTTTGCATGGAAGCATAAGGATATGACAGGTATATCTAAGGATATTGTAACTCATAAACTTGGCATTGACAGGTCATTCAAACCGATCCATCAAAAAAGGAGGAAGTTTGCACCGGAAAGAAACGCCATTATCCAGGAAGAGGTAGAGAAATTGCTCCGGGCAGGTATGATTAGAGAGGTCAAGTATCCAAGATGGTTGGCCAATGTGGTTGTTGTTCAGAAGAAAAATGGAAAGTGGAGGGTATGTGTCGATTTTACAGATTTAAATAAGGCATGTCCCAAGGATCCTTTCCCATTACCCCACATTGACTCCATGGTGGATGCAACGGCGGGTCATGAACTGTTGACTTTTATAGATGCTTCATCTGGATTTCAACAAATTCAGATGGAACCATCTGATCAAGAGGATACGACTTTTATGACTCCAACCGGTATATATTGTTATATTGCTATGCCGTTTGGATTAAGGAATGCAGGTGCAACATATCAAAGGCTGGTGAATATGATGTTCAAGGATCAGATTGGACAAACAATGGAGGTTTACATAGACGATATGGTGGTAAAATCCATAAAAGCTGAGGATCACCTAAGGGACTTGGAGGAAGCATTTGATATCCTTGACAGATATAACATGAAACTTAATCCTTCAAAATGTCACTTTGGTGTTAAAGCAGGTAAGTTCTTAGGATACATGGTGACCAAGAGAGGCATTGAAGCTAGCCCGGAACAAATCAAAGCCTTAGTGAATATCAAATCTCCTGCCAATGCTAAGGATGTCCAAAGACTAACAGGCAGGATAGCAGCTTTGAACAGATTTATATCCAAATCCTCCGAAAAGTGCAAAGAATTCTATGATATCCTAAGGAAGAACAAGAAATTTGAGTGGACTGAGAAGCATAAGAGTGCTTTACAAGCTCTCAAAGATTACCTATCCTCAGCCCCAGCCTTGATGAAACCAGAGAAAGGAGATGTGTTATCCCTATATCTTGCAGTATCCTCAAAAGCAGTAAGTGCAGTCCTTGTTAAGGATCATGAAGGTACACAACATCCTGTCTATTATGTAAGTAAGAGTTTACTTGATGCCGAATCCAGGTATTCACACCTTGAAAAGCTTATTCTTGCATTAATTATGGCATCCACTAAGTTTAGACATTATTTTGAAACTCATGTTATCGTTGTTAAAACTAATTTTCCAATTAAGAATGTCCTCAGGAAACCAGAGATGTCAAGAAGGATGGCTAAGTGGGCAGTGAAGCTTAGTGCCTATGATATAAGATATGAGCCTAGGACAACCATCAAATCCCAAGCATTAGCCGACTTTGTGGCTGATTTCAGTAGTGATTTACAAAAAGAAGCTGAGTTAGAAGTCCAGCAGCTAGAAGAGACCAAGGATCCTTGGATACTCTATACTGACGGATCCTCAAACGTTAATGGCACAGGGCTTGGTATACTACTAAAATCGCCACAGGGGGGCATAATACCCCACTCCATAGCTTGTGAGTTCCAAACCACTAACAATGAGGCTGAATATGAAGCCTTGATTGCTGGTTTACAAATTGCTAAGCATATGGGGATCAGGTACCTTGAGGTACATGTAGATTCATTATTAATTACAAATCATTTTAATGGATCCTATACTGTTAAAGGTGAAAAGCTAACCAAATATTTAGAGATAGTCAAAGAATTGGCACTCTCTTTTGTTTCCTTTAGTTTGACACAGGTACCAAGGGAAGAAAATACAGAAGCTGATGCATTGGCTAATTTAGGATCATCTTTGAAGATCCCGGAGGATATAAGCATTCCCATTATCCATATCTTGGCTCCTGCCATCGAGGATCATGTGGCCATGGAAATAGGGGAGGATTCTGCAATTATCCCCAGTGAGGATGCTCAATCTTATCCAGGATCAGGATCATGGATCTCACCAATCATGAGATACTTACAATACGGAGAGATTCCTATGGGAGAAAATCCTAGGGCTTTCAAAATTAAGGTATCTCAATTCACAATCTTAAATAATATGTTGTATAAGCGATCTCTTGCAGGACCATATTTAAGATGCATTGAGGATCCTGAAATCCAAGAAGTTTTAAAAGACTTCCATGAAGGAGATTGTGGAAACCACATTGGGGGCAGGGCATTGTTCTCAAGGATCCTGAGGACAGGATACTACTGGCCAACTATGAAAAGGGATGCTGTGGAGTATACTAAAAAGTGTGATCCTTGTCAGAGACGCAGCAATATCCTTCATCAGCCGGCTGAATTTCTACATCCTATATCCTCCTCTTGGCCATTTATGAGATGGGGGATGGATATAGTTGGTAAGCTCCCTAAGGCACCTGATGGGAAAGTGTTCATGCTTGCTATGACTGATTACTTCTCCAAGTGGATAGAGGCTGAAGCTTTTGCCCAAGTCAGAGAAAAGGAAGTTATATCCTTCATTAAAAGAAATATTATAACTAGATTTGGTATTCCTTCTGAAATTATATGTGATAATTGTTCCCAATTTATTGGGGGCAGAACTACTAACTTTTGTGACAGCTGGGGGATTAAGATGATAACATCAACAGCAGTCCACCCACAAGCTAATGGTCAAGCAGAATCATCCAACAAGATCATCATCAACAATTTGAAGAAGAAGCTTGGATCCAAGAAAGGGAAATGGGCAGAAGAATTACCGTATGTGCTTTGGGCTGATAGGACAACCCCTAAGAATGCTACTGGCCAAACACCATTCTCTTTGGTATTTGGGGCAGAACCAGTGATCCCAACAGAAATGGTAGTTCCAACTGCTAGAACAAGTACCCGTGATCCTGAGGAAAATGATGAGAACCTGGCTCAAGACCTGGATACTATTGAGGAAATCAGGGATCTGGCTAGGATAAGGATGGCCAGTTATCAACAAAGAATGGCTGGTGCTTACAACAAAAATGTCAGGATCAGGAAGTTTCAAATTGGTGATATGGTGTTAAGGAAAGCATTTCAGAATACCACCAATCCTGCTGACGGAAAATTGGCACCAAAGTGGAAGGCCCTTATTTAATTGAAGCTGAAGCAGGAAACGGGGCATATAGATTGCTGACCATGGAAGGTGATTTGTTACCAAAAGCTTGGAATGCTGTCCATTTGAAGAAGTACTTCATGTGAGTAGGATCCTCCTGGCACGTATGATCCTTACATTAGGGGTATCCTTGAAGGATCCTTAAAGCATCAATGATCCTTACTCTGGTAATGTCCTAATCTTGAACTATTTCATTTCCTTATTTTCTCATATAAGGATAAGGATCATGTGTCCTTTATCCTTCTCTTACATGATTTTGAGTTTTGAAAGTTCGGGAATTCTTAGCAAAGCAAGTATTGTCTACAAAAGCAATCCAGATGTGACATCTGTGCTTGTAATCATTGTAAACAGTTCAGTTATCAATGAAATAAAGTTATTTGATCCCTATGTTTGTTTGTTTATGTTTGATGTTTTTTTATGTTTTGACTTTTATTCGATTTCAAACTCTATATCGCTTTCTGGAGAATTATACACAAACTAGTGCGTAAACGCAATCAGTTTAACACGAAAAATACTCCGGAACATCAATTTATGCTTAACATACCTTAAATAACCTTTACATAACTTAGAAATAAGTTTCGAAGGCTTTGGTATGGCAAAATCTAGTTAATTCGCTTACAGGGACTAAAATTGACAAACTGCGAAAGTATGCCAATCTGAACTGTAACAAACATTCCGGAACATGATCATAAGTTAAACACACCTTAAATATCCTTTACATAGCTTAGAAATAGGCTTTGAGGGGTTCGGTGTGCTAAAATAAACTTTTGGGTCATTCAGGGACTAAAAGTGTCAAAAAGTGCATAAGTTTGCATTTTCGCGCGTAACTTACGTTCTGAATACATCCGGACATCCAAAAATTTATGTAAGCATTAAAATATTATATTTTAGTGTTTGGCTTGTCAAAAATCTATTCGTCGCGCAATTTGGACCGTTTTTGCGTCCATTACGACTTCCGTCGTAATTAACCGAACAACGCAATCGTAAGGCCAAACGAACCGACATCCGACGTATTTTTGAGCATGTTTTATGTTCCCTATACTTTAACATCCTTGTAGAGCTTAGAAATGGGTTTGACGGGTGTTAGAAGTGCCAAAACTCGACTATACGCGCACAGGGACCAAAACTGCCAAAATGCAAAATCTGCTGGTCTGCAGGGTCCTTATGAACCGTATGGGTATGCTTACGGTCCGTAAGCCATGCCCAGATCAGCAGAATTGCATTCTAGCCATTTCCAGCTGTTACCCACCCTTGCACATGGTTTTGTTGAGTCTATGGGCTGGTTTAGGGGCCCCCATGGTTTTCTAAAACTATGGGCTTGATGTGTACGGCTAGGATTGAATCTCGGATTACGAGGAACGATCTTAACGGCTCTACCAAATCTATAAATACCCCCCAACCCCATTCACTCAAACCCACTTGATTTTTCTGAGATTTCTCTAAGTTGAAGTGTAACCACTTCATACCTGAGAATAGTTGGAAAGATCAATCTTGCGGGGACCTTCTGTAAGTTTTCTTTCGCGTTTTTCGTTCATTTTAGCGTTAAAGTCAAGCTGTGTTTGACTTTCTGCATTGACCAGTTTATGGTCAACGCGAAGTTCGTTTGAACTTCATAACGTGAGCGTAATCACAATGGTTATAGTCCCTAGTGACAATACCTACTGATTACCACGTTATCTAGGCTCAGTGACGAGTCGTAGTTTCGGCCAAAATGCGTTTTCTCGCGTATTTTGTAACCAAACTACTCTAGGGTATTAAAACCGTTTGTTTTAATACCAAACCTGTTTTCTAACTTTACTAAACATGTTCTAGCATGTTTAGCTCGTCGCTTTTAGTTTTGTGCTTATTTAGGGTCGTAAGGTAAGCGATCTAATCAATCGCTTATGCCTACGAACCCGACCCATTTGGTCAATCATTAGGATTCGACCAAACATATTAGGTGACCATAGTTGTATAGGGAATAACCTTCCGAGGTTATACCTCATGGTCACATCGTTTAACTAGTTGTATGATAGGTAATGTATGTGCCTTAGGTAAATTACCAAAATACCCTTTTTACGCCAAAATTCATTTTAAGCCTATGTAACATAATTTTTGGTATCTAAACTGATTTTACAACAATATTAAACATGTTAAGGCATATCTTGTTTATCATAGGGCTAGTTAGGCATTCCAAACGCGTTTTACACGAACGACGCGTTAAAGTAGCATAAGCTACCTAAGCGGGTCGTAACGGGTCAAAAGAACTTAGGATAAGTTTCGTTTTAGTACGTAGGCTTTGTCAGACCATATTACATAAGTTCCCACACTTATTTGGTTTACAAAACCTCGTACTACCCGATCCTCCGATAGGTCCGTTTATTAATGTAGATACCTATATAGGTGCCGTTTGATTCCGTGATCTTCTAGCATTGCTTGGTGGTTATCTTACAACTTCTAAGCAATCTCAAGTGAGTACATAGACCCCTCTTTTACTGTTTTCCAAACATTTTGGGGTGAAACACATGTGCCTACTTGTTACTTTCATGATTTTCATGCTTTTATATCATATACTTGCTATGTTCATTAGTACATGATTTCATTATGTTTCGCTATGTATGTTTACTTAACATGCTAGCACATTGTTTTACACCACATTTCTTTTGCTATGTATGTTTACTTAACATGCTAGCACATTGTTTTACGTGACATTTTCATGCTATGTATGTTCACCATACTTAGTACACTTGTTTTACATGACATTTCACGCTATGTGTGTACATTTGATTACATACTTAGTGCATTGTTTTTATATGCTTACATCTTGGGTATGACATTTGGTTTGTTTAAGTGGGACCATATACATTCATTAACTTTGATCACGCCGCTCGTTAGTAGGTAGTGGTACCATAGGAATTGACAACTCCCGTTCCTGACATCCTGGGTATGTTTGGATGAAAGGAATGACCGAATTCGATTTAAACATAAAAACCGATAGACCTTTAATTTGTTTAAAGGTTTATCACCACAGTCACAAGGCTTGAATGTATGCATTTTCACAATACCGCATAAATGTTTGTATTCAGTATAGCATGCATCTCCACAAAACATAACGTTGATTTAAACTGAGTTTTACTTCAATACTTTGTTTTGTGCATTTTTTTTCACCTATGGTTTAGTTGATACATATTTCACTTACCATACATGACATTTTGTTCACACATGACATGATTGACATTGACATAGACATTTTGACATTGTTACACACATTACATGATTTACACTTGACGTTAGATATGGTTTTTCACATAAACATTTTGACATTTGGTTAAACATAAACATGTTTACATTGGTGGTCTGTTTGGGTAAGTGAATTAAGTAACGAGGCATGTGTAATATGATACAAACATGGTGGATACGCCGCTGGTACTTCCTATATATAAGTGTTTGTATGATATTACGCATCGCAGCGTTATTTAAATCATTTCAGTTTAGCTATATAACATATTTTTCACAATACATTGTTTTACAAACAACTTGTTTTATACAACTTATTTTACTTGGTTATTCATTTAACCATACATTATTCTTTCAAAAATACATATCTACCATCGTTTTTCAAATGATTTACAAACAGTACAATCAACAAGGTTCATGACTACATTTCATTAAACATTTTTCTAAAACCTAAGTCATGGATCCTATTTTCACAAAACCTATGTATCTCACAGGCATTTTTATGCTGACGTACCTATTTTCACATGTGTTTCAGGAGCAAATGCATAGGATGATCGCGATACACTAGGGTGGACTTGGGCCTTAGTGACGATAAAATGGAACTAGACTAGTTAAAACTTGTTATGTACTTTGTTTCTTTTTATTTTAAGACAATGTAACCTGTTGGTTCTTGTTTCAAAACAGTGTATTCCACCCTTGGGTGATGAATAAAATATTATTTAAATTACCTTGGTTGTGGAACAATAATTCTGTTACAACACTCCCTGACGTTTCCGCCACGATTTGATGTTTTACGTGGTCGGGGTGTGACAGAAGAGTTGGTATCAGAGCCAATGGTTATAGGGAATTAGGTTATTAGTAATGCTTTGACCTAGACTATAACCTTGCTAGGACCCCAACACAAGTTGTCTTGTGTTTAGATTTTAAAACATGCACTTCACCTATCCTTAGGTGATCACCAAAACAAGAACCCAGTTTTCTAAAACGATTTTCAAAAACCAATCTTCTGTTTTCAAATGATTTCTTATATGGTTTTGAACCCTTTTTAGTTTTTCAATTTGATTTTGAAACTTTATCATTTGTTTTTAAATGATTCTTTTGGCCTTGTGCCTTCCAAGTTTTCAAAATCTCGTCAAAGTTTTGGGTTCTAAATAGTGTGAACACGTGCAAACTGGAAGGGTGAATGCCTGTACCCTGGGTTTTCTGTCTAAGGCTAGAGTGTTCGTACAAATCCACATAATCGGACCAGTCACTCTTACCTGGGAACTCCTGGGGTGGGTGTTCACTTATAGGCGAGCATGTCTTCGCTAAGCATTATCTAAGAGCCCATTTACTTTGATTAGTCACTGTGCGTCGTTTGTTTGCTTTGTGATACGGACAAATGACCACCATCCTTGCTTTGTTGATTTTGTTTTGTCTCGTTCTTTTCATCTAATCATCTCACTCGTTTCCTCTCATGTTTTCCTCTTTTTAGCATGCCTCCTCGACGCGAAAATCAGCTACCTAATGCCGAACTGGCAGAAATCATCGCACAGCATATGGCTGCTGCGTTCCCGAATCTTATTGCTCAGTTTAACCAAGCCAACATCAATCAGAACGCTCCTTGTAACTTCAAGAGCTTCAATTCGGCTAAACCACTCAAGTTCAGTGGTACTGAGGGGGCAAATGGGCTCCTTCAATGGTTTGAGAGCATTGAGAATACTTTCCGTCATGTTCAGTGTCCTGATAATCGCAAAGTTGAGTTTGCTTCAAGTGTTTTTCAGAAGAGGGCGTTAACATGGTGGAACGGGGTTATGAGAGATTGAGGTGCTGAAGTCGCTTTAGCGCAAACATGGGCTGAATTGAGGACTCTCATGATGAGTGAGTTTTGTCCTCGTCATGAGCTACGAAAGTTGGAAAGGGAGTTTGACGATCTGAAACAGGTTAGTGGTAAGCACCAGGCGTATACTGATAGATATGTAGAGTTGAGTTTGTTATGCCCAACAATGGTCACCCCACTTGACAAGGCTATCGAGAGATACATCGATGGTCTACCTGACTCTGTGCAAGACATCGTTACTGGTAGTAAACCTACCACTGTTCGTCAGGCAATCGAACTATCTGCAACGTTGACAGAATCGCAGATCAGAAAGGGTAAATTGCATAGGAAGGGTGACAAGGGCAAGAATCAGGCGTCTGACAAAGGGGATAGCAAGAAAGGTAAGAAGGGGAAGGATTCTGGCTCATCAAAGGGCTCCAGGAAGCGAAAGGCTTCCCAAAATTTTGCCATCACTGTCCAACAGAACCAAGCGGCTCCCAATCAGCCAGCGCAGCCTCCCGCAAAGAAGCGGTATGAAGGGAATGCACCTTTGTGCAATAGGTGCAATAATCATCATCAACAGCAACTCCCGTGTCGTTTCTGTACCAACTGTGGAAAATCGGGTCATCTTGCAGAGGTTTGTCGTTCTGCTAGAAATCTTTTCCAACAGGGAGCTCAACTACCTGTTCAACAGCAAGCACAAGTTGCACGACCTCACTATCCTCCTGGCTCGTGCTTTAATTGCGGAGACCTGACCCATTATCGAAACCAGTGTCCAAGGCTGGTTAATGCAAATCCAGTTCAGGCTCAGGCTCGTGGACGAGCTTTTAATATGAATGCTGTTGAGGCGCAAGCAGACGACGAGGTGGTGAACGGTACGTTCTTAGTTAATAATCAACCTGCATCTGTTCTGTTTGATTCAGGGGCCGATAAGAGTTTTGTGTCGTTATCTTTTGAGCCTTTGCTTCGCGTGTCTAGAACGAAACTAGGTAAGCCTTTGACAGTCGAAGTTGCGAATGGTGAACCCATTATTCTTGATTCTGTTCTTCGCAACTGCCAGTTGAACCTCAACGACCATCTTTTTCCTATTGACCTCACGCCTATGCAACTTGGAAGCTTCGAAATTATTGTGGGTATGGATTGGTTAGCCAAGCATCGCGCAGAGGTAGTTTGTTTCGAGAAGATCGTTCGTGTGCTGCTTTCGTCAGGTGAGATACTACAGGTTCGTGGTGAAAAACCTGCTGGTAGCCTCAAGCTTATGTCTTGTTTTCAAGCTCGGAAGTATCTGCGAAAGAACTATGTGGCCTTCCTGGCACATGTTACGGCAGATAAAGACCAAGGTAAGTCTATTCAAGATGTCCCTGTTGTTCGGGATTATCCGGAGCTGTTTCCTGAAGAGTTACCTGGTCTACCTCCTGCACGCCAAGTCGAGTTCCGTATTGATCTTGTACCTGGTGCAAATCCTATTGCCAGAGCTCCATATCGTCTTGCACCATCTGAGATGCAAGAACTGTCTAAGCAGCTTCAAGAGCTTTCTGACAAAGGTTTCATTCGTCCTAGCTTTTCACCTTGGGGTGCTCCCATTCTTTTTGTCAAGAAAAAGGATGGATCCTTCAGAATGTGTATCGATTATCGTGAGCTGAATAAGCTTACCATCAAAAATCGATATCCCCTACCTCGCATTGATGATCTCTTTGACCAGTTATGTGACAACTCGTATTTCAAACCCACTTTTGTGTAACGTAACGTGATTATGTGAACATTAGTAATAACGTGATATATGTGAAATTGTGATATGTTTATATGTTGCATGATTAGACCGTACATAACCCACTCGATTACACAATTTACCTCGGCCCACTCGGTTTACACTCACTTGGACTCGAGATCAAGGATGACTCGATAATGGGTTCGGCCCATTCCCAACACACAAAAACACGACACCCTTGGGGTGTTCCCTCATTCTCGCAAACTCACACAAGTTACACAAACCCTAGAACTCTTGCATTCCCTCTCGACTCGGAACAAAGGCAGCCGACACCATTTTCGCGAAGCTTGTAGTTCGGATTAATCATCTTTAAGCATCTCGGTTAGTGTTCATGTTTACCGATTACCTGTTGAATGATGTTGTGAAGTGTGTGTTACAATAATCATACATGTTAATCTAGGGTTCTTGTTAGTATGATTGTGGTGTTCATGTTATTCGGTTCATGATAGGGTTAACTATGAGTATATAAGGTTGCATGATGTAGAACTGAATGGATAAGTGTAACCGGCTGTGATGTTATGATTTGGGAATATGATTTAGGTTGCTTGATAGTCTATGAAATCGATTGTCACATGATCCGATCCACTGTTCTTGATGATAATGGTATGAACATGCATGAATCTTGGTTAAAAACTGTTGTTTGATCCGTATGAATGCCATTGAAAAACTGTTAATTGATCCTGATTGAACTGCCAAATTTGTGCATAATCTGTTACGGAATTTAGAAGCTACAAATCAGGAAGCCAATTACACCGGGTTGCGACAAGAGGTTGCGAGTCGGGAACACCTAGTCTCGACTCGAGACCTCACACCGACACACAGCAGCACAACTCGAAACCGTGGTTGCGAGTCCAGTTGCGACTCGAAACCGACACAAAACAGCATGAACCGAAACCACGGTTGCGAGTCCCGTTGCGACTCGAAACCGGACCATGACAAACCGAAACGACCCTTGTTGCGACTCGAGACCTTCCTTCGTTGCGACTCGAAAACTCGACTCGAGACCATGTAACCGTACACGCTGATATTGGGCCTGCACACTATCACGAGCCCAACTGATTGGGCTGAACACTTGGACTATGCTTGTTATGTAACTGTTTACGCTGATACCTATACGATGATGAATACTTGTACAACCTGTTACAATACGTGTAGAACCTACGTGCAATACTTGAATACGAATCTGATTGGTATGATAACTTTGGTAGGACGTGGTTGATCGCTTTTTAACTTAATTGAACTGTGTGTATCATACCGAGCAATCCCAGGTGAGTTCATTGCATTTTCTCAAGCATGCGTCCCGGTGGTTTGGGACAACTAGTAAACATTTGGACGGGAAACATTGGGTAAACAACTTAATCGGTTTTGGTCATTGCCTGGAGGGCAATGGGGGTAATTAGTTGATAGCGCTATTAGGTACTAATTATCTGGGTTTCACTATGGTTGTTTAGAGGCACACTCCTCGGTTACGTAAGGGCGTTTTCCCTAGGGTAACTAACTGAACAACATAGTGGGTTGCTAAGAGGCACACTCCTCGGTTACGTAAGGGCGTCGTCCCTAGGGTAACTAACATGAGCAACAACGTAACACAACAGTGAATCGTATTAACATATATCTGGTAACACAACTCATGTACAAACCTTGAACTCACCAGCGTAGTCTGACACACTTGTCTGCATGCTTGTAGGTCATTAACACTTGGGACATGGATTTGCTATCTGGGAGTGCTGGAGTGGTCATGGATGGAGGCTCTTGGATTTATTTACATCGGATACTTTGGTTTTAAGTATTATGAAACAATTGCTAAACAATTTATTATATGCTTCCGCTACACGATACTTTGGGAATTGACACTATATTTTATTTAAGTATTTACTATTAGTTCAATATGATTGGTGGCTCAAACTCTGATGCGTAACACGCCTCGCGGGGGTTCCCGCTGGTGGAATTATTGGGGGTGTTACAGTTGGTATCAGAGCCACTGGTTATAGTGAACTAGGTTTTAAAACGTTTTGTAAAACCAGACTATAACCGAACGCCTTCGAACATCGATCATGACACTCAGCTCCAGATTGCAAGGTTCGTCTCTCCCTTTATACATTACTAGCTTAGCAGTCACACACTCACAACGTATATGAACTGACACATTTAATACTATAGTGACTGGATAGTGTGACACTACTCGTCGATTCATATGAACCATAGACTTGTGATACCACCTGTTGTGTTGTTTGAACGGAAGAAACTTTGAGCGCAAGCTAAGAGGCATTGAGATAAGCATGCAAATTGCCTTATTATTATGGGTGCACACTTAATAATAACGCGGGGTGCATGCAAGCCCCAGTGAGGCTTATCGAGCATGAGAAGGGTTCTGCCTTACTATGTGTAAACTTGGTAGTATATAGATATCTGTATGACACCTGACTTCCATCTCGTTTCGATTTCTAAATCGGTTTATTCCCAACTATAGAAACATGAGTGGACGAGGACACGGACGTGGCAACATCAACATGACTCAGGCTGAGTTGACTGACCTAATCAATACCCGCGTGGCTGAGGCCTTAGCAGCCTATCAAGCTGGTACGGAATGTACCAAGTACTCTTTACTCTTATACCACGTACACGTCTTTTCATCCCTATAATGTGTTCCCTTTCGTCATTTAGGTCAGCAAGCGCAACCTCAACCTAACCAGCCTGCGTGTACATTCAAAATGTTTATGGACTGTAAGCCACAGACCTTCACCGGAACTGAAGGGGCTGTGGGACTTCTAAGATGGTTCGAGAAAGCAGAGTCTGTGTTTGCTATCTGTAACTGTCCCGCTGGGGACAGGGTGAAATATGCTGCGGGTACCTTGGCAGATGGTGCCCTAACGTGGTGGAACGCCCAGGTACAGTTGTTGGGCATCGAGGCAGCGAATGCCACAACCTGGGAAGACTTTAAAGAACTGATCAGGGAGGAGTACTGTCCTCGGGATGAAGTCCAGAAGTTGGAAAACGAATACTACGACTTGAAGATGGTTGGATCTGAAGTCGAAGCGTATGTGAAGCGATCGTATGAACTGGCCGACATGTGCCCGAACTTGTCCCGGCCTATGTCTCGGAGGATTGAGTTATTCATCAAAGGGTTGCCTCCGCGCGTGAAGAGCTTGGTCACTGCAGCCGATCTCAATGATTTGACACAGATCGTTCGTCTGACTCATAAGATTGTGGACCAAGAGGTGGAAAACGATTCGTTACCTCCGCGTATTTCGGCCGCTACTGCTGCTACACCCACTGCCACTGCGTCCGCTAATGATAACAAGCGGAAGTGGGGTGATTATGAAAAAGCATCCAGTGCTGGCCAGACTCAGAAAAGGCCAGACAACAGCAACCGCAACATCAGCCAGTCGTCTTCTGTCAATCAAGGCCAGGGAAGTGGCCACAGCCAGGGTTCTTATGCAGGGAGAAAGCCACGGTGTAACAAATGTGGCTATCATCATTGGGGGCCGTGTGGTCGGACGTGTAACAAGTGTGGTAAGCCAGGCCATGAGGCCAGGGATTGTAGGACCTCACAACCCAAACACCAGCAACCACAGAACCAACAAAACCAGAGACAACAGGGACAGCCACCTCAGCAGAACCAAGGTTTCAGGAAGGGGTGCTATCAGTGTGGTGACGAGGGCCACTTTAAGCGGGATTGCCCTCAGTTAAACCAGAACGCCAACGACAACAACCGCCCAAATAATAACAATGCTGGGAACAACAACAACAACAACAACAACAACAACGGCAACAACGGGGGTAATGGTGCTCGGGGCAGAGTGTTTCAGCTTGGAGCAGGGGATGCTAGGAATGACGGCAACGTTGTAACTGGTACGTTTCCTGTTAACAATCGTATTGCTTCTGTATTATTTGATTCGGGTGCCGATTGGAGTTATGTGTCCCTAGAGTTTAGTCAACGATTAGGGATAACCCCAACACCTTTAGAAGTTAAACAGGTAGTAGAACTAGCAGATGGTAAAACGATAGAAGCCTCGAACGTCCTTTTCGGGTGCAAACTAGATCTCGTGGGTCAGGTGTTTGATATTGACCTCCTTCCCGTTACGCTCGGTATTTTCGATATAGTGGTAGGCATGGATTGGTTGTCCAAGCACCAAGCAGAAATTTTGTGTAAAGAGAAGATCGTGCGTATCCCTCTCCCTGACGGGGATTCACTGTTAGTTCAAGGGCATCGTAGTGGGGCGATGGTTGGGATTATCTCGGCCATGCGTGCACAGCAGTATCTACAAAAGGGGTATCCAGCAATGTTAGCGTTAGTTACCAACGCTCAGTCTGAAGAGAGTAAGATTGAGGATCTACCAGTGGTGCGAGAATTCGCTGATGTATTTCCAGAGGAGCTACCAGGGTTACCTCCTCACCGTCAAGTAGAATTTCAGATTGATCTTGCACCGGGAGCGGCTCCAATTGCTCGAGCTCCTTACCGGTTAGCACCAGGAGAGTTACAGGAACTGTCTAATCAACTGCAGGAGTTGTTGGACAGGGGCTTTATTCGACCCAGTTCTTCGCCTTGGGGAGCCCCAGTTCTGTTCGTAAAGAAGAAAGACGGGTCATTCCGTATGTGTATCGACTATCGAGAGCTCAACAAGGTGACCATTAAGAACCGCTATCCGTTACCACGCATCGACGACTTGTTTGACCAGCTGCAAGGGTCAAGTTTCTATTCCAAGATCGACTTAAGATCAGGTTATCACCAGGTAAGGGTTAGGGAAGAGGATGTTCCCAAGACAGCTTTTCGAACGCGCTACGGACACTATGAGTTTTTGGTCATGCCGTTTGGATTGACTAATGCACCAGCGGTTTTCATGGATCTCATGAACCGCGTATGTAAGCCTTATCTCGATGAATTCGTTATAGTATTCATCGATGACATCTTAGTCTATTCGAAGAACAAGGAAGATCACGAGCGTCACCTATGTCTCATCTTGGAACTTTTGAGAAGGGAACAACTGTATGCGAAGTTTTCTAAGTGCGACTTTTGGATTCGAGAAGTGCATTTCCTTGGGCACGTTGTTAACGAGAAACGGATACATGTGGATCCTGCAAAGGTGGATGCAGTTAAGAATTGGGCAGCACCAAAGACTCCGTCTGAAGTGCGGCAATTTCTTGGTCTCGCAGGGTATTATCGTAGGTTCATTAAAGATTTCTCAAAAATCGCGCAACCCCTCACCTTACTGACACAGAAGAACACGGCTTACTCTTGGGGAACGAAGCAGGAAGAGGCCTTCCAATTGTTAAAACAGAAACTTTGCAGTGCACTGATTCTGTCGCTACCAGAGGGAACCGAAGATTTTGTGGTTTATTGTGATGCTTCGATTCAGGGTCTCGGTTGCGTGTTGATGCAATGCGAGAAGGTGATAGCTTATGCTTCTCGTCAGCTGAAGGTGCACGAGAAGAACTACACGACACACGACTTGGAGTTAGGAGCGGTGGTATTTGCGTTGAAGATTTGGAGGCACTATCTGTACGGTACCAAATGCACCATCTACACCGACCATAGGAGTCTCCAGCACATCTTCGACCAGAAAGAGTTGAATATGCGACAACGACGATGGGTGGAATTATTGAACGATTATGAATGTGCCATCAAGTACCATCCGGGCAAGGCGAACGTTGTAGCTGACGCCCTCAGCAGAAAGGATAATGCACCTAGGCGTGTGCGAGCATTGCAACTCACGATCCAGTCCAACCTTCCTTCCCAGATACGAGACGCTCAGTTAGAAGCGTTGAAACCAGAAAATGTTAGAGCTGAAGCTTTACGTGGCTCGAGGCAACGACTAGAACAAAAGGGAGACGGCGCTTACTACGTAACCGGACGCATTTGGGTCCCATTCTTTGGCAACTTACGGGAACTTGTAATGGAAGAGGCACATAAATCACGTTACTCTGTACATCCTGGATCAGATAAAATGTACCATGACTTGAAAACTACCTACTGGTGGCCCAGCATGAAGGCGCATATAGCAACCTACGTCAGCAAATGTTTGACTTGTGCTAAAGTCAAAGCAGAACATCAAAAGCCCTCAGGTCTACTGCAGCAACCAGAAATACCCACCTGGAAGTGGGAACAGATCGCTATGGATTTTGTGACAGGGTTGCCCAGAACTCAGACTGGGAATGACACTATCTGGGTGATTGTTGATCGCCTCACGAAATCAGCACACTTCTTAGCAATCAAGGAAACAGACAAGTTTTCTCAATTGGCAGCAATCTACCTTAAGGAAGTGGTCTCTAGGCATGGGGTGCCAACTTCTATCATCTCAGACCGTGATCCGCGTTTCACTTCAGAATTATGGCAGTCAATGCATAAATCGTTTGGTTCCCAACTCGACATGAGTACCGCTTATCACCCACAGACGGATGGTCAAAGCGAGCGCACCATCCAAACCCTCGAAGATATGCTTCGAGCATGCGTACTCGACTTTGGGAAGGGATGGGAGAAGTATCTACCGTTGATAGAATTCTCCTACAACAACAGCTACCATTCAAGCATTAAGGCAGCTCCGTTCGAAGCACTGTACGGACGGAAATGTCGCTCACCTCTCTGTTGGCATGAGGTGGGTGACAGCCAGATCACAGGCCCTGAGTTTGTCCTTGAAGCATCAGAAAGCATCGTGCAGATCAGAAATCGTATGGCCGCAACCCGCGATCGTCAGAAAAGCTACGCTGACAAGCGTAGTAAACCACTGGAATTTGAAGTTAATGACCGCGTTATGTTAAAGGTTTCACCCTGGAAGGGTGTGGTGCGTTTTGGGAAACGCGGCAAATTATACCCTCGTTATGTAGGACCCTTCAAAATTGTGGAACGGATTGGAAAGGTGGCCTACAGGTTGGAATTACCGGCTGAGTTGGGTAATGTCCATGATGTATTTCACGTATCACAGCTAAAGAAGTGTTTGGTTGATGAAACACTAGTAGTACCATTCCAAGAGCTAAAGATAGATGACAAATTGCAGTTTGTCGAAGAACCAATTGAGATTATGGATCGGGAGGTTAAAGTTCGTAAACACAGCCGTATACCGATTGTGAGAGTTCGTTGGAACTCAAGACGTGGTCCAGAGTTCACGTGGGAACGCGAGGACCAGATGAAACTTAAGTACCCACATCTGTTCCCCGAAGACCAGTCTAAACCTAGCGAACCTAATGTTGATGCAACTAGCGAATTTCGGGACGAAATTCCCATTCAAGTTGGGGAGGATGTGACACCCCAGGAAAACCAGCAAACGATATAACCTACCTAGCTTTAACTTATCTAACTTCTCAGTGAGTGCGTACCAAATTTCGGGACGAAATTTCTTTTTAGTTGGGGATACTGTGACAACTCGTATTTCGAACCCACTTTTGTGTAACGTAACGTGATTATGTGAACATTAGTAATAACGTGATATATGTGAAATTGTGATATGTTTATATGTTGCATGATTAGACCGTACATAACCCACTCGATTACACAATTTACCTCGGCCCACTCGGTTTACACTCACTTGGACTCGAGATCAAGGATGACTCGATAATGGGTTCGGCCCATTCCCAACACACAAAAACACGACACCCTTGGGGGTGTTCCCTCATTCTCGCAAGCTCACACAAGTTACACAAACCCTAGAACTCTTGCATTCCCTCTCGACTCGGAACAAAGGCAGCCGACACCCCTTTCGCGAAGCTTGTAGTTCGGATTAATCATCTTTAAGCATCTCGGTTAGTGTTCATGTTTATCGATTACCTGTTGAATGATGTTGTGAAGTGTGTGTTACAATAATCATACATGTTAATCTAGGGTTCTTGTTAGTATGATTGTGGTGTTCATGTTATTCGGTTCATGATAGGGTTAACTATGAGTATATAAGGTTGCATGATGTAGAACTGAATGGATAAGTGTAACCGGCTGTGATGTTATGATTTGGGAATATGATTTAGGTTGCTTGATAGTCTATGAAATCGATTGTCACATGATCCGATCCACTGTTCTTGATGATAATGGTATGAACATGCATGAATCTTGGTTAAAAACTGTTGTTTGATCCGTATGAATGCCATTGAAAAACTGTTAATTGATCCTGATTGAACTGCCAAATTTGTGCATAATCTATTACGGAATTTAGAAGCTACAAATCAGGAAGCCAATTACACCGGGTAGCGACAAGAGGTTGCGAGTCGGGAACACCTAGTCTCGAGTCAAGAGCTCACACCGACACACAGCAGCACAACTCGAAACCGTGGTTGCGAGTCCAGTTGCGACTCGAAACCGACACAAAACAGCATGAACCGAAACCACGGTTGCGAGTCCCGTTGCGACTCGAAACCGGACCATGACAAACCGAAACGACCCTTGTTGCGACTCAAGACCTTCCTTCGTTGCGACTCGAAAACTCGACTCGAGACCATGTAACCGTACACGCTGATATTGGGCCTGCAGACTATCACGAGCCCAACTGATTGGGCTGAACACTTGGACTATGCTTGTTATGTAACTGTTTACGCTGATACCTATACGATGATGAATACTTGTACAACCTGTTACAATACGTGTAGAACCCACGTGCAATACTTGAATACGAATCTGATTGGTATGATAACTTTGGTAGGACGTGGTTGATCGCTTTTTAACTTAATTGAACTGTGTGTATCATACCGAGCAATCCCAGGTGAGTTCATTGCATTTTCTCAAGCATGCGTCCCGGTGGTTTGGGACAACTAGTAAACATTTGGACGGGAAACATTGGGTAAACAACTTAATCGGTTTTGGTCATTGCCTGGAGGGCATTGGGGGTAATTAGTTGATAGCGCTATTAGGTACTAATTATCTGGGTTTCACTATGGTTGTTTAGAGGCACACTCCTCGGTTACGTAAGGGCGTTTTCCCTAGGGTAACTAACTGAACAACATAGTGGGTTGCTAAGAGGCACACTCCTCGGTTACGTAAGGGCGTCGTCCCTAGGGTAACTAACATGAGCAACAACGTAACACAACAGTGAATCGTATTAACATATATCTGGTAACACAACTCATGTACAAACCTTGAACTCACCAGCGTAGTCTGACACACTTGTCTGCATGCTTGTAGGTCATTAACACTTGGGACATGGATTTGCTATCTGGGAGTGCTGGAGTGGTCATGGATCGAGGCTCTTGGATTTATTTACATCGGATACTTTGGTTTTAAGTATTATGAAACAATTGCTAAACAACTTATTATATGCTTCCGCTACACGATACTTTGGGAATTGACACTATATTTTATTTAAGTATTTACTATTGGTTCAATATGATTGGTGGCTCAAACTCTGATGCGTAACACGCCTCGCGGGGGTTCTCGCTGGTGGAATTATTGGGGGTGTTACAAGTTACAGGGTGCTACTTGCTTCTCGAAGATCGACCTTCGTTCTGGGTATCATCAACTTCATGTGCATGAAGAGGATATTCCCAAGACAGCATTCCGCACTCGATATGGGCATTATGAGTTCGCAGTCATGCCATTTGGTTTGACCAATGCTCCTGCTGTTTTCATGGACTTAATGAATAGGGTTTGTAAGCCTTATTTAGATAAGTTCATCATCGTTTTTATTGACGATATCTTGATTTATTCTAAGACGCGAGCTGATCACGAGCGCCATCTTCGTCTTACTCTGGAACTCCTAAAGAAAGAGCAACTTTTTGCCAAGTTCTCCAAGTGTGAATTTTGGCTTAAGGAAGTTCAATTTTTGGGACATATTGTCAACGAACAAGGTATACATGTAGATCCCTCCAAGATCAGTGCGATTAAGGATTGGGATACGCCTACTACTCCTACTGAGGTTCGTTCTTTTCTTGGTCTTGCGGGTTATTACCGCCGCTTCATCGAGAACTTCTCAAAGATTGCAGTTCCTCTAAATGCTCTAACTCAGAAGAATAAACCCTTTGAATGGGGTTCTAAGCAAGAAGAAGCATTTCAGACCTTGAAGCAGAAGCTTTGTGATGCACCTATTCTGACTTTGCCTGAAGGCAATGATGATTTTGTTGTCTACTGTGATGCATCGAAATTGGGTCTTGGCTGTGTTCTGATGCAAAGGAATAAAGTCATAGCCTACGCATCAAGACAATTGAAGGTACATGAGAGAAACTACGCCACTCATGATCTTGAGTTGGGTGCAGTTGTCTTCGCTCTCAAAATCTGGAGACACTATTTGTACGGTACAAAATGCGTGGTTTTCACTGACCACAAAAGTCTTCAGTATATCTTCAATCAGAAAGAACTCAACATGAGGCAAAGACGTTGGGTCGAACTCCTAAACGACTATGATTGTGAAATTCGCTACCATCCTGGTAAAGCGAATGTTGTGGGTGACGCATTAAGTCGTAAGGAACGTATTATGCTTCATTGTGTTCGTGTTCAATCTGCTGTTCAAGCTCGATCTGATATCCAAGCATGCATTACTCAGGCTCAACAGGCTTGTGTTTCACAAGACTTGATGGGTAAGGAATTATCCTATCACATTAAGCCTGATCTTGTGCTGAAGGAAGATGGATCATATTATTTCATGGACCGTTTGTGGGTCCCAAGCCAAGATGATCTTCGCACTTTGCTTATGGATGAAGCCCATAAGTCTCGTTATTCTATTCATCCTGGCTCAGACAAAATGTATAAGGATCTTCGTACTCAGTATTGGTGGCCTGGTATGAAGAAAGACATTGCCTTGTACGTTTCAAAGTGCCTTACTTGTCTCAAGGTCAAGGCTGAACACCAGCATCCTTATGGTCTTTTGGAGCAACCTGAGATCCCAGTTTGGAAATGGGAAAACATTGCTATGGATCTCATTACCAAACTCTAGATACGTTGGACCATTCAAGATCGTCGAAAGAATCGGTAAGGTAGCCTACAGACTTGCATTACCTCCCGAACTTGGAAGTGTTCATCCAACTTTCCACGTATCCAATCTCAAAAAGTGTTTAGCTGATGAGAACCTCCACATACCACTTGACGAAATCCGTGTTGATAAAACACTACATTTTGTTGAGAAACCTGTGGAAATTATGAATGAAGTCAAATGGCTTAAACGCAAGCGCATTCCGTTGGTTAAAGTTCGCTGGGAATCTAAACGTGGACCTGAGTTTACTTGGGAACGTGAAGATCAAATGAAGGCGAAATATCCACATTTATTCTCACGAGTTTCCTCTAAACAAATTTCGGGACGAAATTTCCACAAGTAGGGGAGACTGTGACATCTGTGCTTGTAATCATTGTAAACAGTTCAGTTATCAATGAAATAAAGTTATTTGATCCCTATGTTTGTTTGTTTATGTTTGATGTTTTTTTATGTTTTGACTTTTATTCGATTTCAAACTCTATATCGCTTTCTGGAGAATTATACACAAACTAGTGCGTAAACGCAATCAGTTTATCGCGAAAAATACTCCGGAACATCAATTTATGCTTAACATACCTTAAATAACCTTTACATAACTTAGAAATAAGTTTCGAAGGCTTTGGTATGGCAAAATCTAGTTAATTCGCTTACAGGGACTAAAATTGACAAACTGCGAAAGTATGCCAATCTGAACTGTAACGAACATTCCGGAACATGATCATAAGTTAAACACACCTTAAATATCCTTTACATAGCTTAGAAATAGGCTTTGAGGGGTTCGGTGTGCTAAAATAAACTTTTGGGTCATTCAAGGACTAAAAGTGTCAAAAAGTGCATAAGTTTGCATTTTCGCGCGTAACTTACGTTCTGAATACATCCGGACATCCAAAAATTTATGTAAGCATTAAAATATTATGTTTTAGTGTTTGGCTTGTCAAAAATCTATTCGTCGCGCAATTTGGACCGTTTTTGCTTCCATTACGACTTCCGTCGTAATTAACCGAACAACGCAATCGTACGGCCAAACGAACCGACATCCGACGTATTTTTGAGCATGTTTTATGTTCCCTATACTTTAACATCCTTGTAGAGCTTAGAAATGGGTTTGACGGGTGTTAGAAGTGCCAAAACTCGACTATACGCGCACAGGGACCAAAACTTCCAAAATGCAAAATCTGCTGGTCTGCAGGGTCCTTACGGACCGTATGGGTATGCTTACGGTCCGTAAGCCATGCCCAGATCAGCAGAATTGCATTCCAGCCATTTCCAGCTGTTACCCACCCTTGCACATGGTTTTGTTGAGTCTATGGGCTGGTTTAGGGGCCCCCATAGTTTTCTAAAACTATGGGCTTGATGTGTACGGCTAGGATTGAATCTCGGATTACGAGGAACGATCTTAACAGCTCTACCAAATCTATAAATACCCCCCAACCCCATTCACTCAAACCCACTTGATTTTTCTGAGATTTCTCTAAGTTGAAGTGTAACCACTTCATACCTGAGAATACTTGGAAAGATCAATCTTGCGGGGACCTTCTGTAAGTTTTCTTTCGCGTTTTTTGTTCATTTTAGCGTTAAAGTCAAGCTGTGTTTGACTTTCTGCATTGACCAGTTTATGGTCAACGCGAAGTTCGTTTGAACTTCATAACGTGAGCGTAATCACGATGGTTATAGTCCCTAGTGACAATACCTACTGATTACCACGTTATCTAGGCTCAGTGACGAGTCGTAGTTTCGGCCAAAATGCGTTTTCTCGCGTATTTTGTAACCAAACTACTCTAGGGTATTAAAACCGTCTGTTTTAATACCAAACCTGTTTTCTAACTTTACTAAACATG
Organism: Helianthus annuus; assembly: GCF_002127325.2. NCBI lineage: Eukaryota > Viridiplantae > Streptophyta > Magnoliopsida > Asterales > Asteraceae > Helianthus > Helianthus annuus. The sequence continues at coordinate 63,458,512 of NC_035448.2, forward strand.
TTCTAGCATGTTTAGCTTGTCGCTTTTAGTTTTGTGCTTATTTAGGGTCGTAAGGTAAGCGATCTAATCAATCGCTTATGCCTACGAACCCGACCCATTTGGTCAATCATTAGGATTCGACCAAACATATTAGGTAACCATAGTTGTATAGGGAATAACCTTCCGAGGTTATACCTCATGGTCACATCGTTTAACTAGTTGTATGATAGGTAATGTATGTGCCTTAGGTAAATTACCAAAATACCCTTTTTACGCCAAAATTCATTTTAAGCCTATGTAACATAATTTTTGGTATCTAAACTGATTTTACAACAATATTAAACATGTTAAGGCATATCTTGTTTATCATAGGGCTTGTTAGGCATTCCAAACGCGTTTTACGCGAACGACGCGTTAAAGTAGCATAAGCTACCTAAGCGGGTCGTAACGGGTCAAAAGCACTTAGGATAAGTTTCGTTTTAGTACGTAGGCTTTGTCAGACCATATTACATAAGTTCCCACACTTATTTGGTTTACAAAACCTCGTACTACCCGATCCTCCGATAGGTCCGTTTATTAATGTAGATACCTATATAGGTGCCGTTTGATTCCGTGATCTTCTAGCATTGCTTGGTGGTTATCTTATAAATTGATGTTCATTAGTACATGATTTCATTATGTTTTGCTATGTATGTTTAATTAACATGCTAGCACATTGTTTTACACCACATTTCTTTTGCTATGTATGTTTACTTAACATGCTAGCACATTGTTTTACATGACATTTTCATGCTATGTATGTTCACCATACTTAGTACACTTGTTTTACATGACATTTCACGCTATGTGTGTACATTTGATTACATACTTAGTGCATTGTTTTTATATGCTTACATCTTGGGTATGACATTTGGTTTGTTTAAGTGGGACCATATACATTCATTAACTTTGATCACGCCGCTCGTTAGTAGGTAGTGGTACCATAGGAATTGACAACTCCCGTTCCTGACATCCTGGGTATGTTTGGATGAAAGGAATGACCGAATTCGATTTAAACATAAAAACCGATAGACCTTTAATTTGTTTAAAGGTTTATCACCACAGTCACAAGGCTTGAATGTATGCATTTTCACAATACCGCATAAATGTTTGTATTCAGTATAACATGCATCTCCACAAAACATAACGTTGATTTAAACTGAGTTTTACTTCAATACTTTGTTTTGTGCATTTTTTTCACCTATGGTTTAGTTGATACATATTTCACTTACCATACATGACATTTTGTTCACACATGACATGATTGACATTGACATAGACATTTTGACATTGTTACACACATTACATGATTTACACTTGACGTTAGATATGTTTTTTCACATAAACATTTTGACATTTGGTTAAACATAAACATGTTTACATTGGTGGTTTGTTTGGGTAAGTGAATTAAGTAACGAGGCGTGTGTAATATGATACAAACATGGTGGATACGCCGCTGGTACTTCCTATATATAAGTGTTTGTATGATATTACGCATCGCAGCGTTGTTTAAATCATTTCAGTTTAGCTATATAACATATTTTTCACAATACATTGTTTTACAAACAACTTGTTTTATACAACTTATTTTACTTGGTTATTCATTTAACCATACATTATTCTTTCAAAAATACATATCTACCATCGTTTTTCAAATGATTTACAAACAGTACAATCAACAAGGTTCATGACTACATTTCATTAAACATTTTTCTAAAACCTAAGTCATGGATCCTATTTTCACAAAACCTATGTATCTCACATGCATTTTTATGCTGACGTACCTATTTTCACATGTGTTTCAGGAGCAAATGCATAGGATGATCGCGATACACTAGGGTGGACTTGGGCCTTAGTGACGATAAAATGGAACTAGACTAGTTAAAACTTGTTATGTACTTTGTTTCTTTTTATTTTAAGACAATGTAACCTGTTGGTTCTTGTTTCAAAACAATGTATTCCACCCTTGGGTGATGAATAAAATATTATTTAAATTACCTTGGTTGTGGAACAATAATTCTGTTACAACACTCCCCGACGTTTCCGCCACGATTTGATGTTTTACGTGGTCGGGGTGTGACACCAGATCCTTGGGTTTAACCCCAGTTATTTGGGCTTGACCCCAGTTCCGCCTGTAGCGCACGATGATCCTGGTATAGTTCAAGGCATTGGGACCAGTACTCGCTTTAGGGGCTGATAATTCCATTGTACTGGCTATACCCAGGATCCTACGTATAATGGTAGACGTACCATACATCCGTTCCTAAGGTTTCTAACGTTTTCACGTTAGCTAAGGTTTTGGCATTATCATGTCACTAAGTTTGGATAGTCGCCAGTTAGGGCCATACGCCAGTTTACATACGATCCTTAGGCTTGTCCCAAGTTATCCTTGGGCTTGTCCCCAGTTATCCTTGGGCTTGTCCCTAGTTATCCTCGGGCTTGTCCCCAGTTATCCTTGGGCTTGTCCCCAGTTATCCTTGGGCTTGTCCCCAGTTATCCTTGGGCTTGTCCCTAGTTGCTAACTCTTATCTTATATTGGCTTAGTCCCAAGTTATGCTCTATTTCAGGTCCTTGAAGTTAAACAACTAAGGATCCTTGATCCTTATTTCTCTCTAAGGTTTATCTTATAGTTATCCTGATTATGGTTAGGATCCTAACTTGGATCCTCAGGTATGATCCTTAATTGTTTTTAATTCTATTCATTTTTTCGTTGAGTAACCCTTGAAATTTGACAACTAATCTTGTAATCCTTAAAATGTATACTACTTTTTGGGATTTTTCAACTATAGGATATTTGATCAAGGATCATATCCTGAATGTTTTCAATCTGACTTATTTAAAACTGCTGATTTAATAAGTGTATACCAAAACAATTGAGAATCAAAGGAACTAAAAGGATAACAACACAAGATAAGCGACAAAAGATTAGGATTTTATTTATTAACAAAAAGACTAACCCTTAAAAGGTTGTCAAAATTACCTACCCCAAGCATCTACCAGCAATACGTGGCCCGTCCGTTGGGGTAGCTAAAGGGTGTCCATGATAATAGGTTTGAAGTTGTGCAGGAACATAAAGGCGGCAGGATCACAATGGTTTCATCCCCCAAACAGAGGATCCCTCCACCATTTGCAATCCTGCCTATTGTCTGAAGGATCCTAGATCCTTAAACCTAAAACTATTGTTCGAAATACAAACCATCAAATTGTTCAACAAAACAAACCACCATCAAACAAAAAAAAATGGGCTCCGGTTATGTCTAGAAGTTTCCTTCATCGCCCAATCCTGCAGCCTAGACCTTTGCTGCATCACCACCTCCGGCTCCACTTGCTTCACCGCCTTCACCCTTGCCTCCAGCCTCAATGGTCAGGATCTCCTCAGCCTCTTCTTCATCCTCTAGTTCAGCCAGCCTTGCCTTCCAGCCCTCCACATCCCAGGTGCTCTTGTCAAAAGCAGGATCCTGGCTTCAAGGGCCATTTGCAGCTTGGTCTTGTACATTGCTAGGGCGGCGGAGACCTTGGCATCTTCGGTGATCTCGTGCCTCTCATAGTCAAAGTTGATCAAGACCTTGGCCGTTTTGTTTCTGGCGTTCTGGAGATCCTTCTGAAGATCAGCTATCTTGAGGTCCTTCAGCACTGCAACCTGTTGAAGATAAGCAATCTTGCTATCCTGATCCTCATCATGGCCAACATAGGTCTCAATTTCAGCAAATTTCTGCAAAGAGGACAAAGGATAGGGTTAGAACCAAATGATCCTCATATCAGCAGGATATAGGAGCAGGGATGGTGATCCTTACCTCATTGAAGTAATCGAGGAATTGTTGGCGGATCAAGGGGAGACCTTGCAGATCCTCAGCTTCGGAGGCCTTTCTCTTCTTGCCTCCCTTTCCTTTGAGGGGTGCCTTGGGGATCGAAGTTGATGGGCTGGTAGGAGCTTTTCTCTTGGAGGATCTAACGGTGGTGAGATCGGTGACGCTGAACTTTGAAGCAGACTTGGTGGATTTTCCAGCACCTACACAACCAAAACAAGATAAGTATCTTAATTTCACTTGTATTTCATTATTTATTTGAATTATTAAGCAAGGATACTTACTTGACATTGTCACAGAACCAGAGGATACTTCCTGAGAATCTTGGGCGGTAGTCTTGAAAGTTCTTGTTTCAGGGTCAAGTCTCTTGAAGGCCAAGAGTCTCTCTTTAGCAGTAGGAGTCAATCTGAGGTGTGAAACGGAGATAGCTGCACAGCAAGAAAACAAAACAATATCACTGATCCTCATATTATAAAGTTCTCTGGTGATCCTTCTCAGGATCGTCCATCCTACCATAGGTAGCCCACTCCTTGGGTAGATACTTCCCATCAGGGATAGAATCTCTCCTGACAAAAAAGAAGCGCCGCTTCCAGTTGGTATCGTTTTTGGTAGCCTTGAAGATCGGATGCTCCTCCCCAGGTTTTCGTTTGAACAGGTAACGATGGGAACCAAAGGTGGTCAGATCATACAGTTCTCCCAACTCAGCCATGCCCAAATCTATCCCCTCCTGCTCGATGATCCTTTCAAGGGTATATAAAACCCTCCAGATCATCGGCATGGCTTGGATGTAAGATATGCCGGTCAGGGAAAAGAAGGATTGGGTGAAAGCTGGAAAGGGATATGTGTAACCTATGGTGAATGGGGTGACAGGAAACGCAACCCAGTTATCAGAAATGTGATCGCTGAGGGCGTTGGGATCAAAGGATTTGAAAACCGTGTTCGCCGGGAAGCAGTAGCGGATCCTATCGATTTGTGGATCGGAGAAGCAACATCGTTCTTTTATGGAATCTTCAATGATTCCTTGGCTTTTTAGCGGGCTGTTCTTCGTGTGATCCTTAGAAGGGGAGTTTCGGAGAAACATTTTGGTAGAATAATTGAAAGGGAGGAAAAACAGAGCAAGCAAAGAGAGAAGATGAAGGGGAGAATACCTGTTTGATCTTCTGAATACGGTTATAAAGGGAGTAACTCTGGAATTTAAATGCATATGATCCTATCTCTATCTCCTATTTATAATGATGATTCTGCAGGGGTGTCACTTATGTGACGTCATAATGCAACGGATAGTTCGATATCAACGGCTATATATCCGTTGAGTTTGTTGCAGATAAGATCAAGAAAACATAACTCGTCAATTTTGCATTTTACTCCTTATATTTTGGGGGCAATTGTTAGGGGAGGATTTTCTAACAATTAGTGATCCTTATCCTAATAAGTGATCCTTACTTCTGTGACAGATAGTGATCCTCAGAAGAGCTTCAGGATCAGGATCATGGATCACCCTAAGGATCCTCATACTAACGATTGGCTGTTTGTGTTTCGTATTGTTTTGCAGGAGTATTGAGCTTGACTTGGTCTTGGCAATGTTACTATGGAATATTCCACGAGTATTTCGCACACGTTTGAATGAAAATGGACGTTGTGGAGAACGTAGTAGCATGGCACAAAAGTCGGACAGTTAGTTAGCTTAGTTAGCTTTCATTTTTAAAGGGGTGACGAGCTAATTTAGAACACTTAGCTATTTTCGGTTACACACACACTCTCGTGCAATTGCAGTCTCAAAGCTCTCAACAAACACTTAACAATTCCTACACTTTTACACGATTAACCATAGTGATCCTTGTACTTAGCTCGTCACTATCCGAAGTTGTAAACTTTTATTGATTTATTTGAGCTTGGTGATCGGTAGTTTCCATCACCCGAGGTTTTTTATGCCGGAGATCATTCATTGATCAAGGGCTTTTTCCTCGTATAAATCCTTGTGTCATTTGTGCAATTTACATTGAAGTGATCCTTATTATTGTTCTTCATTTCAAGCATCATTCCCCGTAACTAGGAGTTTGGTTGCATTATCCTTGTGTGATTTTTGACCAAAACAATAGAGGGTCTTCATTCTTATCAAAAATTTTATGTTATAGATTGCTTATCCTATTGCAATGTTATCCTTGGCAAGCCATGGATACATGACATGAAGGCAGTCCCATCTACATACTACCAATGTGTAAAGCTTCCTAGTCCATGAGGGGTGGTGAAGATTGAGAGTGATCAACAAGAAGCTAAGAATTGCTACACCTCATTAATGAAGCCAGCCACAAAACCAAGGGAGCAATAGCAATTAAAGAATCCTCCAAGAGATGTCTTGGAGGCAAGGGAACGGGATGTGAAAGAAATCCTTATGGATCCTCAGGATACTGAATCCAAGACCTTCATAGGATCAGGGATCCTCAACAACATTGAACGGGATTTAATATCCTTCCTAAGGAAGAGAAAAACTACGTTTGCCTGGAAGCATGAAGATATGACAGGTATCTCTAAAGATATAATTACTCACAAACTTGGCATTGATAGGTCATTCAAACCAATACATCAAAAAAGGAGGAAGTTTGCACCTGAAAGGAATGCCATTATCCAGGAAGAGGTAGATAAGCTGCTCAGAGAAGGTATGATAAGAGAGGTTAAGTATCCAAGGTGGTTAGCCAATGTGGTTGTTGTTCAAAAGAAAAATGGAAAGTGGAGGGTATGTGTCGATTTTACTGATTTAAACAAGGCATGTCCCAAGGATCCTTTCCCATTACCTCACATTGACTCCATGGTGGATGCTACAGCGGGTCATGAGTTGTTGACTTTTATGGATGCTTCATCTGGATTTCAACAAATTCAAATGGAACCATCTGATCAAGTGGATACATCCTTTATGACCCCAACTGGTATATATTGTTATATTGCTATGCCATTTGGACTAAGGAAGGCAGGTGCTACTTATCAAAGGCTAGTCAATATGATGTTTAAGGAACAAATTGGACACACTATGGAAGTCTATATAGATGACATGGTGGTTAAGTCCAAGAAAGCTGAGGATCACCTTAGAGACTTGGAGGAAGCATTCGATATCCTTGACAAATTTAATATGAATCTAAATCCTTCCAAGTGTCACTTTGGTGTTAAAGTAGGTAAATTCCTAGGCTATATGGTAACAAAAAGAGGTATTGAGGCAAGTCCAGAGCAAATCAAGGCAATTGTGAACACAAAATCCCCTGCCAATGCAAAGGGTGTGCAAAGATTGACAGGGAGGATCGCAGCCTTGAACAGGTTCATATCCAAGTCATCAGAAAAGTGCAAGGAATTCTATGACATTTTGAGAAAGAACAAGAAATTTGAATGGACTGAAAAGCATGAAAATGCTCTCAAAGCTCTTAAGGATTACCTATTCTTAGCTCCTGCCTTGATGAAACCAGAAAAAGGGGATGTATTATCCTTATATCTAGCGGTATCCTCTAAAGCAATAAGTGCAGTCCTTGTTATGGATCGCGAAGGTACACAACATCCTGTTTATTATGTAAGTAAGATTTTGCTTGATGCTGAATCCAGGTATTCACATTTAGAAAAACTTATCCTTGCTTTGATTATGGCTTCTACTAAATTAAGACATTATTTTGAAACTCATGCCATTATTGTTAAGACTAACTTTCCAATTAAGAATGTTCTCAGGAAACCTGAAATGTCAGGAAGGATGTCTAAGTGGGCAGTGAAGCTCAGTGCTTATGATATAAGATACGAGCCTAGAACTGCCATTAAATCCTAAGCCTTAGCTGACTTTGTGGCAGATTTCAGTAGTGACTTGCAAAGGGAAGCTGAGTTAGAAGTCCAACAGCTTGAAGAAACTAAGGATCCCTGGATACTCTTCACTGATGGAGCCTCTAATGTCAAAGGAACTGGACTTGGAATACTACTAAAATCGCAACAGGGGGACATAATACCCCACTCTATAGCTTGTGAGTTTCAAACTACTAATAATGAGGCTGAATATGAAGCCTTGATAGCTGGTTTGCAAATTGCCAAGCATATGAGGATCAGGTATCTTGAGGTACTTGTAGATTCATTGTTAATTACTAATCACTTTAATGGAACCTATGCTGTTAAAGGTGAAAAGTTAATCAAATACCTAGAGATAGTCAAGGAATTGGCACTCTCTTTTGTTTCTTTTAGTTTGACACAGGTACCCAGAGAAGAAAATGCAGAAGCTGATGCATTGGCCAATTTAGGATCATCCTTGAAGATCCCAGAGGACATCAAGAGGATCATGTAGCTATGGAGATAGGAGAGGATTCTGCAATCATCCCTAGTAATGATACACAATCTCATTCAGGATCATGGATCCTTCATATCATGAGATATATCCAGCATGAAGAGATCCCTACAGGGGAAAACCCCAGGGATTTCAAAATCAAGGTATCTCAATTTACAATATTGAATAACATGTTATATAAACGATCTCTTGAAGGACCATATCTAAGATGCATTGAGGATCCTGAAATTCAAGAAGTCCTAAAGGATTTTCATGAAGGATATTGTGGAAACCATACTGGGGGCAGGGCACTATTCTCAAGGATCCTTAGAACAGGATACTATTGGCCTACTATGAAGAAGGATGCTGTGGATTATGCCAAGAAGTGTGATCCTTGTCAGAGACATAGTAACATCCTTCACCAACCAGCAGAGCTCTTGCATCCTATATCCTCTTCTTGGCCATTCATGAGATGGAGAATGGATATAGTTGGTAAACTTCCCAAGGCACCTGGTGGAAAAGTGTTCATGCTTGCTATGACTGATTACTTCTCCAAGTGGATAGAGGCTGAAGCCTTTACTCAAGTCAAAGAAAAAGAAGTGATATTCTTTATTAAAAGAAATATTATTACTAGATTTGGTATCCCTTCTAAAATTTTTTGTGACAATGGATCCCAATTTATTGGGAGTTGAACTACTAACTTTTGTGACAGCTCTGGGATTAAGATGATAACATCAACACCAGTCCACCCACAAGCTAATGGTCAAGCAGAATCATCCAACAAGGTCATCATCAACAACTTGAAGAAGAAGCTTGGATCCAAGAAAGAAAATGGGCAGAAGAACTACCTTATGTACTATGGGCTGATAGGACAACTCCCAAGAATGCCACTGGTCAAATTCTATTTTCTTTAGTGTTTAGAGCAGAATCAGTGATCCCTACAGAGATGGTGGTTCCTACTGCAAGAACAAGCATCCGTGATCCTGAAGAAAATGCCGAAAACTTGGTTCAAGACTTGGATACCATAGAAGAACTTAGGGATTTGGCAAGGATAAGAATGGCTAGTTATCAACAAAGGATGGCCGGAGCCTACAACAAGAATGTCAGGATCAGGAAGTTCCAAGTTGGTGATATGGTGTTGAGGAAAGCATTTCAAAATACCACCAATCATGCTAGTGGCAAGTTAGCACCAAAGTGGGAAGGCCCTTACCTGATTGAAGTTGAAGTAGGAAAGGGGGCATACGATTGCTAACAATGGAAGGTGATTTACTACCAAGAGCTTGGAATGCTGTCCACTTGAAAAGATATTTCATGTAATAAGGATCCAGCATCCTCAACTGTTTCAGTGTCCAAAGTCCATGAAGGATCCTCAAAGGATAGGTGATCCTCATTCTGGTAATGATCTAATTCCAATCCATTTAATTCTTTAGTTATCTTATATACAAGGAGAAGGATCCTGCATCCTTTATCCTTCCTTCACTTAGTTCTGAGTTTTGCAGAATGTTGATATATCCTTAACAAAGGATTGAGTATCCACAGAAGTCTCCAGTTATTTGGGCTTGACCCCAGTTATTTGGGCTTGGCGCCAGTTATTTGGGCTTGACCCCAGTTTTTGGGCCTGTCCCTAGTATCGCCAGTAGCGCACGATGATCCTGGTGCAGTTCATGGCAATGGGACCAGTACTCGCTTTAGGGGCTGACAATTTCATTGTACTGGGTGCATTCAAGATCCTACGTATAATGGTAGACGTACCATACATCTGTTCCTAAGGTTTCTAACGTTTTCACGTTAGCTAAGGTTTTGGCATTTTCATGTCACTAAGTTTGGATAGTCGCCAGTAAGGGCCATACTCCAGTTTACACAAGATCCTTTGGGCTTGTCCCCAGTTTTTTGGGCTTGTCCCCAGTATATTGGGCTTGTCCCCAGAATTGTTGGGCTTGTCCGCAGTTGCTAACTCTTCTCTTATATTGGCTTAGTCCCAAGTTATGTTCCGTTTCAGGATTTTGAAGCTAAATAGCTAAGGATCCTTGATCCTATCCTTTTACTAAGGTTTGTCTTTTGGTTATCCTGGTTATAAATGTTAAAGGTTTAGGATCCTAACTTGGATTCCCAGGTATGATCCTCAATTACTTAGATTTCATACTTTATTTAATTAAGTGACCCTCATTCTTTGACAACATGATACATGATCCTTAAGTTACATCACCTTTTGAATTTTTCGATTAAAGGATATTTGTTCCTTGATCATATCCTAAATTTTTGACATAATTTATGAAACTTTTATTCTTTACTTATGAATTCAAACAAAATATGTCACAACAATTGAAAGATAAAGTTTTCACAAAAATTACAACACATGAAATAGCCAAAAGATTAAAGTTTTATTTATTCATTAAAGGTTAAACCCTTAAAAGGTTGTCAAAATTGCCAACCCAAGCTTCTACCAGCAAAACGTGGCCCGTCCACTTGGGTTGGCAAAGGGTGTACATATTAACAAGGTCTTAGTGCAGGAAATAAAGGCGGCAGGATAACAAGTGGTTTCATCCCCCAAACAGAGGATCCATCCACCACCCATTATCCTACCTATTGTCCAAGAAACCATGATCCACAACCCTAAAAACTATTGTTTAACTACAAACCAGCATTGTTCAGAAAACATCACAACCAAAAAACAACTACCAAATCATAAAAACGGGCTCCAGCCGCGTCTAGATAAATCCATCATGGCCCATTTCTGCAGCTCACACCTTCGCTGCATCACCATCACCATCACCTCCAGCTCTAGCACCACCAACCTGATCCTTAGCCCCTGATGTGCACAAAATGCAACACATAAATTACATCAATTGAGGCAAAAAAAACTAACCCTTTTTTAGTACTAATGTTGGAAAAAGTGTGCTTTTGTCTTCCTTGTATTTTCGGGATTAAATGAGCTCAAATAAACAAAAGAAGCAAAAAGGCAGCTAAATCTAACATAAATACAAGAAAAGGAACAAACGTGGCATGCCCGGCCTCCCCGACAGCATCTTCCCTAGTAAAACAAGAGAACAGAAGACTGAACACGCCCCGTGCTCAATGATCACGGGGGCGTGCACAAGTGTTAGCCGAAAAGACAAAGTTGTAGAAGCTTCTATCGCCCACCACGGGGTCGTGCTCAGCGGACACGGGGCCGTGGTCAACTCTATGATTCGCAGGATCTAGGGAAATCTTGATAGTACAGATACGCTTCTGCACACGGGGTCGTGCTCAGCGGACACGGGGGCGTGGTCAACTAATGCAGACAAACTGCGATTAATGAAGAAAGAGAGAAGGATGGACACGGGGCCGTGCCCAATGGACACGGGGCCGTGCCCGAGCTTCTGTTCAGCCTATAAATAGTAGTGCTTGGATCACTTGCAACTCATCCCTTGGCACACCACCTCTCTCACACTTCACCCACAACCCACCACCATCACAACACCATCATCCACCACCATCATCCATTGTCCATCATAGAGTGTGTGAGTCGTCTCGGGATCCAAGATTGATCGTAAGAGTTCTTGACAATCAAATGCCATGTTTTCCTAAGTCTCTTACATCACTTGGTGAAGACAAATGTTTAGTGTAATACTTTTTATTTTTAATCTTTTCGCACTTTTTATTTGGTTATGTATTAATGACTTTAATAACTAGTTTCTTATGTTGAAGGTGATTCTTCCTTATCGTTTGTCTGTGGTTTCTTGGCATTATTTTACTGTCTATATAAAATAAAAGATTTTCACCATTTATATCTCCACGGTCTATATGGAGATATGTTGGCTACCTGGTCGGGGGTTAAGGGAACGGTTTGGTAAGAGTCTTGCCATTTAGTAGGACCTCCTTCAATACCCACCGGTATTGGACGGCGGGGGTCCAAACTCTTTGATCCCCTCATAAGTTAAACTACTATTAAAATTTTAACCCGGCTACTTAGGACTGTTTCCCTGCTGACTCAGACTACTTAGCCGAGGGCAACATCACCTTCAAAAGAGGGGCCTACCACATTATGCATTAATAACTTAATTAATTATCTTTCAATAATCCGACCCTTTAGGATTGTATCCTTCCTGACTCAAACTTCTGGGTTGAGGGTAACGTCACCTTCAAAAGAGGGGCCTACTACAATAACTAAGATAATCTCTTAACAAGTGAAAAAGTGAGGAAATAATCAAAGGTTACACTACACACGAGTCGGATCCAAGTGATTCATCTTGTCTATCTGTTTTTACTTTTATTTTATTTTCCAGCATTTTAGTTAGTTTTATTTTTCTAGTTTAAAAATATTTTTCTAACTTTTTGATTTGATTAGACGTTGATGATAAACCGGTATTAAAAGCTCTTGTGTCCTTGGACGACCTCGGTATCTTACCAACACTATACTACGTTCACGATGGGTGCACTTGCCCATATGTGTGTTTAGTGTTAGTAAATGTCGTGTTTTATAAATTTAAAACTTGGCTAAAAAGTGTGAAAAGGGCTTAAAAATATATACCTAAATTATATACACACCAACACATCAAGTTTTGGCGCCGTTGCCGGGGACAAAAGGATTTTAAGAAAGTTGGGAATCAACGGCCTAATCATTTTTTTCTAAATTTTTCTGTTTTTTTTAGGATTTTCTTAATTTTCAGCTTCTGCAGAACTCAGCATGGGCCGTGCCCGCTGAACATGCCCCGTGCCCAATCTTTGGAACTGGCCCTCCTGTTTTAAGTCAGATAGTAAGCTGAACACGGGGCCGTGCCCACTCAACACGCCCCGTACCCAAGATTCAGTTACTGAAAACAGAAATGTAAGATCCCCCCGGTTGGTAATTTCTGACACAAACATGAGTGATACTGATATTTTTTTACTTTCGGCACTCTTATGGTGCGTGGTGTCAAATATGTGGTGGCTCTCATAAAGAATTAGGATTATTTTCTAAATTATAAGCCCCATTATATAGACCCATTGTTCTCCTGTAGCCTTAAGAGGGGCGAAAGTAAAAATAATCCCTATCTTTCCCTCGAATACTCCCAACCGGACCTTCTAGGAGAAATGCTTCTTGATGAATTATTTCAATTAGAAGATCTAATTATTAATTGGTTAAAAGAACTTAGGATGGATTTTGTTAATTCATCTCAAGACGATACCCAAGAAGAATTGTTGGGATCGCATTCGAATAAAAACAACTTCGTTGTTCCCGATAATACCTTCGACTCTAGCGAAGACTTGGGCGATAGTCGTCCCTGTGCCAATTGTGCCGTGAAGGACTCTCCATCGACTTCGTTAGGTGCATACATAGACCTGAGCGATTCGGCATACACCTTCTTTAACGAGAGCCCGGGAAAGGGTTGGACTTGTCCACCTACATTTAGCATAGGAATCACCCTCACCGACAACCTCTTGCGTTCTCGTCTTAATCTTGTTCCATCCAGTAAGGATCCGCCCGATCTAGATAAATTCCTTAGAAATAGGGAAACTCCTTAAGACAGCTTCTAGACACGGGGCCGTGTCCAGGTCAACACGCCCCCGTGTCCACCAAAAGATTCCTTTCTGATCTTTATCAGAATACAGACAAAATGTGTCAGGATTCTGTCTGCACACGGGGCCGTGTCCAGCCGACACGGGGCCGTGTGCAGCGTGCTGTCGTTTTCTATAAATGCAGCAAGATTCCTGCTCATTTGGACCACTCTAAAGATAAAGATCTGCTAAAATCTTCACTCATACCATCCTAGGTATATTCTAAAGAAGGTTCTCAACAACCATATTGTCTTTTCCACTTTTGTTCATTGCCTTCTTCTTCAATTTTCACTCAATACCTCCATTGAAGCTTGAAATCTCCATGATTCCAAGATTTATTGTAATGTTTGTAAGGTGATTATTCAAGGAATCTTGTTTAAAATGAGTTATACAACTTTGTTTTAAATTATTTATGCTTAAAAGTACCTTATAAATTGGAAAAATAATCTAAAACTCCAAGATTCCTTGCTCTAATAACCTGTAGATAACTGAACACGGGGCCGTGTCCGAGGTACTGTTCCATAAAAATTAAACTCCTTTCGGTCTGTTTTCTCAGAATGGCAAGAAGAACGAGCGGAACATCTTCATCGCAATCAAGGAACAACCGACAGGGGAGGAGGTCATCAACGGTAGAGGACTCTCTTGTAAACTATGTTTACGCTTTAAGAGAGGCTATTGATGAAATGAAGGGGGTGGAAGAAGCGTTGGTCGACTGTATCAATCACTTAACGGTGGGACTAGAAGGGTGTCTCCAAGAGGTCAACCTTTTGCACCAAAGGTTGAACATTCTCGCGTCTCCTCCTTTGGTACCGGTCATTACCCAAAGGGCATGGAACGTGGTGCCTGAAGTCATCATACCAGCCGAATGGTACACTGTACACCTGGGACCTCCTCGTTATATACTACAAGGGGTTCCGGTTGGTGTTGCTCCCCCTCCACAAGATGTTGAGGAGAATGAAGTCGCCTTCTTCCTCCCGAGAGAGATAGAAGAATGGCTTTAAAAACATCTAGGGAACACCCCTCGGCCCAGAGTTCTTCCAAGCTTTTAGATACCGGAGAAATATTTCCGGAATTTTGGTTCTTAATGTAAAAGTGGAGCTCATTAGAATGATTTTATGCATCACTTGACCTATCTAGTTTAACTCTTATTTTTCTTTTTTCTTCTTTGTTTTTAATCTTCTAGGAATGCTATGTAATTCTCTCTATGACTTAAATGAATGACGGTTTTAGTTAATTTGGTGTTTTGATGATGTTGTAATGGATAAAACACACTCGGGATGGTGAAGGATAACAAGGGAAACTTGCACCAGCACCCCATGCACGAAAATAGAGCTACCCGACAAATTTTTCTTCGTTACAGCAAGTTCAGCACGGGACGTGCTCGCCCAACACGACCCCGTGCTGCACAATCTGCAGAAAATGCCCAGTTCAGGTAACTGGACACGGGGCGTGCTCACAAGAACATGCCCCCATGTCCAGGCTTCTGTTTCTTTTTACAAACTTTTGTTACTGGTATCTGAACACGGGGTCGTGCCAGGACACCACGGGGCCGTGTCCAGACGCCCAGTAACATAAAATTTTGTTTTTTCACACCTTTTTACACATTCAATCAAGCTAAAAATTTATTTTTGGGACACATTGAGGACAATGTGTAATTTAAGTGTGGACGGGGGGGAACGTTGAATCTTGCAAGTCCTAATTAACAAGACTTACACAAAACTCTATTGGAACCGCTAATCACCCCAAATTTTTTTCAAAAATTTTCATTTTTTTTACTTGTCTAGGTTTAGTTTGGGAATTTAAAATTCTAAAAAGGTTATATTTTTACAAATTTACAACTGATAGCGTCGTGATAAAAAGAACCAACATAAGAAAATTATGAAACGGTATGACAAGTTTAGTTAAAATTTGATTATATATACTTGATCACATAAAAACCCATTCCCACAAAAAGTTAGTTTTGAGCCCTTATTAAGCATACAAATACATATCTTTAAACTAAATGCTCATTTTTTGTTTCTTGTGTGAATAGCCGCTTGGTTCATACGACTCTAGACCTTGCCACGACAATACATTCTCGGTCCTTACCACCTACCCAAAATCCCCCTAGTTCACCCCATTGAGCCTAAACCTTTTCATTTCTTAACCAAACACCCTTTTTACCCACCTAAACCCTTTTTCATTTTAAACCCATTATTTTAGTAACAAAGCTCGTTTTTTCTTATGACTTGGTTATTGAAAAAAAAAATTTTGATGATGAAGCCAAAAGAAATAAACAAACAAGTTTGTCAAAAAAAAAAAACTTTATTTGAAAGAAATGCTTCATCAAAATAAAAAAGCTAGGAAAAATAAAAAGTCTTCCAAAAACCGACGCTTTTCGCCCTTTTACTAACCACTAACCCAACCACCCACCTTTAGCCCAAGCCTAACCATTCACCCAAAAGTCCTCTTGATATTTACAAAGGTGTATAGTTAAAAAGGAGGAGGATTGATTGCTTGGCAAGCTTATGGTAGGAGTAAGTTCCATGCCGCTCTCGAGTGATTCACTAAAATACATCTTTGGTCGAGTGTTGAGTGATCCCCCGTGAGGTATGTGAACTTGTATATTAATGGAATTTTAAAAAGGCATGTTATGCCCTAATAAGTAATTTATCTTATGAAACGTTTTTAAAAAATCATGATGAATAGGATTGTAAATAAATAAAAATAAAACTTAATAAAGAATCTTGGAAATCCCGACACTCTATAACAAGCCCAAAAACCTTCTCTTCTAACCATTCGATTTGGGAGTGTAAAGCCACATTATAAAGAGTTTTGCTTGAGGACAAGCAAAGATTCAAGTGTGGGGGTATTTCATGTGCACAAAATGCAACATATAAATTACATCAATTGAGGCATAAAACTAACCCTTTTTTAGTACTAATGTTGGATAAAGTGTGGTTTTGTCTTCCTTTTGTATTTTCAGGATTAAATGAGCTCATATAAACAAAAGAAGCAAAAAGGCAGCTAAATCTAACATAAATACAAGAAAAGGAACAAACGTGGCATGCCCGGCCTCCCCGACAGCATCTTCCCAAGCAAAACAAGTGAACAGAAGACTGAACACGCCCCGTGCTCAATGAGCACGGGGGCGTGCCCAAGTGTCAGCAGAAAAGACAAAGTTGTAGAAGCTTCTATCGGCCACTACGGGGTCATGCTCAGTGGACACGGGGCCGTGGTCAACTCTAAGATTCGCAGGATCTAGGGAAATCTTGATAGTACAGATACGCTTTTGCACATGGGGTCGTGCTCAGTGGACACGAGGGCGTGGTCAACTAATACAGACAAACTGCAATTAATGATGAAAGAGAGAAGGATGGAAACGGGGCCATGCCCAATGGACACGAGGCCGTGCCCGAGCTTCTGTTCAGCCTATAAATAGTAGTGCTTGGATCACTTGCAACTCATCCCTTGGCACACCACCTCTCTCAGACTTCACCCACCACCCACCACCATCACAACACCATCATCCACCACCATCATCCATTGTCCATCATAGAGTGTGTGAGTCGTCTCGAGATCCAAGATTGATCGTAAGAGTTCTTGACAATCAAAGGCCATGTTTGCCTAAGTCTCTTACATCACTTGGTGAAGACAAGTGTTTAGTGTAATACTTTTTATTTTTAATCTTTTCGCACTTTTTATTTGGTTATGTAAAAATGACTTTAATAACTAGTTTCTTATGTTGAAGGTGATTCTTCCTTAACGTTTGTCCGTGGTGTCTTGGCATTATTTTACTGTCTATATAAAATAAAAGATTTTCACCATTCATATCTCCACGGTCTATATGGAGATATGTTGGCTACCTGGTCGGGGGTTAAGGGAACGGTTTGGTAAGAGTCTTGCCATTGTTCAGTGTATAGATCCTGCAAAGGACCTGGGTCAAATTTAGTAGGACCTCCTTCAATACCCACCGGTATTGGATGGCGGGGGTCCAAACTCTTTGATCCCCTCATAAGTTAAACTACTATTAAAATTTTAACCCGGCTACTTAGGACTGTATCCCTGCTGACTCAGACTACTTAGCCGAGGGTAACGTCACCTTCAAAAGAGGGGACTACCACATTATGCATTAATAACTTAATTAATTATCTTTCAATAATCCTACCCTTTAGGATTGTATCCTTGCTGACTCAAACTACTGGGTTGAGAGTAACGTCACCTTCAAAAGCGGGGCCTACTACAATAACTAAGATAATCTCTTAACAAGTGCAAAACTGCGGAAATAATCAAAGGTTACACTACACACGAGTCGGATCCAAGTGATTCATCTTGTCTATCTGTTTTTACTTTTATTTTATTTTTCAGCATTTTAGTTAGTTTTATTTTTCTAGTTTAAAAACATTTTTCTAACTTTTTGATTTGATTAGACGTTGATGATAAACTGGTATTAAAAGCTCTTATGTCCTTAGACGACCTCGGTATCTTACCAACACTATACTACGCTCACGATGGGTGCACTTGCCCATATATGTGTTTAGTGTTAGTAAATATCGTGTTTTATAAATTTAGAACTTGGCTAAAAAGTTTGAAAAGGGCTTAAAAATATACACCTAAATTATATACACACCGACACACATCACCCCGCTGCTACCTGCCTCGATTGCTAAGACCTCCTCAGCCTCCTCGTCATCCTCAAGCGCAGCCAGTTTGGCCTTCCAACCTTCCTGGTCCCAGGTAGCCTTGTCAAAGCTAGGATCCTCAGCTTCTTTGCCATCTGCAGTTTGATCTTGTACATAGCGATGTCGGCAGAGACTTTTGCATCCTCCATCACCTCATGCTTCTCATGATCAGCATTGATCTGGGCCATGACCACCTGTTTCTTTGCCAAGATAAGCTCCCTTTCAAGAGAAGAAATGGTCTCATCTTTTGCCAGGAAGATCTTTTGGAACTCCAAATGCTTCTGCTCAGCCTCTTCAACATATGCATCAAAGAGAATCTGGATCTCGGCAAATTTTTGCAAAAAGAAAAGGTAGAATTCAGGATCCGCTATCCTCAAGTGGGCAGGATAATCAGTCAGGATTGAGGATCCTTACATCAGAGAAGTATTCTTCAAACTGGTGGCGGATGAGGGGCAGGCCTTCAAGGTTGTCAGCTTCAGTGGCCTTTCTCTTCTTTCCTCCCTTGCCCTTGGAGATGACACGCTTAGAGATTGGAGCGCTAAGGCTAGCAGCAGATTTCTTCTTTCCGGATCGAGCAGCAACTGCGTCAAGATCAGTGATGCTGAAGCGAGTAGCTGACCTTGAAGATTTTCCAGCACCTACAAAGGACAAATAACAAGATAAGTATCCTTAATCTTCATTTATTTACTCATATATAAAAATAAACACTTACTTGACATTGTGACTGAGTAGGAGGATACTTCTTGTGAATCCTTTGTGTTTGCTTGGAATGATCTTACTACATGATCAAAGCTCCAGAAAGCAGCAATCCTTTCTTTTGTTGCAGGTGATTGAATAAGGTGAGAAACTGAGATAGCTGCATAAAAAGACAGTAAAGGATCAGTTATCCTCAATAAAGACAGAGTTATCCTGTGATCCTTCTATAAGGATCCTATATCATACCATTGGTGGTCCACTTTATGGGGAGATCTTTCCCATTAGGGATAGAATCCCTCCTAACAAAGAAGAAACGCTTCTTCCAGTTGGTATCGTTTTTTGTGGTCTTGAGGATTGGGTGAGGATCACCAGGTTTGTGTTTGAGTAAAAAGCGGTGTGATCCATGGCTCACAAGGTTGTACAGTTCAGCTAATTCCGACATGCCCAGATCTATGCCTTCCTGCTCAATAATGTTCTCTAGGGTATATAGAACCCTCCACATCATTGGCATGGTCTGAATATAGCACATGCCGGTGAGGGAAAAGAAAGATTGGGTGAAGGTAGGGAAAGGATAGGAGAATCCGATCAGGAATGGGGTGGCCGGAAAAGCAACCCAGGTGTTCGAAACAGAATCACTTTTGGCAGAGGAGTCAAAAGGCTTGAAGACGGTATCCGCCGGAAAACAATGGCGAACCCGGTCAATCTCCAAATCAGTGAAGCAGCAGAGTTCCTTCGAAGGATTTTGCAGAATCCCTTGGCTTTTCAGGGGACTATCTGTCTGGTGATCCTTGGCAGGAGAGGATCGTAGCTTCATTGTGATCTTAAGATTTTGACAAAACGGAAAAGAAAAACAGAGGAAGAAAATGAAGAGGGAAGGGAAAGAGAAACACCTGATCAATCTTCGAATGAGGATTTAAAGGGGTGTAACGCACGAATTTAAATACCTCTTGATCCTTATCTCTAACTTTGAATTTATAATGATGATTTTGCAGGCAAGTCATGTCGCTGACTTCAGGGCTGCGACGGCTAGTTCGATCCAAACGGCTATGGTCTTTTGAGTGTGTGTGATACACATAACGTGTCAGTTGATTAACTGTGTTGATGATATGTCTTATTTCCGTTAGCTAGTTGGTTGTAGATAAGATCAAAAATACGACTCGTTAATTTACATTTTACTCCTCATATTTTGGGGGCAATTGTTAGGGATAGATTTTCTATACCTAAGGATCACGGATCCTCATATACTGTTAGGATCACGGATCCTCAATTCTGTTTGAATTAAGGATCCTCAGAAGACATTGCAGGACCAGGATCCAGGATCCTTATTGTTATCTTTACACTAACGGTTGCCTTTGCTATGTTTAAGTTTGTTTTGCAGGAGTTTACATGTTGGACTTGGTCTTGCCGATATTCTTGGAGAATATGCACGTTTTCAACTGGTTTAACCGTTATGGAAGTAGTGGGAGGCTAGCACAATTTGCGGAATGTTTGTTAGTTAGATTATTTCTATTTTTAAAGGGGATAACAAGCTTGAATTAGAACAAGTTAGCAAACACACACACTCTCGCAAGCTCTCGGCAATACATTGGCGATTTCATACACTTTTGCACTCTAGTGATCCTTGTAACAAGCTTGTTATCATCCCGAGTTGTAACAATCATTTGTTTAATTATAGTTGGTGATCGGTAGTTTCCATCACCCGAGGTTTTTTATGCCGGAGATCAACTCTTGATCAAGGGCTTTTTCCTTGTACAAATCCTTGTGTCACTTGTTCATTTTACTTGCAAGTTGTTTATACAATTGTTCGTTGATTCAAGCATCACACCTCACAACAAAAGATTTGGTTGCATTATCCTAGCTTGATTTTTGACCAAAACACCTATTACAAGACTCGATACAAGACGAAGTCGACAGACATATGCACTAACAGACTCCCCCTTGG
The DNA here is from genome assembly GCF_002127325.2 of Helianthus annuus. NCBI lineage: Eukaryota > Viridiplantae > Streptophyta > Magnoliopsida > Asterales > Asteraceae > Helianthus > Helianthus annuus. The sequence continues at coordinate 63,479,434 of NC_035448.2, forward strand.
ATGTTGACGAAGTCCTCGGTACGAGTCTTCAGTATGTCAAGTCTTCAGTCTTTATCAGTCTTCTCGCTCTCTCCAAAGTATTTGACATTGTAAGCATCCTCAATCTCTATCTTTCTCTCGCTTATCAGAATCAACAACTTCTATCTTGAACACAGTTCCATGATCAGAAACTGGCTCTTTACATCTACAGACTCCCTCTTGGATGTTGATCCAAAATCTTCAGTATTAGCAGACAAGATTCGAACCTGGCTTTAATGTCTTTAGACTCCCCCTTTCGGTAAGCTGGGATCGCAGTCTGGAATTCACAATCTACAGGCTTTGGATCGGAAACTTGGCTCTTTCAAAGTTTTTACCTGCACAATCTCTACCAAAAAGTAAGATTTTTTTTATAACAATATTAATCTCTGCTTACCACTTGTAAAATAAAACTCAAACCATCACTCGTAGATATCATTCAAAATGATTTAACGTTTATAATCTCTGATGACCACTTGTAAGCATACCATTTTTCTTATTTCTAAACAAACTCTCCCAAACCTGTTGTTCATCATGTTTAGCACTTGGAATTTTGAAAATCATCTTTTCAACATCAGTTGTCGAAAATAAGATGAAATAGAATCTTTTTGAATTTTTCAAAAACTTTGTACTAAAACACATTCTTTTTGGATTTTGTTTTTAATGAAAAGCAGTAAAGAAATATTTACAGACAATATTTTTGTGAGTTTGTGTAAGAGGATCATATCAGTTTATGACAAATCACTAGCACCGTTAAGATTTAAACATTTTAAGTTCTAAACGATTCACTTAGATTGTCAGTATACTGATCCACTTAAATTTTCACACAAAGTTCAATTGTTTCGAGATACGAGATTAGTGTTTTAAGTACTTAACTTATTCGCGTGTCCCACATCAGAATATACTCCTGTATCCAGACTCCTATATTCAGTCTTACAGGTGAATGTACACTAATGATATCTGTAAACGGGTAATGCGAGACCAAGCTCAGGTTAGAACTTCCGTTCAGACAAAGAGATGATGGCTCGTCTTTCGGTGTGTCCCGTTTGGGGATCTTTTCTTCAACAGCACATGATTAGCATTTTTCAATGTTTGATCATTTTTTATGCTGAGGGTGGGCTTTATGATTAAAGCAGTGCAGAGCATTATACGAGGACTAGGCTATTGCTCCCGCAAAATCAGAAGTCCTGGTATAATACCCCAGTTATCATCACGCACAAAGACCTAGTATGTCAGAAATAGAAAGCCCTTCAAACAAGATTTCAGGGGTTACCTATATATCCGAGAGATGTTCCCCACGAAATAAGTAAGCTATTCGTATTTACGTTTATATCTCGACAACAATCTACTAAGCGTGTAAAATCCTACTAGCATATCGTCAGTGAGACCATTTATCACATATTTAACTTTCTAATTCTTTAGCATGTTGTGATTGTCAACTGATGTACTATCATTTCCTCTTTTTCCACAACAAAACTGATTTTTTATTTTTTCAATGTTTTCGGCTTTTTCAAATTTTTTAATGTTTTTTGGATTTTCTGAAATTTCTTACTCCCCCTAAAATTCAAAACCATTTAGAGAAAATTTGACAAACCGATGTGAATTGCTTCAATCCTCCATTCACTTGGCATAAACAATCAGAACTCCCCCTAACAACAAACTATTTTCCCATTATGATTTCAAAACACTTAAGTTTGTTTTAATCAAAATGGTTTTTCCGGAAAATAAGTTTTGTTGATTTCACGCACCATTTGTAAGATCGGGGATTTATTCATCACTTTGTTTTTCAACCACTTGTATGAAAGTTAAATCAAGTTCAACTTAATGACCTTGATTAACCACTTGTCGGTTCACTTATCAACAATACCATTTGTAAATTGAAATATGACAATTTTGAGATTCTTAAGAAAGATGCCGATTCATGCTCCACGATTACCTGTGACAACCCGAGTTTCCAAGGTCTTTCCTCACAACTACGTTTTCTTAATTCGTTGTGTCCTTGTATGCGCACCGGTTATCCGTCTTGTAAATTATTAAGCAGTGATAATTGGTTGAATGTTAGTTATGGATTGTGTAAATTATGTAATGTGTTATCAATATTATATATTAATACATTTTACTGTGGATGACGAAAACAAAAGGATGTTCACCACAAGCATGCTCGACGAAAACCAAAAGGGGTTTTCACCACAAGCTGCTCGACGAAATCCAGAGGGATTTCGCCATAACTCTCCGACGAAATCAGGTGATTTCGCCGGCCTGGATTTCGCCAAAGCCCAGTGAGGCCCAACATGTTATAACCTTCTTTTATAACCCAATAGGTCACGTTCGTGATCAGTTACAAAACCCTAGAGCTCCCTATTGTTTTTCCCTATGCGACGGCAACCTCAAGTCTTCAAAGCCCTTCCCTTTCGATCAATCTAGTGTCCCTTCCATCTCGGTTAGTTTGCATTGTTTGTTGTTGGATTTCTGCATGACTCCATAGTAGAATCATTATATGTCTGTATGTATACTTGATTGATGAGGTTGTCACACCCCCAAAATCCACACGCGGAGTATCACCGCTTGGGAGCGTGACTGACCAGGACCAAGCCACCAATCATATAGAACATTGTATAAAGTAAAAGTAATTGCAGTATAATTCAGAACAAATCCATATGAAAGGTGTTTCCAAAACATAAGCCAGTTATCAATGTTTAGCGGAAGCGTATATATAAAAATATCCAATGTAAAAGTGTATCAAGTATCATATGGGTTCCATATGATGTTCACGATCCAAGTCCACAACGACCGCGCCTCCAGTGCAAGCTCCCAGTACCTAACGATCTGCGAGGCATGTAAAGGAAAGGATCAACAAAATAGTTGAGCGAGTTCACAGTACGTAAATGCGTAATAGTAAGTAACGGGTGGCTCTACCGGGCCAATAGTAAGTTATACAGGTGGGGGCTTCCCATGTTAAGTGACCACTAGACTATTCGTATTATGACCACGTAGGTGTTATCCCAACCTACGGAAGAAGTAAGTAATGCGTACACGTATGTCTTACGTGCGTATCCTTTGTATCGAGGATAGTAATTTGCATATGACCACGTAGGTGTTATCCCAACCTACGGAAGAAGTAAGTAATGCGTACACGTATGTCTTACGTGCGTATCCTTTGTATCGAGGATAGTAATTGGCATCTGACCACGTAGGTGTTATCCCAACCTACGGAACCACGTAGGTGTTTTCCAACCTACGGAACCGTCCTGACATCCGAGGACTATGATAGGTGATAGTCTAGGAAAAGCGTAGTGTATGTACGTTATTAGTTTATCATCAAGCCTTTAACCCATTCCCACAACCCGGGAATCCCATGCCTTAGTAAGAGTGTGAACTCACCTTGGTTTGCTCGGTATGCTAGGTTATGTACTCACAAGTAATTAATCACGTCCTATTGTATGCATGTATAACAAATCAGTTCATGTTCGCAATGATACGTATGCAAATCGAGTGTCACACAATTGCAAATGTAAACATTCATCATCAAGCATGGCATGTCAAGTAAATCAAACATACATTCCACTATCTTTCGAAAGATGTTTATAACCTACCATCCTTCGAATCCAACCTTATCTTTCGACACATTAGTGATCTTTCGACACTTACAAGTTTTCACAGTTATCTTTCGGACTAGTTGGTATGTTTCGTACCATCAGTCATCTTTCGACCTAAGGTATCTTTCGGTCAACTTAATTATGTTTCGGTCATATCTATCCTTCGGTCAATGCTATGTTTCGACTACCAGCATCTTTCGACACTACCTATGTTTCGACAAACAGTATCTTTCGATCAATCAACAGTTACGTTTTCACAATCAGTTACGTTTTCACAGGAACAGCAACCCTAATCATCTGTACAGCCGTCATCATCATTACCAAATCATCAGAATCATTTAGCACATCTAATCATAACGCAATCATCCAGAAATCATTGTCTAGCATGAACCTAGTTTAAACGTATCACGAAACCGGTTAACGCACATTAACACATCATCAAACCCTATGTGAAATCTATATCGATATTCAATCGTATCCAAAATCATGATATTCAGGCATGTATCAGTTCAGGTTACATCAACAATCAAGAACACACTACACGTGAACACATACGCGTATAAACGAACGATCGAATCAAATAGATTTTACTAACCGAAATGAGGGTTTGGTCGCAAGGGTCTCCTGTGGTTACTAGCTTGCCGTCACAGTTTGGAGAGCTCTAGGGTTGGGAATATGATAGAAAATGACAGCCGGTACATGTTGATACGTATTTATACGTATTACAGAAATGGGCCAAGCCCATCTGAAAGACTGGGCCGAAGGATCTGGGTTCCAGTCGAAGGATATGGTCTTGGTTCGAAGGATATGTTTCGAGATCCTTCGAACCGGCAGTTGATCCTTCGAATCGAAGGATATCTTTCGGGGTCCTTCGATTGGCATAACATGTTTCGATCTAAACTAAGTGTTTTAATAATATTCCAATAATAACTTTAATACCACAGCAAGTAATCACTTATGTGCAACACGACAATTCATTTCATCAAAACACAACGTGTACAATTACAAGTCCATAATCCAAACAACTAAGCAGTCAAAGTCAACGCGCATTTAATGCGAAAGCGAAAGTCAGAAACTCGAGTTGTCACATTATCCCCAACCAATTGAAAATTTCGTCCCGAAATTTGGTATGCACTCACTGAGGAAGCTAGGTAAGCTGTATCGTTTACTGGTTTTCCTGGGGTGTCACATCATCCCCCCGTTGATTTGGAATTTCGTCCCGAAATTCAGTAGTAGTAGCTTCAGCCTCAGTAGTGGTTGTATTGGTTTCGAATAACTGGGGTACTTTTCTGTCATCTAATCCTCGCGTTCCCAGGTGTACTCTGGGCCACGTCGGGAGTTCCAACGAACTCGAACAAGAGGGATTCTCTTGTGTTTGAGGACCTTCACATCCCGGTCCGTGATTTCAAGTGGTTCCTCGACGAACTGCAACCGCTCGTCGATAGTGAGTTCCTTAAAAGGAACTATAAGGGTCTCATCTGATAGGCATTTCTTCAGATTCGACACGTGAAATACATTGTGAACTGCACCGAGTTCAGGAGGTAGGTTCAACTTGTAGGCTACCTTGCCAATCTTTTCTGTAATTTCGAATGGTCCGACGTACCGCGGATTTAGTTTGCCCCGTTTGCCAAAACGTACCACACCCTTCCAGGGTGAAACTTTCAATAAAACCCGGTCCCCGACCTCAAATTCCAATGGCTTTCTACGCTTGTCCGCGTAGGCTTTCTGACGGTCGCGTGCTGCCGCCATGCGTTGTCGTATCTGTGCAATCTTTTCTGTGGCGTCCACTACAATCTCTGGACCCGTAATTTGACTATCCCCCACCTCTGCCCAACAGAGAGGTGACCGGCATTTACGTCCGTACAATGCCTCAAATGGAGCGGCTTGAATGCTGGTATGGTAACTATCATTATACGAGAACCCCACCAAAGGGAGATGCTTTTCCCAGCCGTTGCCGAAATCGATAACGCATGCTCTAAGCATGTCTTCAAGTGTTTGAATCGTACGCTTAGACTGTCCATCCGTCTGAGGATGATATGCTGTGCTCATGTCTAACCTTGAGCCGAAAGATTTATGCATCGCTTGCCATAGTTCTGACGTGAATCGTGCATCGCGATCCGAAATAATAGAAATGGGCACCCCGTGCCTCGAAACAACTTCCTTGAGGTAGATATCTGCGAGAGTGGAGAACTTATCCGTTTCCTTAATAGCTAAGAAGTGTGCAGACTTGGTGAGTCGATCCACGATCACCCATATTGTGTCGTTCCCACGCTGAGATCTCGGTAGGCCTGTAACAAAGTCCATGGAAATTTCTTCCCATTTCCACTGTGGTATCGTAGACTGTTGAAGTAGGCCAGCTGGTTTCTGATATTTGACCCTGACTCTCGCACAGGTCAAGCATTTTCCAACGTACGTAGCAATGTGGGCCTTCATACTAGGCCACCAATATGCAGTGCTGATGTCGTGGTACATTTTATCCGACCCTGGATGTACCGAGTAACGAGACTTGTGTGCTTCGTCTATTACGAGTTCGCGTAAACCGCCATAGAAAGGGACCCAACTCCGGCCCGTGACATAGTAGGCGCCGTCCGCCTTTTGTTCCATTTGTTGTCGTGAGCCGCGTAAGGCTTCAGCCTTGACGTTTTCGGGCTTCAGGGCTTCTGTCTGAGCAGCTCGTATCTGAGCAGGAAGGCTAGACTGAATCGTAAGCTGTAGCGCTCGCACGCGCCGTGGTAAAGTGTCCTTTCGACTAAGGGCATCCGCCACAACATTGGCTTTGCCTGGATGATACTTGATAGCGCATTCGTAATCGTTAAGTAACTCGACCCATCGTCGTTGACGCATATTCAAATCCTTCTGCTTAAGGATATGCTCGAGACTCCTGTGATCGGTGTAAATCGTGCACCTGGTACCGTACAGGTAGTGTCGCCATATCTTAAGCGCGAAAACAACAGCTCCCAGCTCTAAATCGTGCGTCGTGTAGTTGCGCTCGTGAACCTTGAGTTGACGAGAGGCGTAAGCGATAACCTTGTCGCGCTGCATTAACACACATCCCAGTCCCCGAATGGATGCATCACAATAAACCACGAAGTCGTCTGTGCCCTCTGGCAATGAGAGGATAGGTGCACTGCAAAGTCTATCCTTTAGGTGCTGAAAAGCAGTCTCCTGGGGCTCTCCCCAGCGATAGGTAACACCCTTCTGTGTCAGTAGCGTAAGTGGTTGCGTGATCTTTGAAAAGTCCCTAATAAACCGTCTGTAGTAACCTGCCAGACCCAAGAATTGACGTATTTCTGTCGGTGTACGCGGTGCAGGCCAGTTTCTGATCGAATCTACCTTGGATGGATCGACATGTATCCCATCCTTGTTCACTACGTGGCCTAAGAAGTGGACTTCACGAAGCCAGAAGTCGCATTTTGAAACTTTGCGTACAGTTGCTCCTTTCGAATAAGTTCCAAGATAAGACGTAAGTGTTGCTCGTGCTCCTCCTGACTCTTGGAGTAGATCAGAATGTCGTCGATAAAGACAATAACGAACTTGTCAAGATAAGGTTTGCGCACCCTGTTCGTAAAGTCCGTAAATACGGCAGGTGTGTTCAACAATATCAACCCATCCATCACATCAAACATAAAATATAGTAGTTAAAATAATTCATAAAACCCAAGACATTTGATGTTCAAACCAAACTTTGTTCGAATAGCGGAAACATAATAATGAAAAACCCAAAAAGAAGTTATAAGTTCAAATATCGTTCATTGCGTCTCCCTGACCAATCATGTACACGCTGCCCCGGCGTCATGGTTTCCATTGCTTCCCCCAACACTTTCCCGTTGTCATCCCTGTTTCCATGGTCGTGGTTTTGAGTCTGATCCTGGTTTAATTGAGGGCAATCGCGTTTAAAATGACCTTCAGCCCCACACTGGAAACATCCCCCGTTTCCACGCTGTGGCTGCTGCTGTGTGCTCTGTGGAGCTGGTAGTTGCAGTTGCTGGTTCTGTGAAGGTTGAGGCAGTCGTTGTTGTTCTTGGGTTACAGGACGTGAGTTTCGACAATCCTTTGCTTCATGACCAATCTTGAGACACCGCTGGCAACGACCCCTGTTGCACTGGCCACCGTGGTGTCTGTTACATTTGTTGCACCATGGGTGAATTCCTCGATATCTTTTCTGCCCATGACTACTAGACAACTGCTGTTTGGGGCTCTGGTAGTCATCTATCTCTTGCTGCTGCGTCAGAGGTTGGACCAAAATTAATCCCGTGCTCAGGTTTTCATCCCACTTGCGTTTGTTATCTCTAGAAGCACATGCAGTATCAGTCTTAGCTCGTTTCGGTAGTTTGTTCTGTTCTACAGCCTGGTCTGTGAGACGATGAGCCAATCGAGTGGCTTGCTGGATAGTGCCAAGGTTAGCTGTGGTCATATGATTCTGAATTTCGGGCACCAGACCCTTGAGATACAGTTCGATGCGTTTGGTGGGAGGGTCTACCATAGTAGGACAAAATGTGGCTAATTCATTCGATCTCCTCGTATAAGCTTCAATTTCAGACCCCACCATCTGTAGGTTGAGGAACTCTACCTCTAGTTTGTGGATGTCTTCACGACTACAAAACTCTTCCTTAATCAGTTCCTTGAACTCGTTCCAGGGGGTGGCATTAGCAGCTGCCAGCCCTAACATCTGAACCTGTGCTTTCCACCAGGTAAATGCAGCACCTTCGAGTGCTCCAGCAGCAAACTTTACCCTACGTGACTCAGGGCAATCATGCACCTCGAAGTCAGTTTCGAGTCTCTCGAACCAATGGAGGAGGCCTTCAACCCCCTCAGTTCCGCTGAAGGTACAAAGCTGGCAATCCTTGAGATTTTTGAAGGTGTAAACAGGGGACTGAGCGTGTTGACCTCCCGCTTGTATGGCTGCAAGTGCCGCAGCAATTCGTTCGTTAATGAGAGCCGTCAACTGGGCTTGTGTCATGTTGATATATTCGGCCATGACCTTTATGGCAAATGTAACGTAAGTGAGAATGGTTCGCGAGTAGGGCGATGACAGAAAAGTGTAAGCACATAAGTATTCTCATGCAATGACAAGTTGTGAGCAAAGTAATGTAAGCATACTACGAGCAAAGTTCTATGCAATTCTAGCATGTAGGCAATAAACATAAACCTTATTACCTAGGATGTCGAGTCTTGCACGTGGAGCGAAGCGTCGTTGTGGATCGTTGAGAGCACTGTTCTGGTTATAGTCTGGTTTTAATAAAAACGTTTTCCCATATTAAAACCAAGTTCTCTATAACCAATGGCTCTGATACCAATCTGTCACACCCCCAAAATCCACACGCGGAGTATCACCGCTTGGGAGCGTGACTGACCAGGACCAAGCCACCAATCATATAGAACATTGTATAAAGTAAAAGTAATTGCAGTATAATTCAGAACAAATCCATATGAAAGGTGTTTCCAAAACATAAGCCAGTTATCAATGTTTAGCGGAAGCGTATATATAAAAATATCCAATGTAAAAGTGTATCAAGTATCATATGGGTTCCATATGATGTTCACGATCCAAGTCCACAACGACCGCGCCTCCAGTGCAAGCTCCCAGTACCTAACGATCTGCGAGGCATGTAAAGGAAAGGATCAACAAAATAGTTGAGCGAGTTCACAGTACGTAAATGCGTAATAGTAAGTAACGGGTGGCTCTACCGGGCCAATAGTAAGTTATACAGGTGGGGGCTTCCCATGTTAAGTGACCACTAGACTATTCGTATTATGACCACGTAGGTGTTATCCCAACCTACGGAAGAAGTAAGTAATGCGTACACGTATGTCTTACGTGCGTATCCTTTGTATCGAGGATAGTAATTTGCATATGACCACGTAGGTGTTATCCCAACCTACGGAAGAAGTAAGTAATGCGTACACGTATGTCTTACGTGCGTATCCTTTGTATCGAGGATAGTAATTGGCATCTGACCACGTAGGTGTTATCCCAACCTACGGAACCACGTAGGTGTTTTCCAACCTACGGAACCGTCCTGACATCCGAGGACTATGATAGGTGATAGTCTAGGAAAAGCGTAGTGTATGTACGTTATTAGTTTATCATCAAGCCTTTAACCCATTCCCACAACCCGGGAATCCCATGCCTTAGTAAGAGTGTGAACTCACCTTGGTTTGCTCGGTATGCTAGGTTATGTACTCACAAGTAATTAATCACGTCCTATTGTATGCATGTATAACAAATCAGTTCATGTTCGCAATGATACGTATGCAAATCGAGTGTCACACAATTGCAAATGTAAACATTCATCATCAAGCATGGCATGTCAAGTAAATCAAACATACATTCCACTATCTTTCGAAAGATGTTTATAACCTACCATCCTTCGAATCCAACCTTATCTTTCGACACATTAGTGATCTTTCGACACTTACAAGTTTTCACAGTTATCTTTCGGACTAGTTGGTATGTTTCGTACCATCAGTCATCTTTCGACCTAAGGTATCTTTCGGTCAACTTAATTATGTTTCGGTCATATCTATCCTTCGGTCAATGCTATGTTTCGACTACCAGCATCTTTCGACACTACCTATGTTTCGACAAACAGTATCTTTCGATCAATCAACAGTTACGTTTTCACAATCAGTTACGTTTTCACAGGAACAGCAACCCTAATCATCTGTACAGCCGTCATCATCATTACCAAATCATCAGAATCATTTAGCACATCTAATCATAACGCAATCATCCAGAAATCATTGTCTAGCATGAACCTAGTTTAAACGTATCACGAAACCGGTTAACGCACATTAACACATCATCAAACCCTATGTGAAATCTATATCGATATTCAATCGTATCCAAAATCATGATATTCAGGCATGTATCAGTTCAGGTTACATCAACAATCAAGAACACACTACACGTGAACACATACGCATATAAACGAACGATCGAATCAAATAGATTTTACTAACCGAAATGAGGGTTTGGTCGCAAGGGTCTCCTGTGGTTACTAGCTTGCCGTCACAGTTTGGAGAGCTCTAGGGTTGGGAATATGATAGAAAATGACAGCCGGTACATGTTGATACGTATTTATACGTATTACAGAAATGGGCCAAGCCCATCTGAAAGACTGGGCCGAAGGATCTGGGTTCCAGTCGAAGGATATGGTCTTGGTTCGAAGGATATGTTTCGAGATCCTTCGAACCGGCAGTTGATCCTTCGAATCGAAGGATATCTTTCGGGGTCCTTCGATTGGCATAACATGTTTCGATCTAAACTAAGTGTTTTAATAATATTCCAATAATAACTTTAATACCACAGCAAGTAATCACTTATGTGCAACACGACAATTCATTTCATCAAAACACAACGTGTACAATTACAAGTCCATAATCCAAACAACTAAGCAGTCAAAGTCAACGCGCATTTAATGCGAAAGCGAAAGTCAGAAACTCGAGTTGTCACAGAGGTTCTGTGAGTTTGTGAAATACATGTTAGTGGTTAAAGACTGGGATCTTGTTATGATTAATTAGACTATATGAATGGCCTCGTAAACTGATTTGGATGGGTAGTCGTTTTCAATATATTACCAATGCATGATAGTGTGATGTTGATGTTCTGATTGAATGATTATGTTGATGATTGATCGTGAAATTGTTAGAATGTAATTAGGGTTTTCAGTATGTAACTGCGTAACTGTTATTGATGATGATGATGTCCCAGACGAAAACACAACAACCAGACGAAAACACTTAGTGTTTTCGCCAAGCCTTAAGTCCGACGAAAACCCTTGGGATTTCGTCGCCTGAAGGGTTTCCGTCAAATGTGATTTCGCCAGAAAAGGGTTTTCGCCCATAGTGATTTCGTCCAGGTGTTTTCGCCACAAGGTGATTTCGTCGTACGTTTTAAAACAGTGAACTCTGTTGAGTTAGGTATGTTAAGTATATGAACCCTGTTGAGTATATTGAATCTATTAAGTATGTTAACTCCGTCAAGATTAGTAACTCTGTTAAGTTTAACTCCGTTAGTAAGTTTAACTCTGTTAGTTGTTAATTCTGTTAAGTATGCTAATTTTGTTTGGTCTGTTAACTTTGTTAAGTATATTAACTCTGTTAAGCCTGTTAACTCTGTCAAGCATGTTAGTGGATAACCATGTTAGAATAAACTGTGAAAGACATTTATATGAAGCATGAATTGAAGCATGAATTGCATGAATTCTATTAATTTCTTACGCGATACACAATGTTAACTGCCAAGCCCACTATGTGACATTAGATTTTGCGTGCGAGTCATTCCGAACGAAAACTGATTGTGTATACGTGCATACTATAGGACTTGACTGATTACTTGTGAGCACATAGTTTATCATACCGAGCAAACCAAGGTGAGTTCACACTTTCACAAGGCATGGGATTCCCAAGGGTTGGGAGTGGGTAAAGGATTTAAACTAACACCGCGTGATATCCTGGTTTGGAACACGTACACACCCTCTTATTGAAGGGTGACAACATGTGATAAGGATTTAACTGGAAACTGCGTGATCTCCTGGTTTGGAACACGTACACACCCTCTTTACTGAAGGGTGACAACATGGATTCTAGACCAAAACTCTATCATTAATGCCCTCATTTTTATATCGACTTAATCGTCGGGCCAATGGCGAGCGGGTCATTAGTTAGATAGCGCTATTTAGGTTTGACAAGCCTCACACCGTGCCGCAGAGGACGGGCGTGAACTAATAGATCTGGGCACTAGTCAATGATGATAGACATTGACATCAAGGCACCAACTTACTTTAGTCAGTGGTCGATATGGTAAACAGGTCTAGTGGTTAACATGGGGAAGCCCCCACCAACTATGGATATGTTTGGGAAACAGGGTAAACTGATTAACTTACAACTTACAAATGAATTCCTGGTTTTGAAACAACTTAACAATGAACACCAACTGCGAACTCGCTCAACTTTGTTGTTGACTCGTTGTTACATGCCTTGTAGGTCGTTAGATGCTTATGGAGCTTGCACGAGGAGGACAGGTCGTTGTGAGATATGGACTGTTATGTCCTATGCTTAACATTTGAATTTTAAACTATGTTTTGGTTATTTAAACATTACTATGCTTCGCTGATTTCTTAAACATGTTTGGTTTATTTTGAAACACCAATTATATTGCGTTTGGTTTTATTTACTTAATTGTATTGTTCAATATGATTGGTGGCTTGATCCTGGTCAGTAACGCCTCCAAGTGGTGATACTCCGCGAGTGGATTTTGTGGGTGTAACATTACCAACTTGGGAGCTCCGACAAGTTAGGTTTTTCAGATATAGAGATTCTCCCAAGCCTGACGGTCCTTGGGAGATTCCGAGTCATCAACACTCGGTTTCTTTCCTTTCTTTTTCTTTTCATAAAATTCCTTTACCCCTTTGACCTTTCTGTCAACCATTTTTCCGAAAATATTTTGAACTGTAGGGTTAAAGGCTTTTTCAACATCAGATTCGTTCTTTTCAGAAAAAATTGATTTGAAATCTCAACTTTTCCAACTTTTTGTTTAAAATTTTCAGTTCGCAATGGTGGAAAATTGACGTCATCCATTGGCGGAACTGAATTTTCTTCTTTTAGCTCAACTGGTGGCTCCTCTGACTTTGACGAGTCAGATTCATCGCCAGAACTAAAATTTGAGTTCTTAACAACCCACTTTTGGTTGTTAAGCTTCACTTTTCTTTTGTAAAAACTTTTTGAGCACTCACCAACCTCAAATTTTGAATTTTTGAAAACTTTAAATTGTTTGGTTGGTGGTTCATTCTCAACCATCTTTTCTTTCAGTTTTTTAGAGACTCCCTGTTTTGTATTAGTTGCCTTTGGATAGTTCAAGGCAATGTGACCAACTACTTTGCATTGATAACAGGTTCTTGTCTCTTTCTTCTGAGCAGCTTCATTCTTCTTTCCTTCTTGCTTCTTAGCAAGGAATTTTTTGTTCGTCTGTTTCTTGAACAAAGTCTCTTTTTCTTCTTCAGAAGATGTTCCTGAAACAAAAACAGTTTTTGGTTTATAAATTTTCTCATTTTTATGATTTTCTGGTGAAATAAAACCTAGACCTTTCTTTTTGAAGTTACCGTTATGGTTTGGTTTCTTTTGAAAACTCCAACCAGAACTGTAACCTTTTTTCTTGTTTAACCTTCGTTGAACTCTTGAGGTGTACTTTTTAGGTTTTCAAGAAAGATTTACATCTTTTATTTCAGAAATATTAATTTCTGTTAGTTTGAAAACCTTGTTGATCATTTCAGTTTTAACACCTCTTATTGGAAATTCTTCATCAGAATATAATTTGTCTGAATCATTCAAAGTATATGCTACTTTGAATGTTTCGTCATTAAAATTATTTTGTGACATCAGAAAATCTTTATTGTAAACCCTTTAGCCCTTTTTGACTGTTGGACTTGAAGTGTCGGACTTTGACTCTGACATTGACTCCTCGGTTTCATCTTTATCCACACCTGATCGACTACTTTCTTTATTAACTCAGACTCATGATCAGTGTCAGATGATGTGAATGCGACATCAATATTGTCTGGCAATCCATCTGAAGGTTCATTTTCCCACTTTAAATTGGTTGCCTTTTTGACTCTTTCTGAATTAGGATTTGGTGGAGAATATCCATTTTCAAGCGGAGGTGGACACTTAGTATAATCGGTACTATGTTTCTTACCAGTATCCTTTACTTCAGGTTTCTCTTCTTCAAATGCTTTCATGCCTTCCACTGTAAATCCTGTCAATCACATAAGAAGCACATGAGTAACGTCTCAATAACCTGTTTACCCTTTCAGTTTCTATCCTATGGGTTTCCAATTTTTGTTCAAGTACAACACATTTCTCAATGTAATTATTGATAATTTTCTACTTTGTCATGAACGCTCCATTGAGTGTCTTCATAGCTAACGCTTGTTCACTGCTTGACTTGTTGTATTGATTCATAGCTTTGTTTAAAACATCATAAGATTGTTTCAGTCTGTTCATGTTATGAATCAATTTGTTGTTGTGCCTTTTCACAATATCACAATTTTCACATTTCTCAGGTATCTTTTCTACATCAGCTTCCTTTTCAACCTTGAAAGCTGGAATTTCTTTAACCTGCTTCTTTATCACTCGAACATCTTCATCATCACTGTCATCTTGTTTTTTAACCTGCTTCTTTATTACTCGAACATTTTCATCATCACTGTCATCTTGTTTTTTAACCTGCTTCTTTATTACTCGAACATTTTCATCATCACTGTCATCTTTCGCAGCTTGTATTTTTTTGTTCTCTTTCATTTTACCTGCATAATACGAATTATCATCATCACTATCATCTTTTTCTTTAACAGTTGCTGCTTTATGATTCTTCTTTTTCGCAGCTTGTTTTTCTTTGACCTTTTCCGTTTTTCCTGTAAAAAACAAATCATCATCATCACTATTAGTTGAAAATTTTCTTTGGTAATATTTAAGTTTTCAAATTTCTTCGGCATCATCATCACTTTCTTCAAAAATTGGTGCTTTTCTTGAAATCTTTTTTGTTGAAACCAAATCTTCTTCTTTCTTTTTAGGACTAAATTGCTGAGATTCGTAATAAGCATATGCCATTTCTTCTTCAGCAGTTGTATCTTCAAAAATTTGAGCAATACTTTTCCTAAAGTTCTGTTAGGATCCCACTTATCCCAACTGAAGCCCTCTGGAAGCCTTTCATCATCTTGATCTGTCAGGCCATAACAAGCTCTCTTTGATGGCTCCTCGATCACCTTCTTAGCATGTGCAGTTTGTGGCTGTTGTTGTTGATGCGGCTGTTGAGCAACTTGATGATAAATCGCTTTTCGATTATAATCATTGTTGCCGAATGGATTTTGAGCTCCATTTGCTTCGCGATTTGTACATTCTCGCTTGAACTGCCCTTTTTCCCCTGCAACGAAAACAAGTAAATTTAGATTTATCAAAACCTAAAGTAGAAACATTAGCATCACGAAAGTCATCTCTTCTAGTGATTTGTTTAAACTTCTCAGCTCTTCTCAGCACGCTTGCTAAACACCACTTTATATCCATAAGTTCCATCTCCTCAGCATCAATCTGATCGTAATCCTCTTTTGTCAACATTGGATTTCCGATCCTTCCTGCAACTAAACTCTCATAAGACTCTAACACGGTTACCAACAAAGAGATATGACCTTTGGCTACTTCTTCAGAGAAATTCTGACCGTTCTGAAGATGTAATGCAATGTTACAGTTTAGCACTTGACCTTTACCATCGTATGAGCTTTGCAATTTAGAACTGGTTGCTGAAAACTCTAGATCAAATGATGGATATGCAGAAAATTCATTATTGTTGTTCGATCCTCGAGATGTTCTTCCAGAAGAACTTTTTGCATTAAATGCAGCTTCAATCTTTGGTGCAATGTTGGTCCTATCACTAGTACCTCCTTTGTAATATAGACAAATGTCTTGTTTACCATTAAAGTCCTTCATTCTCGCCATCTTCCGTTGTTCCATCTCTTGAACTTCGAGTTTTTCAATAAACTGACTCAACATTAGATTTCCAGATTCATCATCATTTTTCAACATCATAAGATACGTGCCCCAAACATCTTGTGGCAACGCATCGGCCAACTTATCAATCCATTCTTCATTATCTTTCTTAATGTCTAATCTCTTCATGTTAACCACCAAAGTGAAATATATTTCAATAATCTACTTGGTGTTTTCAGTTTTTAATCCACGAAATAGATCAAATTCTTTCTTCAAAAGCGATTTTTTGTTCTTGATCATGTCTTTACTTCCAACAAACTTCGTTTTTAGTGCTTTCCATATTGAGTGTGCACTTCCGTTGTGTTGTAATAAAATCAAGATTTCTTCCTTAATCGCTTGTTGCAATATACTGATCATCATCTTTTCACTTTTGTATTTCTTTTTCTGATCATCACTTAGATCTTTAATAGAAACATTCTCTCCATCATCATTGTTAGGGCAGGATTTTAATGACCTATGATCCTTACATGATATCCTAACAAGTGATCCTTGTTTCTTTGGCAGATAGTGATCCTCAGAAGAGCTTCAGGATCAGGATCATGGATCATCCTAAGGATCCTCATACTAACGATTGTTCTCTTTATATTTAATGTTGTTTTGCAGGAATTACGAGTTGGACCTGGTCTTGGCAACGTTATTAAGGAATCTTTCACGCTAATTTCGCACATGCATAACAAGAAATAGACGTTGTGGAGAATATGGAAACTTAGCACAAATTACGGGCGTTTAGTTAGGCTAAATTTACTTCTGTTTCTAAAGGGGTAACGAGCTAGTAGTTAGGTGACTTACCTAAATTCAACCACACACACTTATATAAAGGGCACTCTCAAGCATTCGGAAGACACAACACATTTTTACACACTCTAGCATACTACACCATAGTGATCCTTGTACCTAGCTCGTTACCATCCAAAGTTGTAAACATTGTTTATTATATTGAAGTTTGGTGATCGGTAGTTTCCATCTGTGACAACTCGTATTTCGAACCCGTCTTTGTATTGTATGTAACGAATGTGAACGTGTTGTGATTTATGCGAATCTTGATTTATTAGATGCTATTATGTGCATGTGTGTATGTATTGCATGTTTGTATTAAACACACAACTTGATCCGATCGCACAACAACCCACACACCCACTCGACCGCACAAGGCCTTTGGGCCGTATTGCTTGTAATCGGACTAGGGCAGCCCATGTAAGGGCCGGCCCACTTCTTTCAACCATGTAAACATCCACCTACAGGGTTTGTGAGTTCATTTGTCACAATTTACCTCACACACACAAAACCCTACACGCTCTCTTTCTCTCCACACGAAGCCGGCGGCAAGCATCCCCTTATCACTCGAAGCTTTTCTTGTTCTAGACACCTAATCGGTTAGTGCTTTATGATCTTGTTAGATGATGTTATAACTCCTATGTGTTGCATGATGAACTAGTAATATTGTATGTTTGGTCGTGCTACAACCGGCTCGCATGTGCACTTTGTTATGAATAGGATTGCTTGATATTGAATCGAAACTGAATAGATGAATTATCGGCTGCCATGACTTGTTTTCGGATTGTTTATATGATGATTTAAGATCGGATATATGTTAACAATTCAGGATTTATGATAATATGTTTTAGGAGTTTGATGTTTGTTCATGTTGTATCGAATTAGGGTTCTTAGGAATCGGATGATAACTATCTTGTTTGATCGAGTATTAGCATGTTAGAAAACTGTTAATGTTATTGATTGATAATCATAGATATGGAAACTATTGAATTAGTCAAAAGAATTAATGGAAATTTGTAACTGATGGCATGTTTCACGGAAAATTTGTTAGTCGGTCGCACAAGACTTCTTGGTTGAACAAGAAGTCCAATCGCACAAGACCTCTTGATCGTACAAGAGGTCCATTCGCACAAGCTGAGCGGATCACACAAGCCATCCAATCGAACAACTTGGACTGGATCGCACAAGATTTGCTTTGCTCATGTGTTGTTTGGGCCGGGTATTCTTGTTGGGCTGGACTACTCAAATCGTACAAGACTCCCTGAATCGCACAAGTCTGGCCACTCGCACAAGGATTACTGAACCGCACATGTGATAAAGTTTGTTTAACTGTTAGGCCTCAAAGCCCAAAACGAGTCGCACAATGTGATCCCAGTCGCACAAGGTGCATGGGTCGTACAAGTTGGGTTATCTGTTTAAGTGTTTGGGCCGTGTATGCCATTGGACTATTTATGTTGTTTATTTGGGCCGATGTGTTATTGATTTGTTATATCATTTTATTGGGCCGGGAGTTGTGAATCGCACAACCCATTGAGGAGCGCACAAGCATGCAGATCGCACAATGGGTTGGGCCATTATCATCTGGGCTTCTTGATGTATTACTTGACTGCTAAGATGTGCCATGATCTATACGTGCTCGTAACATGTTAACTTATGTGATTCATACGTGCATTACTTGAGTCAAAACCTGACTTGTGTGGTAACCCTGTTAGGACGTGGTTGACCACCCTTAGTTCAAGAACTCCTTTCTTTGTGTATCTGCCGAGCAACCCAAGGTGAGTTCACACAGCCAAGGCATGGGATTCCCGGGTTCGGAATTGGGTTGGAATGTTTGTTATGGAATGATTACTCGTACTTACGCAATCACTAGACTATAGACCATCGTCCTCAGGATAGTCAGGACACTTACGTAAATCCTGCGTAAACTAGTATCTACCATTGTCTCCCGGGTCGGGAGGACACTTACGTAAATCATGCGTAACCTAATACCCACTACTGTCTTCCGGGTCGGAAGGACACTTATGTAAATCCTGTGTAAACCCTACACGTACCACTGTCCTCGGGGAAGGGCACTCACGTTAATCCTGCGTGACCTTGTACGTATTCCTGTTCTCGATTTAAGAAGAACACATGGTTGCAAATAGTCTAGTAAGTACCACAATGGGAAGTTCCCGTTAGTAAAGATAAACGTGGGAATCCCCCACTAGTAATATATATACAAGGCTTGGGAAGCTCCATTAGATGAACTTACGCATTACTGTTATGAACTTACTTTCTGTGAACTCGCTCAACTAGTTGTTGATTTTCTGCTGCATGCCTTGCAGGACCCTAGGTACATTATGGAGCTTGCACAAGGAGGAGCAGGTCGTTGTGGGCAAATGGATCGTGACTACTTATGTCATTTCATACATTAATACTTATGATTGGGTTTTTTTACATTAATGCTTCCGCTATACTTAACTATGTTGGTTTTTGATAAACACCTTTCGTATTGATGGATAACTTTTACTATATATTTACATGTTCAATATGATTGGTGGCTTGATCCTGGTCATGTCACGCTCCCAAGCGGCGATACTCCGCAGGTGGGATTTTGGGGGTGTGACACCATCACCCGAGGTTTTTTATGCCGGAGATCATTCATTGATCAAGGGCTTTTTCCTCGTATAAATCCTTGTGTCACTTGTGTAATTTACATTTAAGTGATCCTTTACTTTATCCATCACTAAAAGCATCATTCCCCGTTAACAGAGAGTTTGGTTGCATTATCCTTGTGTGATTTTTGACCAAAACAGTTTGGCGCCCACCGTGGGGCAATTGGTGCTTCATTCATAAGAAAGTTTCCCGTTGCTGATCATTCCGGATCATTGCATACATGGCTTCATCGTTGAAGAATACCTCTACAGCGATGTCTGCAGTCAGTTCATCTCAGGGCATTCCACCTTTGCCTCCACCACCTGCTGGATCTCAGAAAAATGCTGAGAAGAGACCTACTCCCATCTTCTCTAAAACTCCATCTTCTTCTGCTCCAACTTCTTCTGCTCCCAGTACTAGTGATATATTTACTTTGATTTTGCAGATGAGGGATCGTATTCAGCGGCAGGATGAAACTAATGACAGGATCCTTGAGGAAATCAGAGATCTCAAAAGACAGAAGAAAACGGCAGAGGATCATTCTCCACTGATGCCAAAATCTTTTAATTTTGATACTCCGATGATTACTTCTCAATTATCAGAGGTCCCAGACATTCAACATGTGGGTGGACAAAGAGAAGTACACCTCGGCTCAGCAATAGTGACTCAGGCATCAGGTTCATATTTCCTGCCAGCAGGATCCTATACCCAGCATATGGGATCCTTCATGAATTCAGGAGCCTACTCAGGAGCACAGCAGGTTCTAGGATCCTTCTTTGTTCCAGGATCATCCCAGGTTCAAGGATCCTCCTTTGTTCCAGGATCATCCCAGGTTCAAGGATCCTCCTTAGTTCCAGGATCATCCCAGGTTCAAGGATCCTCCTTTGTTCCAGGATCATCCCAGTTTCAGGGATCCCTCCAGATGCCAAGATCCTTGAAGAGTTTGCAAACAGGAAGTTCAGATGTCCATCAAGGAGATTTTATTCCAATGCAGACCATTGCTTCCACTGGTCCCTCCATCATCCCAGAGTCCCAGCAATATGGATTCATATCCAGTATTCCTAACTTGAACCCAATGGGAGGTAACACTTTTAATAATTCTCTTACCACTAACCATGGATTCATGCAGGATGCAGGTATCAACCATGCTATGGCTAAAGAACTGCAGAAACTGAAGGATATGATATCAAGTGTTCCAGGGGTGGTCAAACCTATCCCGGAGATTGCAGATGGAAGCCATAAGGTATCTAGTTTTGCACCACCAATTTGTGATGCTGAGATACCCAAAAGATTCCACATTCCAACTATGAAGCTATATGATGGTTCAACGGATCCTGAGGAACACATAGCACAATACAAGGAAAGGATGGAGATCAATCCGATTCCAGAAAGGTTAAAGGAAGCGTGCCTATGCAAGGGATTTGGATCCACTCTTACTGGATCAGCTCTCAAATGGCTGCTAAGTCTTCCCCCTTACTCTATTACTTCGTTTGCTAACCTAGTTAACTTATTCAATAATCAATTTTCTTGTAGCAGAAAATTTGAACGTTTGACTAGTGATTTATATAGGATAACTCAAGGTCCTAACGAATCATTAAGAGATTATATAACCAAATTTAGTAAAGGATCCTTGGACATTCCCAACTCGGATATAGCCACGGCTGTTGAAGCCTTCAAGATGGGGTTGCTTAGGGATTCATTATTTTATGATGATCTTGTTATGACACCATGCAGGAACCTAGATGAAGTAAGGACTCGGGCACTCAGATTCATCCGGTTAGAGGATGACAAGAGGATCCAGGAGAGACAAGCAGGATCCTCAAGAAAAGAAAAGCAAGGATCCTCTTTCAAAAGCAACAAATTCAAATCCTATAACAGAACTGACAACCAGAATGTGCATGTTGTTGACCAAGAAGAAGATGATGAGGATTATCCTCCGATTTCTTAATATTGTTTTTCCGTTGATAACCATGAACTAATCCTTGCAATGCAGAATCTCGGAGAAAAAGCCAGATGGCCCAGAAAAAATGACAAACCAGTTGCAACTAATGACAAATCAAAGTGGTGTGCATACCATGAGGATTTTGGGCATTTAACAGAGGAATGCATCGCATTGAGAAAGGAAATTGGGTATCTGCTGAGCAAGGGACATTTAAAAGAGTTGTTGGGAAGAAAAAAGCCAAGGACTCAGGATCCTGAAAGGATCCCCGAAAAAGCTCCAGCTCCTCCGGCAGATGCACAAGTGATAAACTTTATTTCTGGTGGGTCAGACATCTGTGGCACATCCTTTTCAGCAGCTAAAAGGCATACAAAGGAAGCTAAAATGGATAACGGAGAAAGACCTATTCGAACATCAAGTGTCTCAGAAGGAAAAGTGATAACCTTTGATGAAAATGATCGCGTTGATATCCAGGATCCTCATCATGATAGTTTGGTTATTACTCTCTTTATTTCTAACCATTTTTTCCGCAGGATCCTTATTGACGGAGGAAGCTCAGTAAACATTATCCAGCTTGATGTTCTGAAGAAAATGGGTATCCCAGATTCAGATATCACACCAAGATCCTCCATGCTTGTAGGATTCAGTGGAGAAACTAAGAGAACCCTGGGGGACATCAAACTCCCAATTTATGTGGAAGGATTACATAATTATCAAAAATTTTGTGTTATTAACTGTCTATCTTGTTGTAAGGTTATCCTTGGCAGGCCCTGGATACACGATATGAAGGCAGTCCCATCCACCTACCATCAATGTGTGAAGCTCCCTAGCCCTTGGGGAATAGTCAAGATCGATAGTGATCAGCAGGAGGCTAAGGATTGTTACACATCATCAATGAAACCAGCCTCGAAATCAAGGGAGCAATAGCAATTAAAGTATCCTCCAAGGAGTGTCTTGGAGGCAAGGGAGCAGGATGTGGACGAAATCCTGATGGATCCTGATGATCCTGAATCCAAAATCTATGAGGGATCCTTGGCAAGATGAAAGAAGACCTTGTATCCTTCCTCAAAAGAAGAAAATCTACCTTTGCATGGAAACATGAGGATATGACAGGTATATCTAAGGATATTATCACTCATAAACTTGGCATTGACAGGTCATTCAAACCAATCCATCAAAAAAGGAGGAAGTTTGCACCAGAAAGAAATACCATTATCCAGGAAGAGGTAGAGAGATTGCTAAGAGCAGGTATGATTAGAGAAGTAAAATATCCAAGATGGCTGGCCAATGTGGTTGTTGTTCAAAAGAAAAATGGAAAGTGGAGGGTATGTGTCGATTTCACTGATTTAAATAGGGCATGTCCCAAAGATCCTTTCCCATTACCCCACATTGACTCCATGGTGGATGCAACAGCGGGTCATGAACTGTTAACCTTTATGGATGCTTCATCTGGATTCCAACAAATTCAGATGGAACCATCTGACCAAGAGGATACGGCTTTTATGACCCCAACCGGTTTATATTGTTATATTGCTATGCCGTTTGGGTTAAGGAATGCAGGTGCAACATATCAAAGACTGGTGAATATGATGTTCAAGGATCAGATAGGAAAGACTATGGAAGTATACATAGATGATATGGTGGTGAAATCCATAGAAGCTGAGGATCACCTAAGAGACTTGGAGGAAGCATTTGATATCCTTGACAGATATAACATGAAGCTTAATCCTTCAAAATGTCACTTTGGTGTAAAGGCAGGTAAATTCTTAGGATATATGGTAACCAAGAGGGGCATTGAAGCAAGTCCGGAACAAATCAAAGCATTGGTGAATATTAAATCTCCTGCCAACGCTAAAGATGTGCAAAGGCTAACAGGCAGGATAGCAACTTTAAACAGATTTATATCTAAATCCTCGGAAAAGTGTAAAGAATTCTATGATATCCTAAGAAAAAACAAGAAATTCGAATGGACTGAGAAGCATGAGAGTGCTTTACAAGCCCTCAAAGAATACCTGTCCTCAGCTCCAGCGTTGATGAAACCAGAAAGAGGAGATGTGTTATCCTTATATCTTGCGGTATCCTCAAAAGCAGTAAGTGCAGTCCTTGTTAAGGATCATGAAGGTACACAATATCCTGTCTATTATGTAAGAAAGAGTTTACTTGATGCTGAATCCAGGTATTCATACCTTGAAAAACTTATTCTTGCACTAATTATGGCATCTACTAAACTAAGACATTATTTTGAAACCCATGTTATTGTTGTTAGAACTAATTTTCCAATTAAGAATGTCCTCAGGAAACCAGAGATGTCCGGAAGGATGGCTAAGTGGGCAGTAAAGCTTAGTGCCCATGATATAAGATATGAGCCTTGAACAGCCATCAAATCTCAAGCATTAGCAGACTTTGTGGCTGATTTCAGTAGTGATTTACAAAAGGAAGCCGAATTGGAAGTCCAGCAGCTGGATGAAACCAAGGATCCTTGGATACTACATACTGATGGATCCTTAAATGTTAAAGGCACGGGGCTTGGTATACTACTAAAATCACCACAGGGGGACATAATACCCCACTCTATAGCTTGTGAGTTCCAAGCCACTAATAATGAGGCTGAATATGAAGCCTTGATTGCTGGTTTGCAAATTGCTAAGCATATGGGGATCAGGTATCTTGAGGTATACGTGGATTCATTGTTAATCACTAATCACTTTAATGGATCCTACGCTGTTAAAGGTGAAAAACTAACCAAATATTTAGAGATAGTCAAAGAATTGGCACTCTCCTTTGTTTTCTTTAGTTTGACACAGGTACCAAGGGAAGAAAATACAGAAGCTGATGC
The DNA here is from genome assembly GCF_002127325.2 of Helianthus annuus. Classification (NCBI taxonomy): domain Eukaryota; kingdom Viridiplantae; phylum Streptophyta; class Magnoliopsida; order Asterales; family Asteraceae; genus Helianthus; species Helianthus annuus. The sequence goes on from NC_035448.2 coordinate 63,503,771, forward strand.
ATTGGCCAATCTAGGATTATCTTTGAAGATCCCAGAGGATATAAGTATCCCCATCATCCATATCCTGGCTCCTGCTATTGAAAATCAGGTGGCCATGGAAATAGAAGAGGATTCTGCAATGATCCCTAGTGAGGATACTCAATCTTGTTCAGGATCATGGATCTCACCAATCATGAGATACTTACAACACGGAGAGATTCCTATGGGAGAAAACCCTAGGGCTTTCAGAATTAAGGTATCTCAATTCACAATCTTAAATAGTATGCTGTATAAGCGATCTCTTGCAGGACCATATTTAAGATGCATCGAGGATCATGAAGTTCAAGAAGTTTTAAAAGACTTCCATGAAAGAGATTGTGGAAACCACACTGGGGCAGGGCATTGTTCTCAAGGATCTTAAGGACAGGATACTACTGGCCAACTATGAAAAGGGATGCTGTGGAGTATGCTAAGAAGTGTGATCCTTGTCAAAGACACAGCAATATCCTTCATCAGCCGGCTGAATTTCTACATCCTATACCATCCTCTTGGCCATTTATGAGATGGGGGATGGATATAGTTGGCAAGCTCCCTAAGGCACCTGGTGGAAAAGTGTTCATGCTTTCTATGACTGACTACTTCTCCAAGTAGATAGAGGCTGAAGCTTTTGCCCAAGTCAGAGAAAAGGAAGTTATAACCTTTATTAAGAGAAATATTATAACTAGATTTGGCATTCCTTCTGAAATTATATGTGATAATGGTTCCCAATTTATTGGGAGCAGAACTACTAACTTTTGTGACAGCTGGGGGATTAAGATGATAACATCAACACCAGTCCACCCACAAGCCAATGGACAAGCAGAATCATCCAACAAGATCATCATCAACAATCTGAAGAAGAAACTTGGATCCAAGAAAGGGAAATGGGCAGAAGAATTACCTTATGTGCTTTGGGCTGATAGGACAACCCCCAAGAATGCTACTGGTCAAACACCATTCTCTTTGGTATTTGGGGCAGAATCAGTGATCCCAACAGAAATGGTGGTTCCAACTGCTAGAACAAGTACCCGTGATCCTGAGGAGAATGATGCAAACCTGGCTCAAGACTTGGATACTATTGAGGAAATTAGGGATCTGGCTAGGATAAGGATGGCTAGCTACCAACAAAGAATGGCTGGTGCTTACAACAAAAATGTCAGGATAAGGAAATTCCAAGTTAGGGATATGGTATTGAGAAAAGCATTCCAAAATACCACCAATCCTGCTGATGGGAAATTGGCACCAAAATGGGAAGGCCCTTATTTGATTGAAGCCGAAGTAGGAAAGGGGGCATATAGATTGCTAACCATGGAAGGTAATTTGTTACCAAGAGCCTGGAATGCTGTCCACTTGAAGAAATATTTCATGTGAGCAGGATCCTCCTGGCACATATGATCCTTACATTAGAAGTATCTTTGAAGGATCCCTGAGGTGTCAATGATCCTTACCCTGGTAATGTCCTAATCTTGAACTATTTCATTTTCTTATTATTTAAGGATAAGGATCATGTATCCTTCATCCTTCTCTCACAAGATTTTAAGTTCTGATAGTCCAGGTATCCTTAGCGTATTATTGATAATCCGCAGAAGCAACTCAGATCCTTGGGTTCAACCCCAGTTGTTTGGGCTTGTCCCCAGTTATCCTTGGGCTTGTCCCCAGTTTCGCCTGTAGCGCACGATGATCCTGGTATAGTTCAAGTCTTTGGGACCAGTACTCGCTTTAGGGGCTGATAATTCTATCGTACTGGCTATACCTAGGATCCTACGTATAATGGTAGACGTACCATACATCCGTTCCTAAGGTTTCTAACGTTTTCACGTTAGCAAAGGTTTTGGCATTATCATGTCACTAAGTTTGGATAGTCGCCAGTAAGGGCCATACTCCAGTTCACCTATGATCCTTGGGCTTGTCCCCAGATATCCTTTGGGCTTGTCCCCAGTGATCCTTTGGGCTTGTCCCCAGTTATCCTTTGGGCTTGTCCCCAGTTATCCTTTGGGCTTGTCCCCAGTTATCCTTTGAATTGTTGGGCTTGTCCCCAGTTACTAACTTGTCTTTTATATTGGCTCAGTTCCAAGTTATATTCTATTTTCAGGATTTCGAAGTTAAACAATTAAGGATCTTCAATCCTTGTTATCTACTAAGGCTTTTCTTATGTTTACCTTGGTTACAGTATTAACGGTAAGGATCCTAACTTGGATCCTCAGGTATGATCCTTAACTATTTTTAATTTCATTCATTATTCATTTGAATAACCCTTATACCTTGACAACTGAACCTATGATCCTTAAAATGAACTACTTTTTGGAAGTTTTCGACTATAGGATACTTGATCCTGGATCATATCCTAAACATAATTTGATTAACTTTTCTTACTCAGACAAGTGTAAAATCAAAACAATTGAAAGTTTAAAAGATATACAAGGATAACATCACAGGATAAGTCAAAAGTTAAAAGTTTTATTCATTCACAAAATATTTAACCCTTTAAAGTTGTCAAAATTGCCAACCCATGTTTCTACCAGCAAAACGTGGCCCGTCCACATGGGTTGGCAAAGGGTGTCCATTGTTCATGCGGTCATAGCAGTGCAGGAAATAAAGGTCGGCAGGATAACAAGTGGCTTCATCCCCCAAACAGAGGATCCCTCCACCACCTATTATCCTACCTATTGTTCAAAGGATCCACGATCCTTACCCTAAAAACTATTGTTCAAAGTACAAACCATCAAACTATTCAAACAAACAACCACCAAACAAAAAAATTGGGCTCCGGCTAAGTCTCGAAATTTCCATCATCGCCCAATCCCGCAGCTCAATCCTTCGCTGCACCATCACCAACAGCTCCGCTTGCCTCACCACCTTGGTCTTTGCCTCCACCCTCAAGCATCGGGATCTCCTCATCCTCCTCATCATCCTCCAGCTCAGCCAGCCTAGCCTTCCAGCCTTCAACATCCCAGGTGCTCTTATCAAAAGCAGGATCCTGGGCTTCCATGGCCATTTGCCGCTAGATCTTGTACAAAGCTATGGCGGCAGAGACCTTGGCATCCTGGGTGATCTCGTGCTTCTCATAGTCAAAGTTGATCAGCATCTTGGCAGCATCATTCTTGGTGGCCTGGAGCTCCTTCTGAAGATCGGCTATCTTGAGATCCTTCAACACCCCAACCTGTTGAAGGTCAGCAATCTGGCAATCCTGATCCTCAACATGGCCAACATATGTCTCTACCTCAGCAAATTTCTACAAGGAAGACAAGGAATGATGTCAGAAACCAAGTGATCCTTAGACTAGCAGGATACACAAGCAGGACAGTGATCCTTACCTCGTTGATGTAATCCAGACACTTTTGGCGGAGCAGGGGCAGACCTTGCAAATCCTCAGCTTCAGAGGCCTTTCTCTTCTTGCTTCCTTTTCCCCTGATAGGTGCTTTAGGGACCGAAGCAGTTGGGCTAGCAGCAGGGGTCTTCTTCTTAGAGGATTTGACGTTAGTAAGATCAGTGATGCCGAACTTTGAGGAAGATTTGGTGGATTTTCCAGCGCCTGCACAACCAAAACAAGATAAGTATCTTAATTTTATTTGACTCTCATTATATAAATACTCCTTAAATAAGGATACTTACTTGACATTGTGACAGAAGCAGAGGATACTTCCTGAGAATCCTGGGTGGTAATCTTGAAAGTTCTGACTTCAGGATCATGCTTCTTAGAGGCCAGGAGTCTCTCTTTTGCAGCAGGAGTCAACTTTAGATGTGAAACGGAGATAGCTGCACAACAAGAAAACAAAAGAACATCAGTGATCCTTATACTAAAGGACAAGTTCTACGGTGATCCTTCCCAGGATCCTCTTTCCTACCATGGGTAACCCACTTCTTGGGCAAATCCTCCCCATCAGGGATGGTATCTCTCCTTACAAAAAAGAACCGCCGCTTCCAATTAGTATCATTCTTGGTAGCCTTGAAGATCGGATGCTCCTCCCCGGGTCTACGTTTAAACAGATAACAATGGGAACCAAAGGTGGTCAGATCGTATAGCTCACCCAACTCGGCCATACCTAAGTCAATCCCCTCTTGCTCGATGATCCTCTCAAGGGTAAACAAAACCCTCCAGATCATCGGCATGGCCTGGATGTAAGATATGCCGGTCAAGGAGAAGAAGGCTTGGGTGAAGGCTGGAAAGGGATACGTATAACCTATGGAAAACCGGATCACAGGAAAGGCAACCCATGAATCGGAGGTGTGGCCACTCAGGGCAGAAGGATCATAAGCTTTGAACACCGTATTTGTAGGAAAACAGCACCGAATCCTGTCAATCTGAGGATCAGCGAAGATACAGCGTTCTTTAGCAGAGTTTGTGATGATCCCTTGGCTCTTAAAGGGGCTTTCTTTCTGCTGATCCTTGGCAGGAGAATTCCGGAGCAACATTTTGAACGAAATAGACACAAGAAGAAAAACAGAGCAATCGAGAGAAAAGATGAAGGGAATACCTGTTCAATCCTCTGGTTGCGGTTATAAAGGGAGAAGTTCTTGATTTTAAATGCAAATGATCCTATCCCTATCTCTATTTATAATCATGATTTGTGCAGGGCTGTCACCTCTGTGACGTCAGGGTTGCAACGGATAGTTCGTTCACAACGGCTATATATTCGTTGAGTTAGTTACAGATAAGATCAGCAAAATATAACTCGTTAATATTACATAATTACTCCTTATATTTTGGGGGCAATTGTTAGGGCAGGATTTTAATGACCTATGATCCTTACATGATATCCTAACAAGTGATCCTTGTTTCTTTGGCAGATAGTGATCCTCAGAAGAGCTTCAGGATCAGGATCATGGATCATCCTAAGGATCCTCATACTAACGATTGTTCTCTTTATATTTAATGTTGTTTTGCAGGAATTACGAGTTGGACCTGGTCTTGGCAACGTTATTAAGGAATCTTTCACGCTAATTTCGCACATGCATAACCAGAAATAGACGTTGTGGAGAATATGGAAACTTAGCACAAATTACGGGCGTTTAGTTAGGCTAAATTTACTTCTGTTTCTAAAGGGGTAACGAGCTAGTAGTTAGGTGACTTACCTAAATTCAACCACACACACTTATATAAAGGGCACTCTCATGCATTCGGAAGACACAACACATTTCTTACACACTCTAGCATACTACACCATAGTGATCCTTGTACCTAGCTCGTTACCATCCAAAGTTGTAAACATTGTTTATTATATTGAAGTTTGGTGATCGGTAGTTTCCATCGCCCGAGGTTTTTTATGCCGGAGATCATTCATTGATCAAGGGCTTTTTCCTTGTATAAATCCTTGTGTCACTTGTGCAATTTACATTTAAGTGATCCTTTACTTTATCACTACAAGCATCATTCCCCGTTAACAGAGAGTTTGGTTGCATTATCCTTGTGTGATTTTTGACCAAAACAATCAACAGTCGGTCTAATATATCGTTGTTCAACACATTCCCATGCATCTAAGTAATTTGCTTGAACCGAATTTTCAAAACGCTCCACCCATCCGCTATACTCCTCAATATTCATGAGCTTAGGCGGTTTTTGCATGGTTCCCATTTCATTTTCTAAGGTAGCGTTCTAAGCAATTGTGATCAGAGTTGCAAATGCGTTGTAAAATTTGTTTTCCATGTTTAGGTTTTGAAAGTTCACACAATTAGATTTGTTCAAACAAACTGGAGACTTGAAACAAACTGAAATCCTCAAACGAACTGACACTCCGTGCGAATTGGTTCACAATTACAAACAAACTGGTTCAAGTTCAATCCCTACGAACTGATATGTTCAAACCGTACGACCTGGATCTTGACAAGGTTCAAACGAACTGGCTCACTTCATGTGAGCTGAATGAACTATTACAAATGAACTGAAGTTTAAACTGGTGCGAACTGGGTCAAAATGGTACGACCTGGTTCACTTCGTGTAAACTGTATTCACTACGTGTGACCTCGTGCGAACTAGGGTTCACTTCGTGTGACCTGGTTTCAATCTGGTGCGACCTGAGTTCTTTTTGTGCGAAGTGATCTTATTTGGTGCGAAGTGGAGGTCCAAATCGTGGGAACTGATGTGACAACTCGAATTTCCAAGATTTCTATTTCACAATTAATTGCTACGGAATTGTATGTGTTTTAAATATAATGAAGTGTATTGTGTGATTATGCATGGTCATGTATTACTTGTGAATGATTCGACAAATACTTAAATGAGGTGGTGAAACTGTAAATTGTAGAACTTGTGCATGAAATATGTGATAGATAATTCCTTAGGGTGTTTTGTACGAATAGTGAAACTTCAACAACTTAAAACCCTAATCTCCTTCCCTAATCATTCACTAATCATTCTCACACAAGAAACCAAGGCACGTATTTCACTTTCTCTAGCAATTATCATCACCAAGAGATTCATCACTTTTGATTTCACATTTCTCTAGAATCATTCAAGGTAATCGTTAATCATTGGTTTTTGTTAATTGTTGATTGCTTCATTCATGCTAAACCCTAGTTCTCATTTGATATTCTCTGCTTATAGATTTAGCCTGATTTGTTGAGAAATGAATAAGAATAATATGAATTCAATTGCATGATGATCTAGAGGCATGATATGTTTAAACTGTTGATGATTGATTCTGTTTCTGCACAAGGAGAATGTGTGAAATTAGGGTTTTGAAACCAAGAACGTGACTGCTGAATATACGAAACATAACTGTTATGATCACATTGAACGTATGATTGATGTATTGTCTGAGTTTGTAACGTGTATAATAGTCTGAGTTTCTTGAAGCTAGCATGTCTGAGTTTATTATGTGATGACACCTAGTCCGACTTTATGATCCTTGCTTGGTCCGAGTTTCATCACTCCATGTTTTGCCTGAGTTTATTGCTATAACATCCAAGGTCCGAGTTTGTTGAATGAGTGTGGACCGAGTTTAAGATGTGTACTATGGTCCGAGTTTAATTAAAACATGAAGTCCGAAGTTAAGGTCCTAGTTCTATCCGAGTTTATTAAGCAACACATATGTCCGAGTATAAAGAACTCCTATGGTCCGAGTTTAAAGAAGCCACATTGGTCCGAGTTTAAAGAGCCCACTAGTCCGAGTTCTTGAAGTAGATGGGGAGTCCGAGTTTGCTTAACCATGTAAGGTCCGAGTTTAATCCATCTTATTGATGTCCGAGTTTAGTGCCTCCCACATGTCTGAGTTTAGTGCCATGTCCCCTAATCCGACTTTCTAGTAGGGAAGCCCCCCCCCCTTTATCTTTTGACCGAGTTTTAATACATTATGGCCTGATATGAACTATGATTTCATGTTAAGAGATTTAACTGGGTAGGATGTAACTGGGTAGGTGCATTTCGTTAAATATGTGCAAACTACGTCAACTGATTGTCTGGGAAACTGTAGAGGGTGTTATTGATAAACTACGCTAGATTGAAAGTTAAGTTAAACATGTTAACTCCATTATGACTGTAAAGATGTTAACTCAGTAAACGTGAACAATTGCTAGTGCGTAAATCCTGTTAACTTGGTGAAGTATGTTAACTACATGTTCCTCCTATCGCGCATGAATTATGTGAATACGATGAATTGATTACGTGATGTATGATTCGATATGTATATAAGCGTACGATACTGAAGGTAACTATATGATTCTGCATGCTGCTGTTTACTGCTATATACGACTGTGTGATACTGTCTGATTATGATGTTACGTGTTACTGAATGATGCTGCATGATACGTTACCGTATGTTACTGGTTGAACACCAACGAGTTGTAAACGTAATTGAACGTAAAATACTTACATCGAATCGTGTGCAATATATCCTAAGTCGAGTATAACGGACTTAGAGATTTATAAACCCTAGAAGCAATAACATACCGAGCAAACCAAGGTGAGTTCACACTCCTACTAAGGCATGGGATTCCCGGGTCGTGGGAATGGGATAAAGATTACCATTGACTAAGAACGTATATATGCTTTCCTAGACTATCACCTACCATGGTCCTCGGATGTCAGGACGGTTCCGTAGGTTAGGATAACACCTACGTGGTCATATGCCAATTACTGCCTCGGATGTCAGGCACGCACGTAAAACCTACGTGTACGCATTACTTACTTCTATCCTCGGTTGTGAAGGATACGTGCACCATGGTCCTCGGATGTCAGGACAGTTCCGTAGGTTAGGATAACACCTACGTGGTCATATGCCAATTACTGCCTTGGATGTCAGGCACGCACGTAAAACCTACGTGTACGCATTACTTACTTCTATCCTCGGTTGTGAAGGATACGTGCGTAAAACCTACGCACACCCCATACGCGCTACTGTTCTCGGACGAAGAACAGGGATGATACGAGTAGTTGATACGAATAGTCTAGTGGTCACATAACATGGGAAGCCCCCACCTGTATAACTTGTTATTGGCCCAGTAGAGCCACCCGTTACTTACTGTTACGCACTTACTTACTGTGGACTCGCTCAACTAGTTTGTTGATCATTCTGTTACATGCCTTGCAGATCGTTAGGTACTTGGAGCTTGCACTGGAGAAGCGGGTCGTTGTGGACAAGGATCGTGGTTTCTACGTTGAACTATTATGACATTAAAACTATTAACTATTGTTGGATTATTTACTATGCTTCCGCTACATTTTGAAACTATGGTTATGTTTTGAACACCTATCGTATTGGATGGATGGTTTACATTTATTTCACTTAATATTAATTACATGTTCAATATGATTGGTGGCTTGATCCTGGTCAGTCACGCTCCCAAGCGGTGATACTCCGCAGGTGGATTTTGGGGGTGTGACAGATTGGTATCAGAGCCATTGGTTATAGAGAACTTGGTTTTAATATGGAAAACGTTTTTATTAAAACCAGACTATAACCAGAACAGTGCTCTCAACGATCCACAACGACGCTTCGCTCCACGTGCAAGACTCGACATCCTAGGTAATAAGGTTTATGTTTATTACCTACTTGCTAGAACTGCATAGAACTTTGCTCGTAGTATGCTTACATTACTTTGCTCACTACTTGTTATTGCTTGAGAACACCTACGTGCTTACACTTTTCTGTCATCGCCCTACTCGCGAACCATTCTCACTTACGTTACATTTGCCATAAAGGTCATGGCCGAATATATCAACATGACACAAGCCCAGTTGACGGCTCTCATTAACGAACGAATTGCTGCGGCACTTGCAGCCATACAAGCGGGAGGTCAACACGCTCAGTCCCCTGTTTACACCTTCAAAAATCTCAAGGATTGCCAGCCTTGTACCTTCAGTGGAACTGAGGGGGTTGAAGGCCTCCTCCATTGGTTCGAGAGACTCGAAACTGACTTCGAGGTGCATGATTGCCCTGAGTCACGTAGGGTAAAGTTTGCCACTGGAACACTCGAAGGTGCTGCATTTACCTGGTGGAAAGCACAGGTTCAGATGTTAGGGATGGCAGCTGCTAATGCCACCCCCTGGAACGAGTTCACGGAATTAATTAAGGAAGAGTTTTGCAGACGAGAGGACATCCACAAACTTGAGGTAGAGTTCCTCAACCTACAGATGGTGGGGTCTGAAATTGAAGCTTATACGAGAAGATCAAACGAGTTAGCCACATTTTGTCCTACTATGGTAGACCCTTCCACTAAACGCATCGAATTGTATCTCAAGGGTCTGGTGCCCGAAATTCAGAATCATATGACCACAGCTAACCTTGGCACTATCCAGCAAGCCATTCGACTGGCTCATCGTCTCACAGACCAGGCTGTAGAACAGAACAAACTACCGAAACGAGCTAAGATTGATACTGCATGTGCTTCTGGAGATAACAAACGCAAGTGGGATGAAAACCCGAGCACGGGATTAATTTTAGTCCAGCCTCTGACGCAGCAGCAAGAGATAGATGACTACCAGAGCCCCAGACAGCAGTTTTCTAGTAGTCATGGGCAGAAAAGATATCCAGGAATTCACCCATGGTGCAACAAATGTAACAGACACCACGGTGGCCAGTGCAACAGGGTTCGTTGTCAGCGGTGTCTCAAGATTGGTCATGAAGCTAAGGATTGTCGAAACTCACGCCCTGTAACTCAAGAACCACAACGACCGCCTCAATCTTCACAGAATCAGCAGCAACAACAAAGTTTTAAAGGATGTTTTCAGTGTGATGCTAAAGATCACTACAAGAGGCATTGTCCACATATGAACCAGGACCAGACTCGGAACCACGACCCTGGAAGCAGGGACGACAACGGGGAAAGCGTTGGGGGAAGCAATGGAAACCATGATGCCGGGGCAGCATGTACATGGTTGGTCAGGGAGACGCAATGAACGATATTTGAACTTATAACTTATCTTGGGTTTTCATTATTATGTTTCCGCTACTCAAACAAAGTTTGGTTTGAACATCAATTGTATTGAGTTTTATGAATTATTTTAACTACTATACTCTATGTTTGTCATGATGGATGGTTTGATATTATTGAGCGCACCTGCCGTATTTATGGACCTTATGGACAGGGTGTGCAAACCCTATCTTGACAAGTTCGTCATTGTCTTCATCGACGACATTCTGATCTACTCCAAGAGTCAGGAGGAACACGAGCAGCGCTTACGTCTTATCTTGGAACTTCTTCGAAAGGAGCAACGGTACGCAAAGTTTTCAAAATGCGACTTCTGGCTTCGTGAAGTCCATTTCCTAGGCCATGTGGTGAACAGGGATGGGATTCATATCGATCCATCCACGGTAGATTCGGTCAGGAACTGGCCAGCACCGCGTACACCGACGGAAATACGCCAATTCATGGGTTTGGCGGGGTATTACAGACGATTCATTAAAGACTTTTCGAAGATCGCGCAGCTGCTTACTATGCTGACACAGAAAGGTGTCACCTACCGTTGGGGAGATTCCCAAGAGACCGCTCTTCAGTACCTAAAGGATAGGCTTTGCAGTGCACTTATTTCTCTCATTGCCGGAGGGCACAGATGACTTCGTGGTTTATCGTGACGCATCGATACAGGGTCTTGGTTGTGTGTTGATGCAACGGGATACGGTTAATTGCTTACGCTTCGCGACAACTCAAGATTCATGGACGGAACTACACGACGCACGATTTAGAGCTGGGAGCTGTTGTTTTCGCGCTTAAGATATGGCGACACTACCTGTACGGTACCAGGTGCACGATTTACACCGATCACAGGAGTCTCGAGCATATTCTTAAGCAGGAGGATTTGAACACGCGTCAACGGAGATGGGTTGAACTACGGAACGACTACGAATGCGCCATCAAGTATCATCCAAGCAAGGCCAATGTTGTGGCCGACGTCCTCAGTCGAAAGGACACCCTACCTAAGCGCGTGCGAGCGCTACAGGTTACGATTCAGTCTAGTCTTCCTTCACAGACACGAAACGCTCAGGTTGACGCATTGAAACCAGAACACGTCAGGGCTGAAGCCTTACGCGGATCAAGGTAACGATTAGAACAAAAGGAAGACGACGCCTACTATATGACAGGACGTATTTGGGTCCCACTATATGGCGGCTTACGGGAACTTGTGATGGATGAAGCTCATAAGTCTCGCTACTCGTTACATTCAGGTTCGGATAAAATGTACCACGATATCCGAACTACATATTGGTGGCCTAGCATGAAGGCCCACATTGCAATTTACGTCGGCAACTGTTTGACTTGTGCGAGAGTCAAGACAGAGTACCAGAAACCCTCAGGCCTACTGCAACAGCCTAAGATACCTCAATGGAAATGGGAAGAAATTTCCATGGATTTCGTTACAGGCCTACCTAGATCTCAGCGTGGGAACGATACAAAATGGGTAGTCGTGGATCGACTCACCAAGTCTGCACACTTCCTAGCTATAAAGGAAACGGATAAGTTCCCCACTCTCGCAGACATTTATCTTAAAGAAGTCGTTTCGAGGCACGGGGTGCCCACATCCATAATTTCGGATCGGGATGCACGATTCACGTCAGGGCTATGGCAAGCGATGCATAAAGCGTTTGGCTCCCGTTTAGACATGAGCACAGCATATCATCCTCAGACGGATGGGCAGTCTGAGCGCACAATTCAAACTCTTGAAGACATGCTTTAGGCATGTGTTATCGATTTCGGCAACGGCTGGGGAAAAGCATCTCCCATTAGTGGAGTTTTCGTATTATAGCAGTTATCACACCAGCATTCAAACCGCTCCATTCGAGGCATTGTACGGACGTAAATGCCGGTCACCTCTCGGTTGGGCAGAGGTGGGGGATAGTTAGATTGCAGGCCCAGAAATGGTAGTTGATGCTACCGAACGAATTGCACAGATACGGCAACGTAGGGCGGCAACTCGCGATCGCCAGAAAAGCTACGCAGATAAGCGTAGGAAGCCATTGGAATTTTAGGTCGGGGACCGGGTTTTACTCACAGTTTCACCCTGAAAGGGGTGTGGTTAGATTTGGTAAACGAGGCAAGCTCAATCCACGGTATGTTGGACCGTTCGAAATCACTGAAAGAATAGGCCAAGTAGCCTGCAGACTGAAACTACCAGCTGAACTCGGTGCAGTTCACAATGTATTTCACGTGTCGAATCTGAAGAAATGTCTATCAGATGAGACCCTCATAGTTCCTTTTAAGGAACTCACTATCGACGAGCGGTTGCAGTTCGTCGAGGAGCCAATTGAAATCACGGACCGGGATGTTAAGGTCCTCAAACACAAGAGAATCTCTCTTGTTCGAGTTCGTTGGAACTCCCGACGTGGCCCAGAGTGCACCTGGGAACGCGAAGACCAGATGACAGAAAAGTACCCCAGTTATTCGAAACCAATGCAACCACTACTGAGGCTGAAGCTACTACTACTGAATTTCGGGACGAAATTCCAAATCAACGGGGGGATGATGTGACACCCCAGGAAAAAAAAAAAAAAAAAAAAAAAAAAAAAAAACCAATGAACGATATAACTTACCTAGCTTCCTCAGTGAGTGCGTACCAAATTTCGGGACGAAATTTCTTTTAAGTTGGGGATAATGTGACAACTCGAATTTCCAAGATTTCTATTTCACAATTAATTGCTACGGAATTGTATGTGTTTTAAATATAATGAAGTGTATTGTGTGATTATGCATGGTCATGTATTACTTGTGAATGATTCGACAAATACTTAAATGAGGTGGTGAAACTGTAAATTGTAGAACTTGTGCATGAAATATGTGATAGATAATTCCTTAGGGTGTTTTGTACGAATAGTGAAACTTCAACAACTTAAAACCCTAATCTCCTTCCCTAATCATTCACTAATCATTCTCACACAAGAAACCAAGGCACGTATTTCACTTTCTCTAGCAATTATCATCACCAAGAGATTCATCAATTTTGATTTCACATTTCTCTAGAATCATTCAAGGTAATCGTTAATCATTGGTTTTTGTTAATTGTTGATTGCTTCATTCATGCTAAACCCTAGTTCTCATTTGATATTCTCTGCTTATAGATTTAGCCTGATTTGTTGAGAAATGAATAAGAATAATATGAATTCAATTGCATGATGATCTAGAGGCATGATATGTTTAAACTGTTGATGATTGATTCTGTTTCTACACAAGGAGAATGTGTGAAATTAGGGTTTTGAAACCAAGAACGTGACTGCTGAATATACGAAACGTAACTGTTATGATCACATTGAACGTATGATTGATGTATTGTCTGAGTTTGTAACGTGATGACACCTAGTCCGACTTTATGATCCTTGCTTGGTCCGAGTTTCATCACTCCATGTTTTGCCTGAGTTTATTGCTATAACATCCAAGGTCCGAGTTTGTTGAATGAGTGTGGACCGAGTTTAAGATGTGTACTATGGTCCGAGTTTAATTAAAACATGAAGTCCGAAGTTAAGGTCCTAGTTCTATCCGAGTTTATTAAGCAACACATATGTCCGAGTATAAAGAACTCCTATGGTCCGAGTTTAAAGAAGCCACATTGGTCCGAGTTTAAAGAGCCCACTAGTCCGAGTTCTTGAAGTAGATGGGGAGTCCGAGTTTGCTTAACCATGTAAGGTCCGAGTTTAATCCATCTTATTGATGTCCGAGTTTAGTGCCTCCCACATGTCTGAGTTTAGTGCCATGTCCCCTAATCCGACTTTCTAGTAGGGAAGCCCCCCCCCCTTTATCTTTTGACCGAGTTTTAATACATTATGGCCTGATATGAACTATGATTTCATGTTAAGAGATTTAACTGGGTAGGATGTAACTGGGTAGGTGCATTTCGTTAAATATGTGCAAACTACGTCAACTGATTGTCTGGGAAACTGTAGAGGGTGTTATTGATAAACTACGCTAGATTGAAAGTTAAGTTAAACATGTTAACTCCATTATGACTGTAAAGATGTTAACTCAGTAAACGTGAACAATTGCTAGTGCGTAAATCCTGTTAACTTGGTGAAGTATGTTAACTACATGTTCCTCCTATCGCGCATGAATTATGTGAATACGATGAATTGATTACGTGATGTATGATTCGATATGTATATAAGCGTACGATACTGAAGGTAACTATATGATTCTGCATGCTGCTGTTTACTGCTATATACGACTGTGTGATACTGTCTGATTATGATGTTACGTGTTACTGAATGATGCTGCATGATACGTTACCGTATGTTACTGGTTGAACACCAACGAGTTGTAAACGTAATTGAACGTAAAATACTTACATCGAATCGTGTGCAATATATCCTAGGTCGAGTATAACGGACTTAGAGATTTATAAACCCTAGAAGCAATAACATACCGAGCAAACCAAGGTGAGTTCACACTCCTACTAAGGCATGGGATTCCCGGGTCGTGGGAATGGGATAAAGATTACCATTGACTAAGAACATATATATGCTTTCCTAGACTATCACCTACCATGGTCCTCGGATGTCAGGACGGTTCCGTAGGTTAGGATAACACCTACGTGGTCATATGCCAATTACTGCCTCGGATGTCAGGCACGCACGTAAAACCTACGTGTACGCATTACTTACTTCTATCCTCGGTTGTGAAGGATACGTGCACCATGGTCCTCGGATGTCAGGACAGTTCCGTAGGTTAGGATAACACCTACGTGGTCATATGCCAATTACTGCCTCGGATGTCAGGCACGCACGTAAAACCTACGTGTACGCATTACTTACTTCTATCCTCGGTTGTGAAGGATACGTGCGTAAAACCTACGCACACCCCATACGCGCTACTGTTCTCGGACGAAGAACAGGGATGATACGAGTAGTTGATACGAATAGTCTAGTGGTCACATAACATGGGAAGCCCCCACCTGTATAACTTGTTATTGGCCCAGTAGAGCCACCCGTTACTTACTGTTACGCACTTACTTACTGTGGACTCGCTCAACTAGTTTGTTGATCATTCTGTTACATGCCTTGCAGATCGTTAGGTACTTGGAGCTTGCACTGGAGAAGCGGGTCGTTGTGGACAAGGATCGTGGTTTCTACGTTGAACTATTATGACATTAAAACTATTAACTATTGTTGGATTATTTACTATGCTTCCGCTACATTTTGAAACTATGGTTATGTTTTGAACACCTATCGTATTGGATGGATGGTTTACATTTATTTCACTTAATATTAATTACATGTTCAATATGATTGGTGGCTTGATCCTGGTCAGTCACGCTCCCAAGCGGTGATACTCCGCAGGTGGATTTTGGGGGTGTGACAACTGAGATAACTATGTTCAATGCGTGCGGAATGGAACCCTAATTCAAACGAACTGGATCATCTTCGAACGATCTGATGATATTTTCTCAAAATTAATCACGTTTTAGGTTGAATTAGGTGCTGATTTTTTCAAGGATTGATTAAAACAGTATTTCGCTTGTTATATGTAAAAATCAGGCCATTATAACCGTAAAATCTTGGTTAATTTGAAAAAATGTCAAGAAAGTGAGAAAAAATGAGTATAAATCAGAATGTTGATGACGAAATCAAGCTTAAATGGCAAGAACTCTTCCTCCTGAGCTCTGATACCACTTGTAGGATCGTTGTCATGACCAAACGAGTCGTTCAGAAGAGATCTTGTCCAATACAAAAGGCGGAATCAGACGTATCGAAGTTATGTCAGCTGTATACACACTAGAATCACTTAAACTGTCACTTGTATTGATTTGAAGAGTTTACAATGACTCGAGACACTACGGCAGAGCTTCGCTACCGGAATCAGGAATGTTACAAATGAAAACACAAGACACCTATTTATAGGCCAGCCACTTCCCATGAACCAGTCATCCCAGTTCGCACGAACTGGCCTTGTCCAGTTCGCACGAACTGGTCAGTTTGTGTGGACTGGCTTCTTTTGACCTTTTCTCGTTTATCTCGTACTACATGTCTTGTTCTATCTAACCTATTACAAGACTCGATACAAGACGAAGTCGACAAACATATGCTCCAACAATGGTCTTGTTATCACCTTGTTTATATCTAACCATTTTGTTCGCAGGATCTGGATAGATGGAGGAAGCTCAGTAAACATCATTCAACTTGATGTCCTCAAGAAGATGAACATTCCTGAATCAGATATTTTCCTAAGATCCTCAGTTCTTGTGGGATTCAGTGGAGAAACCAAGAACACATTGGGGGACATTAAGCTTCCCATTTACATAGAAGGACTTCATTCTTATCAGAAATTTGGTGTTATAGATTGCTTATCCTATTGCAATGTTATCCTTGGTAGGCCATGGATACATGACATGAAGGCAGTCCCATCTACATATCATCAATGTGTAAAGCTTCCTACTCCATGGGGTGTGGTGAAGATTGAAAGTGATCAACAAGAAGCTAAGAATTGCTACACATCATCAATGAAACCAGCCTCAAGACCTAGGGAGCAATAGCAATTAAAGCATCCTCCAAGAGATGTTTTGGAGGCAAGAGAACAAGATGTGAAAGATATCCTTATGGATCCTCAGGATCCTGAATCCAAGATCTTCATAGGATCAGGGATCCTCAACAACATTGAACAGTGTCTTGTATCCTTCCTAAGGAAGAGAAAAACTACCTTTGCCTGGAAGCATGAAGACATGATAGGTATCTCTAAAGATATAATTACTCATAAACTTGGCATTGACAGGTCATTCAAACCCATACATCAGAAGAGGAGGAAATTTGCACCTGAGAGGAATGCCGTTATCTAGGAAGAGGTAGATAAGCTGCTCAGAGCAGGTATGATAAAAGAGGTCAAGTATCCAAGGTGGTTAGCCAATGTGGTTGTTGTTCAAAAGAACAACGGAAAGTGGAGGGTATGTGTCGATTTTACTGATTTAAACAAGGCATGTCCCAAGGATCCTTTCCCATTACCCCACATTGACTCCATGGTGGATGCTACCGCGAGTCATGAGTTGTTGACTTTTATGGATGCTTCATCTGGATTTCAGCAAATCAGATGGAACCATCTGATCAAGAGGATACAGCCTTTATGACCCCAACTGGTATATATTGTTATATTGCTATACCATTTGGACTAAGAAATGTAGGTGCTACTTATCAAAGGTTAGTCAATATGATGTTTAAGGAACAAATTGGACACACTATGGAAGTCTATATAGATGACATGGTGGTTAAGTCCAAGAAAGCTGAGGATCACCTTAGAGACTTGGAGGAAGCATTCGATATCCTTGATAAATTTAATATGAAATTAAATCCTTCCAAGTGTCACTTTGGTGTTAAAGCAGGCAAGTTTCTAGGCTATATGTTAACAAAAAGAGGCATTGAGGCAAGTCCAGAGCAAATCAAGGCAATTGTGAACATAAAATCTCCTGCCAATGCAAAGGATGTGCAAAGATTGACAGGGAGGATCGCAGCCTTGAAGAGGTTCATATCTAAGTCATCAGAAAAGTGCAAGGAATTCTATGAGATTCTGAGAAAGAACAAGAAATTTGAGTGGACTGAAAATCATGAAAATGCTCTCAAAGCCCTTAAGGATTACCTATCCTCAGCTCCTGCCTTGATGAAACCAGAAAAAGGGGATATATTATCCTTATATTTGGCAGTCTCTTCCAAAGCAGTAAGTGCAGTCCTTGTTAAGGATCACGAAGGTACACAACATCCTGTCTATTATGTAAGTAAGAGTTTGCTTGATGCTGAATCCAGGTATTCACATTTAGAAAAACTTATCCTTGCTTTGATTATGGCATCTACTAAATTAAGACATTATTTTGAAACTCATGCCATTATTGTTAGAACTAACTTTCCAATTAAGAATGTTCTCAGGAAACCTGAGATGTCAGGAAGGATGGCCAAATGGGCAGTGAAGCTCAGTGCTTATGATATAAGATATGAGCGAAGAACTGCCATTAAATCTCAAGCCTTAGCTGACTTTGTGGCAGATTTCAGTAGTGATCTACAAAGGGAAGCTGAATTAGAAGTTCAGCAGCTTGAAGAGACTAAGGAACCTTGGATACTCTTCACTGATGGAGCCTCTAACATTAAGGGAACTGCACTTGGAACACTACAAAAATCACTACAGGGGAACATAATACCCCACTCAATAGCTTGTGAGTTTCAAACTGTTTTGGTCAAAAATCAGGCTAGGATAATACAACCAAATCTTTTGCTGTGAGGTGTGATGCTTGAATCAATGAACAAATGTATGAACAACTTGCAAGTAAAATGAACAAGTGACACAAGGATTTATACGAGGAAAAAGCCCATGATCAAGAGTTGATCTACGGCATAAAAACCTCAGGTGATGGAAACTACCGATCACCAACTATAATTAAACAAAAGAATGTTACAACTCAGGATGATAACAAGCTTGTTACAAGGATCACTAGTGTGCAAAAGTGTATGAAATCGCCAATGTATTGCCGAGAGCTTGCGAGAGTGTGTGTGTTTGCTAACTTGTTCTATAAAGCTGTTATCCCCTTTTAAAATTAGAAATAACTACATAACTAACTATCCGCTAAATGTGGAAGCCACCCACGACTTCCAAAACGGTCACCAAGCTATGCACGTGCAGAATATTGAGAGCATATTCCCCAAGAATATCGGCAAGACCAAGTCCAATGCGTATACTCCGGCAAAACAAGCTTAAACATATTGAAGCCAACCGTTAGTGTAAGGATAACAATGAGGATCCTGGATCCTGATCCTGCAATGTCTTCTGAGGATTCTTAATTCAAACAGAATTGAGGATTCGTGATCCGGGCAGTATTTGAGGATCCGTGATCCTTAGGTTTAGAAAATCTATCCATAAAAATTACCCCCAAAATATGAGGAGTAAAATGTAAATTAACGAGTCGTATTTTTCTTTGATCTTATCTGCAACAAACTGTCCAACGGGAAAATAGCCGTTAGAATCGAACTAGCTGTTACACAGCCTGCGTCAATGAAGTGACAATCCTGCAGAACCATCATTATATATAGGTTAGAGATAAGGAACGATTTGCATTTAAATTCGAGCGATACTTCCCTTTAAATCCTCATTCAAAGATCAATCAGGTATCTCTCTCTTCCTTCTCTCTTCATCTTCTTACTCTGTTCTTCTTTTCCGTTTCGTCAAAATCTCAAGATTACAATGAAGCTACGATCCTCCCCTGCTAAGAATCACCAGAAAGATAGTCCCCTGAAAAGCCAAGGGATTTGTTAGGGCTGGATTTTTATTATAGGTGATCCTTACACGTGATCCTAACCAGTGATCCTTGTTTCTTTGGCAGACAGTGATCCTCAGCCGGACTTCAGGATCAGGATCATGGGACATTATAGGATCCTCATACTAACGATCATCTTCGCTTAATGCAATGTTATTTTTGCAGGAATATCTAGCAAGATACGCTCTAAGCATCATGATCAAGGGACGCGTCTTCACAATTATGGCAAGAGCTTAATCGGAGATAGACGTTGCACATGATATGGAAACATGGCTTGATTCATGGGCAGCAATTTAGGCTAGATTGTCTTTTATTTCTAAAGGGGTAATGAGCTGATAATTAGTCCTTTTACCTAAAATAGGTCACCTACACTTGTATAAATACCACTCTCCATCATTTGGAAGGGGACACACGACAACACACAACACAATTCTCACACGATTAGACACTCGAAACTATAGTGATCCTTGTACTCAGCTCATTATCATCCGAAGTTGTAACTATATTTTTCTTATATTGAAGTTGGTGATCGGTAGTTGCCATCACCCGAGGTTTTTTATGCCGGAGATCATACATTGATCAAGGGCTTTTTCCTCGTATAAATCATTGTGTCTTTGCATATTTCTCACAAAAGTGATCCTTTACTTTTATAATTAACCAAGCATCATACCCCGTTTACATAAAGTTTGGTTACATTATCCTTGTGTGATTTTTGACCAAAACAGTTTGGCGCCCACCGTGGGGCAATTGGTGCTTCATTCATAAGAAAATCTTTTGTTCGAAATCATTTCAAAGAGTTATATGGCTTCATCATTGAAGAACACGTCCACGGCGATGTCTGCAGTCACCTCATCACAGACCACTTTGCCTCCTCCACCGGCAGGATCTCAGAAAAATACTGAGAAGAGATCAACTCCCACTTTCTCTAAACCTCCATCTTCTTCTGCTATGAATTCTTCTATTCCCAGTACTAGTGATATATTTGCTTTAATTTTACAGATGAAGGATCGTATGCAGCGGCAGGATGAGACTAATGACAGGATCCTCAGGGAAATTGGAGACCTCAAAAGACAAAAGAAAGCGCAGAGGATCACTCCCCACTGATGCCCAAATCCTTGAGCTTCGATACTCCAATGATCACTTCCCAGCCATCAGGGATCCCGGACGTGCAAATCATAGGGGAGTCAAGAGGATCACATCTCAACTCGGCAGCAATGACTCAGACATCAGGCTCACATTTTCAGCCAGTAGGATCCTATCCTCAGTACATGGGATCCTTCATGAATTCAGGAGCCTATCCGGGGGCACAGCAGTTTCAAGGATTCTCCTTTGTTCCAGGATCATTCCAGGGCCAAGGATCCTCCTTTGTTCCAGGATCATCCCAGGTTCAAGGATCCTCCTTCGTTCCCGGATCCTCCCAGACACCAGGATCCTTCCAGATACCAGGATCCCTAAAAAGTTTGCAAACAGGAAGTCTAGATGTCCATCAAGGGGACTTCATTCCAATGCAGACCATTGCTTTCACTGGTCCCTCCGTTGTTCCAGAATCCCAGCAATATGGGTTCCCTAACTTGAACCCAATGGGAGGTAACACTTTAAATAATTATCCTACCACTAACCATGGATTCATGCAGGATACAGGTACCAATCATGCTATGGCCAGGGAGTTGCAGAAGCTAAAAGATATGATCTCAAGTGTTCCAGGGGTAGTCAAGCCTATCCCAGAGATTGCAGATGGAAGCCACAAGGTATCTCGCTTTGCACCACCAATTTGTGATGCAGAGGTACCCAAAAGGTTCCATATCCCTACCATGAAGCTGTATGATGGCACAACGGATCCAGAGGAGCATATAGCACAATACAGGGAGAGGATGGAGATCAATCCTATCCCAGAAAAGTTGAAGGAAGCATGCCTATGTAAAGGATTTGGATCCACTCTTACTGGATCAGCTCTTAAGTGGCTGCTAAGTCTTCCCCCCTACTCTATTACTTCATTTGCTAATTTAGTTAATTTATTCAATAACCAATTCTCTTGTAGCAGAAAATTTGAAAAATTAACTAGTGATTTGTACAGGATAACTCAAAATCATAATGAATCCTTAAGGGATTATATAACTAAATTTAGTAAAGAATCCTTGGACATTCCCAACTTGGATATGGCTACGGCTGTTGAAGCCTTCAAAATGGGACTGCTTAAGGATTCATTGTTCTATGATGATCTTGTCATGACACCATGCAGGAATCTAGATGAAGTAAGAACTCGAGCACTCAGGTTCATCCGGCTAGAGGATAACAAGAGGATCCAGGAGAGACAAGTAGGATCCTCAAAACAGGAGAAGCAAGGATCCTCCTTCAAGAACAACAAATTCAAATCCTACCATAGAAATGAGAACAAGAATGTGCATGCTGTTGACCAAGAAGAGGATGATGAAGATTATCCTCCAATCTCAGAATACTGTTTTTCCGTTGATAATCATGAACTGATCCTTGCAATGCAGAATCTAGGAGAAAAGGCTAGATGGCCCAGGAAGAACGATAAACCATCCGGGACTAAAGACAAGTCGAAATGGTGTGCATACCATGAGGATTTCGGGCATCTAACTGAAGAATGCATAGCTTTAAGAAAAGAGATTGGATATCTGTTAAGCAAGGGGCATCTAAAAGAATTGTTGGGGAGAAAAAAGCAAAGGACCCAGGATCCTGAAAGGATCCCCGAAAAAGCTCCAGCACCTCCGGCAAATGCACAAGTGATCAACTTTATATCCGGAGGATCAGACATTTGTGGTACATCCTTCTCGGCGGCCAAAAGACATGCAAAAGAATCAAAAATGGACAATGGTGAAAGGCCTATTAGAACATCAAGTGTCTCAGAAGGGAAGATGATAACATTTGATGAGGATGATCGCATTAACATTCAGGATCCTCACCATGATAGTTTAGTTATCACTCTCTTTATCTCTAACCATTTTGTCCGCAGGATCCTTATTGATGGCGGGAGCTCAGTGAACATTATCCAGCTGGATGTCCTGAAGAAAATGGGAATCCAAGAATCAGACATCACACCAAGATCCTCCGTGCTTGTAGGATTCAGTGGGGAAACGAAGAAAACTCTGGGGGACATCAAACTCCCAATCTACGTGGAAGGGTTACATAATTATCAAAAATTTTGTGTTATTGACTGTTTATCTTGTTGCAACGTTATCCTTGGCAGGCCTTGGATACATGATATGAAAGTAGTCCCATCCACCTACCATCAATGTGTGAAGCTCCCTAGCCCATGGGGGATAATCAAGATTGACAGTGATCAGCAGGAGGCTAAGGATTGTTATACCTCATCTATGAAGCCAACCTCGAAGCGAAGGGAGCAATAGCAATTACAGTATCCTCCAAGGAATGTCTTGGAGGCAAGGGAACAAGATGTGGATGAAATCCTCTTGGATCCTAGTGATCCTAAATCAAAAACCTATATCGGATCAGGGATCCTTGGCAGGATGAAAGAAGACTTATTATCCTTCCTCAAAAGAAGAAAATCTACCTTTGCTTGGAAACATGAAGATATGACAGGTATATCTAAGGATATTATTACTCACCAACTTGGCATTGACATGTCTATCAAACCAATCCATCAAAAAAGGAGGAAGTTTGCACCAGAAAGGAATACCATTATCCAAGAAGAAGTAGAGAGATTACTTCGAGCAGGTGTGATCAGAGAGGTAAAATATCCAAAATGGTTAGCCAATGTGGTCGTTGTCCAAAAGAAAAATGGAAAGAGGAGGGTATGTGTCGATTTCACTGATCTGAATAAGGCATGTCCCAAGGATCCTTTCCCATTACCCCACATTGACTCCATGGTGGATGCAACAGCGGGGCATGAACTGTTGACCTTTATGGATGCATCATCTGGATTCCAACAAATTCAGATGGAACCATCTGACCAAGAGGATACAGCCTTTATGACCCCAACAGGTTTGTATTGTTATATTGCCATGCCTTTTGGACTAAGAAATGCAGGTGCAACATATCAAAGGCTGGTGAATATGATGTTCAAAGATCAAATTGGAAAAACTATGGAGGTGCACATAGATGACATGGTGGTCAAGTCAAAGAAAGCTGAGGATCACCTAAGGGATTTGGAGGAAGCATTCGATATCCTTGATAGTTACAACATGAAACTTAATCCTTCAAAATGCCATTTTGGTGTTAAGGCAGGAAAGTTCTTAGGATACATGGTAACCCAGAGGGGCATTGAAGCAAGTCCGGAACAAATCAAAGCATTAATAAATATCAAATCTCCTGCCAATGCCAAGGATGTTCAAAGACTGACAGGCAGGATAGCAGCTTTGAACAGGTTCATATCGAAATCCTCAGAAAAATGCAAAGAATTCTACGATATCCTAAGGAAGAATAAGAAGTTTGAATGGACTGAGAAGCATGAGAACGCTTTACAAGCCCTTAAAGAATATATGTCCTCAGCACCAGCATTAGCAAAACCGGAAAAAGGAGATGTGTTATCCTTATACCTGGCGGTATCCTCAACCGCTGTAAGTGCTGTCCTTGTCAAGGATCATGAAGGTACACAATATCCTTTCTACTATGTAAGTAAAAGTCTACTTGATGCCGAATCCAGGTACTCACACCTCGAAAAACTTATTCTTGCATTAATCATGGCATCCACTAAGTTAAGGCATTATTTTGAAACCCATACTATTGTTGTTAAAACTAATTTTCCAATTAAGAATGTCCTCAGGAAACCGGAGATGTCAGGGAGAATGGCTAAGTGGGCAGTGAAGCTTAGTGCCCATGATATAAGATATGAACCAAGAACAGCCATTAAATCACAAGCCTTAGCCGACTTTGTGGCTGATTTCAGTAGTGATCTACAAAAAGAAGCAGAATTGGAGGTCCAGCAGCTGGATGAAACCAAGGATCCTTGGATATTACACACTGACGGATCCTCAAATGTCAAGGGCACAGGGCTCGGGATCCTACTAAAATCGCCACAGGGGGACATAATACCCCACTCCATAGCCTGTAAGTTCCAAGCAACTAACAATGAGGCTGAGTATGAAGCCTTGATTGCTGGCTTGCAAATTGCTAAGGATATAGGGGTAAAATATCTTAAAGTATATGTAGACTCATTATTGATCACCAATCACTTTAACGGATCCTATGCTGTTAAAGGTGAAAAACTAACCAAATATTTAGAGATAGTCAAAAAATTGGCACTCTCTTTTGTTTCTTTCAGCTTAACACAGGTACCAAGGGAGGATAACACGGAAGCTGATGCATTGGCCAACTTAGGATCATCCTTGAAAATTCCAGAGGACATAAGTATCCCTATCATCCATATCCTGGCTCCTGCTATTGAAAATCAAGTGGCCATGGAAATAGAAGAGGATACTGCAATAATCCCTAGTGAAGAAGCTCAATCTTATTCAGGATCATGGGTCTCACCAATCATGAAATACTTGCAAAATGGAGAGATTCCAATGGGAGAAAATCCTAGAGCTTTCCGGATCAAGGTATCTCAATTTACAATCTTAAATAATGTGCTATATAAACGATCCCTTGCAGGACCATACTTAAGATGTATTGAGGATCCTGAAATTGAAGAAGTGTTGAGAGACTTCCATGAAGGAGATTGTGGAAACCACACTGGGGGCAGGGCATTATTCTCAAGGATCCTTAGAACAGGATACTACTGGCCAACCATGAAAAGGGATGCTGTAGAATATGCCAGGAAATGTGATCCTTGTCAAAGACACAGCAATATCCTTCATCAACCAGCTGAACTGCTACACCCTATACCATCCTCTTGGCCATTCATGAGATGGGGAATGGATATAGTGGGCAAGCTTCCTAAAGCACCTGGCGGAAAAGTATTTATGCTTGCCATGACTGACTATTTTTCTAAGTGGATAGAAGCTGAAGCCTTTGCTCAAGTCAGGGAAAAGGAAGTCATATCCTTCATTAAAAGAAACATTATAACTAGATTTGGCATTCCCTCTGAAATTGTATGTGATAATGGTTCCCAATTCATTGGAAGCAGAACCACTAACTTTTGTGACAGTTGGGGAATCAAAATGATAAGATCAACACCAGTTCACCCACAAGCCAATGGTCAAGCAGAATCATCCAACAAGATCATCATCAACAATCTGAAAAAGAAGCTAGGATCCAAGAAGGGGAAATGGGCAGAGGAGTTACCTTATGTGCTATGGGCTGATAGGACAACTCCCAAGAATGCCACTGGTCAAACACCTTTCTCTTTAGTATTTGGGGCAGAAGCAGTGATCCCAACCGAGATGGTGGTCCCAACTGCTAGAACAAGTGCTCGTGATCCTGAAGAGAATGCTGCAATCCTAGCTCAGGATTTGGATACTATTGAGGAAATCAGGGATCTGGCTAGGATAAGGATGGCAAGCTACCAACAAAGAATGGCTGGTGCTTACAACAAGAATGTCAGGATAAGGAAGTTCCAAGTCGGAGATATGGTGTTGAGAAAAGCATTCCAAAATACTATCAATCCTGCTGATGGGAAGTTAGCACCAAAATGGGAAGGTCCCTACTTGATTGAAGCTGAAGCAGGAAAGGGGGCATACAGGTTGCTAACCATGGAAGGAAATTTGTTACCAAGAGCCTGGAATGCTGTTCACTTGAAGAAATATTTCATGTGAACATAATCCTTCAAGCATATGATCCTTACATTGAAGTATCCTTGGAGGATCCCGGCGATATCAGTGATCCTTACTCTGGTAATATGCTTATCCTAAAACTATTACATTCTCTTACTTTTTACCTAAGGATAAGGATCTTGTATCCTTCATCCTCTACTCACAAACCATTCGAGTTATGATAGTTCAGGTACCTTCAGCATATCGTCAAAGATCTTCAAAAGCACCACAGATCCTTGGGTCCAACCCCAGTTATCCTTGGGATTATCCCAGTTTCCACCAGCAGCGCACGATGATCCTGATATAGTTCACGTCTTTGGGACCAGTACCCACTTCCGGGGCTGACAACCTCATCGTACTGGCTATATTTAGGATCCTACGTATAATGGTAGACGTACCATACATCCGTTCCTAAGGTTTCTAACGTTTTCACGTTAGCTAAGGTTTTGACATTTTCATGTCACAAAGTTTGGATAGTCGCCAGTAAGGGCCATACTCCAGTTTACATACGATCCTTTGGGCTTGTCCCCAGTGATCCTTTGGGCTTGTCCCCAGTTATCCTTTGGGCTTGTCCCCAGTGATCCTCCGGGATCATTCTCAGTTATCCTTTGGGCATGTCCCCAGTTACTAATTTATTTTTTACATTGGCTTAGTCCCAAGTTATATTCCATTTTTCAGGCTCTCGAGGTTAAACATTTAAGGATCCTTAATCCTTATTATCCATTAAAGTTTTACTTATGGTTATCCCGATTAAAGGTTAGGATCCTAACTTGGATCCTCAGGTATGATCCTTGACTATTTTTATTATACTCATTATCCTAACCAACCCTTACACTTTGACAACCGAACCTATGATCCTTGAACTAAAGTACTTTGAAAATTTTCAATGTCAGGATATTTGATCTAGGATCATATCCTAAATTTATTAAACATATTTTCAACTCTTGTTACTTTAACAAATATACTACAAAAACAATTGAGAAATAAGAAGATAATTAAAGGATAACAACACGAGATAAGCCAGAAAGATTAAGGTTATATTATTAACAAAAGGATCTTTAACCCTTTCAAAAAAGTTGTCAAAATTGCCAACCCACATTTCTACCAGCAAAACGTGGCCCGTCCACATGGGTTGGCAAAGGGTGTCCATTGTCTTTGCGGTCTTAGCAGGTGCAGGAAAGTAAAAGCGGCAGGATCACAAAGGCTTCATCCCCCAAACAGAGGATCCCTCCACCTTTTGTAATCCTACCTATTGTCCAAAGGATCCAGGATCCTTAACCCTAAGAGCTATTGTTCAAATTACAGACCATAATTGTTCCAAATACCACTACCACAAACCACTACCATACTAAAAAAATTGGGCTCCGGCCTAGTCACAAATATCCATCATCGCCCAATCATGCAGCTTACACCTTTGCTGCTCCATCACCACCAGCTTCTCCGCCCTGATCCTTGTCAGCATCACCACCCTCCAGCATTGGGATATCCTCAGCTTCATCCTCGTCTCCCAGTTCCGCCAACCTTGCCTTCCAATCTTCAACATCCCATGTGCTCTTGTCAAAGGAAGGATCCTGAGCCTCCGCAGCCATCTGAAGTTGTATCTTGTACATGGCAATTGCCGCAGAGACCTTGGCATCCTGGATGATCTCCTGCTTCTCGCTATCCATATCAATCAATCTTTGAGCAGCCTCATCCTTCATAGCCCGGAGTTCCTTCTCAAGATCTGCTATCTTGAGATCCTTCAATACGCCCATTTGTTGAAGATCAGCAATTTGGCTTTCTTGATCCTCGACATGGCCAAGATAGGTCTCGATCTCAGCAAGTTTCTGCAGAAGAAGTATAAGGAAGATTCAGGATCAGGCGATCCAAAAGGAAGCAGGATATTCAAGCAGGATACTTAAGAAGGATAACCAACAGGGGCAGTGATCCTTACCTCATTAACATAGTCGAGAAACTGATGGCGAAGCAGAGGAAATCCCTGGAGATCTTCAGAAGTCTTTCTCTTTTTTCCCTTACCCCGAATGGGTGCTTTAAGGGCTGAAGTAGAGGGACTGGCAGCAGAAGTCTTCCTCCTCGAAGACTTGACGTTGGCAAGATCACTTATCCCAAACTTGGAAGCAGACTTGGCAGATTTGGCAGACTTTCCAGCACCTACACAATCAAAAACAAGATAAGTTGCTTTATTAATCAAACAATCCTACGTTTAATTTATTTTCTATAAGGATACTTACTTGACATTGTAGCAGATGCGGAGGATACTTCCTGTGAATCTTG
This sequence comes from Helianthus annuus, assembly GCF_002127325.2. Lineage (NCBI taxonomy): Eukaryota > Viridiplantae > Streptophyta > Magnoliopsida > Asterales > Asteraceae > Helianthus > Helianthus annuus. The sequence continues at coordinate 63,532,379 of NC_035448.2, forward strand.
GACGGAGACTTGAAAACTTCTGATTTCAGGATTAAGCTTTTTAAAAGCTAGGACCCTCTCTTTTGCAGCAGGGCTTAATTTCAGATGAGCAATGGATATAGCTGCACAAAAAATAAAAAGAGATATTAGTGATCCTCATTATATGAGACAGGGCTGATAGTGATCCTTCGAGGATCCTCTACCCTACCATGAGTGGCCCATTCCTTGGGCAGATCCTTCCCATCTGGGATGGAATCCCTCCTAACAAAGAAAAAGCGACGCTTCCAGTTTGTATCGTTCTTAGTAACCTTGAAGACAGGATGATCCTCCCCGGCTTTCCGTTTCAACAAATACCGGTGAGAACCAAAGGTGGTGAGATCGTAAAACTCAGCTAACTCCGCCATCTCCAGATCAATCCCTTCCTGCTCAATGATCCTCTCGAAGGTATACAGAACCCTCCAGATCATCGGCATAGCTTGGATATATGAGATGCCGGTTAAGGAAAAGAAAGATTGGGTGAACAATGGAAAAGGATATGAATACCCTATGGTAAATGGAGTAGCAGGAAAAGCCACCCAGGTATCCGAAACAGAGTCACTCAGAGCGGTAGGTGTGAAGGACTTGAAAACAGCATTCGCCGGAAAGCAATGACGAATTCTGTCTATGTGAACATCAGTAAAGCAACACCTCTCCGTAGGAGAATCCTTGATAATCCCCTGGCTTTTTAAGGGACTATCCTTCTTGGAATCCTTGTGTGGAGAATTCCGGAGCAACATGTTTGTGACGAGACGGAAACAGAGTAGAAGCAGAAAACAGAGCAAAGAGAAAAGAAAGAGAGAAAGAGAAGAATACCTGATCAATCTTCGGTGCAGAATATAAAGGGAGTGTATCTTGAATTTAAATACAAACTGATCCTCACCCTATCTCCTATTTATAATCATGATCTGCAGGGATTGTCACATCTATGACGTAATGATCACAACGGCTAGTCCATGTGTAACGGCTAGTTATTCGGAGTCGCCCGTTGGAGATAAGATCGAAACAAAATATAACTCGTCAATTTACAATAAACTCCTTATATTTTGGGGGCAATTGTTAGGGCTGGATTTTTATTATAGGTGATCCTTACACGTGATCCTAACCAGTGATCCTTGTTTCTTTGGCAGACAGTGATCCTCAGCCGGACTTCAGGATCAGGATCATGGGACATTATAGGATCCTCATACTAACGATCATCTTCGCTTAATGCAATGTTATTTTTGCAGGAATATCTAGCAAGATACGCTCTAAGCATCATGATCAAGGGACGCGTCTTCACAATTATGGCAAGAGCTTAATCGGAGATAGACGTTGCACAGGATATGGAAACATGGCTTGATTCATGGGCAGCAATTTAGGCTAGATTGTCTTTTATTTCTAAAGGGGTAATGAGCTGATAATTAGTCCTTTTACCTAAAATAGGTCACCTACACTTGTATAAATACCACTCTCCATCATTTGGAAGGGGACACACGACAACACACAACACAATTCTCACACGATTAGACACTCGAAACTATAGTGATCCTTGTACTCAGCTCATTATCATCCGAAGTTGTAACTATATTTTTCTTATATTGAAGTTGGTGATCGGTAGTTGCCATCACCCGAGGTTTTTTATGCCGGAGATCATACATTGATCAAGGGCTTTTTCCTCGTATAAATCATTGTGTCTTTGCATATTTCTCACAAAAGTGATCCTTTACATTTATAATTAACCAAGCATCATACCCCGTTTACATAAAGTTTGGTTACATTATCCTTGTGTGATTTTTGACCAAAACAGGATTCTCCAAAATCCTTCGAAAGAACTCTGCTGCTTCACCGATTCGGAGATTGACCGGATTCGCCATTGTTTTCCGGCGGATACCGTCTTCAAGCCTTTTGAACCTTCTGCCAAAACTGATTCTGTCTCGAACACCTGGGTTGCTTTTCCGGCCACCCCATTCCTGATAGGATTCTCCTATCCTTTCCCTACCTTCACCCAATCTTTCTTTTCCCTCACCGGCATGTGCTATATTCAGGCCATGCCAATGATGTGGAGAGTATTGTGTACTTTAGAGAACATCATTGAGCAGGAAGGCATAGAACTTGGAATGTCGGAACAGGCTGAATTATATAACCTTGTGAGCAATGGTTCACACCGTTATTTGTTCAAACACAAACCTGGTGATTCTCACCCAATCCTCAAGACCACAAAAAACGACACCAACTGGAAGAAGCGTTTCTTCTTTGTTTGGAGGGACTCTATCCCTGATGGGAAAGATCTCCCCATAAAGTGGACCACCCATGGTAGGATATAGGATCCTTATAGAAGGATCATAGGATAACTCTGTCTCTGTTGAGGATAACTGATCCTTTTCTGTCTTTTTATGCAGCTATCTCAGTCTCTCATCTCATTCAATCAACTGCAACAAAAGACAGGATCGCTGCTTTCTGGAGCCTTGATCCTGCAGTTAGATCATTCTAGGCAAACACAAAGGATTCACAAGAAGTATCCTCCGGTTCAGTTACAGTGTCAAGTAAGTGTTTATTTTTACGTATGATCAAATAGATTTAGATCAAGGATACTTATCTGTTGTTTGCCGTTTGTAGGTGCTGGAAAGTCTTCAAGGTCAGCCACTCGCTTCAGCGTCACTGATCTTGATGTTGTCTCTGCCCGGTCCGGAAAGAAGAAATCTGCTGCTAGCCCAAGCGTTCCAATCCCTAAACCTGTCACCTCCAAGGGCAAGGGAGGAAGAAGAGGAAGACCACTGAGGCTGATAATCTTGAAGGCCTGCCCCTCATCAGTCATCAGTTTGAAGAATACTTCTCTGATGTAAGGATCCCTGATCCTGACTGATTATCCTGCCCATTTGAGGATAACGGATCCTGACTTATATCTTTCCATTTTTGCAGAAATTTGCTGAGATCCAGATGCTCTTTGATGCATATGTTGAAGAGGCTGAGCAGAAGGAGCTGGACTTCCAGAAGATTTTCATGGCTACGGATCAAACCATTTCCACCCTCGAGAAAGAGCTCAACTTGGCAAAAAAGCAGCTGGTCATGGCGCACATCACTGCTGATCATGAGAGGAATAAGGTGATGGAGGATGCTAAACTCTCTGCCGCCATTACTATTGTTAGGGCAGGATTTTAATGACCTATGATCCTTACATGATATCCTAACAAGTGATCCTTGTTTCTTTGGCAGATAGTGATCCTTAGAAGAGCTTTAGGATCAAGATCATGGATCCTCCTAAGGATCCTCATACTAACGATTGTTCTCTTTATATTTAATGTTGTTTTGCAGGAATTACAAGTTGGACCTGGTCTTGGCAACGTTATTAAGGAATCTTTCACGCTAATTTCGCACATGCATAACCAAAAATAGACGTTGTGGAGAATATGGAAACTTAGCACAAATTACGGGCGTTTAGTTAGGCTAAATTTACTTCTGTTTCTAAAGGGGTAACGAGCTAGTAGTTAGGTGACTTACCTAAATTCAACCACACACACTTATATAAAGGGCACTCTCAAGCATTCGGAAGACACAACACATTTCTTACACACTCTAGCATACTACACCATAGTGATCCTTGTACCTAGCTCGTTACCATCCAAAGTTGTAAACATTGTTTATTATATTGAAGATTGGTGATCGGTAGTTTCCATCACCCGAGGTTTTTTATGCCGGAGATCATTCATTGATCAAAGGATTTTTCCTCGTATAAATCCTTGTGTCACTTGTGCAATTTACATTTAAGTGATCCTTTACTTTATCCATCACTGCAAGCATCATTCCCCGTTAACAGAGAGTTTGGTTGCATTATCCTTGTGTGATTTTTGACCAAAACAGTTTGGCGCCCACCGTGGGGCAATTGGTGCTTCATTCATAAGAAAATTTCCCGTTGCTGATCATTCCGGATCATTGCATACATGGCTTCATCGTTGAAGAATACCTCTACAGCGATGTCTGCAGTCAGTTCATCTCAGGGCATTCCACCTTTGCCTCCACCACCTGCTGGATCTCAGAAAAATGCTGAGAAGAGACCTGCTCCCATCTTCTCTAAAACTCCATCTTCTTCTGCTCCAACTTCTTCTGCTCCCAGTACTAGTGATATATTTACTTTGATTTTGCAGATGAGGGATCGTATTCAGCGGCAGGATGAAACTAATGACAGGATCCTTGAGGAAATCAGAGATCTCAAAAGACAGAAGAAAACGGTAGAGGATCATTCTCCACTGATGCCCAAATCTTTGAATTTTGATACTCCGATGATTACTTCTCAGCTATAAGAGGTCCCAGACATTCAACATGTGGGTGGATCAAGAGAAGTACACCTCGGCTCAGCAATAGTGACTCAGGCATCAGGTTCATATTTCCAGCCAGCAGGATCCTATACCCAGCATATGGGATCCTTCATGAAATCAGGAGCCTACTCAGGAGCACAGCAGGTTCTAGGATCCTCCTTTGTTCCAGGATCATCCCAGGTTCAAAGATCTTCCTTTGTTCCAGGATCATCCCAGGTGATCCTCCTTTGTTCCAGGATCATCCCACGTTCAAGGATCCTCCTTAGTTCCAGGATCATCCCAGGTTCAAGGATCCTCCTTTGTTCAAGGATCATCCCAGTTTCAGGGATCCCTCCAGATGCCAGGATCCTTGAAGAGTTTGCAAACAGGAAGTTCAGATGTCCATCAAGGAGATTTTATTCCAATGCAGACCATTGCTTCCACTGGTCCCTCCATCATCCCAGAGTCCCAGCAATATGGATTCATATCCAATATTCCTAACTTGAACCCAATGGGAGGTAACACTTTTAATAATTCTCTTACCACTAACCATGGATTCATGAAGGATGCATCAACCATGCTATGGCTAAAGAACTGCAGAAACTGAAGGATATGATATCAAGTGTTCCAGGGGTGGTCAAACCTATCCCGGAGATTGCAGATGGAAGCCATAAGGTATCTCGTTTTACACCACCAATTTGTGATGCTGAGATACCCAAAAGATTCCACATTCCAACTATGAAGCTATATGATGGTTCAACGGATCCTGAGGAACACATAGCACAATACAGGGAAAGGATGGAGATCAATCCGATTCCAGAAAGGTTAAAGGAAGCGTGCCTATGCAAGGGATTTGGATCCACTCTTACTGGATCAGCTCTCAAATGGCTGCTAAGTCTTCCCCCTTACTCTATTACTTCGTTTGCTAACCTAGTTAACTTATTCAATAATCAATTTTCTTGTAGCAGAAAATTTGAACGTTTGACTAGTGATTTATATAGGATAACTCAAGGTCCTAACGAATCATTAAGAGATTATATAACCAAATTTAGTAAAGAATCCTTGGACATTCCCAACTTGGATATAGCCACGGCTGTTGAAGCCTTCAAGATGGGGTTGCTTAGGGATTCATTATTTTATGATGATCTTGTTATGACACCATGCAGGAACCTAGATGAAGTAAGGACTCGGGCACTCAGATTCATCCGGTTAGAGGATGACAAGAGGATCCAGGAGAGACAAACAGGTTCCTCAAGACAAGAAAAGCAAGGATCCTCTTTCAAAAGCAACAAATTCAAATCCTATAACAGAACTGACAACCAGAATGTGCATGCTGTTGACCAAGAAGAAGATGATGAGGATTATCTTCCGATTTCTGAATATTGTTTTTCCGTTGATAACCATGAACTAATCCTTGCAATGCAGAATCTCGGAGAAAAAGCCAGATGGCCCAGAAGAAATGACAAACCAGTTGCAACTAAAGACAAATCAAAGTGGTGTGCATACTGTTTTGGTCAAAAATCACTTAAAGATAATGCAACCAAACTTTATGTAAACGGGGAATGATGCTTGGTATGATGAACAAAGTGAAGGATCACTCAAATGTAAAATGCACAAGTGACACAAGGATTTATACGAGGAAAAAGCCCTTGATCAATGAATGATCTCCGGCATAAAAAAACCTCGGGTGATGGAAACTACCGATCACCAAACTTCAATATAACAAATAATGGTTACAACTTCAGATGGTAACGAGCTAGGTACAAGGATCACTATAGTATCGTATGCTAAAGCGTGTGAGAAATGTGTGTGTTCTTGCGAATGTTCAAGAGTACCATTTATACAAGTGTGTGTGGTTCTATTTTAGGCAAATCACCTAACTACTAGCTCGTTACCCCTTTAGAAATAGAAGTAAATTTAGCCTAAATTATCGCCCTTGAATTGTGCCGAGTTTCCATATTTGTCATAACGTCCATCTTTGATTATGCATGTGCGAGATTAGCGTGATAGATTCCTTGTTTACGTTGCTAAGACCGGATCCAACTCGTAATTCCTGCAAGATAATATTAAGTCCAAAGAGAACAGTCGTTAGTATGAGGATCCTTGGAATGATCCGTGATCCTGATCCTGGAGCTCCTCTGAGGATCTCTATCTGCCAAAGAAACAAGGATCACTTGTTAGGATCACATGTTAGGATCACATGTAAGGATCATAGGTCATAAAAATCCAGCCCTAACAATTGCCCCCAAAATATAAGGAGTATTTATGTAATATAAACGAGTTATATTTTGCTGAATCTTATCTATAACTAACTCAACGGATATATAGCCGTTAAGGTGGAACTATCCGTTGCGGTCTGACGTCATGGAGGTGACAGCCCTGCACAATCATGATTATAAATAGAAATAGGGATAGGATCGAATGCATTTAAATTCAAAGCAACTCCCTTTATAACCGTATTCAGAAGATCAACCAGGTATTCTCCTTTTCATCTTCTTCTCTCTTGCTCTGTTTTTCTTCTTCTTCTATTCTTCTGTAAAAGATGTTGCTCCGGAACTCCCCCTGCAAGGATCCTAAGAAGAACAGCCCCTTAAAGGGTCAAGGGATCATCAAAGATTCCCCCTCCGAGAGGTGTTGCTTCACCGACCCTCAAATCGATAAAATCCGTCGTTGTTTCCCGGCGGAAACCCTTTTCAAGTCTTTTAGTCCTACCGCTTTGAGTGATTATATCTCTGAGACTTGGGTAGCTTTCCCGGTCACTCCTTTCTTGATAGGATATTCGTATCCTTTTCCTCAATTCACCCAATCTTTTTTCTCCCTTACCGGCATCTGCTATATCCAGGCTATGCCGATGATCTGGAGGGTGTTATACACCCTTGAAAGGATCATTGAGCAAGAGGGGATTGACCTTGGTATGGCGGAGTTGGGTGAGATGTATGATCTTACAACTTTTGGATCCCACCGATATTTGTTCAAGCGAAAAGCTGGAGAGGATCACCCTGTTTTCAAAGTGACAAAAAACGACACGAACTGGAAGCGACGATTCTTTTTTGTTAGGAGAGATTCCATCCCTAATGGGAAGGATTTGCCCAAGGAGTGGGCTACCCATGGTAGGATAGAGGATCCTGGAAGGATCACCATAGAACTTGTTCCTTAAGATAAGGATCACTAACACTTTCTTGTTTATTGTGCAGCTATATCCGTTGCTCATCTTAGGTTGACTCCTGCTGCAAAAGAGAGACTCTTGGCCTTTAGGAAGCTTGACCGGAGACAAAAACTTTTCAGGTTGCCATCCAGGATTCTCAAGAAGTATCCTCTGCCTCTGTCACAATGTCAAGTAAGTATCCTCATTTGAAAAGTAATTCTATGTAGGATTTTCAAGTTTAATTAGAATACTTATCTTATTTTGGTTGTGTAGGTGCTGGGAAATCCTCTAAGTCTGCTTCAAAGTTTGGCATTGATGATCTTACAAATGTCAAATCCTCAAGGAAGAAGACTCCTGCTGCTAGCCCAACTGCTTCAGCCCCTAAAGCACCTATCAGGGGTAAAGGAAAGAAGAGAAAGGCCTCTGAGGATTTACAAGGTCTGCCCCTGCTCCGCCAACAGTTCCTGGACTACTTCAATGAGGTAAGGATCACTGCCCCTGGTTGTTATCCTGACAGTTTTGAGGATCACTTGTTTCTGATGTTGTGCCTTGTTTTCCTTGCAGAAATTTGCTGAGATAGAGACTTATGTTGGCCATGTCGAGGATCAAGACCGCCAAATCGCTGACCTCCAACAAATGGGTGTGCTGAAGGATCTTAAGATTGCTGATCTTGAGAAGGAGCTCCGGGCCACTAAGGATGATGCTGCCAGGATGCTGATCAATTTTGATTATGAAAAGCATGAGATCACCCAGGATGCCAAGGTCTCTGCTGCAATAACCATGTATAAGATCCAGCTGCAGATGGCTATGGAGGCTCAGGATCCTGCCTTCGACAAGAGCACATGGGATGTAGAGGGTTGGAAGGAGAGGCTGGCAGAGTTGGAGGATGACGAAGAAGCTGAGGAGGTCCCGATGCTTGAGGGTGGAGATGCTGGCAAGGATCGGGGTGGAGAGGCAAGTGGACCCGGTGGTGATGGTGCAGCGAAGGATTGAGCTGCAGGATTGGGCGATGAAGGAAACTTCTAGACATAGCCGGAGCCCAATTTTTTTTTTGTTGAGTGGTTGTTGATGTTTTAAAACTATTATGGTCTGTAATTTGAACAATAGTTTTAGGGTTAAGGATCCAGGATCCTTCAGACAATAGGTAGGATTACAAATGGTGGAGGGATCCTCTGTTTGGGGGATGAAGCCATTGTGATCCTGCCGCCTTTTAATTTCCTGCATGCTAAGACCGCACAAACAATGGACACCCTTTGCCAACCCATGTGGACGGGCCACGTTTTGCTGGTAGAAACGTGGGTTGGCAATTTTGACAACTTTGAAGGGTTTCAAACCTTTGTTAATAAAATAACTCTTAATCTTTTTGGCTTATCTCGTATTGTTATCCTTTTAATTTCCAATTGTTTTGATACATATTTGTTTGAGCAAGAAAAGTTAAGCAAATTATGTTTAAGAAATTTAGGATATGATCCTGGATCAAATATCCTATAATCTAAAATTTTCAAAGTAGTTTATTTTAAGGATCATAGGTTCAGTTGTCAAAGTCTATGGGTTATTCAAACAAATAATGAATGAAATTGAAAATAATTAAGGATCATACCTGAGGATCCAAGTTAGGATCCTAACCTTTAATCAGGATAACCATAATGAAACTTTAATGGATAATAAGGATTAAGGATCCTTAATTGTTTAACTTTGAAAACCTGAAAAATAGAACATAACTTGGGACTAAGCCAATATAAAAGATAAGTTAGTAACTGGGGACATGCCCAAAGTGTTGGTGCAGTCATCTGTCGACTACGTCTAATGTCGAGTTCTGATTGTGATGCGGATCCGGTCAGCCATGACATCACGAGTGACATCATCCAAGTGACATCACAAGTGATGTCATGATCTCACAAGAAAGATATTAGCCGTTTAATGTCTAAAGTCACAAGAAATATGCATTCACAAAATGACAAAACATGTTGCCAAGTTGATGTTGATTGGACCAACATGAAGGTCCAATGATGTGCTTCCTATCAAATGTCCAATGAGAGGTTTTTATAAAAGACAAAAAGATGAAAGGCAACTTGGGAATCGCATATATGGTCATTCATGTGGAACCGCCTTTATGTCAACATGTCAGATCGGAACCGCGTTTACGTCATATGTTAGTTCGCTTTTATAAACATGTTGGAACCGCCTTTAAGGCATTAGTTGTTGAACCGCTTTTAAGGTAGATCATTTGGAGCGGTTCATAACTTGTATATATAGGTGTTTGTTCATGTCATTTGTAACAGAGTTCAGAACTGATACCGAGGTGCTGCCGGTATTTCCTCTTACTGTAAACGCTGTAATATTAATATACAAGAGGATTAAAGTGTGATACAAGCTGTGTATACGTCCGTTTCTTTGTTTCCGCCGCTGAAACGGATTTGAGCTCTTCCGAACGACTCGTTTAGGTCGAAGTCCGATCCTACAATTGGTATTAGAGCCAAGGAGGAGGAGATCTCGCATATACAGCTCGTGTTCATCAATTTTTCTGCTTCTACACCTTTCTTTTTCGAGAAACGCAACTTTTTGCGGTCAAAATCGCTTCAAATTTACATATTGTGTGCGGAATCATGACTTAACAAATCCTGGAAGTTTTCAGAACTTAATTCGGCTTAAAATTGATTAAATTTGAACTTTCGCTCGAAATAGGTTCGTGTTTGCTGACGTCAGGTCTGAACCGCTCGAAATACCGTCTGAACCGCTCGAAATACCGTCTGAACCGCTCGAAATACTTCTGGACCGCTCGAAATACTTCTGGACCGCTCGAAATGCTTATGAACCGCTCATAGGAACGTCCTTGAATCGCTTAAAAGTGTAACAAACGTGGATCGCTTTTCTGACAAAGATATCATGACTCGCTTTTGTGACATTTTATAGGACCACAACCTACATATATCACCGTCAATATTATCCATTAATGCACCGCCCATGATATAACTATTGCCGCCCATGTGAAGATTTGGCCCACCACCCCACAAATTCGGCCCAATAGTCTCTTAATATTCTTGTTTGTTTGTCGGCCACCATCATATAATAAAAAGGACAAATTAACATTTACCAAGCACCGTCCATTATAGTGGCAGCCCATTCCCACCGCCCCATTTAGATACGGGTCCACCTTTGTGTCAAATTGCTGATTGGTCCGTTTTTCCGTCATACTTGGTTCGCTTATTTGCGAAAAATGGCAATGGTGTTTGATGAACAGGAGAACTATTATTTCGAAAGATTTAATGATTGGCATCACGGATTTCTAGATGAGGGGTATAGAAAAGTGAGCAAAGATGGATGGGCAAAAAGGTTCAAATATTTTGTGTGTCTGAAAGACGAAACGTTGGATGATCTTAAAGACAGATATAGTGTTTTATTGAGTTATATGAAAGATCATGAGATATACCCGTCAAATGCTGAAAAATTGGAGAAATTTGCAGATGCATTGCCGATTGAATGGAGTAAATGTTTGAAGAATTTAAGGGAGAACTCAAATTTTTCAAAACTACCTCTAAATCAATTCATCAGCAAACTTCAAACTCATGAACTTGAAACCAGAAAGAAAAAGAAAGATTTAATCAAGGTTTTGGAATATAATGTGCTAAATCTAAGTTCAGATGTGATTGAAGAGATGCACAAAAGGGTTACTAAATGTATCAGGGCAAAACATGTGCTGAAATACGATTTCAAACGAGGTTGTTATATTGATAATAATGGAAATCCTTTTGATTTCGTTAAATTGTTTTGTGCAGGTACATTGATAGCAAAGGAAGAAGAAACTTCAACAGCTGAAGAATCGGTGAAGAATGAAACAATGTGCTCAACATGCGATAACTTTAAGACTGACAATGACAAACTTGTGAGAGACATAGAATGTTTGGCATTTGAAGTCAAAAAGTTGAAAGACGAGAAGCACGTTGCTGAAAACCAGATTCTTTCTCTGGAAAAAGATTGTGAGAAGTTGAAAGCAGAAAATGACAAACTGTTGATTGATTTTAACAGTTTGACTTTGAAATATCAAGAATTTGAGGGGCAAGTGAAAATTCTTGAAGATGGGAAAAATGTGTTTAGTAAAAACAACTTTGAAAAACAAAAGATGATAAATTCCCATCTTCAGAAGATTGTCGAACTTGAAAAAGAAGGTGAAAGCGCTCAAAAGAGAATCAAAGAGTTGGTAAAAGAGGTTGAAAGCAAAAAGAAATCGTCAGAAGATGAGGATTTCTGGATAAAGCTTGAAAACAAAAACCTAAAAGCGAATGAATCAAAATTTCAAGAACAGATAAAAGTTCTGGAAGATAAAACATCTGTTCTTGAAAATTTGAAAATTGAGAATGAAAATTCTATCAAGTCTCATCTTGAGAGAATATCTCAGCTTGAGGAAGAAGCTAAGAATTCCAGGACCAAGATAGATAAACTTGAGAAGAAATTGATCAGTTTTGCGACTAAATCTGACAAGTTGAATATTCCTTGTCCAAAACCGATCAATTCAGTTCCGATGAGTGAAAAGGCTACAAACTTTGACAAAGTCAAAGTCAAAGATAGTGATGATAAAACTGATGAGGAAAATGAGAAATTTTATTCAGCAGATGAGTCTGTGACAGAGTCTGATGATGAAAATGTTAAGAAAGAAAAACAAAAATTGTTTTTAAAGTTGAAAGAAAAATTTCAGAAAACTGTTCTGCAATCAACTGAAAAAGGTGAATGCTCTAAGCAAAAACCTGTGAAGAAGATTGTAAAACAGAATCAAAACTTTAAAAATGAAGGAAAAAACTCATCAGTACGATCATCCAATCAAAAGAAAAAATTACAAAAAATAGAAAATGAAAATTCAAAATTTGTTGTGTGCAGGACGAACCACAGTGCAAAAGCGTCAAAACCAGCACATTTGAGGAAAGAATATCACCAAGCCAGACAATGCTATGATCTGAGCGTTTGGTGTGAAAATGGTAACTGGTATGATAACAGGGTGTGCTACAGCTGTGGATATCAGGGGCATATTGCTGTTAACTGCCAATACTGGAGTTATGAGACCAGGAGGTGCTATAATTGCAATATCAAAGGTCACATTGCCCGAGATTGCCCAAGGAGATCGTATGAAAGATTGAGGGCCAATTCTCAGAAAATGGCAAAGAAGAAACCAGTCGTTGTCAAGCCCAGAGAATTGAAAGCTTCGGACCAAAATGTCAAAGAACAGAAGGTCAAAGAATCTAAAGTTCAAGAAACAAAAGTGAAGCTGTCTCAAGGGCAGAAAGACCGACTGAGAAAGAAGAGGAAGAAAGCCAGAGAATATCTGGAAAAGATTTTGTCCTCGGGTTCACCCGGCAGATCGAAGAAGAGTTCTGATGAATCAACTTCCTCGGCTGCAAAGTCAAGCAAGATGAATTCATCAGATACAAATCTGGGGACAAAAGAGGATAAGAAGAAGAAGAAAGTGAAGTTTTCACTTCCTGGCGATGAATCTGTTTCTTCAAAAACAAAGGAGCCACATGTCGGCGATGAATCTGACTCATCAAAGTCAGACAAGCCACATTCAGGCAATGATTCTGGTATGGTAAAACCAGAAGAGCCATGTGTTGAAGTAAAGGTCGAGAATTCTAGCTTAACAATGGATGAGAAAAACTTTCCACCATTGTTGAATAAGAATTCAAAATCACCCAAGGCTGGTCAGGCTTGGGTGAAACTTTTCAAATAGAAAAACCTGACTTGCCGGAGCTCCCAGGTTTGTAAGCGTGGAGCATGAATCGGCATCTTTTTAAATCTGTGTTTGAAGATTTTGCAGGAATTGCCGGAGATCCCAAGATGGTATCGTGGATCATGAATCGGCATCTTTCTTGAATTTTATTCGGTAACGTCAATCATGCAAACGGTAAAGAGGTTTGGTTGTGTTTGTGAATGTTTTACAAGTGGTACAGAGGATTCTGGACTGCATATGGTAAATCAAGGACATTAACTTGTACTTGGATTTTCCTATTTTTGTGTAGAAAACAAGATGATGAAGTAACCCCGTACCTAAACTGTTTGGTAAACAAACTAAGTTTTCCGGAAAAACCATTTTGATTAAAACAAACTTAAGTGTTTTGAAATCACAATGGGAAAATAGTTTGTTGTGAGGGGGAGTTCTGATTGTTTATGCCAGGTGGATAGAGAATTGAAGTGATTCTCATCAGGTTGTCAAGTTTGTACAGTTTGTTTCAAATTTTCCTAGAAAATCAAAATTGAAACATATTTTGATTTTAGGGGGAGAAAAATTTTAAAAAAATTAGAAAATTTGAAAATGTCAAAAACATTAAAAATTTAAAAATGAGTTTTGTTGTGAAAAAGAGGAAATGATTGTAAATCAGTGGACTATCACAGCATGCTAAAGAAATGTAATGTAAAATGTGATAAACGGTCTCACTGATGATGTGACGATAGGTTTTTGTACATTTAGTAGATTTATTCGGGATATAAACCTAAAATTTCAAACTTGTGAAATTCGTGGGGAACACTACTTGGATATATAGGTAACCCCTGAAATCTCGTTTGAAAGGTCTCGTATTCTGATATACTAGGTGTTTATACTCTATGATGTCTGGGGTATTATTCCGGGACTTCTGCTGAACGGTAGTTCTGACCTAGACCTTGGCTAATACTTTCCACAAAATGCTTGAAATATAGCATAAAGCCCTCAGTTGATTAGACAATAAAATTGATAATCATCTGTTGTAGCTGAAAAGATCCTCTAAAGGGGACACACTGCTAAGTCGAAGCTGATATCTCTCTGCTGAACGGAAGTTCTGACCTGAGATCCCTCAGTTCTCGCATCTTTCCCCTAATTTATGTACAGACATCATTGTAGTGTTCATACCTGTAAGACTGAATATTGGGATTCTGGATACGGGAGTATATTCAAGAGGTGGGACACATGGATTGAACTAAGTTCATAAAATACCTAAATAGTATCCTGAATAGATTGAAAATTGTATGAAAATTTAAGAGGACAATTATATCGTCAATCTACGTGAATCGTTTAGAACTTAAAACGATTAAAAGCTTAACGGTGCTTGTGTTATGTCTCAAAAACTGATATGATCCTCTTGCACAAACTCACAAAAATATGTTTGTTTTGCATTTAAATTTCTGTCTTTGCATTTATGTTTCATATTTTCAAAAATCCAAAAAGATTTTCGACAACTGATGGTGAAAAGCTGACATTCAAAATCTCAAAGGCTAAACTTGATGAACATACAGGTTGGTTAAGACATTTGAAATGTTTAAAATGATTCAGTAGGATTGAATCAGTAATTGAAATGTTTCAAATTTGTGAAGCAGTGGTTAATTGAAAACGGTATCACATGATTAAGTTGAGTCATTAAATTGAATCACAATTATTCTGTTTTGTGATAGAGTGGTTGAGTTTTGCAGGTTTCTGATCCTGTTGCTACAGATAGCCAGGAGATATATCAGAACCAGAGATGATGAACTGAACAGAGAGAAGCCAGGAGATAATTTCGATGGTGGTAACAAAATCCCAGACAACTATCCTAGCAGAGTGATAGGGGGAGTCTGATGAAGGTTATAGCCAAAGAAAGTTAGATCCAGGCAGAATTCTTGGACAAGACCGAACTATATCCGAGAATGTCATGTTGAAGACTCTCACTGAAGATTCTGTCAACATTCAATCTGTTGATACGCAAAGCCAGGTGTCGATCCCAAAAGCACGGAAACTTGACGAAAGGGGGAGCCTGAAGATTCTGAAGATAGAGAGAGAAGTCCAAAGACTGTGAGAAAGACTGAAGTCGTTGAAGACTCGACACTTTAGACTCGTCAACATCTGAGGGGGAGTCTGTTGGTGCAGTCATCTGTCGACTACGTCTAATGTCGAGTTCTGATTGTGATGCGGATCCGGTCAGCCATGACATCACGAGTGACATCATCCAAGTGACATCACAAGTGATGTCATGATCTCACAAGAAAGATATTAGCCGTTTAATGTCTAAAGTCACAAGAAATATGCATTCACAAAATGACAAAACATGTTGCCAAGTTGATGTTGATTGGACCAACATGAAGGTCCAATGATGTGCTTCCTATCAAATGTCCAATGAGAAGTTTTTATAAAAGACAAAAAGATGAAAGGCAACTTGGGAATCGCATATATGGTCATTCATGTGGAACCGCCTTTATGTCAACATGTCAGATCGGAACCGCGTTTACGTCATATGTTAGTTCGCTTTTATAAACATGTTGGAACCGCCTTTAAGGCATTAGTTGTTGAACCGCTTTTAAGGTAGATCATTTGGAGCGGTTCATAACTTGTATATATAGGTGTTTGTTCATGTCATTTGTAACAGAGTTCAGAACTGATACCGAGGTGCTGCCGGTATTTCCTCTTACTGTAAACGCTGTAATATTAATATACAAGAGGATTAAAGTGTGATACAAGCTGTGTATACGTCCGTTTCTTTGTTTCCACCGCTGAAACGGATTTGAGCTCTTCCGAACGACTCGTTTAGGTCGAAGTCCGATCCTACACAAAGGATCACTGGGGACAAGCCCGAAGGATAACTGGGGACAAGCCCGAAGGATAACTGGGGACAAGCCCAAGGATCGTATGTAAACTGGAGTATGGCCCTCACTGGCGACTATCCAAACTTAGTGACATGAAAATGCCAAAACCTTAGCTAACGTGAAAACGTTAGAAACCTTAGGAACGGATGTATGGTACGTCTACCATTATACGTAGGATCCTAGGTATAGCCAGTACGATGAGGTTATCAGCCCCTAAAGCGAGTACTGGTCCCAAAGACGTGAACTATACCAGGATCATCGTGCGCTACAGGCGAAAACTGGGGACAAGCCCAAGGATAACTGGGGACAAGCCCAAGGATCTGAGTTTGCTTCTGAAGATTGTTGACATTATGCTAAGGATACCTGGACTTATCAGAACTCAAAATCTCGTGAGAGAAGGATGGAGGATACATGATCCTTATCCTTAAATAAGAAGATATGTAAATAAGAGTTCAAGCTTAGGACATTACCAGAGTAAGGATCATTGATGCTTCAGGGATCCTTGAAGGATACTTCCAATGTAAGGATCACTCATGCCAGAAGGATCCTGCTTACATGAAATATTTTTTCAAGTGGACAGCATTCCAGGCTCTTGGTAACAGATTACCTTCCATGGTAAGCAATCTATATGCCCCCTTTCCTGCTTCGGCTTCGATCAAATAAGGGCCTTCCCATTTTGGTGCCAGTTTCCCATCAGCAGGATTGGTGGTATTTTGGAATGCTTTTCTCAATACCATATCCCCAACTTGGAATTTCCTTATCCTGACATTTTTGTTGTAAGCACCAGCCATTCTTTGTTGGTAGCTAGCCATCCTTATCCTAGCCAGATCCCTGATTTCTTCAATAGTATCCAAGTCTTGAGCCAGGTTTGCATCATTTTCCTCAGGATCACGGGTACTTGTTCTAGCAGTTGGAACTACCATCTCTGTTGGGATCACTGATTCTGCCCCAAACACCAAAGAGAAGGGTGTTTGACCAGTAGCATTCTTGGGAGTTGTCCTATCAGCCCAAAGCACATAAGGAAATTCCTCTGCCCATTTCCCCTTCTTGGATCCAAGTTTCTTCTTCAGATTGTTGATGATGATCTTGTTGGATGATTCTGCTTGACCATTGGCTTGTGGGTGGACTGGTGTTGATGTTATCATCTTGATCCCCCAACTGTCACAAAAGTTAGTAGTCCTGCCCCCAATAAATTGGGAACCATTATCACATACAATTTCAGAGGGAATGCCAAATCTAGTTATAATGTTTCTCTTAATAAAGGATATAACTTCTTTCTCTCTGACTTGGGCAAAAGCTTCAGCCTCTATCCACTTGGAGAAGTAGTCAGTCATAGCAAGCATGAATACTTTTCCACCAGGTGCCTTAGGGAGCTTGCCAACTATATCCATCCCCCATCTCATAAATGGCCAAGAGGATGGTATAGGATGTAGAAATTCAGCCGGCTGATGAAGGATATTGCTGTGTCTTTGACAAGGATCACACTTCTTAGCATACTCCACAGCATCCCTTTTCATAGTTGGCCAGTAGTATCCTATCCTTAAGATCCTTGAGAACAATGCCCTGCCCCCAGTGTGGTTTCCACAATCTCCTTCATGGAAGTCTTTTAACACTTCTTGAACTTCAGGATCCTCGATACATCTTAAATATGGTCCTGCAAGAGATCGCTTATATAGCACATTATTTAAGATTGTGAATTGAGATACCTTAATCCTGAAAGCCTAGGATTTTCTCCCATAGGAATCTCCCCGTGTTGTAAGTATCTCATGATTGGTGAGATCCATGATCCTGAATAAGATTGAGTATCCTCACTAGGGATCATTGCAGTATCCTCTTCTATTTCCATGGCCAACTGATTTTCAATAGCAGGAGCCAGGATATGGATGATGGGGATACTTATATCCTCTGGGATCTTCAAAGATGATCCTAAATTGGCCAATGCATCAGCTTCTGTATTTTCCTCCCTTGGTACCTGTGTCAAACTGAAAGAAACAAAGGAGAGTGCCAATTCTTTGACTATCTCTAAATATTTGGTTAGTTTTTCACCTTTAACAGCATAGGATCCATTAAAATGATTAGTGATTAACAATGAATCCACGTATACCTCAAGATACCTGATCCCCATATGCTTAGCAATTTGTAAGCCAGCGATTAAGGCTTCATATTCAGCCTCATTATTAGTGGCTTGGAACTCACAAGCTATGGAATGGGGTATTATGTCCCCCTGTGGCGATTTAAGTAGTATACCAAGCCCCGTGCCTTTAACATTTGAGGATCCGTCAGTATGTAGTATCCAAGGATCCTTGGTTTCATCCAGCTGCTGGACTTCCAATTCGGCTTCTTTTTGTAAATCACTACTGAAATCAGCCACAAAGTCTGCTAATGCTTGGGATTTGATGGCTGTTCTAGGCTCATATCTTATATCATGGGCACTAAGCTTTACTGCCCACTTAGCCATTCTGCCGGACCTCTCTGGTTTCCTGAGGACATTCTTAATTGGAAAATTAGTTCTAACAACAATAACATGGGTTTCAAAATAATGTCTTAGTTTAGTAGATGCCATAATCAGTGCAGGAATAAGTTTTTCAAGGTGTGAATACCTGGATTCAGCATCAAGTAAACTCTTACTTACATAATAGACAGGATATTGTGTACCTTCATGATCCTTAACAAGGACTGCACTTACTGCTTTTGAGGATACCGCAAGGTATAAGGATAACACATCTCCTTTTTCTGGTTTCATCAATGTTGGTGCTGAGGACATGTATTCTTTTAGGGCTTGTAAAGCGTTCTCATGCTTTTCAGTCCATTCGAATTTCTTGTTGTTTCTTAGGATATCATAGAATTCTTTACACTTTTCTGAGGATTTGGATATAAATCTGTTTAAAACTGCTATCCTGCCTGTTAGTCTTTGCACATCCTTAGCGTTGGCAGGGGATTTGATATTCACCAATGCTTTGATTTGTTCCGGGCTTGCTTCAATGCCCCTCTGGGTTACCATATATCCTAAGAATTTACCTGCTTTAACACCAAAGTGACATTTTGAAGGATTAAGCTTCATGTTATAATTATCAAGGATATCAAATGCTTCCTCCAAGTCCCTTAGGTGATCCTCAGCTTTTTTGGATTTCACCACCATATCGTCTATGTACACTTCCATAGTTTGTCCAATTTGATCAATGAACATCATGTTCACCAGCCTTTGATATGTTGCACCTGCATTTCTTAATCCAAAAGGCATAGCAATATAACAATATAAACCGGTTGGGGTCATAAAGGCCGTATCTTCTTGGTCAGATGGTTCCATCTGAATTTGTTGGAATCCAGATGATGCATCCATAAAGGTTAGCAGTTCATGACCCGCCGTTGCATCCACCATGGAGTCAATGTGGGGTAATGGGAAAGGATCCTTGGGACATGCCTTATTCAAATCAGTGAAATCGACACATACCCTCCACTTTCCATTTTTCTTTTGAACAACAACCACATTGGCTAGCCATTTTGGATACTTCACTTCTCTAATCATACCTGCTCGTAGTAATCTTTCTACCTCTTCCTGGATAATGGCATTTCTTTCTGGTGCAAACTTCCTCCTTTTTTGATGGATTGGTTTAATTGACCTGTCAATGCCAAGTTTATGAGTGATAATATCCTTAGATATACCTGTCATATCCTCATGTTTCCATGCAAAGGTAGATTTTCTTCTTTTGAGGAAGGATACTATGTCTTCTTTCATTTTATCAAGGATCCCTGATCCGATGTAGATTTTAGATTCAGGATTATCAGGATCCAAGAGGATTTCGTCCACATCCTGCTCTCTTGCCTCCAAGACACCCCTTGGAGGATACTTTAATTGCTATTGCTCCCTTTATTTCGAGGCTGGTTTCATTGATGAGGTGTAACAATCCTTAGCCTCCTGCTGATCACTATCGATCTTGATTATTCCCCAAGGGCTAGGGAGCTTCACACATTGATGGTAGGTGGATGGGACTGCCTTCATATCGTGTATCCAAGGCCTGCCAGGGATAACATTACAACAAGACAAACAATCAATAACACAAAATTTCTGATAATTATGTAATCCTTCCATGTAAATTGGGAGTTTGATGTCCCCCAGGGTTTTCTTAGTTTCGCCAATAAATCCTACAAGCACGGAGGATCTTGGTGTAATATCCGATTCCGGGATACCCATTCTCTTCAGAACATCAAGCTGGATAATGTTTACTGAGCTTCCTCCGTCAATAAGGATCCTGCGGACAAAATGGTTAGAAATAAAAAGAGTAATAACTAAACTATCATGATGAGGATCCTGGATGTTAATTCTATCATCCTCATCAAAGGTTATGATTTTTCCTTCCGAGACACTCGATGTTCGAATAGGTCTTTCTCTGTTATCCATTTTAGCTTCCTTTGCATGCCTTGTAGCTGCTGAGAAGGATGTACCACAGATGTCTGATCCTCCAGATATAAAGTTGATCACTTGTGCATCTACTGGAGGAGCTGGAGCTTTCTCAGGGATCCTTTCAGGATCCTGAGTCCTTTGCTTTTTTCTTCCCAACAATTCTTTCAAATGCCCCTTGCTCAGCAGATATCCAATTTCCTTTCGTAATGCGATGCATTCCTCTGTCAAATGCCCAAAATCTTCATGGTATGCACACCACTTTGATTTATCTTTAGTTGCGGCTGTTTTGTCATTTTTTCTGGGCTATCTGGCCTTTTCTCCTAGATTCTGCATTGCAAGGATTAGTTCATGATTATCAACGGAAAAACAGTATTCTGAAATTGGAGGATAATTTTCATCATCCTCTTCTTGGTCTACAGCATGCACATTCTGATTGTCAGTTCTGTTATAGGATTTGAATTTGTTGCTTTTGAAAGAGGATCCTTGCTTCTCTTGTTTTGAGGATTCCACTTGTCTCTCCTGGATCCTCTTGTCATCCTCTAGCCGGATGAACCTGAGTGCCCGAGTCCTTACTTCGTCTAGGTTCCTGCATGGTATCATAACAAGATCATCATAGAACAATGAATCCTTAAGCAATCCCATCTTGAAGGCCTCAACAGCTGTAGCCACATCCAAGTTGGGAATGTCCAAGGATTCTTTACTAAATTTGGTTATATAATCCCTTAATGATTCACTATGACCCTGAGTTATCCTATATAAATCACTAGTCAATCGTTCAAATTTTCTGCTACAAGAAAATTGGTTATTGAATAGGTTAACTAAATTAGAAAACGAAGTAATAGAGTAAGGGGGAAGACTTAGCAGCCATTTAAGAGCTGATCCAGTAAGAGTGGATCCAAATCCCTTGCACATGTATGCTTCCTTTAACCTTTCTGGAATAGGATTGATCTCCATCCTCTCCCTGTATTGTGCTATGTGTTCCTCAGGATCCGTTGTACCATCATACAGCTTCATAGTAGGGATATGGAATCTTTTGGGTATCTCAGCATCACAAATTGGTGGTGCAAAACGAGATACCTTATGGCTTCCATCTGCAATCTCCGGGATAGGTTTGACTATCCCTGGAACACTTGATATCATATCCTTCAGTTTTTGCAGTTCTCTGGCCATAGCATGGTTGATACTTGTATCCTGCATGAATCCATGGTTAGTGGTAAGAGAATTATTAAAAGTGTTACCTCCCATCGGGTTCAAGTTAGGAACATTGGATGTGAATCCATATTGCTGGGATTCTGGGATGATGAAGGGACCAGTGGAAGCAATGGTCTGCATTGGAATAAAATCTCCTTGATGGACATCTGGACTTCCTGTTTGCAAATTCTTCAAGGATCCTGGTATCTGAAGGGATCCCTGAACATGGGATGATCCTGGAACAAAGAAGGATCCTTGAACCTGGGATGATCCTGGAACAAAGGAGGATCCTTGAACCTGGGATGATCCTGGAACGAAGGAGGATTCTTGAACCTGGGATAATCCTGGAACGAAGGAGGATCCTTGAACCTGGGATGATCCTGGAACGAAGGAGGATCCTTGAACCTGGGATGATCCTAGAACGAAGGAGGATCCTTGAACCTGGGATAATCCTGGAACGAAGGAGGATCCTGAGTTCATGAAGGATCCCAGATGCTGAGTATAGGATCCTGCCGGTTGGAAATATGATCCTGATGCCTAAGTCATTATTGCTGGGCCGAAATGCACTCCTCTTGATCCACCCATATGTTGAATGTCTGGGACCTCTGATGGCTGAGAAGTAATTATCGGAGTTGGGCATCAGTGGGGAATGATCCTCTGCCGTTTTCTTTTGCTTTTTGAGATCTCCGATTTCTCTGAGGATCCTGTCATTAGTTTCATCCTGCTGCTGCATACGATCCCTCATCTGCAAAATCAAAGTAAATATGTCACTAGTACTGGGAGCAGAAGAAGTTAGAGCAGAAGATGAAGGTTTATAGAAGATAGGAGTTGCTCTCTTTTCAGCATTTTTCTGAGATCCAGCCGGTGGTGGAGGTAAAGGTGGAATGCCATTAGATGAATTTACTGCAGACATCGTTGTGGAGGTATTCTTCAACGATGAAGCCATGTAACACTCTGGAATGATCACCAACAGAAAAATTTTCTTATGAATGAAGCACCAATTGCCCCACGGTGGGCGCCAAACTGTTTTGGTCAAAAATCACTTAAAGATAATGCAACCAAACTTTATGTAAACGGGGAATGATGCTTGGTATGATGAACAAAGTGAAGGATCACTCAAATGTAAAATGCACAAGTGACACAAGGATTTATACGAGGAAAAAGCCCTTGATCAATGAATGATCTCCGGCATAAAAAACCTCGGGTGATGGAAACTACCGATCACCAAACTTCAATATAACAAATAATGGTTACAACTTCGGATGGTAACGAGCTAGGTACAAGGATCACTATAGTATCGTATGCTAAAGCGTGTGAGAAATGTGTGTGTTCTTGCGAATGTTCAAGAGTACCATTTATACAAGTGTGTGTGGTTCTATTTTAGGCAAATCACCTAACTACTAGCTCGTTACCCCTTTAGAAATAGAAGTAAATTTAGCCTAAATTATCGCCCTTGAATTGTGCTGAGTTTCCATATTTGTCATAACGTCCATCTTTGATTATGCATGTGCGAGATTAGCGTGATAGATTCCTTGTTTACGTTGCTAAGACCGGATCCAACTCGTAATTCCTGCAAGATAATATTAAGTCCAAAGAGAACAGTCGTTAGTATGAGGATCCTTGGAATGATCCATGATCCTGATCCTGGAGCTCCTCTGAGGATCACTATCTGCCAAAGAAACAAGGATCACTTGTTAGGATCACATGTTAGGATCACATGTAAGGATTATAGGTCATAAAAATCCAGCCCTAACACATACCATGAGGATTTTGGCATTTAACAGAGGAATGCATCGCATTGAGAAAGGAAATTGGGTATCTGCTGAGCAAGGGACATTTAAAAGAGTTGTTGGGAAGAAAAAAGCCAAGGACTCAGGATCCTGAAAGGATCCCTGAAAAAGCTCCAGCTCCTCCGGCAGATGCACAAGTGATAAACTTTATTTCTGGTGGGTCAGACATCTGTGGTACATCCTTTTCAGCAGCCAAAAGGCATGCAAAGGAAGCTAAAATGGATAACAAAGAAAGACCTGTTCGAACATCAAGTGTCTCGGAAGGATAAACTTTATTTCTGGCTCCTGCTATTGAAAATCAGGTGGCCATGGAAATAGAAGAGGATTCTACAATGATCCCTAGTGAGGATACTCGATCTTGTTCAGGATCATGGATCTCACCAATCATGAGATACTTACAACACGGAGAGATTCCTATGGGAGAAAACCCTAGGGCTTTCAGAATTAAGGTATCTCAATTCACAATCTTAAATAATATGTTGTATAAGCGATCTCTTGCAGGACCATATTTAAGATGTACCGAGGATCCTGAAGTTCAAGAAGTTTTAAAAGACTTCCATGAAGGAGATTGTGGAAACCACACTGGGAGCAGGGCATTGTTCTCAAGGATCTTAAGGACAAGATACTACTGGCCAACTATAAAAAGGGATGATGTGGAGTATGCTAAGAAGTGTGATCCTTGTCAAAGACACAGCAATATCCTTCATCAGCCGGCTGAATTTCTACATCCTATACCATCCTCTTGACCATTTATGAGATGGGGGATGGATATAGTTGGCAAGCTCCCTAAGGCACCTGGTGAAAAGTGTTCATGCTTGCTATGACTGACTACTTCTCCAAGTGGATAGAGGCTGAAGCTTTTGCCCAAGTCAGAGAAAAGGAAGTTATATCCTTTATTAAGAGAAATATTATAACTAGATTTGGCATTCCTTCTGAAATTATATGTGATAATGGTTCCCAATTTATTGGGAGCAGAACTACTAACTTTTGTGACAGCTGGGGGATTAAGATGATAACATCAACACCAGTCCACCCACAAGCCAATGGACAAGCAGAATCATCCAATAAGATCATCATCAACAATCTGAAGAAGAAACTTGGATCCAAGAAAGGGAAATGGGCAGAAGAATTACCTTATGTGCTTTGGGCTGATAGGACAACCCCCAAGAATGCTACTGGTCAAACACCATTCTCTTTGGTATTTGGGGCAGAATCAGTGATCCCAACAGAAATGGTGGTTCCAACTGCTAGAACAAGTACCTGTGATCCTGAGGAGAATGATGCAAACCTGGCTCAAGACTTGGATACTATTGAGGAAATCAGGGATCTGGCTAGGATAAGGATGGCTAGCTACCAACAAAGAATGGCTGGTGCTTACAACAAAAATGTCAGGATAAGGAAATTCCAAGTTGGGGATATGGTATTGAGAAAAGCATTCCAAAATACCACCAATCCTGCTGATGGGAAATTGGCACCAAAATGGGAAGGCCCTTATTTGATTGAAGCCGAAGCAGGAAAGGGGGTATATAGATTGCTAACCATGGAAGGTAATTTGTTACCAAGAGCCTGGAATGCTGTCCACTTGAAGAAATATTTCATGTGAGCAGGATCCTCCTGGCACATATGATCCTTACATTAGAAGTATCTTTGAAGGATCCCTGAGGTGTCAATGATCCTTACCCTGGTAATGTCCTAATCTTAAACTATTTCATTTTCTTATTATTTAAGGATAAGGATCATGTATCCTTCATCCTTCTCTCACAAGATTTTGAGTTCTGATAGTCCAGGTATCCTTAGCGTATTATTGATAATCCGCAGAAGCAACTCAGATCCTCGGGTTCAACCCCGTTGTTTGGGCTTGTCCCCAGTTATCCTTGGGCTTGTCCCCAGTTTCGCTTGTAGCGCACGATGATCCTGGTATAGTTCAAGTCTTTGGGACCAGTACTCGCTTTAGGGGCTGATAATTCCATCGTACTGGCTATACCTAGGATCCTACGTATAATGGTAGACGTACCATACATCCGTTCCTAAGGTTTCTAACGTTTTCACGTTAGCTAAGGTTTTGGCATTATCATGTCACTAAGTTTGGATAGTCGCCAGTAAGTGCCATACTCCAGTTCACCTATGATCTTTGGGCATGTCCCCAGTGATCCTTTGGGCTTGTCCCCAGTTATCCTTTGGGCTTGTCCCAAGTTATCCTTTGGGCTTGTCCCCAGTTATCCATTGGGCTTGTCCCCAGTTATCCTTTGAATTGTTGGGCTTGTCCCCAGTTACTAACTTGTCTTTTATATTGGCTCAGTTCCAAGTTATATTCTATTTTCAGGATTTTGAAGTTAAACAACTAAGGATCTTCAATCCTTGTTATCTACTAAGGCTTTTCTTATGTTTACCCTGGTTACAGTATTAACGGTAAGGATCCTAACTTGGATCCTCAGGTATGATCCTTAACTATTTTTAATTTCATTCATTATTCATTTGAATAACCCTTATACCTTGACAACTGAACCTATGATCCTTAAAATGAACTACTTTTTGGAAGTTTTCAACTATAGGATAGTTGATCCTGGATCATATCCTAAATTTCTTAAACATAATTTGATTAACTTTTCTTACTCAGACAAGTATAAAATCAAAACAATTGAAAGTTTAAAAGATATACAAGGATAACATCACAGGATAAGTCAAAAGTTCAAAGTTTTATTCATTCACAAAATATTTAACCCTTTAAAGTTGTCAAAATTGCCAACCCACGTTTCTACCAGCAAAACGTGGCCCATCCACATGGGTTGGCAAAGGGTGTCCATTGTTCATGCGGTCATAGCAGTGCAGGAAATAAAGGTCGGCAGGATAACAAGTGGCTTCATCCACCAAACAGAGGATCCCTCCACTACCTATTATCCTACCTATTGTTCAAAGGATCCATGATCCTTACCCTAAAAACTATTGTTCAAAGTACAAACCATCAAACTATTCAAACAAACAACCACCAAACAAAAAAATTGGGCTCCGGCTAAGTCTTGAAATTTCCATCATCGCCCAATCCTGCAGCTCAATCCTTCGCTGCACCATCACCACCAGCTCCGCTTGCCTCACCACCTTGGTCCTTGCCTCCACCCTCAAGCATCGGGATCTCCTCATCCTCCTCATCATCCTCCAGCTCAGCCAGCCTAGCCTTCCAGCCTTCAACATCCCAGGTGCTCTTATCAAAAGCAGGATCCTGGGCTTCCATGGCCATTTGCAGCTAGATCTTGTACATAGCTATGGCGGCAGAGACCTTTGCATCCTGGGTGATATCGTGCTTCTCATAGTCAAAGTTGATCAGTATCTTGGTAGCGTCATTCTTGGTGACCTGGAGCTCCTTCTGAAGATCGGCTATCTTGAGATCCTTCAACACCCCAACCTGTTGAAGGTCAGCAATCTGGCGATCCTGATCCTCAACATGGCCAACATATGTCTCTACCTCAGCAAATTTCTACAAGGAAGAGAAGGAATGCTGTCAGAAACCAAGTGATCCTTAGACTAGCAGGATACACAAGCAGGACAGTGATCCTTACCTCGTTGATGTAATCCAGACACTGTTGGCGGAGCAGGGGCAGACCGTGCAAATCCTCAGCTTCAGAGGCCTTTCTCTTCTTGCTTCCTTTTCCCCTGATAGGTGCTTTAGGGGCCGAAGCAGTTGGGCTAGCAGCAGGGGTCTTCTTCTTAGAGGATTTGACGTTAGTAAGATCAGTGATGCCGAACTTTGAGGAAGATTTGGTGGATTTTCCAGCGCCTGCACAACCAAAACAAGATAAGTATCTTAATTTTATTTGACTCTCATTATATAAATACTCCTTAAATAAGGATACTTACTTGACATTGTGACAGAAGCAGAGGATACTTCCTGAGAATCCTGGGTGGTAATCTTGAAAGTTCTGACTTCAGGATCAAGCTTCTTAAAGGGCAGGAGTCCCTCTTTTGCAGCAGGAGTCAACTTCAGATGTGAAACGAAGATAGCTGCACAACAAGAAAACAATAGAACATCAGTGATCCTTATACTAAAGGACAAGTTCTACGGTGATCCTTCCCAGGATCCTCTATCCTACCATGGGTAATCCACTTCTTGGGCAAATCCTCCCCATCAGGGATGGTATCTCTCCTTACAAAAAAGAACCGCCGCTTCCAATTAGTATCATTCTTGGTAGCCTTGAAGATCGGATGCTCCTCCCTGGGTCTACGTTTAAACAGATAACGATGGGAACCAAAGGTGGTCAGATCGTATAGCTCACCCAACTCGGCCATACCTAAGTCAATCCCCTCTTCCTCGATGATCCTATCAAGGGTAAACAAAACCCTTCAGATCATCGGCATGGCCTGGATGTAAGATATGCCGGTCAAGGAGAAGAAGGCTTGGGTGAAGGCTGGAAAGGGATACGTATAACCTATGGAAAACGGGATCACAGGAAAGGCAATCCATGAATCGGAGGTGTGGTCACTCAGGGCAGAAGGATCATAAGCTTTGAACACCGTATTTGCAGGAAAACAGCACCGAATCCTGTCAATCTGAGGATCAGCGAAGATACAGCGTTCTTTAGCAGAGTTTGTGATGATCCCTTGGCTCTTAAAGGGGCTTTCTTTCTGCTGATCCTTGGCAGGAGAATTCCGGAGCAACATTTTGAACGAAATAGACACAAGAAGAAAAACAGAGCAATCGAGAGAGAAGATGAAGGGAATACCTGTTCAATCCTCTGGTTGCGGTTATAAAGGGTGTCACACCCCGACCACGTAAAACATCAAATCGTGGCGGAAACGTCGGGGAGTGTTGTAACAGAATTATTGTTCCACAACCAAGGTAATTTAAATAATATTTTATTCATCACCCAAGGGTGGAATACATTGTTTTGAAACAAGAACCAACAGGTTACATTGTCTTAAAATAAAAAGAAACAAAGTACATAACAAGTTTTAACTAGTCTAGATCCATTTTATCGTCACTAAGGCCCACGTCCACCCTAGTGTATCACGATCATCCTATGCATTTGCTCCTGAAACACATGTGAGTTTGGTACGTCAGCATAAAAATGCCTGTGAGATACATAGGTTTTGTGAAAATAGGATCCATGACTTAGGTTTTAGAAAAATGTTTAATGAAATGTAGTCATGAACCTTGTTGATTGTATTGTTTGTAAATCATTTGAAAAACGATGGTAGATATGTATTTTTGAAAGAATAATGTATGGCTAAATGAATAACCAAGTAAAATAAGTTGTATAAAACAAGTTGTTTGTAAAACAATGTATTGTGAAAAATATGTTATATAGCTAAACTGAAATGATTTAAACAACGCTGCGATGTGTAATATCATACAAACACTTATATATAGGAAGTACCAGCGGCGTATCCACCATGCTTGTATCACATTACACACGTCTCGTTACTTAATTCACTTACCCAAACAAACCACCAATGTAAACATGTTTATGTTTAACCAAATGTCAAAATGTTTATGCAAAAAACCATATCTAATGTCAAGTGTAAATCATGTAATGTGTGTAACAATGTCAAAATGTCTATGTCAATGTCAATCATGTCATGTGTAAACAAAATGTCATGTATGGTAAGTGAAATATGTATCAACTAAACCATAGGTGAAAATGCACAAAACAAAGTATTGAAGTAAAACTCTGTTTAAATCAACGTTATGTTTTGTGGAGATGCATGCTATACTGAATACAAACATTTATTCGGTATTGTGAAAATGCATACATTCAAGCCTTGTGACTGTGGTGATAAACCTTTAAACAAATTAAAGGTCTATCGGTTTTTATGTTTAAATCGAATTCGGTCATTCCTTTCATCCAAACATACCCTGGATGTCAGGAACGGGAGTTGTCAATTCCTATGGTACCACTACCTACTAACGAGCGGCGTGATCAAAGTTAATGAATGTATATGGTCCTATTTAAACAAAACAAATGTCATACCCAAAATATAAACATGTGAAAACAATGCACTAAGTATGTAATCAAATGTACACACATAGCGTGAAATATCATGTAAAATAAATGTACTAAGTATGACGAACATACATAGCATGAAAACGTCATGTAAAACAAGTGTACTAAGTATGATGAACATACATAGCATGAAAACGTCATGTAAAACAATGTACTAATGAACATAGCAAGTATATAATGCGAAAACATGAAAGCATGAAAGTAACAAGTAGGCACATGTGTTTCACCCCAAATAAATTTGGAAAACAGTAAAAGAGGGGTCTATGTACTCACTTAGAAGTTGTAAGATAACCACCAAGCAATGCTAGAAGATCACGGAATCAAGCGGCACCTATATAGGTATCTACATTAATAAACGGACCTATCGGAGGATCGGGTAGTACGAGGTTTCGTAAACCAAATAAGTGTGGGAACTTATGTAATATGGTCTAACAAAGCCTACGTACTAAAACGAAACCTATCCTAAGTGCTTTTGACCCGTTACGACCCGTCTAGGTAGCTTACGCCACTTTAACGCGTCGTTCGCGTAAAATCGCGTTCGGAATGCGTAACTAGCCCTATGATAAACAAGATATGCCTTAACATGTTCAATATTGTTGTTAAATCAGCTTTGATACCAAAAATTATGGTACATAGGCTTAAAATGAATTTTGGCGTAAAAAGGGTATTTTGGTAATTTACCTAAGGCACATACGTTACCTATCATACAACTAGTTAAACGATGTGACCATAAGGTTATTCCCTATACAACTATGGTCACCTAATATGTTTGGTCGGATCCTAATGATCGACCAAATGGGTCGGGTTCGAAAGTATAAGCGATTGATTAGATCGCTTACCTTTACGACCCTAAACAAGCACAAATCTAAAAGCGACGAGCTAAACATGCTAGAACATGTTTAGTAATGTTAGAAAACAGGTTTGGTATTAAAACAAACGGTTTTAATACCCTAGAGTAGTTTGGTTACAAAATACGCGAGAAAACGCATTTTGGCCGAAACTACGACTCGTCACTGAGCCTAGATAACGTGGTAATCAGTAGGTATAGTCACTAGGGACTATAACCATCGTGATTACGCTCACGTTATGAAGTTCAAACGAACTTCGCGTTGACCATAAACTGGTCAATGCAGAAAGTCAAACACAGTTTGACTTAAACGCTAAAACGAACGAAAAACGCGAAAGAATACTTACAGAAGGTCCCCGCAAGATTGATTTCCAAGTATTTCTCAGGTATGAAGTGGTAATCACTCCAACTTAGAGAAAATCTTAGAAAATCAAGTGAGTTGGAAGTGAATTCATGGGGGGGGGGTATTTATAGATTTCGTAGAACCGTTAGGATCGTTTCTTGAAATCCGAGCTTCGATCTCCACCCTCCATGTGTGCCCATTGTTTTAGAAAACCATGGGACATCCAAAACCAGCCCACAAGATGCAAGAAACCATGGGTAAAGGTGTGTAACAGCTGGAAAGCATTTCTGCTGATCTGGGAGGGGCTTACGGACCGTAAGCAACCCCATACGGTCCGTAAGGGACCTGCAGACCAGCTATGTTTTCATTTTGACAGTTTTGGCCCCTGTACGTGTATGATCGAGTTTTGGCACTTCTAACACCCATCAAACCCATTTCTAAGCTCTACAAGGATGGTAAAGTATAGGGAACATAAAACATGCTCAAAAATATGCCGGATGTCGGTTCGTTTGGCCGTACGATTGCGTTGTTCGGTTAATTACGACGGAAGTCATAACGGACGCAAAAACGGTCCAAATTGCGTGACGAATGGATTTTTCACAAGCCAAACACTAAAACATAATATTTTAATTCTTACATAAATTTTTGGATGTCCGGAAGTATTCAGAATGTAAGTTATGCGCGAAAATGCAAACTTATGCACTTTTTGACGCTTTTAGTCCCTGAATGAGCATAAAGTTTAATTTAGCACACCGAACCCCTCAAAGCCTATTTCTAAGCTATGTAAAGGATATTTAGGGTGTGTTTAACTTATGATCATGTTCCGAAATGTTCGTTACAGTTCAAATCGGCATACTTTCGCAGTTTGTCAATTTTAGTCCCTGTAAGCGAATTGACTGGATTTTGCCATACCAAAGCCTTCAAAACTTATTTCTAAGTTATGTAAAGGTTATTTAAGGTATGTTAAGCATAAATTGATGTTCCGGAGTATTTGTCGTTTTTAACTGATTACGTTTACGCACCAGTTTGCGTATAATTCTCCAGAAAGCGATATAGAGTTTGAAATCAAATAAAAGTCAAAACAGGAAAAACATCAAACACAAATAAACAAACATAGGGATCAAATAACTTTATTTCATTGATAATTGAACTATTTACAATGATTACAAGCACAGATGTCACAGTCTCCCCTACTTGTGGGAATTTCGTCCCGAAATTCGTTTAGAGGAAACTCGTGGGAAAAGATGTGGATACTTCGCCTTCATTTGATCTTCACGTTCCCAAGTAAACTCAGGTCCACGTTTAGCTTCCCAGCGAACTTTAACCAACGGAATGCGCTTGCATTTAAGCCATTTGACTTCACGATCCATAATTTCCACAGGTTTCTCAACAAAATGGAGTGTTTTATCGACACGGATTTCGTCAAGTGGTATGTGGAGGTTCTCATCAGCTAAAAACTTTTTGAGATTGGATACGTGGAAGGTTGGATGAACATTTCCAAGTTCGGGGGGTAATGCAAGTCTGTAGGCTACCTTACCGATTCTTTCGACGATCTTGAATGGTCCAACGTATCTAGGTGCAAGTTTTCCTTTCTTTCCAAATCTGATCACACCTTTCCAAGGTGAGACCTTAAGTAATACATGATCACCGACTTGGAATTCTAAGGGCTTGCATCGTTGGTCCGCGTAACTCTTTTGACGGCTTCGAGCTGCCTTTAAGTTATCACGAACCTTCTTAACCTTGTCAGTTGTCTTTAGAATGAGGTCAGGTCAAGTAAGCTGAGCCTCACCTATTTCATTCCAGTAGACAGGTGAACGACATTTTTGACCATAGAGAGCCTCGAAAGGAGCCATGTTGATGCTGGAGTGATAGCTATTGTTGTAGGAGAATTCAATCAATGGAAGATGTGAATCCCAACTACCACCAAAATCGATCACACAAGCTCTAAGCATATCCTCCAGAGTCTGGATTGTTCTTTCAGTTTGGCCATCTGTTTGTGGATGATATGCTGTGCTCAGATTGAGTTGGGTCCCCATAGCAGATTGCATGGTTCTCCAAAAACGAGAAGAGAAACGAGCATCTCTATCAGAAATAATGTTCAGGGGAACACTATGTCGAGATATGATTTCATCCACATAGATTTTAGCCAGATCTTCAGCAGATAGATTCTCACGGATCGGCAGGAAATGCGCTGACTTTGTAAGACGATCAACGACTACCCAGATGGCATCATGACCTTTCTTAGTGTGCGGGAGTTTGGTAATGAGATCCATAGCAATGTTTTCCCATTTCCAAACTGGGATCTCAGGTTGCTCCAAAAGACCATAAGGATGCTGGTGTTCAGCCTTAACCCTGAGACAAGTAAGGCATTTGGAAACGTACAAGGCAATCTCTTTCTTCATACCAGACCACCAATACTGAGTACGAAGATCCTTATACATTTTGTCTGAGCCGGGATGAACAGAATAACGAGACTTATGGGCTTCATCCATAAGCAAAGTGCGAAGATAATCTTGGCTTGGGACCCACAAACGGTCCATGAAATAATATGATCCATCTTCCTTCAGCACAAGATCAGGCTTAATGTGATAGGGTAATTCCTTACCCATCAAGTCTTGTGAAACACAAGCCTGTTGAGCCTGAGTAATGCGTGTTTGGATTTCAGATCGAGCTTGAACAGCAGATTGAACACAAACACAATGAAGCACAGTACGTTCCTTACGACTTAATGCATCAGCCACAACATTCGCTTTACCAGGATGGTAGCGAATTTCGCAATCATAGTCGTTTAGGAGTTCGACCCAACATCTTTGCCTCATGTTGAGTTCTTTCTGATTGAAGATATGCTGAAGACTTTTGTGGTCAGTTAAAACCACGCATTTTGTACCATACAAATAGTGTCTCCAAATTTTGAGAGCGAAGACGACTGCACCTAGCTCAAGATCATGAGTGGTGTAGTTTCTCTCATGTACCTTCAATTGTCTTGATGCGTAGGCTATGACTTTATTCCTTTGCATCAGAACACAGCCAAGACCCAATTTCGATGCATCACAGTAAACAACAAAATCATCATTGCCTTCAGGCAAAGTTAGAATAGGTGCATCACAAAGCTTCTGCTTCAAGGTCTGAAATGCTTCTTCTTGCTTAGAACCCCATTCAAAGGGTTTATTCTTCTGAGTTAGGGCAGTTAGAGGAACTGCACTCTTCGAGAAGTTCTCGATGAAGCGGCGGTAATAACCCGCAAGACCAAGAAAAGAACGAACCTCAGTAGGAGTAGTAGGCGTATCCCAATCCTTAATCGCACTGATCTTGGAGGGATCTACATGTATACCTTGTTCGTTGACAATATGTCCCAAAAATTGAACTTCCTTAAGCCAAAATTCACACTTGGAGAACTTGGCAAAAAGTTGCTCTTTCTTTAGGAGTTCCAGAGTAAGACGAAGATGGCGCTCGTGGTCAGCTCGCGTCTTAGAATAAATCAAGATGTCATCAATAAAAACGATGATGAACTTATCCAAATAAGGCTTACAAATCCTATTCATTAAGTCCATGAAAACAGCAGGAGCATTGGTCAAACCAAATGGCATGACTGTGAACTCATAATGCCCATATCGAGTGCGGAATGCTGTCTTGGGAATATCCTCTTCATGCACACGAAGTTGATGATACCCAGAACGAAGGTCAATCTTCGAGAAGCAAGTAGCACCCTGTAACTGGTCAAAGAGATCGTCAATGCGAGGTAGGGGATATCGATTTTTGATGGTAAGCTTATTCAGCTCACGATAATCGATACACATTCTGAAGGATCCATCCTTCTTCTTGACAAAAAGGACGGGAGCACCCCAAGGTGAAAAGCTAGGACGAATAAAACCTTTGTCAGAAAGCTCCTGAAGCTGCTTAGACAACTCTTGCATCTCAGACGGTGCAAGACGATATGGAGCTCCGGCGATAGGATTTGCACCAGGTACAAGATCAATATGGAACTCGACTTGGCGTGCTGGAGGTAGACCAGGCAACTCTTCAGGAAACAGCTCCGGATAATCCCGAACAACAGGGATATCTTGAATAGACTTACCTTGGTCTTTATCTGCAGTAACATGTGCCAGGAAGGCCACATAGTTCTTTCGCAGATACTTCCGAGCTTGAAAACAAGACATAAGCTTGAGGCTACTAGCAGGTTTTCACCACGAACCTGTAGTATCTCACCTGACGAAAGCGGCACACGAACGATCTTCTCGAAACAAACTACCTCTGCGTGATGCTTGGCTAACCAATCCATACCCATAATAATGTCGAAGCTTCCAAGTTGCATAGGCGTGAGGTCAATAGGAAAAAGATGGTCGTTAAGGTTCAACTGGCAGTTGCGAAGAACAGAATCAAGAATAATGGGTTCATCATTCGCAACTTCTACTGTCAAAGGCTTTCCTAGTTTCGTTCTAGACACGCGAAGCAAAGGCTCAAAAGATAACGACACGAAACTCTTATCGGCCCCTGAATCAAAAAGAACAGATGCAGGTTGATTATTAACTAAGAACGTACCGTTCACCACCTCGTCGTCTGCTTGCGCCTCAACAGCATTCATATTAAAAGCTCGTCCACGAGCCCTGAGCCTGAACTGGATTTGCATTAACCAGCCTTGGACACTGGTTTTGATAATGGGTCAGGTCTCCGCAATTAAAGCACGAGCCAGGAGGATAGTGAGGTCGTGCAACTTGTGCTTGCTGTTGAACAGGTAGTTAAGCTCCCTGTTGGGCTAGATTTCTAGCAGAACGACAAACCTCTGCAAGATGACCCGATTTTCCACAGTTGGTACAGAAACGACACGGGAGTTGCTGTTGATGGTGACTATTGCACCTATTGCACAAAGGTGCAATCCCTTCATATCGCTTCTTTGCGGGAGGCTGCGCTGGCTGATTGGGAGCCGCTTGGTTCAGTTGGGCAGTGATGGCAAAATTTTGGGAAGCCTTTCGCTTCCTGGAGCCCTTTGATGAGCCAGAATCCTTCCCTTTCTTACCTTTCTTGCTATCCCCTTTGTCAGATGCCTGATTCTTGCCCTTGTCACCCTTCCTATGCAGTTTACCCTTTCTGATCTGCGATTCTGTCAATGTTGCAGATAGTTCGATTGCCTGACGAACAGTGGTAGGTTTACTACCAGTAACGATGTCTTGCACAGAGTCAGGTAGACCATCGATGTATCTTTCGATAGCCTTGTCAAGTGGGGTGACCATTGTTGGGCATAACAAACTCAACTCTTCATATCTATCAATATACGCCCGGTGCTCACCACTAACCTGTTTCAGATCGTTAAACTCCCTTTCCAACTTTCGTAGCTCATGACGAGGACAAAACTCACTCATCATGAGAGTCCTCAATTCAGCCCATGTTTGCGCTAAAGCGACTTCAGCACCTCGATCTATCATAACCCCGTTCCACCATGTTAACGCCCTCTTCTGAAAAACACTTGAAGCAAACTCAACTTTGCGATTATCAGGACACTGAACATGACGGAAAGTATTCTCAATGCTCTCAAACCATTGAAGGAGCCCAGTTGCCCCCTCAGTACCACTGAACTTGAGTGGTTTAGCCGAATTGAAGCTCTTGAAGTTACAAGGAGCGTTCTGATTGATGTTAGCTTGGTTAAACTGAGCAATAAGATTCGGGAACGCAGCAGCCATATGCTGTGCGATGATTTCTGCCAGTTCGGCATTGGGTAGCTGATTTTCGCGTCGAGGAGGCATGCTAAAAAGAGGAAAACATGAGAGGAAACGAGTGAGATGATTAGTTGAAAAGAACGAGACGAAACAAAATCAACAAAGCAAGGATGGTGGTCATTTGTCCGTATTACAAAGCAAACAAACGACACACAGTGACTAATCAAAGTAAATGGGTTCATAAATAATGCTTAGCGAAGACATGCTCGCCTATAAGTGAACACTCACCCCAGGAGTTCCCAGGTAAGAGTGACTGGTCCGATTATGTGGATTTGTACGAACACTCTAGCCTTAGACAGAAAACCCAGGGTACAGGCATTCACCCTTCCAGTTTGCACGTGTTCACACTATTTAGAACCCAAAACTTTGACGAAATTTTGAAAACTTGGAAGGCACAAGGCCAAAAGAATCATTCAAAAACAAATGATAAAGTTTCAAAATCAAATTGCAAAACCAAAAAGGGTTCAAAATCATATAATAAATCATTTGAAAACAGAAGATTGTTTTTCAAAAAAAACGTTTTAGAAAACTGGGTTCTCGTTTTGGTGATCACCTAAGGATAGGTGAAGTGCATGTTTTAAAATCTAAACACAAGACAGCTTGTGTTGGGGTCCTAGAAAGGTTATAGTCTAGGTCAAAGCATTACTAATAACCTAATTCCCTATAACCATTGGCTCTGATACCAACTCTTCTGTCACACCCCGACCACGTAAAACATCAAATCGTGGCGGAAACGTCAGGGAGTGTTGTAACAGAATTATTGTTCCACAACCAAGGTAATTTAAATAATATTTTATTCATCACCCAAGGGTGGAATACATTGTTTTGAAACAAGAACCAACAGGTTACATTGTCTTAAAATAAAAAGAAACAAAGTACATAACAAGTTTTAACTAGTCTAGATCCATTTTATTGTCACTAAGGCCCAAGTCCACCCTAGTGTATCACGATCATCCTATGCATTTGCTCCTGAAACACATGTGAAAATAGGTACGTCAGCATAAAAATGCCTGTGAGATACATAGGTTTTGTGAAAATAGGATCCATGACTTAGGTTTTAGAAAAATGTTTAATGAAATGTAGTCATGAACCTTGTTGATTGTATTGTTTGTAAATCATTTGAAAAACGATGGTAGATATGTATTTTTGAAAGAATAATGTATGGCTAAATGAATAACCAAGTAAAATAAGTTGTATAAAACAAGTTGTTTGTAAAACAATGTATTGTGAAAAATATGTTATATAGCTAAACTGAAATGATTTAAACAACGCTGCGATGTGTAATATCATACAAACACTTATATATAGGAAGTATCAGCGGCGTATCCACCATGCTTGTATCACATTACACACGTCTCGTTACTTAATTCACATACCCAAACAAACCACCAATGTAAACATGTTTATGTTTAACCAAATGTCAAAATGTTTATGCGAAAAACCATATCTAACGTCAAGTGTAAATCATGTAATGTGTGTAACAATGTCAAAATGTCTATGTCAATGTCAATCATGTCATGTGTAAACAAAATGTCATGTATGGTAAGTGAAATATGTATCAACTAAACCATAGGTGAAAATGCACAAAACAAAGTATTGAAGTAAAACTTTGTTTAAATCAACGTTATGTTTTGTGGAGATGCATGCTATACTGAATACAAACATTTATGCGGTATTGTGAAAATGCATACATTCAAGCCTTGTGACTGTGGTGATAAACCTTTAAACAAATTAAAGGTCTATCGGTTTTTATGTTTAAATCGAATTCGGTCATTCCTTTCATCCAAACATACCCAGGATGTCAGGAACGGGAGTTGTCAATTCCTATGGTACCACTACCTACTAACGAGCGGCGTGATCAAAGTTAATGAATGTATATGGTCCCATTTAAACAAACCAAATGTCATACCCAAAATATAAACATGTGAAAACAATGCACTAAGTATGTAATCAAATGTACACACATAGCGTGAAATATCATGTAAAATAAATGTACTAAGTATGATGAACATACATAGCATGAAAACGTCATGTAAAACAAGTGTACTAAGTATGATGAACATACATAGCATGAAAACGTCATGTAAAACAATGTACTAATGAACATAGCAAGTATATAATGCGAAAACATGAAAGCATGAAAGTAACAAGTAGGCACATGTGTTTCACCCCAAAATGTTTGGAAAACAGTAAAAGAGGGGTCTATGTACTCACTTGAGATTGCTTAGAAGTTGTAAGATAACCACCAAGCAATGCTAGAAGATTACGGAATCAAGCGGCACCTATATAGGTATCTACATTAATAAACGGACCTATCGGAGGATCGGGTAGTACGAGGTTTCGTAAACCAAATAAGTGTGGGAACTTATGTAATATGGTCTAACAAAGCCTACGTACTAAAACGAAACCTATCCTAAGTGCTTTTGACCCGTTACGACCCGTCTAGGTAGCTTACGCCACTTTAACGCGTCGTTCGCGTAAAATCGCGTTCGGAATGCGTAACTAGCCCTATGATAAACAAGATATGCCTTAACATGTTCAATATTGTTGTTAAGTCAGCTTTGATACCAAAAATTATGTTACATAGGCTTAAAATGAATTTTGGCGTAAAAAGGGTATTTTGGTAATTTACCTAAGGCACATACGTTACCTATCATACAACTAGTTAAACGATGTGACCATAAGGTATAACATCGGAAGGTTATTCCCTATACAACTATGGTCACCTAATATGTTTGGTCGGATCCTAATGATCGACCAAATGGGTCGGGTTCGAAAGTATAAGCGATTGATTAGATCGCTTACCTTTACGACCCTAAACAAGCACAAATCTAAAAGCGACGAGCTAAACATGCTAGAACATGTTTAGTAATGTTAGAAAACAGGTTTGGTATTAAAACAAACGGTTTTAATACCCTAGAGTAGTTTGGTTACAAAATACGCGAGAAAACGCATTTTGGCCGAAACTACGACTCGTCACTGAGCCTAGATAACGTGGTAATCAGTAGGTATAGTCACTAGGGACTATAACCATCGTGATTACGCTCACGTTATGAAGTTCAAACGAACTTCGCGTTGACCATAAACTAGTCAATGCAGAAAGTCAAACACAGTTTGACTTAAACGCTAAAACGAACGAAAAACGCGAAAGAATACTTACAGAAGGTCCCCGCAAGATTGATTTCCAAGTATTTCTCAGGTATGAAGTGGTAATCACTCCAACTTAGAGAAAATCTCAGAAAATCAAGTGAGTTGGAAGTGAATTCATGGGGGGGGGGGTATTTATAGATTTCGTAGAACCGTTAGGATCGTTTCTTGAAATCCGAGCTTCATTCTCCACCCTCCATGTGTGCCCATTGTTTTAGAAAACCATGGGACATCCAAAACCAGCCCACAAGATGCAAGAAACCATGGGTAAAGGTGGGTAACAGCTGGAAATGGCTGGAAAGCATTTCTGCTGATCTGGGAGGGGCTTACGGATCGTAAGCAACCCCATACGGTCCGTAAGGGACCTGCAGACCAGCTCTGTTTTCATTTTGACAGTTTTGGCCCCTGTGCGCGTATGGTCGAGTTTTGGCACTTCTAACACCCATCAAACCCATTTCTAAGCTCTACAAGGATGTTAAAGTATAGGGAACATAAAACATGCTCAAAAATATGCCGGATGTCGGTTCGTTTGGCCGTACGATTGCGTTGTTCGGTTAATTACGACGGAAGTCATAACGGACGCAAAAAACGGTCCAAATTGCGTGACGAATGGATTTTTCACAAGCCAAACACTAAAACATAATATTTTAATGCTTACATAAATTTTTGGATGTCCGGAAGTATTCAGAATGTAAGTTATGCGCGAAAATGCAAACTTATGCACTTTTTGACGCTTTTAGTCCCTGAATGAGCATAAAGTTTAATTTAGCACACCGAACCCCTCAAAGCCTATTTCTAAGCTATGTAAAGGATATTTAGGGTGTGTTTAACTTATGATCATGTTCCGGAATGTTTGTTACAGTTCAAATCGGCATACTTTCGCAGTTTGTCAATTTTAGTCCCTGTAAGCGAATTAACTAGATTTTGCCATACCAAAGCCTTCAAAACTTATTTCTAAGTTATGTAAAGGTTATTTAAGGTATGTTAAGCATAAATTGATGTTTCGGAGTATTTGTCGTTTTTAACTGATTTCGTTTACGCACCAGTTTGCGTATAATTTTCCAGAAAGCGATATAGAGTTTGAAATCGAATAAAAGTCAAAACAAGAAAAACATCAAACACAAATAAACAAACATAGGGATCAAATAACTTTATTTCATTGATAATTGAACTGTTTACAATGATTACAAGCACAGATGTCACAAAGGGAGAAGTTCTTGATTTTAAATGCAAACGATCCTATCCCTATCTCTATTTATAATCATGATTTGTGCAGGGCTGTCACCTCCGTGACGTCAGGGTTGCAACGGATAGTTCGTTCACAACGGCTATATATCCGTTGAGTTAGTTACAGATAAGATCAGCAAAATATAACTCGTTAATATTACATAATTACTCCTTATATTTTGGGGGCAATTGTTAGGGTAGGATTTTAATGACCTATGATCCTTACATGATATCCTAACAAGTGATCCTTGTTTCTTTAGCAGATAGTGATCCTCAGAAGAGCTTCAGGATCAGGATCATGGATCATCCTAAGGATCCTCATACTAACGATTGTTCTCTTTATATTTAATGTTGTTTTGCAGGAATTACGAGTTGGACCTGGTCTTGGCAACGTTATTAAGGAATCTTTCACGCTAATTTCGCACATGCATAACCAGAAATAGACGTTGTGGAGAATATGGAAACCTAGCACAAATTACGGGCGTTTAGTTAGGCTAAATTTACTTCTGTTTCTAAAGGGGTAACGAGCTAGTAGTTAGGTGACTTACCTAAATTCAACCACACACACTTATATAAAGGGCACTCTCAAGCATCCGGAAGACACAACACATTTCTTACACACTCTAGCATACTACACCATAGTGATCCTTGTACCTAGCTCGTTACCATCCAAAGTTGTAAACATTGTTTATTATATTGAAGATTGGTGATCGGTAGTTTCCATCACCCGAGGTTTTTTATGCCGGAGATCATTCATTGATTAAGGGCTTTTTCCTCGTATAAATCCTTGTGTCACTTGTGCAATTTACATTTAAGTGATCCTTTACTTTATCCATCACTGCAAGCATCATTCCCTGTTAACAGAGAGTTTGGTTGCATTATCCTTGTGTGATTTTTTACCAAAACAACTATGTACAAGATCAAACTTCAAATGGCCAAGGAGGCTGAGGTTCCTGACTTCAACAGGACCAGTTGGGACCAGGAGGGCTGGAAGGCTAAGCTGGCTGAACTGGATGATGAAGAGGAGGCTACAGAGGTCTTGATGCTTGAGGCAAGCAGCAGCAGGGCAAAGGATCAAGCTGGTGATGCAGGAACTGGAGGTGATGGTGATGCAGCGAAGGTGTGAGCTGCAGAAATGGGCGATGATGGATTTATTTAGACGCGGCCGGAGCCCATTTTTTTTCGGATTTAAGGTTTTTGTTTGTTGGTGTTTTCTTGAACAATAGTTGGTCTGTACTCAAACAATAGTAATTAGGTTTAAGGATCACTGATCCTTCAGACAATAGGTAGGATTACAAATGGTGGAGGGATCCTCTGTTTGGGGGATGAAGCCATTGTGATCCTGTCATCTTTTTGTTCCTGCACTTAGACCTTGTTAATACGGACACCCTTTGCCAACCCAAGTGGACGGGCCACGTTTTGCTGGTAGAAACTTGGGTTGGCAATTTTGACAACCTTTTAAGGGTTTAACTTTTGATAAATAAATAAAACTTTAATCTTTTGGCTTATTATGCGTTGTTATTTTTGTGAATGCTTTATCTTTCAACTGTTGTGATATATTCTGTTTTAATCCATAAATTGAGAACAAAAGTTTAGTAGATCATGTCTAAAAGTTTAGGATATGATCAAGGATCAAATATCCTATAATCGAAAAATTCAAAAAGTGATGTAACTTAAGGATCATGTGTCTTGTTGTCAAAGAGTAAGGGTCACTTAGATAAATAAAGAATAAAATTAAAGTGATCAAGGATCATACCTGAGAATCCAAGTTAGGATCCTAAACCTTTAACATTTACAATCAGGATAACCAAAAGACAAACCTAATGAAAGATTAGGATCAAGGATCCTTAGCTGTTTAACTTCAAAAACCTGAAATGGAACATAACTTGGGACTAAGCCAATATAAGAGAAGAGTTAGCAACTGGGGACAAGCCCAACAATTCTAAAGGCAAGCCCAATATACTGGGGACAAGCCCAAAAAACTGGGGACAAGCCCAAAAAAGACTGGGGACAAGCCCAAAGAATCTTGTGTAAACTGGAGTATGGCCCTCAC
Source organism: Helianthus annuus (assembly GCF_002127325.2). Classification (NCBI taxonomy): domain Eukaryota; kingdom Viridiplantae; phylum Streptophyta; class Magnoliopsida; order Asterales; family Asteraceae; genus Helianthus; species Helianthus annuus. The sequence goes on from NC_035448.2 coordinate 63,575,094, forward strand.
TGACGACTATCCAAACTTAGTGACATGAAAATGCCAAAACCTTAGCTAACGTGAAAACGTTAGAAACCTTAGGAACGGATGTATGGTACGTCTACCATTATACGTAGGATCCTGAATGCAGCCAGTACAATGAAATTGTCAGCCCCTAAAGTGAGTACTGGTCCCATTGCCATGAACTGCACCAGGATCATCATGCGCTACTGGCAATACTGGGGACAGGCCTAAAAAACTGGGGACAAGCCCAAATAACTAGGGTCAAGCCCAAATAACTGGGGTCAAGCCCAATAACTGGGACTTCTGTGGATACTCAATCCTTTGTTAAGGATATATCAAGCTTCTGCAAAACTCAGAACTAAGTGAAAGAAGGATAAAGGATGCAGGATCCTTTTCCTTGTATATAAGATAATTAAAGAATTAAATAGATTGGAATTAGATAATTACCAGAATGAGGATCATCTATCCTCTAAAGATCCTTCAAGGATATCGGTCAGGAATATAGCTAAGGATCCTGGATCCTCATTACATGAAGTATTTCTTCAAGTGGACAACATTCCAAGCTCTTGGTAGTAAATCACCTTCGTTAACAATCGATATGCCCCCTTTCCTGCCTCAGCTTCAATAAGATAGGGACCTTCCCACTTAGGTGCTAACTTGCCATCAGCAGGATTGGTGGTATTTTGGAATGCCTTCCTCAACACCATATCACCAACTTGAAACTTCCTGATCCTGACATTCTTGTTGTAGGCTCCAGCCATCCTTTGTTGATAACTAGCCATCCTTATCCTTGCCAAATCCCTGAGTTCTTCTATAGTATCTGTTTTGGTCAAAAATCAAGCTAAGATAATGCAACCAAATCTTTAGATGTGAGGTGTGATGCTTGAATCAATGAACAGTACTAAGGATCACCCAGAAATGTAATAAACAAGTAACACAATGATTTATACGAGGAAAAAGCCCTTGATCAAGAGTTGATCTCCGGCATAAAAACCTCGGGTGATGGAAACTACCGATCACCAACTTAAATTAAATAAAATGTGTGTTACAACTTCGGATGATAGCGAGCTAGTTACAAGGATCACTAGAGTGAAATGTGTAACAATGATGTGTAATCGCCGAGCAAAGTGTTGTAAACTGATGAGAGCAGTACGAGTGTGTGTTTGTAGCCAAAAATAGCCAAGTGTTCTAATCTAGCTCGCTATCCCCTTTTAAATTTAGTAAATATCTAAATAACTAACTATCTGCAATTCATGCCCTCTCCCCACGATCTCCATAACGTTCACCATGGTCAAGCACGTGCGGAATAAAAGGGAATATGCTCCAGGAATATCGCCATGACTAAGTCCAAGCATGTACTCCTACAAAACAATCTCATATTCAAAGTATACAATCGTTAGTGTAAGTATCACTATAATGATCCTGGATCCTAATCCTACAATACTCTCTGAGGATCACTAATTCAGACAGAATTAAGGATCCTTAAACCTGACAGCAATTGAGGATCACTGATAACAATTGCCCCCAAAATACAAGGAGTAAAAATGTAAATAACGAGTTGTATTTTCTCGTTCTTATCCGCAACAAGCCAACGGATAACTAGCCGTTGAAGACGGACTAGCCGTTACAAGCCTGACGTCACTAAAGTGACTATCCTGCAAGATCATTATTATAAATTGAAGTTAGGGATAGATATCAATTTGCATTTAAATTCAAGAAAGACTCCCTTTAAATCTACATTCGAAGATCAAGCAGGTATCTCTCTTCCTCTTCTCCCTTTACGTTTTCTTTTCCTGTTCATCTTCTTCTCCACAATCATGACTAAAATGATGCTAAGATCCTCCCCGGCTAAGGATCAGACAAAAGACAGTCCTTTTAAGAGCCAGGGGATCATTGAAGATTCCATGAAAGAACGATGCTGCTTCACTGATCTACAAATAGACAGAATCCGTCATTGCTTTCCGGCGAGTACCGTTTTCAAAACCTTTGACCCCACCATTCTGAGCGATTTTATTTCTGAAACCTGGGTAGCTTTCCCGGTCACTCCATTCACAATAGGATACACATTGTCCCTGAATTTACCCAATCTTTCTTTTCCCTCACCGGCATCTCCTATATTCAAGCTATGCCAATGATGTGGAGGGTCTTGATCACCCTTGAAAGAATCATTGAGCAAGAAGGCATTGATCTGGGAATGTCGGAGTTGGCAGAGATGTACAACCTAGTGAGCCACGGATCCCACCGATATTTATTCAAACATAAACCCGTCGAAGAACACCCCATCCTCAAGACTAACAAAAATGATACCAACTGGAAAAGGAGGTTCTTCTTTGTCAGGAGGGATACCATTCCAAACGGGAAGGATTTGCCAAGGAAGTGGGCCACCCATGGTAGGATAGAGGATCCTTAGAACGATCACCGAATAAGCTTGCTTCTAGTGAGGATCACTAACATGTTTTCGTTTCTTTCGTGCAGCTATCTCTGTTTCACACATTATACCATCACCTGCCACCAAGGAGAGGCTTGCTGCTTTCAGAAAACTTGATCCTGCAACAAGGTCATTTCAAGCCATTACCCAGGATTCTCAAGAAGTATCCTCAGGTTCTGTAACAATGTCAAGTAAGTATCCTGTTGTTTGCATAATTAAATGTTTAATTAAATAGTTAAAAAGAAATGGGATAAGGATACTTATCTGTTTTGGATGTGTAGGTGCTGGAAAGTCATCAAAGTCTGCTTCTCGCTTTAGTGTCACTGATCTTGACACCGTCCGATCCGGAAAGAAAAAGTCTGCCGCTAGCCCCCCCGTCAGAGTCCCCAAAGCAACCATTTCAAAAGGAAGAGGTGGGAAGAAGAGAAAGGCTGCCGGTACCCTTGAAGGCATTCCCCTGATCCAGCATCAGTTCGAGGAATACGTTGCTGATGTAAGAATAGCTGATCCTTAAATGTGATTCTTGTACATGATCCTTCCACACTGACAGTAAGGGATCCTGAATTGTATCTTCTCTTTTGCAGAAATTTGCTGAAATCCGGGACTACGTTGGGAATGTTGAAGAGATTGAAGAAAAATACCCGGACCTTCAACAAGTGGCGGTGCTCAAGGATCACAAGATTGCCTCCCTCGAAAAGGACCTCAGTGATGTCAAAACTCAGGCGGTTGCAGCTCAGATCAACGCTGACTATGAGAAGCACGAGATCATGGAGGATGTTAAAGCCTCCGTTGCCATTGCCATGTACAAAACCAAGTTGCAGATGGCCCAAGAAGCTCAGGATCCAAATTTTGACAGGAGCAACTAGGACATGGAGGGCTGGAAGGATAGGCTGGCTGAGTTGGAGGACGAAGAGGAGGCTGATGAGGTTCTGGCAATTGAGGCGACCAACAGTGGCAAGGATCAGGGTGGAGAAGCAAGTGGAGCTGGTGAAGGTGATGCAGCGAAGGTGTAAGCTGCATGAATGGGCGATGATGGACACTTCTAGACATAGCCGGAGCCCCTTTTTTTTAGTTTGGTAGTTTGTTTTGTTGAACAATGATGGGTTGTATTTTGAACAATAGTTACTAGGTTTATGGATCAAGGATCCTCAGACAATAGGTAGGATAATAGGTGGTGGAGGGATCCTCTGTTTGGGGGATGAAGCCACTTGTTATCCTGCCGCCTTTAATTTCCTACACTGTTATGACCACATGAACAATGGACACCCTTTGCCAACCCATGTGGACGGGCCACGTTTTGCTGGTAGAAATGTGGGTTGGCAATTTTGACAACCTTAAAGGGTTGAACATTTTGTGAATAAATAAAATTTAACTTTTTGGCTTATCCTGCATTGTTATCCTTATGAATCCTTTAGTTTCCAACTGTTATTATATACTTTGCCTGAATAAGAAAAGTTAAACAAATTATGTTTAAGAATTTTAGGATATGATCCAGGATCAAATATCCTATAGTAAAAAAACTTTAGAAAGATTATGCCGTTTTAGGATCATTGGGTCTCTTGTCAAAGAATAAGGGTTACTTATATAAATGATAAATAAAATCAAAGTGATTTAAGGATCATACCTGAGGATCCAAGTTAGGATCCTAACTCCTCAACAATAATGATTAGGATAATCAAAAAGACAAACCTTAGTGGACGGTAAGGATCAAGGATCCTTGCTTGTTTAACTTCGGAAACCTGAAATAGAATATAACTTGGGACTAAGCCAACATATAAGACAAGTTAGTGACTGGGGACAAGCCCAGCAATTCTGGGGACAAGCCCAATATACTGGGGACAAGCCCAAAGGATAACTGGGGACAAGCCCAAAGGATCTTGTGTAAACTGGAGTATGGCCCTCACTGGGGACTATCCAAACTTAGTGACATGAAAATGCCAAAACCTTAGCTAACGTGAAAACGTTAGAAACCTTAGGAACAGATGTATGGTACGTCTACCATTATACGTAGGATCCCGGATACAGCCAGTACAATGAAATTGTCAGCCCCTAAAGCGAGTACTGGTCCCATTGCCATGAACTGTACCAGGATCATCGTGCGCTACTGGCGATACTGGGGACAGGCCCAAAGACTGGGGACTAGATCAAAGAACTGGGGACAAGCCCAATTAACTGGATGCTCCTGTAAAGACTTATCCAAACCTTCTGCAAAACTTAAAACAAGTGAAAGGAGGATGAAGGATCCAGGATCCTTATCCTTATATATATAGGATAATTAAGGATGGAAATAGTTTAAGATTGGATCATTACCAAAATGAGGATCCTTTGTTATGTAAGTGTCCTTCGAGGATACTCATTAGCTAAGGATCATGGATCCTTATCACATGAAGTATTTCTTCACTTGGACAGCATTCCAAGCTCTTGGTAACAAATCACCTTCCATTGTCAGCAAACGATATGCCCCCTTTCCTACTTCAGTTTCAATCAAATAAGGGCCTTCCCACTTTGGTGCCAACTTTCCATTAGCAGGATTGGTGGTATTCTGAAATGCTTTCCTCAACACCATATCACCAACTTGGAATTTCCTGATCCTGACATTCTTGTTGTAAGCTCCAGCCATCCTTTGTTGATAACTGGCCATCCTTATCCTTACCAAATCCCTGAGTTCTTCTATAGTATCCAGGTCTTGAACCAAGTTTTCAGCATTTCCTTCAGGATCACGGATACTTGTTCTTGCAGTAGGAACCACCATTTCTGTAGGGAGCACTGATTCTGCTCCAAATACCAAAGAGAATGGAGTTTGACCAGTAGCATTCTTGGGAGTTGTCCTATCAGCCCATAATACATAAGGAAGCTCTTCTGCCCATTTTCCTTTCTTAGATCCAAGTTTCTTTTTCAAGTTGTTGATGATGATCTTGTTGGATGATTCTGCCTGGCCATTAGCTTGTGGGTGGACTGGTGTTGATGTTATCATCTTAATCCTCCAGCTGTTACAAAAGTTAGTAGTTCTACTCCCAATAAATTGGGATCCATTATCACATACAATTTCAGAAGGGATACCAAATATGGAAATAATATTTCTTTTGATAAAGGATATCACTTCTTTCTCTCTGACTTGAGCAAAGGCTTCAGCCTCTATCCACTTGGAGAAGTAATCAGTCATAGCAAGCATGAATACTTTTCCACCAAGTGCCTTAGGAAGCTTACCAACTATATCCATTCCCCATCTCATAAATGGCCAAGAGGAGGATATAGGATGCAAAAGTTCAGCTGGTTGATGAAGGATATTACTATGTCTTTGACAAGGGTCACATCTTTTAGCATAATCCACAGCATCCTTCTTCATAGTAGGCCAATAGTACCCTGTCCTCAGGATCCTTGAGAATAATGCCCTGCCCCCAGTGTGATTTCCACAATCTCCTTCATGGAGATCCTTTAAACTTCTTGAATTTCAGGATCCTCAATACATCTAAGATATAGTCCTGCAAGAGATCGTTTATATAACATGTTATTCTATATTGTAAATTGAGATACCTTAATTTTGAAAGCTCTGGGGTTTTCTCCTATAGGGATCTCTCCATGTTGGATATATCTCATGATTGGGAGGATCCAGGTTCCTGATTGCGGAGCATCACTAGGTATGATCGCAGAATCTTCTCCTATCTCCATAGCCACATGATCCTCTATAGCAGGATTCAGGATATGGATAATAGGGATTTTGATATCCTCTGGGATCTTCGAGGATGATCCTAAATTGACCAGTGAATCAGCTTCTGCATTCTCTTCTCTTGGTACCTGTGTCAAACTAAAAGATACAAAAGAGAGTGCCAACTCTTTGACTATCTCTAAGTACTTGATTAACTTTTCACCTTTAACAGCGTAGGATCCATAAAAGTGATTAGTGATTAATAATGAGTCTACATGTACCTCAAGATACCTAATCCTCATATGCTTGGCAATTTGCAAACCAGCTATCAAGGCTTCGTATTCAGCCTCATTGTTGGTAGTTTGGAACTCACAAGCTATAGAGTGGGGTATTATGTCCCCCTGTGGCGATTTTAGTAGTATTCCAAGCCCAGTTCCTTTGACATAAGAGGCTCCATCAGTGAAGAGTATCCAAGGATCCTTAGTCTCCTCTAGCTGTTGGACTTCTAATTCAGCTTCCCTTTGCAAGTTACTACTGAAATCTTCCACAAAGTCAGCTAAGGCTTGGGATTTGATAGCGGTTCTAGGCTCATATCTTATATCATAAGCACTGAGCTTCACTGCCCATTTAGCCATCCTTCCTGACATTTCAGGTTTCCTGAGAACATTCTTAATTGGAAAATTAGTCTTAACAATAATGGCATGAGTTTCAAAATAATGTCTTAATTTAGTGGATGCAATGATTAAAGCAAGGATAAGTTTTTCTAAATGTGAATACCTGGATTCAGCGTCAAGCAAACTCTTACTTAAGTAATAAACAGGATGTTGTGTATCTTGGTTATCCTTAACAAGGACCGCACTTACTGCTTTTAAGGATAATATATCCCCCTTTTCTGGTTTCATCAAAGCGGGGGCTGAGGATAGGTAATCCTTAAGAGCTTTGAGGGCACTTTCATGCTTCTCAGTCCATTCAAATTTCTTGTTTTTCCTCAGGATGTCATAGAATTCCTTGCACTTCTCCGAGGATTTAGATATGAATCTGTTTAAGGCTGCGATCCTGCCTGTTAATCTTTGCACATCCTTAGCATTGGCGGGTGATTTAATGTTCACAATAGCCTTAATTTGCTCTGGACTTGCTTCACTGCCCCTCTTAGTCACCATATAGCTAGGAATTTACCTGCTTTAACACCAAAGTGACACTTGGAAGGATTTAGTTTCATATTAAATTTATCAAGGATATTGAATGCTTCCTCCAAGTCTTTAAGGTGATCCTCAGCTTTTTTAGACTTAACCACCATGTCATCTATATAGACTTCCATAGTGTGCCCAATTTGATCCTTGAACATCATATTGACTAGCCTTTGATAAGTAGCACCTGCATTTCTTAGTCCAAATGGCATAGCAATATAACAATAAATACCAGTTGGGGTCATAAAGGCTGTATCCTCTTGATCAGATGGTTCCATTTGAATTTGTTGAAATCCAGATGAAGCATCCATAAAAGTTAACAGTTCATGACCCGCGGTAACATCCACCATGGAGTCAATGTGGGGTAATGGGAAAGGATCCTTAGGACATGCCTTATTTAAATCAGTAAAGTCGACACATACCCTCCACTTTCCATTTTTCTTTTGAACAACAACCACATTGGCCAACCATCTTGGATACTTAACCTCTCTTATCATACCTGCTCGGAGTAATTTTTCTACCTCCTCCTGGATAATGGCATTTCTTTCTGGTGCAAACTTCCTTCTCTTTTGATGGATTGGTTTGAATGACCTGTCAATGCCAAGTTTATGAGTAATTATATCCTTAGATATACCTGTCATATCTTCGTGTTTCCATGCAAAGGTAGATTTTCTCCTTTTGAGGAAGGATACCAAATCCTCTTTTATTTTGCTAAGGATCCCTGATCCTATGTAAATCTTGGATTCAGGATCATGAGGATCCATAAGGATTTCTTCTACATCCTGCTCTCTTGCCTCCAAGACATCCCCTGGGAGATACTTTAATTGCTATTGCTCTCTAGGCCTTGAGGCTGGTTTCATTGATGAAGTGTAGCAGTTCTTAGCCTCTTGCTGATCGCTCTCAATTTTCACCACCCCCCATGGACTAGGAAGCTTCACACATTGATGATAAGTGGATGGGACTGCCTTCATGTCATGTATCCAAGGCTTGCCAAGGATAACATTACAACAGGATAAGCAATCTATAACACAAAAGTTTTGATAAGAATGTAATCCTTCGATATAGATTGGGAGTTTGATGTCCCCCAGAGTATTCTTGGTCTCCCCACTGAATCCCACGAGCACTGAGGATCTTGGTATAATATCGGATTCAGGAATATTCATCTTCTTAAGGACATCAAGCTCGATGATGTTCACAGAGCTTCCTCCATCTATAAGGATCCTGCGAACAAAATGCTTAGAAATAAAAAGAGTAATAACAAGACCATCATGATGAGGATCCTGAATGTCAACACGATCATCCTCATCAAAAGTTATGACTTTATCCTTGGTAACACTGGACGTTCGAATGGGTCTGTCTCCATTATCCATCTTGGTTTCCTTGGCATGTCTTTTGGCTGCTGAAAAGGAAGTACCACAAATGTCTGATCCTCCGGATATGAAGTTTATAACTTGTGCATCTGCTGGAGGAGCTGGAGCTTTTTCTAGGATCCTTTCAGGATCCTGGGTTCTTGATTTCTTTTGTCCCAAAAGTTCCTTTAAGTCCCCCTTGCTTAACAAGTAACCAATTTCTTTTCTTAGTGCAATGCACTCTTCAATGAGATGCCTAAAATCCTCGTGATAAGCACACCATTTTGATTTGTCTTTCGTAGCAGCTGGTTTATCACTTTTTCTTGGCCACCTAGCTTTCTCACCTAAATTCTGCATTGCAAGAATCAGTTCATTGTTATCAACAGAAAAACAGTATTCAGAGATTGGAGGATAATCCTCGTCATCCTCTTCCTGTTCTACTGCATGCACATTATGGTTATCAGACTTGTTGTAGGATTTGAACTTGTTGTTCTTGAAAGAGGATCCTTGCTTTTCCTGTTTTGAGGATCCTGCTAATCTCTCCTGGATCCTTTTGTCATCCTCTAATCGGATGAACCTAAGGGCCCTGGTTCTTACTTCATCGAGATTCCTGCATGGGGTCATAACAGGATCATCATAGAATAACGAATCCCTAAGTAAACCCATTTTAAAGGCTTCTACAACCGTAGCAATATCCAGGTTAGGGATATCTAAGGATTCCTTACTAAACTTAGTGATATAATCTCTAAGTGATTCATTTTGACCTTGAGTTACCCTATATAAATCAGTAGTTAATCGTTCAAACTTTCTACTACAAGAAAATTGGTTATTAAACGGTTAACTAGATTAGCAAATGAAGTAATAGAGTAGGGGGAAGACTTAGCAGCCATTTAAGAGCTGATCCTGTGAGTGTGGATCCAAATCCCTTGCATAGACATGCTTCATTTAACCTTTCTAGGATGTGGTTAATCTCCATCCTTTCTCTGTATTGAGCTATGTGCTCTTCAGGATCTGTGGAGCCATCATATAACTTCATGGTTGGTATCTGGAACCTTTTGGGTATCTTAACATCACAAATAGGTGGTGCAAAACGAGATATCTTATGGCTCCCATCTGCAATTTCAGGAATAGGCTTAACTACCCCTGGAACACTGGATATCATATCCTTAATGTGACAACTCGAAATCTAGAACCTTTCGTTGTGTCGTGATGTAACTTGCTTGTACATTATGTGATTAGTTGAATGATTAAACTTAATGATAAACGTGAACTTTTATGTGCTTTGTATGTGTGCATTTGTATATATATACGTGTACGTGTTTTATGTGAACCGAGAACCCAACCCGAGAACAAAGAACCCGACTCGAGACCATGAGGTCTCGAGTGAATAGTGACCGAATGGGCCTTTGGGCCGAGAACCTTTGGCCGGTTGGGCCTTTGGGCCGTAAATCCCACTCGAAACCCACTAAGGGTGCACCACTTGGAACTAGTATATATAAACCACCCTTAGTTATTTTGACCATTTGTTGAAACATCACAACACACACACTCTTCTATCCTCTCTCCCACTTAAACTCTAGAACACAAACACACTCCTCATTCTCGGATCTTTGGAGTTTGGATCGGCTCACACCCAATCGGCTAGAAGCTTCACACACACCTCACCAACCGGTTAGTATCCATGATGTTTTGACTTATGTTTGTTATGCTTGTGCTTGAATGGATGTATGCATGAGATGATGTTTATTGTTAGGGTTTACATGATGATTCTTGATGTATATGATGTCTAATGTGCATAATGTTGATAATCGGCTAATAGGTCTTGATTTCGGATATATATATAGCATGATGGATTTTGGTGTCTTGTGAAGTTTGAACCACTTATGTTGATGTTCATGAAATCGGACTAGTATAGGTTAATGACAAATCTTATTTTGTTTTTGCTAGCAAGATGAGTACTGATACCTAGTTGGAATATTAACCCTTGTCCGAAAATGCATAATATGGTTGAGTGAAAATTGTATGAACTTGATGAATATGTGTTTGAACATAGGAAGAACAATTTGAATATTGGTTGAAGATGTGAAAACCCTTGTGATTTTGATCCATTTTGACTAATAACCTGATTAGGAAAACTTGTTAGTGAAATTCTATTGGTTGTTTCCTGATTTGGGCCTGATTACATTGTACCATTAAGCTGACCATATCTGAATCAACACTGAACGTGAAAATGACAGCATACCGACTCGCAATCACCCAGTTGCGACTCGCAACCACAGCGTGACCACTCGAGACCACGCGGTTGCGACTCGCAACCATATCAGGACAAGCCGAGACCACAGGTTACGAGTCCCGTTGCGACTCGAGACCTTAGCATGACAAGCCGAAACCATGGTTGCGACACCGGTTGCGACTCGCAACCACCTGAGATCAGCACACACAGCATGACTCGAGACCATGCTTGCGAGTCCGGTTGCGACTCGAGACCACACTTTTGGGCCTAGGTTAGTGGGCCGGACTTAGGAACTTCTGTGCTTCTATACGTGTTGTTTGGGCCTGTTATCACGAGCCCAACTGTTTGGGCCTCACACTTGGACCTTGGGTTCGTATATAACTGTCAAATGTGATACTGTGCACTGTTGTTAAACTGCCATGATAGAAACTGTATGCCGTAACTGCTACTTGTACGTGCACTGCTTGGTTCGAATCTGATTATAAGTGATATCCGTGTTAGGACGTTATTGACTACTTGCGACTTGATTGACTTTCTGTGATTAACTGCCGAGCAAACCAAGGTGAGTTCACACCCTCTACAAAGCATGGGATTCCCTGGGTTGGGAACGGGGTTAAGGAACGTGGATTCCTCGTCCTCCTTGGGTAGGACGTCAGTGGTTCAGGAATGTGATTCCTCGTCCGGATGGACGGATAAAACGTACTAGACTAAAACTCTATCACGAAGTCCCTCCTTTTTGTATCGACTAATCGCCGGGCCAATGGCGAGCGGGTCATTAGTTAGATAGCGCTATTTAGGTCTGACAAGCCTCACACCGTGCCGCAGAGGACGGGCGTGAACTAATGGATCTGGGGCACGTCAATGATGATAGACATTGATGTTTTTCAGGGCACATAAACATGACTACAGTCAGCAGTCGATATGGTAACGAGTCTAGTGTACGCATGGGGTAGCCCCCACGGCCGAAATGCCTGATAACTAACATGGGGTAGCCCCCACGGCTGGAATGCCGGAGTAACTGGGAATGAACATGTCACGTTTTTAAACTTTGGGGTAACCCCCACGGCAGGATGCCAGTTAAAGGAAACTGTTTTTGAAACAACTAAAACGAACACCCAACCGTGAACTCACTCAACTAGTTGTTGACTCGTTACTACATGCTTTGCAGGACCATAGGTACTCAGTGGGAGCTTGCATGGAGGAGGATCGTTGTGGGACAGGGATTGCTACAAGACTATGTTAAACTTGAAACTTTTGGAACTTATGTTATAACTTTAAACTTATGCTTCCGCTTGCAACTTAAACTTATTTGTTTTGGAACACCAATCGTGATGGTTAAACTTTTATAACTACTTATATGCTTGTTCAGTATGATTGGTGGCTGGATCCTGGTCAGTCACGCCTCCATGCGGTAGTACTCCGCAGGTGGGATTTTGGGGGTGTGACAGATTGGTATCAGAGCCATTGGTTATAGTGAACTTGGTTTTAATAAAGGAGAAACGTTTTTGTTAAAACCAGACTATAACCGGTTTAGTGCTCAACGGTCCACAACGACACTTCGCTCCTCATGCAAGGCTCGACGTTCTAGGTAATATGATGTATGTATATTGCCTACTTGTTAGTTACGTAGTACATTGCTCATGGTATGCTTGATTAGTATGACTACTGTTGTTTGAACACGTGTGTGCTTACTCTGTCCTACTATTGTACTTTCGCGAACCACTCTCACACGTATTACTCTTATTATGAAGAACCATGTCTGGACGCGTTAACATGACACAAGCCCAGTTGACGGCTTTGATCAACGAACGAGTTGCCGCAGCGCTCGCAGCTGCACACGCAGGAGGTCAATATGCTCAGGCACCGGTGTGCACTTTTAAGACCTTTATGGACTGTCGACCCACTACTTTTAGCGGAACTGAAGGAGCAGTAGGTCTCCTACACTGGTTTGAGAAACTGGAGTCTGTGTTCGAAATGTGTGAATGCCCTGAAGCGCGCAGGGTGAAGTATGCTACTGGTACTCTCGAGGGTTTGGCCCTCACGTGGTGGAATGCTCAAGTGCAGATGTTAGGGTTGGTTGCTGCCAACGCCACCCCATGGGAAAACTTCAAGGAAATGATCAGGGAGGAATACTGCAGTCGTGACGACATTCACAAACTGGAAGATGAGTTCTACAATCTTAAGATGTCAGGGTCGGAGATTGAGGCATACACTAAGAGATCGCATGAGCTTGCCTTGTTGTGTCCTACTATGGTGGACCCTCCGTATAAGCGAATTGAACTCTATCTCAAGGGCTTGGTGCCAGAGATCCAAAGTCATGTGACTTCAGCAAACTTGACCACTATCCAGCAGGTTGTACAGTTGGCTCACCGTCTCACTGATCAGGCGGTGGAGCAGAACAAGTTACCGAAGCGTATAGGTGCTGCAACTACTTCTGGTGCTTCTAGTGGGGATAAACGGAAATGGGATGGAACTTCAAGCAGGGGTTCAACTTCGGTGCAAACTCAGTCTCAGCAGAGAAAGACGGATGATCACAAGAGCCCCAGTCAGCAATCGTCTGGAGGTCAAAGTCATGGTGGATACAAGGGGAATCACCCCAAGTGCAATCGTTGCAACTTACATCACAGTGGGCCATGCACCAGGGGCAACTGTCATCGATGCAACAAGCCTGGTCATGTTGCAAAGGATTGCAGGAGCGCATACCCCGCCAATCAGAATCGTCAGCAACCTCAGCAGAACCAGCGACAGCAGCAGGGTAACAACAAAGGGTGCTTTCAGTGTGGAGCTGAAGGCCACTTCAAGAAGGATTGTCCCCAATTGAATCAGAACAACAACAACAATCAGGGGAATGGTAACAATGGGAACAACAACAATGGTGCTAGGGGACGAGTGTTCGTGATTGGTCAAGGTGAAGCAAGGAATGATCCCAACGTGGTGACGGGTAAGTTCCTTCTCGACGACTTTTATGTTACAGTCTTATTTGATTCGGGTGCCGATACTAGCTATGTGTCACTAGAAGTTAGTAAGATGCTTAAGCGTATTCCTACACCCCTGAGCGACAAGCACACCGTAGAGCTAGCTAATGGTAAGAGCTTGGAAGCCTCACACGTAGTCAAGGGTTGTCAGCTTATTCTCGCTAACCAGACCTTCTCTATCGATCTTATTCCTATTGTCTTGGGTAGTTTCGACGTTGTCATTGGGATGGAATGGTTATCCCAACACCGAGCAGAGATTCTTTGCAACGAGAAAATCGTTCGTATTCCTGGTTTAGGTAGAGAACCTCTCATGATTCGTGGCGACAAGAGAAGTGCTGTTGAGAACATCATCTCTCTTCTTAAGGCCCAAAAATGCTTACGAAAGGGCCACACTGCGATTTTGGCTCTAGTTACTGACACCACAGAGAAGGAGAAGAAGTTAGAAGATTTTCCCGTTGTACGCGACTATCCTGAGGTATTCCCTGAGGAGTTACCTGGTCTTCCGCCCCATCGCCAAGTCGAGTTTCAGATTGATCTAGCTCCTGGAGCCGCGCCTGTAGCCCGTGCACCTTATCGTTTAGCGCCATCAGAGTTGGAAGAACTCTCCACGCAACTACAAGAACTCTTGGATAAGGGTTTTATTCGTCCTAGCTCATCGCCTTGGGGAGCTCCAGTGTTATTTGTGAAGAAAAAGGACGGTACCTTCAGAATGTGTATCGACTATCGCGAACTCAACAAGGTGACTGTGAAGAATCGTTATCCTCTACCGCGTATTGACGACTTGTTCGACCAGTTGCAGGGGTCGAGCTACTATTCAAAGATCGATCTGAGATCGGGATATCACCAGCTGAGAGTTCGGGAAGAGGATGTCTCTAAGACGGCCTTTAGGACTCGATATGGGCACTATGAGTTTCTGGTCATGCCGTTTGGGCTGACGAACGCACCGGCAGTTTTTATGGATTTGATGAATCGAGTGTGCAAACCGTATCTGGACAAGTTTGTTATAGTCTTTATCGACGACATCCTGATCTATTCTAAGAGCAAAGAGGAACACGAACAACATCTACGACTTATTCTGGAACTCCTTCGGAAGGAACAGCTTTACGCGAAATTCTCGAAATGCGACTTCTGGCTTCGAGAGGTCCATTTCCTAGGGCATGTGGTGAACAAGGATGGGATTCACGTTGATCCATCCAAAGTGGAATCTATTAAGAACTGGCCTGCGCCTCGCACACCAAAGGAAATTCGCCAATTCTTGGGATTGGCAGGTTACTACAGGAGATTCATTAAGGATTTTTCTAAGATCGCGCAGCCTCTCACTTTGTTAACGCAGAAAGGCGTTGTTTATCATTGGGGAAATGCACAAGAGTTAGCTTTTCAGCATCTAAAGGATAGACTTTGTAGTGCACCTATCCTTTCACTGCCAGAGGGCACAGAAGATTTTGTGGTTTACTGTGACGCATCAATTCAAGGTCTTGGTTGTGTATTGATGCAACGAGATAAAGTCATAGCCTACGCCTCACGACAACTCAAAGTTCACGAGAAGAACTACACTACGCATGATTTAGAGCTGGGAGCTGTTGTTTTCGCACTTAAGCTATGGCGGCATTACCTATACGGAACCAAGTGCGCCATCTACACTGACCACAGGAGTTTAGAGCACATATTCAAACAGAAGGAACTGAATATGCGGCAGCGACGATGGGTCGAGCTGCTGAATGATTACGAGTGCTCTATCAGGTATCACCCGGGCAAGGCCAATGTAGTGGCGGACGCCCTGAGTCGAAAGGACACTACGCCTAAGCGCGTAAGAGCTTTACAACTCACGATCCATTCTAGTCTACCTTCGCAGATACGAGCTGCTCAGATAGAAGCACTGAAACCAGAGAACGTTAGAGCTGAAGCCCTACGCGGGTCAAGGCAACGCTTAGAACAGAAGGAAGACGGTGCTTATTATGTAACAGGACGCATTTGGGTCCCACTCTATGGCGACTTACGAGAACTTGTGATGGATGAAGCGCACAAATCTCGCTACTCGGTACACCCTGGTTCGGACAAGATGTACCACGATATTAAGACTACGTATTGGTGGCCTAGCATGAAGGCCCACATAGCAACTTACGTCAGCAAGTGTTTGACTTGTGCGCGAGTCAAGACGGAATATCAGAAACCTTCAGGCCTACTTCAGCAACCAGAGATACCACAATGGAAATGGGAGCAAATTTCCATGGATTTCGTTACTGGCTTACCTAGATCACAGCGCGGGAACGATACTATCTGGGTGATCGTGGATCGACTCACAAAATCCGCACACTTCTTGGCAATCAAAGAAACAGATAAATTCTCCACTCTAGCGGAAATATACCTCAAGGAAGTTGTTTCGAGGCACGGGGTGCCCACTTCTATTATCTCTGATCGAGATGCACGTTTTACTTCGGAACTGTGGCAGGCAATGCACAAGTCTTTTGGCTCACGTCTTGATATGAGCACAGCGTATCACCCGCAGACGGACGGGCAGTCCGAGCGTACTATCCAAACACTAGAAGACATGCTTCGCGCTTGTGTAATCGACTTTGGCAACAGCTGGGAAAGGCATCTGCCACTCGTGGAATTTTCGTATAATAACAGCTACCACACCAGCATTAAAGCTGCTCCGTTTGAGGCATTGTACGGACGTAAATGCCGGTCACCCCTCTGTTGGGCAGAGGTGGGGGATAGTCAAATCACAGGTCCAGAACATGTGGTAGACACTACTGAGCGGATTGCTCAGATACGACAACGCATGGCGGCGGCTCGTGACCGTCAGAAGGCCTACGCCGATAAGGGCAGGAAACCACTCGAGCTCCAGGTTGGGGAGCGGGTTTTACTCAAAGTTTCACCCTGGAAGGGTGTGGTTCGTTTTGGTAAACGCGGCAAACTCAACCCACGATACGTTGGACCTTTCGAAATTCTTGAGAAAATAGGCAAGGTGGCCTACAGACTGAAATTACCAGCAGAACTCGGTGCAGTTCACAACGTTTTCCATGTGTCAAATCTGAAGAAGTGTCTGTCAGATGAGACGCACGTAGTTCCTCTGAAGGAACTCACGATCGACGAACAGTTGAAATTCGTCGAAGAACCTGTCGAAATCACGGACCGGGATGTTAAGGTCCTCAAGAGCACTAGAATACCTCTTGTTCGAGTTCGTTGGAACTCACGTCGCGGCCCAGAGTTTACCTGGGAGCGCGAAGATCGGATGAAACAAAAGTATCCCCAACTGTTTGAGAACAGTACAAACGCTACTGAGGCTGAAGCTACGGAATTTCGGGACGAAATTCCAGATCAACGGGGGGTGGATGTGACACCCCAGGAAAACCGGGAAAACCTTACAACTTGACTAGCTTCCTCAGTGAGTGCCGTCAAATTTCGGGACGAAATTTCTTTCAACTTGGGGATGATGTGACAACTCGAAATCTAGAACCTTTCGTTGTGTCGTGATGTAACTTGCTTGTACATTATGTGATTAGTTGAATGATTAAACTTAATGATAAACGTGAACTTTTATGTGCTTTGTATGTGTGCATTTGTATATATATACGTGTACGTGTTTTATGTGAACCGAGAACCCAACCCGAGAACAAAGAACCCGACTCGAGACCATGAGGTCTCGAGTGAATAGTGACCGAATGGGCCTTTGGGCCGAGAACCTTTGGCCGGTTGGGCCTTTGGGCCGTAAATCCCACTCGAAACCCACTAAGGGTGCACCACTTGGAACTAGTATATATAAACCACCCTTAGTTATTTTGACCATTTGTTGAAACATCACAACACACACACTCTTCTATCCTCTCTCCCACTTAAACTCTAGAACACAAACACACTCCTCATTCTCGGATCTTTGGAGTTTGGATCGGCTCACACCCAATCGGCTAGAAGCTTCACACACACCTCACCAACCGGTTAGTATCCATGATGTTTTGACTTATGTTTGTTATGCTTGTGCTTGAATGGATGTATGCATGAGATGATGTTTATTGTTAGGGTTTACATGATGATTCTTGATGTATATGATGTCTAATGTGCATAATGTTGATAATCGGCTAATAGGTCTTGATTTCGGATATATATATAGCATGATGGATTTTGGTGTCTTGTGAAGTTTGAACCACTTATGTTGATGTTCATGAAATCGGACTAGTATAGGTTAATGACAAATCTTATTTTGTTTTTGCTAGCAAGATGAGTACTGATACCTAGTTGGAATATTAACCCTTGTCCGAAAATGCATAATATGGTTGAGTGAAAATTGTATGAACTTGATGAATATGTGTTTGAACATAGGAAGAACAATTTGAATATTGGTTGAAGATGTGAAAACCCTTGTGATTTTGATCCATTTTGACTAATAACCTGATTAGGAAAACTTGTTAGTGAAATTCTATTGGTTGTTTCCTGATTTGGGCCTGATTACATTGTACCATTAAGCTGACCATATCTGAATCAACACTGAACGTGAAAATGACAGCATACCGACTCGCAATCACCCAGTTGCGACTCGCAACCACAGCGTGACCACTCGAGACCACGCGGTTGCGACTCGCAACCATATCAGGACAAGCCGAGACCACAGGTTACGAGTCCCGTTGCGACTCGAGACCTTAGCATGACAAGCCGAAACCATGGTTGCGACACCGGTTGCGACTCGCAACCACCTGAGATCAGCACACACAGCATGACTCGAGACCATGCTTGCGAGTCCGGTTGCGACTCGAGACCACACTTTTGGGCCTAGGTTAGTGGGCCGGACTTAGGAACTTCTGTGCTTCTATACGTGTTGTTTGGGCCTGTTATCACGAGCCCAACTGTTTGGGCCTCACACTTGGACCTTGGGTTCGTATATAACTGTCAAATGTGATACTGTGCACTGTTGTTAAACTGCCATGATAGAAACTGTATGCCGTAACTGCTACTTGTACGTGCACTGCTTGGTTCGAATCTGATTATAAGTGATATCCGTGTTAGGACGTTATTGACTACTTGCGACTTGATTGACTTTCTGTGATTAACTGCCGAGCAAACCAAGGTGAGTTCACACCCTCTACAAAGCATGGGATTCCCTGGGTTGGGAACGGGGTTAAGGAACGTGGATTCCTCGTCCTCCTTGGGTAGGACGTCAGTGGTTCAGGAATGTGATTCCTCGTCCGGATGGACGGATAAAACGTACTAGACTAAAACTCTATCACGAAGTCCCTCCTTTTTGTATCGACTAATCGCCGGGCCAATGGCGAGCGGGTCATTAGTTAGATAGCGCTATTTAGGTCTGACAAGCCTCACACCGTGCCGCAGAGGACGGGCGTGAACTAATGGATCTGGGGCACGTCAATGATGATAGACATTGATGTTTTTCAGGGCACATAAACATGACTACAGTCAGCAGTCGATATGGTAACGAGTCTAGTGTACGCATGGGGTAGCCCCCACGGCCGAAATGCCTGATAACTAACATGGGGTAGCCCCCACGGCTGGAATGCCGGAGTAACTGGGAATGAACATGTCACGTTTTTAAACTTTGGGGTAACCCCCACGGCAGGATGCCAGTTAAAGGAAACTGTTTTTGAAACAACTAAAACGAACACCCAACCGTGAACTCACTCAACTAGTTGTTGACTCGTTACTACATGCTTTGCAGGACCATAGGTACTCAGTGGGAGCTTGCATGGAGGAGGATCGTTGTGGGACAGGGATTGCTACAAGACTATGTTAAACTTGAAACTTTTGGAACTTATGTTATAACTTTAAACTTATGCTTCCGCTTGCAACTTAAACTTATTTGTTTTGGAACACCAATCGTGATGGTTAAACTTTTATAACTACTTATATGCTTGTTCAGTATGATTGGTGGCTGGATCCTGGTCAGTCACGCCTCCATGCGGTAGTACTCCGCAGGTGGGATTTTGGGGGTGTGACACTTAAGCTTTTGTAACTCCCTAGCTATAGCTTGATTGATACCTGCACCCTGCATAAAGCCATGGTTAGTGGTATAAGAATTATTGAAAATGTTACCTCCCGGCGGATTCAAGCTCGGAATCCCGGATGTGAATCGATATTGTCGAGACTCTGGTATGATTGAAGGACCAGAAGAAGCAATGGTTTGCATTGGAATGAAGTCTCCTTGATGGACATCAGAACTTCCCGGTTGCAAACTTCTTAAGGATCCTTGATCCTGGGAAACATTGGATCCTTGATGCATTGTGAACGGGGGTCTTGGAGGATAATCCATGGATCCGAAAACCTGAGAGGATCCTTGAGGCTGAAAGGAGGATCCTTGAACCTGAGAGAATCCTTGAAGTTGAGAGGATCCTTGAACCTGAGAGGATCCTTGAACTTGAGAGGATCCTTGAACCTGAGAGGATCCTTGAACATGAGAGGATCCTTGAACCTGAGAGGATCCTTGAACCTGAGAGGATCCTTGAACCTGAGAGGATCCTTGAACCTGAGAGAATCCTTGAACCTGCTGCGTCCCCATGTATCCTCCTGAGCTAACGAAGGATCCTTGATGCTGAGAAAAGGATCCTGCTGGTTGAAAATAGGATCCTAAAGCCTGAGACGCTGCTGAGGATCCGTAGTGCATTCCTCTTGTTCCACCCAAGTATTGGATGTCTGGAGCTGCAGAATGCTGAGAGGTTATGACCGGAGTGTCGAAATTCAAAGATCTGGGCATCAATGGGGAATGATCCTCTGCCGATATCTTCTGTTTCTTGATATCACCAATTTCTCTGAGAATCCTTTCGTTAGTCTTATCCTGCTGCTGTATGTGATCCTTCATCTGCAAAATTAAAGTAAAAAGGTCACTAGTAGTAGGAGTATAAGATGCAGAAGAAGTTGGAGGTTTTGAGAAAATAGGAGTCGATTTCTTTTCAGCATTCTTCTGGGATCCAGAAGGTGGTGGAGGCAAAGGTGGAACGCCTTGGGATGAATTGACCGCAGACATTGAACTTGAAGTGGTTTTTCCTTGAGAAGCCATCTGGTTGAATGTGATGAACCGGAATAACTGAAATGAATGAAGTTTCTCAAAAATGAAGCACCAATTGCCCCACGGTGGGCGTCAAACTGTTTTGGTCAAAAATCAAGCTAAGATAATGCAACCAAATCTTTCGATGTGAGGTGTGATGCTTGAATCAATGAACAATACTAAGGATCACCCAGAAATGTAATGAACAAGTGACACAATGATTTATACGAGGAAAAAGCCCTTGATCAAGAGTTGATCTCCAGCATAAAAAACCTCGGGTGATGGAAACTACCGATCACCAACATAAATTAAATAAAATGTGTGTTTCAACTTCGGATGATAGCGAGCTAGTTACAAGGATCACTAGAGTGAAATGTGTAACAATGATGTGTAATCGTCGAGCAAAGTGTTGTAAACTGATGAGAGCAGTACGAGTGTGTGTTTGTAGCCAAAAATAGCCAAGTGTTCTAATCTAGCTCGCTATCCCCTTTTAAATTTAGTAAATATCTAAATAACTAACTATCCGCAATTCATGCTCTCTCCCCACGATCTCCATAACGTTCACCATGGTTACGCACGTGCGGAATAAAAGAGAATATGCTCCAGGAATATCGCCATGACTAAGTCCAAGCACGTACTCCTGCAAAACAATCCCATATTCAAAGTAGACAATCGTTAGTGTAAGGATCACTATAATGATCCTGGATCCTGATCCTACAATACTCTCTGAGGATCACTAATTCAGACAGAATTAAGGATCCTTAAACCCGACAGCAATTGAGGATCACTGATCACAGGAAAATCTTCCCCTAACACAACCATTGTTCGAAAAACATTAACATTCAAAAAACTACCAAACCATAAAAAATGGGCTCCGGTCGCGTCTAGATAAATCTATCATCGCCCATTGTTGCAGCCTACACCTTCGCTACATCATCATCACCACCAGCCGCTGCATCCTCAGCCTTATCCTTCAACCCGCTGCCACTAGCCTCAATTGCCAGAACCTCTTCAGTCTCCTCTTCATCGTCTAGCTCAGCTAGCTTGGCCTTCCAACCTTCTTGGTCCCAGGCAGTCCTGTCAAAGTTAGGATCCTCAGCCTCCTTCGCCATTTGAAGCCTGATCTTGAGCATAGACATGGCGGCAGAAAGCTTAGCACCCTCCATCACTTCAGCCTTCTCCTGATCAGAAGTAATGTGAGCCAGGACCAGTTCCCTCTTCACCAAGTTAACCTCATTTTCCAGGGAGGCAATTTCCTGATCCTTAGCCAGATACATCTTCTGGAAGTCCAGCTGCTTCTGTTCAGCCTCGTCAGCATAAGAATCAAAGAGCGTCTGGATCTCAGCAAATTTCTACAAAAAAGGAAGATACAATTCAAGATCCGTTATCCTCAAATGGGCAGGATAGATTTAAGGATCAGGGATCCTTACCTCAAAGAAGTATTCTTCAAACTGATGTCGGATGAGGGGCATGCCTTCAAGGGTGTCAGCAGCTTTCCTCTTCTTTCCACATTTGCCCCTGGTACTGACAGCCTTAGGAATTGAGGCACTAGGGCTAGTAGCAATTTGTTTCTTGCCAGACCGGGCAGCAACAACATCAAGATCACTGACACTGAAGCGAGAGGCTGATTTCGAGGACTTTCTAGCACCTACAAATGGAAAATAAAAGATAAGTATCCTTAATCTATATCTATTTAATCATACATAAATGTAAATACTTACTTGACTTGGTGACTGAACCAGAGGATACTTCTTGTGAATCCTTTGTGTTGGCCTGGAATGTTCTAACTGCAGGATCAAGGCTCCAAAAGGCAGCGATTCTTTCTTTTGTTGCAGGGGACTGAATGAGATGAGAAACTGAGATAGCTGCACAAAAAGACAGAAAAGGATCAGTTATCCTCAACAGAAACAGAGTCATCCTATGATCCTTCTATAAGGATCCTATATCCTACCATGGGTGGTCCACTTTTTGGGGAGATCTTTCCCGTCTGGAATAGAATCTCTCCTAACAAAGAAGAAACAGTTTTTGCAGTGGGTATCTGTCACGGCCCCCGGCATGGTGTGACCCGGTCCAGAGGCTGCGGGACAGAAATCCGTGGTATTGCTTATTTAATTTGGCAGCAGAAATATTTGACAGGATCTTTTAAACTGAAAATGCCCAATTATTTTATTTCACAATTTGGGACAAACCCCATAATTTACAATCAAGGAAATTTCACGAGGAAATCCCTTGTTTTACAAAACATGTTTATTTATTTTATTGAGCCACCTCTTCAAGCTTTTTAGTGCCATCTAGCACTTTTCCTTGATTCACAGTAAGTCACCTGAAACATGTTTAAAAAGATTTTATCAGCGGGGAAATACTGGCGAGTCATTCGATTTGCACAAAAGACACATTGTTATAAATTTACAACATTAAGAGTTTTTATATTGGCCCCTATCATATAATTAACTGGTTCAGCTGTCACTCGACCGAATCTATGACCGTGGACATATCACTAATTAGGCTCGCCCACCTAAAGTGATAAATCGTTAGTAGTAATGTGCACAAAACCCCCACATACTACCAGTAATTACAGATTAGCAAAGACTTAATCACTGCAAAATCTAACTGGAAAATATTTAGGGTTTTGTAAAGCTCTTTGATAAAAAGAGAATGACTCACATTGCAAATTTAGACGGGCAGAGTTTTGCCTACTGATTTTAGCCTGGTAACCTAGTTAGATAATAATGCACACGAAACTAGGTCAGTAACTTAATACAACATTTACGATATGCTCACGAAATCAAAACCCTCATGACGAATGACAAAGTATAGCCCGTATTCGCGCAACACTTAAACATCCATCGGATCGGTTTCAATCGATCGGACATTGTATCGTAGCAGTGATCGAGTAATTACCATGTTGTCGCAGCAGCGCTTCGTGCTAGTGTGTGTTTTTAAATGAAAAAGTGAATAACTCAGTGTACAAAACGAGTTTGAACGTCGAACCAACGCAGCCATGCAAGTGCCAAACCCCTGGATTTTATACTGAAAAACCGTCCCTGTCGCGTGGCGCGACAGGTACACTTTTAGGGTAGGGTAGCTTCGTGTATTTATAGCCTAGGTGAGTCAACAGATCGACAAATTTGAATTTTACAGCAAACTGTGAAGATGATATCAATAAGGGAATACCCCCCCCCCCCCCCGAGTTTTAGGGGCCCTGATCCTAGTTCCAACTGTTCTGAAAATTTTAGGGGTCATGCAATATTACTTGGGGGTCTCAATTAGGGTTTCCTATTGGACATAATAAAAAAAGAAATAATAATTTTGGCGAGAGTTGTTACATCCTCCTCACCTTATTAAAATCTCGTCCTCGAGATTTACTGGAACAAGTAGGGATATTTTCGCTTCATCTCTGATTCCAATTCCCAAGTGTACTCATGTCCTCTCTTTGAATCCCAGTTGACTTTGACTAGTACAAGTCTTTTGTGCTTGAGAAACTTGACCTTTTTATCTTCTATCTGAAGTGGTCTCTCTACAAATTTTAACTTTTCATTTACTTCTATATCTTGGAGAGGTACTAACAGGGATTCATCAGATAAACATTTCTTGAGGTTGGATACATGTAATACGTCATGTACCCCGGCTAACTCTTCTGGTAGTTGTAAGCGATAGGCAACTAGTCCTATTCGCTGGATTACTGAGAATGGTCCTACGTACCTTGGACTTAACTTTCCTTTCTTTCCGAATCGAACTACCCCTTTCCAAGGAGAAACTTTCAAGAGTACCTTGTCTCCAACTTGAAATTCCAACGGCTTGCGTCGATTGTCTGCATAACTTTTCTGGCGATCTCGAGCTGTTTTTAGTCTTTCCTTGATTCGAGTTATTTTGTCGGTGGTTTCTTGTACAATTTCAGGACCTGATAATTGATTTTCTCCTATTTCTACCCAGCAAATGGGAGTTCTACACTTTCATCCATACAGTGCTTCGAATGGGGCAGCTTCAATGCTTGCATGATAACTATTGTTATAGGAGAATTCAATTAAGGGTAGGTGTTCATCCCAGTTTCCACCAAAATCTATTACACATGCCCTGAGCATGTCTTCGAGGGTTTGGATCGACCTTTCACTTTGTCCGTCTGTTTGGGGATGGTATGCAGTGCTTAAGTTCAGTCTAGTTCCCATGGCTTCTTGGAAACTTGTCCAGAAATGTGAGGTGAAACGACTATCTCTATCCGATACAATAGAGAGTGGAACTCCATGTAAGGATACTACTTCGTCTACGTATAACTTGGCCAATCTTTCCATGTTAAAAGTTTCCTTCATGGGTAGAAAATGAGCTGATTTGGTTAATCTATCCACAATTACCCAAATCGCGTCGCTACCTTTCCGGGTTTTGGGAAACTTAGTAACAAAATCCATTGTTATTAGTTCCCATTTCCACACAGGCATTTCTAATTGTTGGAGTAACCCTGAAGGTTTTTGGTGCTCTGCCTTAACTTGTGAACAGGTCAGAGACTTAGATACATATCTAGCTATCTCCTTTTTCATTCCTATCCACCGGAAATTATTTCTTAAATCTTGGTAAATCTTGTTGTTCCTAGGGTGCATTGTATATCTAGATTTATGGGCCTCCTCTAAAATTTGATCTCTTAAATTTCCTTGCTTAGGTACCCAAATCCTTTTCTTATGGAATTTCCAGATTCCATCCGTTCCTTGCTCTAATTCCATTATCCTCCCTTTCATTCCTTCAGCATCATCCTTGATCGCCGTTTTTTGAACATTCCTCAATTGTTCCATTAAATCTACTTGAAGATTTAATCTAAGAGCACGAACTCGCTTTTGCTTTTCGTGATACTTACGACTTAGGGCATCTGCGACTACATTTGTTTTTCCTTCGTTATATTGAATATCACAGTCGTAATCACTTAGAACTTCCATCCATCTCCATTGTCTCATGTTTATTTCTTTTTGCCCAAATATATATCTTAAACTCTTATGATCTGTATAAACAGTAAACTTACTTCCATACAGATAATGTCTCCAAATCTTAAGGGCAAAAATTATTGCTCCTAATTCTAAGTCATGAGTTGTATAATTTTCCTCGTGCTTTTTCAATTGCCTTGAGGCATACGCAATTACCTTTTTGCGTTGCATTAGCACACATCCTAATCCTAGTTTAGAAGCATCACAATAGACTTCAAAATTTTTCGTTCCTTCTAACAAGGCTAGAATTGGGGCATTTGTTAACTTTTGATTTAAAACCTTAAAAGCTTCCTCTTGTTAGGGCCCCATTCAAACTTAACTGCTTTACAAATTAATGGTACCGCTATCTTGGAAAAATCCTTAATGAATCGCCTATAGTATCCAGCTAATCCTAGAAAACTTCTAACTTCCATAGCTGATTGCGGGACCTTCCATTTAGTGATCACTTCTATTTTGGAGGGATCTACGTGAATACCTTCGTGATTCACCATGTGTCCTAAAAATTGCACCTCCTGCAGCCAAAATTCACACTTGGAGAATTTAGCGTAAAGCTTTTCCTTTCTTAACAGGGTTAAGAGTGCATGTAAATGCTCGTAATGCTCGTCCTGACTTTTGGAATAAATAAGTATATCATCGATGAAGACAATTACGAATTTATCCAAATACGGTTTACAGATCCTATTCATCAAATCCATAAATGCTGCAGGAGCATTTGTTAGTCCAAATGGCATAACTGTAAACTCGTAGTGACCATACCTAGTTCTGAAAGCGGTTTTAGGTATGTCTTCTTCTTGTACCTTCAACTGATGGTATCCGGAGCGCAAATCTATCTTAGAAAAATATCTAGCTCCCTGGAGTTGATCAAAGAGATCATCAATCCTAGGTAATGGGTATCAATTCTTAATTGCAACCTTATTCAATTCCCTATAATCAATACACATTCGCATTGACCCATCTTTCTTCTTTACAAACAACACTGGAGCTCCCCAAGGGGATGAACTAGGTTGTACGAATCCTTTACTTAGCAATTCATCTAGCTGCCTTTTCAGTTCTAACATCTCAACAGGTGCTAACCGGTAGGGTGCCTTGGCTATGGGTGTAGTTCCAGGAATTAAATAAATTCTAAATTCTTCTTCCCTATCCGGAGGTAATCCTGGTAACTCTTCCGGAAATACATCCGGGTATTCTGATACTACAGGAATTTCCTTAAGTTCCTTACCCTTAGTGCTAATGATTACCGGAATCGTATACGCTATTCCTTGTCTTCTTTCATAACTAGCAACTTTCATTACAAAAATGAACTTCATTGGCTTATGTGGCTTATCTCCTGCAACCATGATTATTTCTCCTGATGGCGCACGAATTTCTATGGAATTCTTATCACAGGGGATTCGAGCATGGTTGGCTACTAACCAATCCATTCCGAATACGACATCGAATCCAGCTAAGTTCATAGGTAACAGGTTTGCAGAAAATTTATGACCTGAAAGTTCTATATTTCCTTTTTGCAAAACTGTATCTATGTTAACAGAATTCCCATCTGCCGTTTCTACCGAATAAATTTGCTTAAGTCTGGTTAAAGGTAGATGAAGAGCTTGACAGAATGAAGTATTTATAAAACTTTAGTTTGCACCAGAGTCAAATAATACTTTCGCATAAACGTTGTGAACTAAGAACGCCCCGGAATCAGATCAGCTTCTTGGGTTGTCAGCAGAAAGGCTCTTGCGTTCTTCTTATTAGTTCCTTCAGCAGGTTTGGCCTTATTATCCACCAGCTTGATCAATTTAGGGCATTCTGGTCTGAAATGCCCAGCTTCCCCATAGTTGTAGCAGACCTTTAATTTCTTCTTGCATTCCTCCTCCCGATGGCCCGGAATTTTGTAGAAATTACAATTTTCTCTACATTTTCCAAAATGTTTCTTTTTGCAATTTCCGCAAAATGGCAGGGTGGAAGAGGACCCAGTTCCCCTTTTCTTGAAGTTGCTATTATTACCCACACGAAATACTTGGGTAATCTTTTGAGCTAACTCTTTTTTCCTGTTTTCTTCTCGTGTACGCACCAGCCCGTCAGTTAGAGTGTTGGCTAATTCCACCGCATCGTCAATGGTGCGAGGTCTCGCGGCTTTGACGATAACTCGAATCTCGCTATTTAAACCCCAAATATAGCGAGATATAAGTACCGGTTCTGGCGAAGCCAGAGTTGGTACGATTCGGGCATATTCGAAAAACTTCGAAGTATACCCTCAACAGTCAACATCTACCATCCGGTGGCTCAGGAATTTATTCGCCATTTGTTCCTTTTCATATTCGGGGCAGAATTTCCTTTCCACCAGTTGCTTAAATTATTCCCAGTTCATGGCATAAGCCATGTCACTTCCTTTGGCTTGCAACACCATGTTCCACCATTCTAATGCCTCTTCCTTGAAAAGGTGAGAAGCATACATGACTTTATCTTCCTCGGCGCATTTACTTATTTTAATTACTGCTTCAGTTTTCTCTAACCAACGTAGTACAGCAGTCGCCCGTTCATTACCTGCAAATTCGACTGGTTTACAGGCAAGAAATTCCTTATAAGTGCAACCAGGTGTTGCAACTTTCATTTTCTTGAGGATTGGGGCTTGAATCACATTATTATCATTGTTGTCGCCTCCATTTACACTGTTACTAAAATTATCGTCGCCCGTGCGTTTACTGGGGTTGGCTTGTGAAGGCTCAACAGGAATTTTAACAGCAGCAACGATTGCCGGGATAGCATTGGCTATCCCTGGGCGACGATGTTTTCTATATCTTGCCGATTTAGAAAGTGGTCCTCATTATTGTGTTCCGATTGATTAACTTCATTAACTGGTTCATTAGCAGCGTGTTCCATCTGATAATTAACAATATATACAAGTTATTGGCACAAATAAATAACAACCAATCGCAATAAAGTAATTGTACAAAATCACGTCAACACGTATAGCCAAAATTGTCGACTTTGCGACTTTCATATTTTATATATTTTAGTATGCATCCGTACACACCAGTTATCTTACAAAAGTTTTATTTTAAGTTATTTTACATGATTATATTTTTATTATTTATTATTATTTTATTATTATTAAACACATAACCACACAACGCAACCACGGTCTACTGGCATTTCAGAAACGAAGCTCCCTCTCGTCGTATTTCTAGGAGATCTGTTCTCCCACTTCCTGGATTCGATTTCCTGCGTTCATCAGTTCCTCACCATAGTGGCGGAGTTCAGCTAAGTTTTCTGTGCTCATAGGTGGGTTTGGTGCAGGTTTAGGGTCAAACTGGGGGAAATAGGTGTTAGGGTTATTCAAGAGATTCTGAAATTGCCAGTTAGTTGTCCACCATTCTTCCAGCTCTCCGTGTAGAGGTCGGGGGTTGACAACAGGATCTGGGATAGCAGGTTCCAAATTCACTGGGAGTTGGGATTCAGCAGGGTAATTGAAGAGGTTTTCATCGGCAGGTCCGATGAGGTCGCTATTTGCCAGTTTGCGATCCAGCTCCTCCCATGGTGGCATTTCCTGGGCTTGCCCGGAACTTTCCCCAATCTCTTTTCCTTTCCCCTTATTTTTCGGATCCTCAGTCTTTTTAATCTTTTGTGCAGCTGGTTTCTTCCTACCCCCATGCTTCCGGTCCAAGATTCTCCTCTTCTTTTTCGGCTTTGGTTTCTCCTGCGGTTGGGCCTGGAACACCGTTGGCTCTTCAGTATCAGCCTGGTAGCCAGTGAAGGTGCCGGTAGTATCCATATCGGTGTTATGGATAGTAAAGTTTCGGAGTGCCTCCGACAGTTCATTCATGCTGTTAGCACACATGAAGACACACACAAATTTAAGTTAAAATTTTATTTATTATAATTTAAGTTTTCACAAAATCACATAATGGCAATCCGAAAATTTAAGTATTTCTAAATACTTAATTGGCTTTAAATCAGTGGCTCTGATACCACCTTTTTCTGTCACGGCCCCCGGCTCGGTGTGACCCGGTCCAGAGGCCGCGGGACAGAAACCCGTGGTATTGCTTATTTAATTTGGCAACAGAAATATTTGACAGGATCTTTTAAACTGAAAATGCCCAATTATTTTATTTCACAATTTGGGACAAATCCCATAATTTACAATCAAGGAAATTTCACGAGGAAATCCCTTGTTTTACAAAACATGTTTATTTATTTTATTGAGCCACCCCTTCAAGCTTTTTAGTGCTATCTAGCACTTTTCCTTGATTCACAGTAAGTCACCTAAAACATGTTTAAAAAGATTTTATCAGCGGAGAAATACTGGCGAGTCATTCAATTTGCACAAAAGACACATTGTTATAAATTTACAACATTAAGAGTTTTTATATTTGCCCCTATCATATAATTAACTGGTTCAGTTGTCACTCGACCGAATCTATGACCGTGGACATATCACTAATTAGGCTCGCCCACCTAAAGTGATAAATCGTTAGTAGTAATGTGCACAAAACCCCCACATACTGCCAGTAATTAAAGATTAGCAAAGACTTAATCACTGCAAAATATAACTGGAAAATATTTAGGGTTTTGTAAAGCACTTTGATAAAAAGAGAATGACTCACATTGCAAATTTAGACGGGCAGAGTTTTGCCTACTGATTTTAGCCTGGTAACCTAGTTAAATAACAATGCACACGATAAGCTCACGAAATCAAAACCCTCACGACGAATGACAAAGTATAGCCCGTATTCGGGCAGCACTTAAACATCCATCGGATCGGTTTCAATCGATCGGACACTGTATCGTAGCAGTGATCGAGTTATTACCCTGTTGTCGCAGCAGCGCTTCGTGCTAGTGTGTGTTTTTAAACAAAAAAGTGAATAACTCAGTGTATAAAACGAGTTTGAACGTCGAACCAACGCAGCCATGCAAGTGCCAAACCCTTGGATTTTATACTGAAAAACCGTCCCTGTCGCGTGGCGCGACAGGCTGTCACGTGGCGCGACAGGCTGTCACGTGGCGCGACGGGTACACTTTTAGGGTAAGGTAGCTTCGTGTCTTTATAGCTTAGGTGAGTCAACAGATCGACGAAATTCGAATTTTACAGCAAACTGTGAAGATAATATAAATTAGGGAATACCCACCCCCCCCCCCCCCCGATGAGTTTTTCGGGCCCTGATCCTAGTTCCAACTGTTCTGAAAATTTTAGGGGTCATGCAATATTACTTGGGGGTTTCAATTAAGGTTTCCTATTGGACATAATAAAATAAGAAATAATAATTTTGGGAGAGTTGTTATAGTATCATTCTTTGTGGTCTTATGGATTGGATGAGGATCACAAGGCTTATGTTTGAACAAAAAACGGTGTGAACCATGGCTCACAAGATTATACAACTCAGCCAATTCCGACATTCCCATCTCTATGCCTTCCTACTCAATGATGTTTTCTAGGGTATGCAGAACCCTCCACATCATCGGCATAGCCTGGATATAGCACATACCGGTGAGTGCAAAGAAAGATTGGGTAAAGGCAGGGAAACGATAGGAGATTGGGTAAAGGTTGTCACTTCGCTGACGTGTGATGTGTAAGGGCTAGCTCGATTTCAACGGCTATATTTCCGTTGGCTAGTTCGTTGCAGATAATATTGAAAAATGTGACTCATTAAGTGATATTTTATTCCTCATATTTTGGGGGCAATTGATAGGGATGGATTTTCTAAACCTAAGGATCACGGATCCACAAGTGCAGCAAGGATCACGGATCCTCAATTTTGTTTGAATTAAGGATCCTCAGAAGATGTTGCAGGATTAAGGATCCATGATCTTCATTGTTATCCTAATACTAACGGTTGTTCATTCTATTTGAACTTGTTTTGTAGGAATGAACGAGTGGGACTTGGTCTTGCCGATATTCTTGGGGAATATGCTCTCAATATTCTGCACGTGCATAGCTTAATGACCGTTTTAGAAGTCGTGGGTAGCTTGCACATTTAGCGGATAGTTTGTTATTTAGATTATTTCTATTTTTAAAGGGATAACAACTTGATAGTTAGAACAATTGGCAACACACTGACACACTCGAAAGCTCTCGGCAACTTTTCGCGATTATACGCACATTACACACTAGTGATCCTTGTAACAAGCTTATTATCATCCCGATTTGTAACCTTTATTTGTTCAATATAGTTGGTGATCGGTAGTTTACATCACCCGAGGTTTTTTATGCCGGAGATCATCTCTTGATCAGGGGCTTTTTCCCCGTATAAATCATTGTGTCACTTGTTCCTTTCATTTGAAGTTTTTTCATACATTCACTATTCAATTCAAGTATCACACCTCACAAAATAAGATTTAGTTGCATTATCTAGTCTGATTTTTAACCAAAACACTAACCAAACATGGCTTATTCCAATACTTTGTCTATATGTTCATTTCTTTATTTATTATATTCATCGAACTAAAGAAAGAATACAAAAACATCACTTTAGTCTTTAATAATTCTCTTGGTTTTGCTTCTAATTCCGATCTTGGAATCTTGATTTTCACTTTCACCCTTCCTTTATTTTTCTTTTCCCAATATCCCCCTTCTTTTACTTTTCTCTCTTTCTCGTCTCACAAACTGTCACTCTCCAATCCATCCATCCATCCATCAACTTGGGATCAAACAATACCAAAAAGAACAACAAACATCTCATTCTCCTTCTCTTCTTTTTATCATTTGTCTCCATTACCAATCCCCCACCCTTTATCTTTCTTCCCATTTCCCCATGTAATTTCAAATCCCTCTCTTCATAGACCTATAGATTTAATAGTCTATATATACATATATAATATTATATTTCCCTTAATTATAAACAAAAAAATATCATATATGCATAAGTTACGTGTTGCTAGCATGGTATAGCCCAGTTGGTCTGAAAGTTTTAGAGGGTTTTAAGTTCGAAACCTGCAAAAGACACTAAAATATCTATGTAAACTGGTGTGTTGAAGTTGTTCATAAAAAAAGTTTATAAGTTACTTGTTGAAAGCATTGTATATTTTGTAGTTAAGACTTGTGTTGAACATTTGAACATGATTATATATTATATAAGTTAAAATGAAGACGAATGATAAATGTAAAACTCTTAAATAACAACTTACAACTCAAAGGTGTCATATCTTAAGCATCTATATCAAATAGAACAAGTTTTTATCATTTTCAAGACATAGATACTCTTCCTAAAAGTCTTCGTGTTTTGTTATCAATCTATACAAAAGAGGTAGGTTTTAATATCGTTGTGTGTAAACAATTACCAAAAAAGCAAACTCCCACATGTTTCTTTATTCGTTAAACTTTATAATAATCAAACTATTTACATCTTCCTTGTAATCATTTCCATGGAATATCCACCAAACTTTATTATTATTTATTTATATACAAATAAAAATATGGAGTTTGATAATAGATATAAACTTCAAGGTTATGGAATAAGTCTGGTGAAACAAGACAGGGTGCCACTAACTATTATTGGCTTATATGAGAAGGTAGATTAAAGAAAACTAGATTAT
The DNA here is from genome assembly GCF_002127325.2 of Helianthus annuus. Classification (NCBI taxonomy): domain Eukaryota; kingdom Viridiplantae; phylum Streptophyta; class Magnoliopsida; order Asterales; family Asteraceae; genus Helianthus; species Helianthus annuus. The sequence continues at coordinate 63,608,382 of NC_035448.2, forward strand.
CAATATCAACCATGTAAGATAGTCGATTTGACGTGTTTGTGTTGATAGACAGAATATGAGGCCATACACAATCTATATATATTTTTTTAAAGGGAATTGCATATTTCCTCTTTATAACATCGTTAGATTTATTAAAAAGAAACAAGGGCTTAGCAAGACTCTAAAAGCTGAGGTTACAATCACCAATCGAGGGTAAGAACCCCAAGAATACAGAATAAATAGAATGGCTACATTAAAACTACCCAACATCAAACGAAACCATTTTGACCATTTTAGATTTTTCACTTATAGTACAGTAATTGTCGTGTTACAGATTTATCTTTACTCGTAAAACGGGTTGGCACCCATTTTAGATTTTTCACTTATAGTAAAGTAATTATTGTGTTATAGATTTATCTATGCTAGTAAAACGGTTTGACACGTGAAAGCATAACATGTTGTAAATGAGTTATAATCAAGTTATGAAGAGGTTGTAATACAATTTAAATAGGTTGACAGGTATCAAACTTGTAAAATTTAAATGCTATATTTTTTTATTCTAGTTTTAAATTAAAGGATTACCCTTCAACAACATTGCAAGAGTCGCAACCTCTAAATAGCATGTCAACATAAATACGTTCTTTTTCTTAACAAGCTAGTTAATCAAATACTTGATTATTTCACGTCAAGTTCATATCATGTCACCAAATTGAGACTTATAAAATTTTTATTTTTTTAGCAATTTTGATCAATTGCTTGTTGATTTCAAGTTTGTTATCCTCCTCGTTGGATGTGTTGATTGAAGCCGATCTAGAATATAAAAAAGCTTTTGGAATAATGATCATACATCATATATATTTATTCAATAATATAATAAGTTTAAAATAATTGTTACACTTATACTTTCCAATAAAATTGTTAAAAACTCAAAACCTATAATCACATATACATTTCAATCTCATAAAACATATTCAACAATATCATCAGCAAATTAACCCGTTAGCAATAGCACGATTGGTACCAAAATGAGTAGTTCCATACACCGGAAGTTCATCACACTCTTTCAAAATAGACAAGTGATCAAGTTCGAACAAATCCGAACTTACGTCACTTCTGACATCATCATTATTATCATTGTAATTATCATTACCGTTATCGTTGTCATCAAAATCACCGTCTTCTTCTTCTTCATCATCATGAAACCTATTGTCACACATTGTTGTCACATGAACCTTCATAAAATCTTGTTCACTATAAATAAACTTCTCACCACATGGACGACAATCTTCATCAATTATCACACTCACCGGATAAAACCTTACCGTTCTTCTTATCCCATTGTTAAGCTTCTCCCTTGATCTTGGAGAACTCTTGCTTAAACATGATCTTGTAAACGAAGAAGCCGATGAACATGTCGATTTCGATGTTCTTTCCATCTTCCCATCCTTCAAATCTTTCGGTTTCTTTATATGAACATTTGTTAATATAGAGTTGAGAAAAGTGGCCAGTCTACGTCCTGGTGATATCGGCTGCCGATGTTTCACCGGAAAAGGTTCGGTTTTGATCGGTTTCGGCCCGAAAGGACGAAAACAAGAAGGTTTTGGTGATTTAGAAAAAGCTACTGAATGATTAAAGAAAAAAGGGTCATTAATATTATCATTCACCGACGACTTCCGGTTAGAATATTCCGGCAATGAGGAAGCCCTACGGCGGGGTGTGAGGTTTTTCGCGTTTACTTTCATATCCATCCATTTCTGAACCAAAAACGCTCGCCGGAGAGTTGCGATTCCTTCGTCCTCCACCGCACTGCTACCTCTCGATCTGCCACCGGGTTTGTCTTCGCCGGATTCCATAGAACGGTAGATTTCATCAAGTAGGGTTGAAGAAAATGAAGGGTTTTCAGGGTTTTTTCTTGTTTTGGTTTCTCTGACTGGTTTATGACTCCATTGATACATTCTGCTGAATGAAGAATGATTGGATGGAGGTTGTTTAGAGAGAAAAAGGGAGGAGAGAGAGAGAGAGAGAGAGAGACGATGAACAGGGTGGAAGAGATGGTTATATAAGGAGAGAGAATGCGCGTGCATGGTGGCAGTGATCAGGAAATTCTTTAAAGATTACGATATGACAAAGAAAGCCACGAGGATTAATGATTTTCTTGGCGAATATATCGTCATATAAAATTATTTATTCTGGTGTGAAAAGATGATAATATAACTTATAAAGCTGCATGTTACAATATATCTAACAAAATATATCATGGTTTTAGATTTGTTGTTTTCGACTCGGTTTCTTGTAAACGAATCACTTTTGACAGAGACGGATACTCAAAAACTGATAGGATCATGGTCAAGAGAGTCATCACGCTTTTTCGATATTTCTCGTGTGATACGTTAGGGGAGTGGTGGTGGTCATCACTCATCACTCACAGCACCCAATCAAGTTCCGCCATGTCATTAACCATTTTCCATCACTCACAACCTTTTTCAGTGGCAATGGTCATCACTCAAAGCACCCAACAATAAACCCTCACATCCATTTATCACGGAATGTGCCATAACGCGTGAATTTATCACACACACATTTTATCACTCGTTAAACTTTTAGGTGGCGGTGGGAATTTATTTGTTTTCCACGCGTGGAAGAAAGTATCACGGGAACTTTTGTTCCCCACCCCGCCTCCCCTTAACAACACATCATTTTTTTCCATTTTTCTTAGCTTTCTTTAAATTTTTCTAAATTTTCTAAGATTGCATGGTGTCGTCCTAGATTTTCTAACATTTCTCAAAAACTTAATAATTTCAGTTTAATTTAAACTTATATATTTACCACGTTTAAGTTAATTTTAAAGAATATAAAATATCATCTGATAATAATAATTACAAATAACATAAATAAAATACATTAAGCTTAGAACAATAATAAAACAATACTAGATTACAAATTAAAAAAAAAAAACATACACTCATATGTTAAAACAATAAAATCATTTCCCTAAAAAAAACTAAAATGGTAAGGTTCGTCCCCGATAACTAGCCACTTCATGTTACTTTTGAAGAATCAACTCTAACATCTAGCCTGAATGTGTTAAGAGTGGTCTTGTGTAATAAACATCAAGTCCTTTTGTTGTTGTCGTTGTTGTTTCAAATCGACTCGAGTGTGTACATCGGTTTACATGAGAGGAATTTTATCTAATAGAATATAATTCTCCTTGCCTTTATTCATTGATAACATCCCTATAAATACAAGAGACTCTCCACTATTTTGGGAAGAGATAACACTAAATTAATTACAAGATATATCTCTATATTTACAACATAACAAAATAATCTATTACACCCCCGCAGTTGAAGCAAGAGGAGGCTGAATGCTGAGACTGGATCTGAAATCATCAAATAAGACCTGAGGGAGACCTTTGGTGAATATGTCTGCTATCTGGTAACGAGAAGGAATGTGAAGAACCTGAACTGTGCCGTGTTGTACCAAGTCACGAACAAAATGAATATCTAATTCAATGTGTTTGGTACGTTGATGTTGAACATGATTCCCGGAGAGATAGACGGCACTAATATTATCACAATAAACAATGCTTGCAGTTCGTAAGGGCCGTTGTAGTTTCAAAAGCAAATTTCGAAGCCAACACAGTTCAGCAACTACATTAGCGACACCGCTGTATTCAGCCTCCGCACTAGACCGAGAAACAACTACCTGGGGTTTTGAGGACCATGATAAGAGATTGGTGCCTAAATAGACACAATAACCAGATGTTGAACGTCTTGTGTCAGGACATCCGGCCCAGTCAGCATCAGTATAAGCTCGTAATGAAAAATATGTGAATGATCCCAACGTCAGTCCATAAGAGGAGGTGCCCTGAAGATACCGAATGATTCGTTTAAGAGCATTCCAATGATCAATGCGAGGAGAATGCATATGCATGCAGACCTGCTGAACTGCATAACTAATATCAAGTCTGGTGAATGTAAGATATTGAAGGGTGTCGGTTAGACTACGATAAAGTGTAGGATCATCAAAGAGGGAACTCGAGGTTGCACCTAATTTAGATTTGGTGTCAACAGGAGTAGCCACAGACTTACAAGAAGACATACCAGCACGGTCAATAATATCCATATCATATGACTGTTGGGATAAAAACATGTGATTTTCCTGTCGGGTGACATTAATTCCTAGAAAATACCTCAAAGGGCCCAGATCCTTCATATCAAATTCAGCCGCTAGTTGTTGCATGAGATGAACACGTAACGTATCATGAGATGTACTGAGGATAATATCATCAACATAAATCAATAAATAAGCAATGTCATGGCCATGGTGATATATGAAAAGCGAGTTGTCACACTTGCTCTGTTGAAAACCAATAGTTAACACAAAATTGGTAAACCGTTGGTACCATGCCTGTGGTGCCTGTTTTAATCCATACAACGATTTCTTCAAACGGCACACGTGATTAGGATACCGTTGATGACGAAACCCATAGGTTGATACATGTATACTGTTTCACAAAGATTCCCATGCAAAAAAGCATTAGTAACGTCCAACTGATGTATAGACCAGGACTGCGATAAAGCCAGAGTTAACACAGTTCAAGTAGTAGCCGGTTTGACAACCGGACTAAAAGTCTCTCCACAATCTATACCCACCTGCTGGGTACTGCCATCACAAACCAATCGTGCTTTATACCTCTCCAAAGTGCCATCAGAACGGAATTTGTGACGGAATAACCACATACTACGTATAACATGCATATCTGATGTACGCGGGACTAATCCCCACGTCTTATTTTTAATAAGAGCATTGAACTCAGTAGTCATGGCATTATACCAATCTGGTTGGTGTTTTAGGCAGTGGGGTGATAACATAGGTGTGTAGGTTTAAGGGGTGCCTTGGTTTGGAAATACCATTCATGGAGCGGGTTCGTATGGTACGGACAGGTGGAGAAGGGGACTGAGGTGTAACAGTTGAAGGATTGAGTGGAGGTGGTTGTTCATGTGTGGACGGTTTGGGCCGTCGGGCATAGGTGTGCGTGAAGGGGGTGGGGTGGGCCGGAGGCGAGATAACTGGGGTTGGGCCAGCGGTATGTTGGGCCGTAATGGAGGGTGGGCATGGTGTGGTTGGGCTCGGGGAGGACGTTTGTAGTGGTCCGTGAGGGGAAGCGAGAGAAATTGGGTTGGTTGGGAGAGTCGGACCAGAGGGATCTTGGCTACTGGTTGAGGAGTTAGGGGGCGAGTTGGTTGATGAGGTTTGGATATGAGACCAATATATTGGGTTAGTGGGTTGTGTAAGAAAATCATAAGAATGTGGGGTCGATTGAGGATGATTAGCAAAAGGGAAAGTGGTTTCATCAAATATGACATGACGATTGATGATGATTTTCTTAGTGACGAGGTCAAGACATTTGTATCCTCGATGGTTGAGGGGATAACCAAGGAAGACACATGGCATAGAACGGTGTTCAAGTTTATGGATGGTGGTGTGAGGAATAAGTGGGTAGCACAAACATCCAAATACTCGGAGATGATTGTATGAAGGGGGAGTTAGGTAGAGACGTTGAGTAGGAGATTGGTGGTTAAGGAGTTTGCTAGGCAGAATGTTAAGGAGATAAGTGGCAACTTCGAGAGCATGATGCCAATATGTGTTTGGTAGGGAGGATTGAGAAAGTAGGGTGCGAATGACATTATTAATGGTCCGTATTTTTATTTCGGCTTTGCCATTTTGAGATGACGTGTGTGGGCAAGAAAATCGGAAGTGCATGCCATTTTGTTGGGATTGAACCCTACAAAGGAACAGTTGATTAAAGCCAAAATTGGATCAGAGCAGTGGATCCAGAATAAGCAGATGTTTGTATTCAAATCTTTCCCCTTGATAGTGGCTATAACATCTGATGGAATCAAAGTACTGCCCTTCCTAACTGCTGCTGACCAAAAGACTGATGAAGACAAAAGCGCTGATGCTCAATCAACAGATTATGTCTCAAGTGCTGCTGAAGATTAAAGCACTGCTGGAGCCTAAGCAGTAGAATGAAGGATCAGTTGTTTTGTTTATTTCCTTTATTACTTGTGACCAGTAGTTTGTAATCAGTGGTTGTAATAGGTCAGTAGTTTGAGTTTGTTAGGAGGTTAGATGTCACTATCATTGGAGATGTCAGCAAAGAAGCCACAGTGGTTTGCTCATGCCTATAAATAGAACAGTACCCTGTACTGTTCTATTAGCTCTTTCATCACTTGTCATTCTGTACGAACAAACTATTGTGAGCTCAGGCTGAGGGGGAGTTTGTAATACATGCATGCAATTGTATTGAAGTTTGAAATAAATTTAATCATTCGGTTCAATGATAAACATGTGTGTTAAAAGCATTTCTCCTGTTTGATTGTGTGTGAAAGTTTGTTTCCATTTTAATTCCACTGCATTTAGTTATTCATCTTCTTAATTCTCAAACGAAAACACAATCATAAGAAACTTAGATCCTAACAATTGGTATCAGAGCAAGGACAGTCAAATTTGATCTAACAATCATTTTGACGTAAAAGTTCAGCTCACAATCATTGATATTTATAATTGTTCGTTTCGTTGAAAAACAGAGTAAGGTTTAATCACGAGCAAAGTTGATTAATCAGTACCTGTAAAACAACCAGGATGACATCACAATCACAAGATGTTAACAATAACATCGGTTCACTTTTCAAACCACCCATGTTGAAGCGAAATGAGTACAACATCTGGCAGAGAAGGATGGGTCACATCCTTGCTCAACAGAATACCGGATGTTGGAAGTTGGTTATCTTTGGACCACATGTTCCAATGGTGCTGAGTGCTGAGGATCCAAAGAAGTTCGAACCTAAGAAAGTTGAGAAGTATACTGATCTGGATTTTCAGAAATTTGAACTGGATGCCAAGGCATTTAGCATCGTTGCATCTGCTTTGCCCAATGAAATCTATGCTGGACTGTTACACTGTAACAGTGCCAAAGAGTTATGGGATGCACTTAAGGAACAATTTGGGGGGACTGAAGAAGTGCTTGAAAACAACAGGGAAATTTTGAACCAACAGTATGAAGCATTTTGTCACATTAAGGGTGAACCATTAACACAACAGTTTGAGCGATTTAGCTATCTCATGAGTGAACTAAAACTTGTTAATGTTGAATTTACTAAATCAGCACAAAATAGCAGGTTCCTTAGTTAACTTCCTGATAAATGGGACACAATTGCCTTTGTGACCAGAAATTCTGTTGAGTTCAAAGATCTGACCCTGACCCAACTTCATGGTAGACTCCTGACCTATGAAAGGGAGTTAAACCAGAAAAAGAAGTTGCAAGAGTCTGGAAAAGTTGTAGATGACTACTCATTTGGCAACACGGCTCTTCTGGGTCAGGAAGAGTCTGGTAGTAGTAAGGATCAGAGTTATGATCATTTTATTAATATAACTGCTGGTGGTAACTTCAACTCTGATCCTCACTCATCCAATTTTTCTTTTAAAACAAATGGAGAAAGCCAGAACTCTGATAATCTGTGCTTTGAACTCAATGACCTTCAGCATTTTGATCTAGTTGATTTAGAGGAAATGGACATTTTGCATCAACTTGCACTGCTGAGTGTTAGAACCAGCAAGTTTTACAAAAGGGCAGGGAGAAAATTCCCAGGGTTGCATGGGAATCTAAAAGTAGTGTTGGATAAGTCTAAAATCAAATGCTACAAGTGCAACAGGTTAGGTCACTTTGCTAGGGAATATAGGAGTCAAAACAATGGACCTATTATCACTCACCCTAGTCCAAGACCACAAAATAGCCAAAGCACTGTGTAGTATTCCCATTATACCCCTGCTGCCCATGTGAACACTGCTCATTATGCAAACCCTGGAACCCATATTCCTGTGCATTATGTTTAAACCACTGTCCCACAAATTCAGTATGTCCAAGCTCCTGTCCCTCAGGTTCAAATGCAACCAGTTGCACCTCAACAAGCTGCACCAGCAGTGGTTCAACCAGATCAGCAAAGTTTTTCACCCAAGGCTTTGTTGACTGGAGCAGCTTACCTGATGAGCTAGGTGATGAAAATTTTGCACTCTATGCTACCAATGATGCTTCTAATGATGAATTTTGTTTCATGGCATTAGAGTCAATACCAGAAGGGCTGGAAACTGAAGAAGGACAGTCAAGTGTTGAAACAGTGGATGAAATTGCTGAAGCAGTGGTTACTGTTGTTGCTGGTGAAATACTGCTGGGAGAAAATTCAGAACCCCTGTTGGAACCACTGTCTGACCCCTGGTCTGAAGAAGAAGAGAAGAAACATGGTGAAAAGGAAGAGAAGGTGACTAATGAGAAAGAGCATGTTTGTGATTGTGCCATGATGGCTGCAGCTAAGGTATCATCTCAGGTTCTTCAAAATCTGTGTTCAGACAAATGCATCATAGCATTTGCTAACATTAAAGAGGTGAATGAAAACCTTAGGGATAGAATTTTAAATGATGAAGTTCAATTTGAAAAGTCTTTAAAAGAGCTAAAAATCAAATTGACTAAAAAAGATAATGAAATCTGCTGTCTCAAATAAGAGCAAAGCATAACCAAGGACCAACTCCAGACTATGATAGAAAAATATCAAGCCTGCAAAAAGGAGTTGGAATCCACCCAAATCACTTGTGAAAAATGGGTGGAATCCTGCAAAGGTTATGAAATTATGCTTGAAAAACAGCTTGAAAGCAATGTAAAATTTGGCATAGGGTTTAGAAAAAATGACCAAGTTGAAAACACTGCTGCAAATCAAGCTGGTTCAGTTGAAATCATACCCAGAAACAAGGATAGCCAAGAAATTAAAATCACTGATAAACTTGGTAACAAAATCACTTTGGAAAGATCTTTGGGATCCTCTACTTTTGAGGAAATTGAGAAATACCAATTTAAACCCACATGGTCTGATGAGTGTGACATCCTTAAAAACTTCAAACCAACGGACTTCACAACCATTCATGGTGTAAAAGCTCCTAAGGCAAAGGTCATTCCTCTTAAGGGCATCCCAATAGTGGTTCAAAACTCTGTTGTAAAGGAGTCTGAAAAAAGGAAGAAAAGAGAAAAGATTAAAAACTTGTTTTGTGACTTTTGTGAGAAGAAAAATCACCTGACTAAAGATTATTTTCACTTAAAAGCTTATGATCTTAACAAAACAAGTACCATCGAGCCTTCACAGAGCTGCACCATCTGTGGTAAAAACAACCATTCTACTCAGCAGTGTGTGTACCTAAAATCTTTTGAGGTCAAAAAGGAAGAGTACGTGTCAAAAACATCAATGAGTTCATCAAACCCATCTGTCAAGTTCACCAAGAATCAACCACTGTTTGTGCCAGTTCAAACAATTGTTACAAAACAGCTGAACCAAACCTCTGTTAAAAGAGATGTTCAGGTGACTGATGCACCCCCTGCTAACCAGTACCGAAGAGGTAAAGGTCAACCACTATACCAAAGGATCCCACATGTTTATGAGGTTTACAAAAAACCTTCTAAACCAAGAGTGAACATGCATCCTTTTGGGTACCAGTAGATAATTGGGCAAGACCCCCAACAGTGGTTAGAGAAAAACAGTTCCAAAACTGTCCAAACCCCTGAGCTAACCACTGTCTATCCACCTAAACTTGACATAGACATTTTTGAGACCCCATCCAAAGCCTTATTGGCTTTGGAGACCCTAATGAACTAACCTTTTACTTGATGTGCAGGGAGCTTCTACATGCTTAGATAGTCTTTGGTATGTAGATAGTGGAGGCTCCAGGCACATGACTGGATGTAGAGCCCACCTCAAAGATTTCAAAATCCATGGAGGGGGTGATATATTCTTTGGAAATAATAGTAAAGGGAAGGTAATGGGGTCTGGTACAGTTCAGTCTGGTAATGTTAAGTTTGAAAATGTCAATCTAATAGACAATCTAAAATTCAACCTTCTTAGTGTCTCACAAATGAGTGATAAGGGCTGTGGCTCATTCTTCACTAAAGATTGTTGTAGGATTGTTGGACCAGAAATGGTTAAAAAGATTGAAGAAATAATAAGAAATGGAAAAACCCAACTTGTTGCTCAAAGGAGTGGCAATGTTTATGTAGTTGATCTGTCAAAAGAGAGCCCCAGGACTGATGCCTGTCTGTTCTCAGCTGCCTCTAACAAAGAGACCGAATTATGGTACAGGAGATTGTGGCACACAAATCTCAAGACAATCACTGCTTTGTCAAAACAGGGGTTAGTAAGAGGTTTACCTCAAAAACTGTTCACCTGTCCTGAGCATTGTGTTTCCTACTTAAAAGGAAAACAACATAGAAGCTCATTTAAGTCCATTGAAGAGTCCAAAACAACCAAGTGCTTACAAATGCTGCACATGGATCTGTTTGGCCCAGTTAAAGTCATGAGTCTCAAAAAGAAAAGATATTGTTTGATGATTGTAGATGACTTTTCTAGGTTTACATGTGTAACGCCCAACGCCCCAAAACTTTAGGAATTTTGTCAAGATTAGTCCCTGAAGTTTGCCTATTTGCCATTTTAGCCCCTAATCTATGTGGAAGTCTATGTGATATACTCGAAATGCCTAAATCTACGTGTGGAGTGTCTATATCCTTGGAATGACTACGTTGGAATGCCAAAATCTATGTTGGAATGCCTAATTCTATGTTGGAATGTCTAAATCTATGTTGGAATGCCTAAATCTACGTTTGGAATGTCTAAATCTATTTGGTGCTTGACTCCTTAGACTCGTAAAACTTGATTCTTGGTTGAACGAGAGACTGGAGCCTTGTCACTAGCAGAATCTATTAATCTCTGGAATTTTTGATGTTTATGATGTAATCAACTTATTCTATAATATGCAAACGCTTAGCCTAACTCGCAAAACGAATCAAAGACGGGAGCGCGGAAAGATTCGATTGCCACCCTAACGGATGACACCCTATCAGATGACCACCCTATCGGATGACCACCTTATCTATCGGATGACCACCCGATCGGGCCACCACCCTATCCAATCCAAACCGCCTCAAGTCCCTTCCACACTATAAATAGGCCTGTCACATCACTTTATTCCCTGATGTGACAACCCTGTTCGACTAGACGCACGCACACTACATTTTCTCCATTTCCTTGGCGATTTCGGTACGTTTCAAGCTAGATTCTTATACTTTCTCGATCTACACCTCATCCTTTACGTGATTCACCTTTGAAATCACAATTTTCACCATGAAATCTCTCAGATCTGAGATCTTAAGGATGATGTCATCATGATGGTTTGTACAAACTATCATATGAGGTCATCCTTGGTGAGATCTAGCTAAGATCTAAGGGATTCCATGTATTTATCACTAAATCCAACCTAAATCTAAGTATTTTAATGATAAAACTTAAGTTTCTTCGTCTTCTTCTTCAACTTTTGCTCTAAATGGTGAGATCCGGTCCTGAACGGACTATAGACTTGATTATTAGTCTAGAGTCGGCTTAAGGATGGATTTCCACCGGAGAATGATGGCCAGGAAACGGAGTTGGACATAAACGTCATCACGGGCAGTAACTGATCGGACTGGGTGGTTCCTACCCGACCAGAACGGCTGTGCGACGATGAGTTTACCATTGTCACAACACGTACCATTGTCGTCATCGTTAAACTTAGGATGGCCACTCTATCGGATGGCCACCCTATCGGATGCCCACCCTATCGGACAACCATTCGATCCAATGACAGTTTCCAACACCTTGTGTAATCTCGTTATTCTGCCCGACTCTTATCCTGTTGTAATCTAATCAGGCTTATTCTAAAAGAGCTCCCTTTGATCTAATAACAGTTGCGACTGTTAAGCAATCACTGTGAGTATACTCGATCCCCTTTTTACTTTTAAACTTTGGGATGTAACATGTATTCTATATAAACTTGAATCTTTTTGAAGTCTAAACTCTATCCTATGTGTATGTGAAAACTTGTGCATTCTAGTATTCTATTTTGTGCTTGGTAACGTTTAATCTAGGGTGTGTAGTTCTGCCTTAACAATAATAGCGCTATAGGGGGTTCACCTCTCGCATTATTCTCAGGGGGTATTGTTAGGAGGATTCTAGTTTACCTTGAGTTTGGGCAAACACTAAAGCATCGGGATACTTGGGCTATCACTGCGTGGACTGCGACACTAGCACGACTGAAACTATTTTTATTGCTTACATTGTGGATATGAGTTGTTTTTAACCTATTATTCTATTATCAAACTTGTATACTCGCGAATACTTTTGTATTGATCTTTTAATACATGTTGCAGGCTAATAGGCTGCTTTGGAATGCATGGAAACCAAGCTAGGAGATGCTTAGAATCGTCGCCTAGTTAATTTAGACATTTTGGAATATTTGAAACAATGTTGTTATGTTTGATGCTTGACATTTGTGATGGTTGTTTTAGACAATTACTATAAATTTATTAATCTCTATTCAAATATTTAGTGTTATTGAATTCTCATGAGCAATCTGAGCGCTTAGTGCTCGCACCCCAACGTTTTCGCCATCGGTTGGGGTGTGACAGATTGGTATCAGAGCCATAACTATAGGGAATTAGGATAAGTAGAAATACTTGCCCTAGTCTATAGTTCTAGGAACTTTGACTCTTATCTGTTGTTTAAGACTTATGCATTCTACCGTATCTGCTTCCTAGCAGCACAGACATTCCTATTAAACTTACATGCCTTTCCTAAGGCTAACATAATATACACCTTGTAACACTGTTATCCAGTGTTTGTATTCTTGCACGAGATTTGCCCTCAAGTCAGGAGTGACATCCAAACCTTGATGGAAATCTCCATATTATCCTAGTCGGTCTTGTCTACGGATAAAACCAGCGCTATTAGGGTACGAAGTTGTCAAGTCAGAGGTGAAACTCATACCTTGGTAACTAAGTCCCACCCCTTGATTTTTAAGTCTCACCAAAGTCTCGTGACTTCCGATCAATTAGGTACGTGAAATGACTAAAAGGACGAATATCGTAGGCCTAACACCGATGACGTATTGGTCTGAGTAAGTTAAGACGCGATACTCCAATTCGAACGGGGCTAGAATCACCTTGGTTAGTCATCGTTCCAATACCTGGAACAATCTTATGTTTTATAAGCCTATAGTTTTATGTTATCTCTATTTTATGTATGTGGTTTTTAAACTCGATTCTTCGTTCATTTTGGTATGCTTTTACATGAATCACACATGTGTCCGCAATCTAAAACGTTAATATTAATATCAGGTCGAACTAAATTTATGAAGCCTTATTCTATGTCGTAATCTTAATTGACTATTACGTTAGGATGTGTTGTTGTGAGTATGAAACACTAAGATGGCATGGAAATACGAGACAGAAGTGGCATGTCTGAAGCATGGTGGATACGCCGCTGGTACTTCCTATATATAAGTGCTTCTGGCATGTTACCAACTTTCATACCAAGTGCCATACGAGATTAGTGTTTGCAGACCAGTGTGGAAAGTCTATGAAATCTATGAAAAGTCTATGTAATCTATGGATGGCCTATGCAATTTATGAGCAGACTATGTAATCTATGGAAATTCTACTCGTGCAATCCACGAAAAGTCAATGTGATTCATGTGAACTCTAAAGCTATTCGTGTAGTATATGGGAATGTCTACGTGTGAACTATGTGCACTCTAGTTGATTTATGTTAATCTATCAAGTAATCTATGCTAATCTATCGAGTTACCCTATGTTAATCTATCGAATTAATCTATGGTAATCTATGTGAAAACTATCTGAGCAATATATGCGTATATGATGATGATGATGATGAGTGAATTGTACATTGGTAATTGCGACACGTAACATGACACCGAGTACGAGGCAAGGCGAGGTGTCCGAAGCGTGGTGGATACGCCGCTGGTACTTCTTATATATAAGCGTTTTTGGAATGTTGACCAAACTTCGTACAACGTGCCATGTGAAGGTCATGAGTTTGTGGTGTGAATTCTAGATTCTTAAATCTATCGTATGTGCAAATCCTTATTGTGAGATTCGTAATCTAGACTCATACGATCCTCTTGTTGGATCTGTAGATGTCGTCTCGAAAGCTATCCGACACTCTCAGGAAATCCAGGGAGAAGTCTCAGAAAAAGATGATGTCATTCATGGCCGACCAGATCGCTCGAGTCATGCCAAAGATCGTCTCTGAGCTCCAAGGATCAAACACCCCTCCATTTTCTGTCGACTCTAAGACGGAGAAGTCAACGTCTGCAAAGTTCAACTATAAGCATTTCGTCTCATGCAACCCTAAGTCTTTCACGGGCAGTGATGGAGTGACCGCGATGCTTGAGTGGTTCGACATCATCGAGGTTACTTTCATCAACAGCGAGTGCCCGGAGCATTTGAAAACTAGGAGCGCAAAGGGAATGTTTCAAGGCAGAGCACTGGAGTGGTGGACTAATGAGAGGAATATTCGTACTAATGAAGAAGCCTATGCTCTTCCATGGGCTGAGGTGCGAGAATTGATGATGCTTGAATTCTGCCCTCCCCATTAACAACTCAAGCTCGAAGAAGAGTTCTGGCATTTGAAGCAAGTTGGTGATGACAACCTGGCGTATACCACCTGATTCAAACAGTTGAGCTTGATCGTCCCTCACTTGGTTTTGACTCCTAAGCGGATGATAACCAAGTACATCAACGGCCTACCTTCCGCTATGCGTGATTCCATTGAAGCAGCTCAGCTAGAAACTATTGAGGAAGTCTACCGTCTTGTAGCTAGCCTCAACAACAATCGTGTGCGTGATAAGCAGTTTGCTACTCCTGCTACCTCCTAGTCTGCAAACCAAGTTACCCAGCAGCCCAGTGGAAGCAAGAACAAGAAAAGGAAATCTCAGGGCTCTGGATGTAATGCGATTACTCTTGCTGCAAACCCTACTGCTAAACCTGCTCCTGCTACTGCTGCAGCTAACCCTGCTGTGTAACAACTGGTGGTTTACGGGTCCTAATTACGCGATTAACAAACATTAGGAAGATAATAAATAGTGTTTAAGATGCAAATTAACTCAATTAGGCCTTTGGAGTGCCTAGAAGCGGCTAACTGGCTTTACAGGGCGTGAAGGTGGTTTACGGAAAAATCTGCTGAATATTAAGCGACAACGAACTGAAAACGAACAAAATACTGACAATGCCGATGATTACGAATTTTACACAAATATTTTATGTTTATGAAATTAATTTTGTGAATTTATTGTGCTTCCGTACGTCACAAATGCAAACGTGAACTAAAAACGCGACGACAGGAAACGCATCGGCAACGAAACGAAAGCGACGAAGATGCCTGTTACCTTCAGAACTTACATTTTACGCTATATTTAGCTCCGTAATAAAATTTTAGTAACCGTGTTCGAAACCGGATCGAAAAACGAATTTAAAACGACAACGCCCCCATTTTTCGTGGTTATTACCATAACCGACAACAAACGCGCAAACATCGAATACCGACACTATTTTAAATATTTTTGAATATAAAATTTTATTTGACGACGCGTATGGAGTTCGGATTGTGATAACAAGTCTTGTAGGAGTGACGGGCCACTCAAAAGCGGGACTGGACTTGTGGGCCTTGGGCCCAAGCCCACTTAAAACAAGTCTAACCTACTATATATAACTATAGTTAAAACCTTAAATCCATCATTTTTTTTGTGAGATCATCAGCCGTTCATGAGCTTTCTCTCTCTCATTGTCTGCATATACAAACAAGACACACACACTTCAAACAAACACAGAGCCTCATCTTCTTAATCAGATGCTCAACACCCCCTTCTCTCATCGTTCTCATCATCTCCTCGGCGGCGGAGCCAGAGATTTCGGCCGGTTAACCGGCGACCACACCATCCGTATACCCCCCCTCCTGTTGACATCCCGACTGCGGGGAACCGTCGCCGTACGGCGGTGGCACGGCGGTGAAATAAGAAGAGACGGAGAGGAGAGTTAGAGAGAAAGAGAGGCACCGGGAGTCAACAGAGAGAGAACCAACAGTCCCTGTCTCGGACCGGTGGTCCCTGCCTCGGACCGGTGGTCCTTGCTTCAGTCCGATGGGTTTCCGACGATGAAGATGGTGGTGGTCGTACGATTGCAGCCATGGTTCGAGGTGCTCTCCGGTTCAGTTAAAGATGAAGATGTCTGTAAAGATGATGGTGAGCGACGGCCGATAACGGCGGAGACCGTCGGAGCTCCGACTCAGCAGCGGTGGTTATTGCTATTCTTCCTTGGGTATAGTCCGGTTCAAGTTTTGGGATTTCCGGTTCAGTTTTCGAGTTTCGGCTTGACTCGGTTTTGTTACGGTTCAAATGGGTCAACTCAGTCAGACCCAGTCAACTCTCTAGACAACTCGGTCAAACCCGAGTTAACTTGGGTCAACATAGACGACTCAGCCCGACTCAGTCCTATAAGGCTCGACTCGGTCCAACTCGGCTTGACTCGGTTCATCACGCCTCCAACTCAGTCAACGTAGCGAGTCAACTCAGCGGGTCAACCCGGTTGACTCGGTCAACTCAGCCGGTCAACTCAGTTAGCGTTTCGACACGAAATTTGGTAAAGAAATTTTAGTGATGCGAAATAATTATTTATTATAAGTTTATATTAACTGCGTGATAACGAGCTCGAACTGACCTGATTATAGTTTACGTTTTATGAAAAATTTGGCGAATTTGATATATAACGATTGAATCTTGTTGAACCTTGATAAAATAACGACGACTTGTGTTGTCTGGGCTGTCCAAAAACAGAGGAAACTCTGCCCGTTTTTCGAGAAAACCCGTAAAATAAAACGAGTCTTATTATGAAACGAAACTGTCAAATGAAAACGTACACAAATGTGATTTTACTTTCGACGACACTTTATAGCGTACAAGAAACTACGATAACACGGATTATTTTTATAAAATAAATATAGATTCTATATTTATTTCGAATATACAACAATGCGAATTTTTCTTATAAAATAAATAAAATATATATGTATTTGTTTTAACATCAAATAACCGACTTCTTTTCCTTGTGAAAATAAATAGTTTATATTTGTTTCGAACGACAACACCTTACGACTTTCGAAAATAACGATTCGGAAACTATTTACAACAAATAAATATAATTATTATATTTATTCTAAATTCTGAAACCTCGACAATTCCTTTGTAAAAATAAATATAATTTATAAATTTATTTCGAATACCAAACAAGATGGCTTCGTTTCACAAAATAAATCTGGTTTATATACTTATTTCAAGTATCAGAAATAACGAATTCTTTTATAAAAATAAACATAGTTTTATGTCTACTTCAAACATTAAGCGACTCGTATTCATTAATAAAAATAAATATCATTATATATTTATTTTTAAACACAAACAACTCGATGATACTTTTGTAAAATAAATATATCTTTTATATTTATTTCAAACGCCTAAACGGCACACTATATATCATATATATCGCTTACGAGTTTGTTACATGTTATTTTCGTATAAATGTGTATTACATACACAACGATTTTTCAAGACGACTAATGAGATTCTACCGATATATTTATATATTTTTATATAAATATTTATATACTTTAAATCTCACGAGAACTAAGTGTTTTACAAAGACTTAGTAAACTATTACCGACAATAAACGGAACTTAATAAGCATAACTTCTTCGTTTCTTTCAAGTTAACAACTTACCGTTGAATCGTTCGGTTAACGATTCGGTAGAGCTCAGCGACACGTAGTTTAGTTACCGCATTTGTTTAGAAACTTATAAGATATTCCGTGTTAGGAATATTGTAGAATGCACACTAGCGAGTCTCGTCTTGGAAACGACATCACGAAGTCGTAATCAGCTAGCTTCACACAAGGCAATCCAGGTGAGTTCATGACCCCACCTTTTTACGGTTTTACATTTTTGTAAATGTTTTTGGGGTGGAAAGACATGCACCTTTTGCAGTAACATACGAGGTTTTTGAATGAACGAAAACTCATATTCTTAAGACATGTTACGAACGGATTTCAAGGAACTCAAATGGTTTACGAATAAATCATATTAAATACACCGGTTTTACAAAACAAATGCGTATCATCGAAATGTGAATGATTTTCTTAACTAGGGATGGATCGTCTGGTGATAATATAGAGAGGCTAGGGAGGTTTAGCCTTAGAGGCTGGGGAGGTTCAGCCTTAGAGGCTGGGAGGTTCAGTCTTAGAGACTGGGGTGAAATACATGTTACAGAGGGATACTTACAATACTATTGGTATGATTAGCCTAGGAAAGAACCATAGATCATGTGATAGGGTAGGCGGATACTTGGGACCATTAATCCTCGTATCAGGACCATTATTCCTCGTATCAGGACCGAGGGGCATGAGTGATAGATCTATTTGGGTGTACCGAGCCCACACCCATGAGGCTGGGGCGGCCCATAGTGATGACTATGTCTTCCAGCCGGGAGCCCGGTACAACTTTGCTAGGTTTGATTCTTCCTACACCGTCACACGTATCAGTGGCCTTGCAAACCATTGGTGATCTTTTCCTTGTTTGCTTTCATACCGGGGTTTTACAAATTACCTACCATGTTTTTATACAAATTCAAAGCATAGGATTATGCGGACATGGAGTCAAAGTCAGGGTGGGCATTGACGGTTATACGAACATTACAAATACGAGAGTTTACAAATACATGGTTCTACGAACATAATGCGCTACAAATACAATGTTTCCATATAACTTGACATGAAAATGATTTTTTTTTAAATTCGTTTTCTCAATAATATTTCACAAACCGGTTACTCAAAAGATTTATTTCGAATCTTTTACAAACAAACTATGAACTCGCTCAACTTTATGTTGCTTTTTCGGATGTTTCTTTCTCAGGTTACTTTTTTAAATCATGGCACGGTTGGAATAGGAGAACCATTGGAGATTCGAGTATTTAGTAGGCATTCGTTTTCTAGAAGTCTTAGCTTATTTGCTTCCGCTGTGCAATGAAGATACTAGTCCAGTCACGCCAGCTCTGATAATTTCGGGGTGTGACATGCTGCTCCTGAAGCAAAGAAGCAATACACTGGGTCTTATCCCAAGTGTACAACCTGCAACTTTCATCACCCTACTGCATCAGCATGCCGATTGTGCACAAATTGTAACCGCTATGGTCACACGGCTCCATACTGTCGTCAAGCTAATCCTGCACCAATTCAGCAAGTCCTAGTTCAAGCAGCTCAAGCAGCACTTCCAGCTCCTCCGCAGAACCCAGGTCTCGCGAATGTTGTTCGTGCATGTTTCCAGTGTGGAGATACTACTCATCTCCGTAATCGTTGCCCCCAGCTGAACCAAGATCAACAAGCAGCCACTCGTGGACGAGCGTTCAATCTCAATGCCAATCAAGCTCGCAACAACAACGACGTGGTGGATGGTATGTTTCTCGTTAATAACCTTTATGCTTCGATCCTATTTGATACTGGTGCCGTTAAGAGCTTTGTGTCCGTGGAATTTGAGTCCTTGATAAATTGTACACGCTCCAAGTCCTGAGTCGTTCTCTGTTGAGGTCGCCAATGGCAAGTCTATTCTTGTTAATTCTATCATTCGTGATTGTTCCTTGACTCTTAACGATCACGTATTTTCTATTGATCTCATACCCATGTGTTGAGTAGTTTTGATGTTATCATCGGTATGGACTGGTTGCGCAAGAACCATGCCGAGATTGTTTGCCACGATAAGCTTGTTCGTCTACCCATACTGTCTGGTGATATTCTAAATGTCTATGGAGACCGACCTTCAAAAGGACTAAGGCTGATGTCATGCACACAAGCAAACAAAAGTTTACGTAAACAGAACCCTGCCTTTTTGGCCCACGTGGTGGAATAAAATAGCAAGGGGAAGAACATAAATGACGTTCCAGTTATGTGTGATTTCCTTGATGTCTTTCCGGAGGATCTACCTGGTCTTCCTCCTCCTAGACCCGTCGACTTTCGTATTGATCTCGTACCTGGTGCGACTCCTGTCGCCAGGGCTCCCTATTATCTTGCACCTTCCGAGATGCAAGAGTTATCTAGTCAACTGCAGGAATTACTCGATAAGGGTTTCATTCGTCCAAGTACCTCCCCAAGGGGTGCTCCCGTTTTATTTGTCAAGAAGAAGGATGGTTCGTTCCGTATGTGTATCGACTACCTTGAACTTAATAACCGTGAAGAATCGTTACCTTCTACCTCGCATTGATGATTTGTTTGACCAACTACAAGGTGCGTCCTGCTTCTCTAAGATCGACCTTCGATCTGGATATCATCAACTACGTGTCCTCGAAGATGATATTCCTAAAACTGCGTTTCGTACTCGGTATGGGCACTACGAGTTTGTAGTCATGCCTTTTGGCTTGACCAACGCACCTGCAGTGTTCATGGACCTTATGAACCGTGTTTGTAAACCTTACTTGGATCGTTTCGTTATAGTCTTTATTGATGATATCCTTATTTATTCTAAGTCTAAAGCTGATCATGCTCGCCATTTACGTCTTATGCTCGAACTTCTGCGTGGTGAACGTCTGTATGCTAAATTTTCTAAATGTGAATTTTGGATTGATGAAGTGCAATTTTTTGGTAATATTTTTAGTAGTCAGGGTATTCATGTTCACCCTTCTAAGATCGAGGCAGTCAAGAATTGGAGTACGCCTAAGTCCGTATCTGAAATACGTTCCTTTTTGGGATTGGCGGGTTATTACCGCCGGTTCATCGCAGATTTTTCCAAAATCGTTGTTCCTCTTACTACTCTAACCCAAAAGGAGAAACCTTTTGTTTGGGGTCCCGAACAAGAGGAATTCTTTCAAACCCTTAAGAGCCTTTTGTGTAACGCTCCTGTTTTAACTAGGTAAAAAGTGTAATGTACAAGTATGTAACATGTATGAATATGTAGATGGTGAATTTAAAGAAATACAAATTTTATTTATGATCCAAGTCTCGGATTTTACAACGAAAAGACGACTACAATAATACAAGATTTCCAAAAATAGCATTACAATGCGAGCTTTCTAATTATGGAAAGTATGAAAAAGTAGGGCGTTACATTAACGACTACGACTGCGAAATTGGCTATCACCCTGGCAAGGCGAATGTAGCGGCCGACGCTCTTAGTCATAAGACTCATGTCAAGGCTATTCGTATATCTAGTGATTTGCATGCTTGTATTCCTGAATCTCAGTATTCGTCTGCCAATGAAGGAAGTCTATCCGTTGAAGTTCTTGGCGCTAACGTTAATCAGCTCGAAACTAAATCTGATGGTCTTCAGTACTATCTAAATCGCATCTGGGTGCCGGATCGCGATAATCTACGTGAGCTCATTATGAATGAGGCTCACAAATCCCGTTACTCTATTCATCCAGGCGTTGATAAGATGTACCAGGATCTGCGTATGACTTATTGGTGGCCTGGCATGAAGAGGGACATTGTTGTGTATGTCTTAAAATGCCTCACCTGTCTAAAGGTGAAAGCTGAACATCAGCGTCCCTCCGGACTTTTAGAGCAACCTAAATTCCCCGTGTGGAAGTGGGATAGTCTTGCTATGGACTTTATTACTAAGTTACCTCGTACACCTGCCGGTCATGACAGTATTTGAGTGATTATTGACCGTTTGACTAAATCAGCCCACTTCCTTCCTATACGCGAAGATTATAAAGTGGAGAAACTTGCTAGGGTCTATACCGATGAGATTATATGCCATCATGGCATTCCTCTTGACATAATCTCTGACCGTGATAGTCGTTTTACTTCACGTCTTTGGCAAACATTTCAGTCCGCTATGGGTTCGCACTTGAATCTTAGCACGGTCCTCCATCCTCAGATGGATGGACAGACCGAGCGTACTATTCAGACCTTGGAGGACATGCTCCGTTCTTGTGTCATCGACTTTGGTGGTAATTGGGATGTATATTTACCATTGATAGAATTCTCGTACAATAATAGCCACCATTCCAGTATCCAGATGGCTCCTTTCGAAGCTCTGTACGGACGGAAATGCCGATCTCCTCTCAGTTGGCATGAGGATGGGGAGAAGTAGTTCACTGGCCCTGAGATTATTCAAGAAACAATGGATAAGATTCTTCAAATCCGTGATAACTTGATTAAGGCTAGGAGTAGACAAAAGAGCTATGCTGATAGAAGGCGCAAGCCTCTAGAATTTGCTATTGGTGACCGAGTTCTACTCAAGGTATCTCCCTGGAAGGGAGTGGTTCGTTTTGGTAAGAGGGGAAAGCTCGCTCCTCGCTATGTAGGTCCTTTCGTGATACTTGAAAGGATTGGCAAGGTGGCGTACAAACTCGATCGGCCATAAGAACTAAACAATGTGCACCCGGTGTTCCACGTGTTTAACCTACGTAAATGCCTAGCCGACGAGGAACTACAGGTTCCCCTTAAGGACTTGAAAATAATGAAGCTGTCCAATTTATGGAGAAACGGGTCGAAATCATGGATCAAGCTGTCAAGCATCTTAGGCGTAGGAAAATTCCCATTGTTAAGGTTCGTTGCGAAGAGAAGCGTGGTGCCGAATTCACTTGGGAGTTGAAAAGTGATATGAAGGCCAAGTATCCACAGCTCTTCGAGCAGTCTTCATCTAAGATTTCGGGGACGAAATCTCCTAAAGGAGGGGAGACTGTAACGCCCAACGCCACTAAACTTTAGGATTTTGTCAAGATTAGTCCCTGAAGTTTGCCTATTTGCCGTTTTAGACCCTAATCTATGTGGAAGTCTATGTTATATACTCGAAATGCCTAAATCTATGTGTGGAATGTTTATATCCTTGGAATGACTATGTTGGAATGCCTAAATCTATGTTGGAATGCCTAATTCTATGTTGGAATGTCTAAATCTATGATGGAATACCTAAATCTACGTTTGGAATGTCTAAATCTAATTCGTGCTTGACTCCTTAGACTCGTAAAACTTGATTCTTGGTTGAACGAGAGACTGGAGCCTTGTCACTAGCGGAATCTATTAATCTCTGTAACTTTTGATATTTATGATGTAATCTAGTTATTCTATAATACGTAAACGCTTAGCCTAACTCGCAAAACGAATCAAAGACGGGAGCGCGGAAAGATTGGATTGCCACCCTATCGGATGCCCACCCTATCGGATGTGACACCTGTGTCTGTAATCATTGTAAATAGTTTAGTTATCAATAAAACAATGTTATTTGATCCCAATATTTGTTTGTTTATGTTTGACATTTTTCATGTTTTGATTTTTGTTCAATTTCAAACTCTATATCACTTTCTAGAAGAGTTATACGCAAACTGGTGCGCAAACGTAATCAGTTTAATGCGAAAAATACTCCGGAACATCAATTTATGCTTAACATACCTTAAATAACCTTTACATAACTTAGAAATAAGTTTTGAAGGCTTTGGTATGGTAAAATCAAGTTTATTCGCTTACATGGACTAAATTCGACAAACTACGAAAGTATGCCGATTCGTACCGTAACGAACATTCCGGAACATGACCATAAGATAAACATACCCTAAATATCCTTTACATGGCTTAGAAATAGGCTTTGAGGGGTTCGGTGTGCTAAAATAAACTTTTTGGTCATTCAGGGACTAAAAGCGTCAAAAAGTGCATAAGTTTGCATTTTCGCGCATATCTTACGTTCTGAATAAATCCGGAGATCCAAAAATTTATGTAATCATTAAAATATTTTATTTTAGTGATTGGCATGATAAAATTCCATTCGTCGCGTAATTTGGATCGTTTTTCACGTCCGTTCGTGTTTCGTCGTAATAAACCGAATAACGTGATCATATGACCAAACGAACAGACATCCGACATATTTTTGAGCATGTTTCATGTCCCCTATGCTTTAAGATGTCACACCCTGGCTTTTGCGGAAGCGTGGGTTTATTTGGTGTGACTTCTTAATACCATAGCAACAATCACAACATGCTATATGATAAAAACATATGATGTTCATCCATTAAAATAGTTAAAAATGCATAACATATTGTCTTAACACATCAACCACAAAAAGCGTTACAAAACATTACTTGTTTAAAACGAGTTCGTAAGACTCAATGGAGGACTAATCAACAAAACAAGGATAAGAGACATGCAACTTGTCCAGGAAGGAGTTGCACTTCCCAAACCCTACAACTTTGGATGACATCCTTATTAAGTACGCAGCTTTGCCTAATCATGCAACACTTGCCAGATCCAAATTAATTCCCTGAAATACATGTAGTTTAAAAAGTCAACAAAAAGTTGAGCGAGTTCATGTGTAAGTCTGTGTGTATAAACCGTTTAATATGTCTGTAAAAAAATAGTCCCTGGTATGTAGCAATAAGAAAAAATGATCACCATTGGGTTGCAAATCCAATAGTATATGTGAATGATGCAGGAAGACTCAAACCTAGCAAATTTGTCTCTGGTATGAAGACATAGTCACCACTATGGGCCCCCGGCCTCATGGGTGTGGGCTCGCTACACCCAAATAGATCTATCACTCATGTCCCATGGTCCTACGATGAGGATTAATGGCCTTAAGTGTCATGCCCACCACTCACTTGATCGCGTAATAAAAACCCTCCTTAAGCTAACAATACCATGTATAAAATGTCTGAAATAATTTGTAAACATGTATTCCACCCCCGAAGAATAAAACCGAAAACAGTAAAGGAATAGGGGGTCATGAACTCACCGTAGTGCGTCTTGACTCGAATCTTAACTCTTTCCGCTACACGACAACCTACAACGTACTAATGTCTATTAGACGAACGGACCGTGCCTTGGCTTAGAGTTTAGTGTTTTTATTTGCGTTACTTAGGTATTATTTTGTTAAAACAATAATAATTATTTTAACTTAACTATCGTTCTTAGAAAAATAGTTAGACAACTATTTCGTATCTATTTTTCTCGAATATTTTATTAAGTGTTCGGATTCTCAGAAAATTTTGGCAGAGTCTCCTCTGTAAATAGAGGTGTCCATGCTTAATTAGCATATCATTTTCTTTTACATATATCCAATAGTTCATTTTCAATAACCAAACCGACGTATAGACATACAAAACGTTACATACTTTATTTCAGCTTCATTACTCAAAACCGGACTGTTTTCTAGGATTTTTATAAAATAGTTATCCTTTTTCAAAAATCCTCAAATTTTTACAGAAGGTTCTATATGTTCCAAAATTTATTATGTAAAAATATCAGAGTTCAGTTCGTTACCCATATTTTATAGAAAATCATTTTCTCGACTGCAATCAGATTTGTTACTTCCTGATTGCAGTTTACGGAAATATTCACTAAAAATTAACCGTAAGTTCGTTTGATGAAATTCCAGTTGGAGGGTCATCCTGACAATGGTGACCAACTACTGTAAAAATTTCATGAGTCGATTTTACTCGGGTTTCAAGTTATGACTCCGAATATGACACACTTTTTCTGCAGTAAAAATGCAGCTTGAGCTGCTGTCCAAAAACAGTCCCTTAAAAATAGTAAACAGTTTCGAAAAATTACGATTCCAGTGCCATTTGTTTAGTTATTACAAAATACACATTTTAGGCTTCAGAAAATCGGTTTTTTATTTAAAATGGTCCCCTTACAGCCTGTTGAAGTTGGCTGGAAATCCAACTCAGCAAGCTGTTTACATTGTAGAAGTGACTAAAAACGCATAAACAAAGACCCTAACCATGGTTTATTGATGAATAAATGTTCAAACCTCAATCATGCTTTAACCAACCCTAAATCATCCAGATTTCAACTTCATACAACCTTTTTATATATGATTTTTATGCAGAATTTTAAGTTCAACATTTTAGTGTTTTAGCTTTTGTGTGTGACATGAACATTCAAACAAAACATAACAAGAACAAGATTGAACAAGGGTGTGAAGGGACTTACTACTAGCACAAGGCTAGGGTAGTAATCTTAGGGCAAAGATGATGAAGATGGTGGTGTTAGAGACTTGAACAAAGCTTCTTTGTGAATCCTTCAATCTTGTAACTACTTTGAATGTTCTTCAAGCTTGGAGAGGGACTTGTATGAAGAAGATTTAGGTGTGTAAGTAATGGTGGTGGTGATTTTCGGTTATGGAGAGAGGGGAGGGGTGTGAGCCGAAAATAAGAGGGAAGGAGGAGAGAGGTTGAGTGTGGAGCTTGATAGTGATGATGATTTTCACCTTGGGAACATGCATTCTAGAACCTAGGGCAATCATACAATAATTTTTGGCCAATAGAACAAGGATTCCCTTTACCCACAATCTACACAAAATATTTTTAAATGATTATGGCAGATTTTCGGTTAGGGGGGGGGGGTAAAGTGAAAGTTTTTGTTAACTAATAGGTATTAAGTTAGAAGGTTAAGGGTATTTCCAAGTATAGTGGGTGTATGTCATGTTTACATGGTGTATGGGGGTTTTTGTGACCATAAATAATTTAAAATGATAAAATAATATTTCTGACAATATTTTCGTGTCTCGGGTAATGTCTGGTTGTTCGGTTTCGTATCGTTCCGTTAAAGCGTTTAATTGTCCCGTATAGCGTCTTTTGTGCATCTTTTTGTAACGAAATTAATTCCAACACTTAGGAAAGTGTCCAAGACCATTTAATCAATACTCTGTATAATATGAGTGTGTTAAAAGCTGAATTCTTACCAAAATGCGGAATTCTGTAATTAAATTGCGTTTTAGGCACTTTCCGGCACTCAAACTATCACCTAGTGACATAGTCTTATGGTCCTCACTTCCCTAGACTCCATACTGGTGTAGTGTTTTATCTCTGGCCCATACTGGCCTAAAAATAGTATCTGTCTAAGTGCTGGCATTGTCAGCATGTGCCGGATTTACCCGCTTACTGTGCTAACTGTGCTTTGTGCATCAGGTCTGTCACTAAGAGTCTGTATGAAATAATTGGAGTGACTGTATGTAAAGAATGCACATGTATGTATATAACATAAATCAGTAAGCAGTTTAAAGCGTCAGATATAATCAAGCACAGTCATTAAGCACATAATTAGGGTTAATTAATTTGTACAGTACCTGTAATTATGCGGGTTGTCACATTCTCCCCCCGTTAAGAAAATTTTGTCCCGAAATTTTAAGTTCTACTTCTAGTTGCAAGGGTCTTGGGGAATAAATGTGGGTACTTGGCCTTCATGCGATCCTCACGCTCCCACGTGAATTCCGGGCCGTGTCGTGCATTCCATCGAACTTTAACGAGTTTGACACTACTCCGGCGTGCCTTGTTAACCTTTCAATCCGTAACCTCAACCGGTTCCTCAACAAAGTGGAGTGTGTCGTCAATATGGACCTCGTCAGCAGGAATGACAACTGTCTCTTGAGTTGGACTCTTCTTCAGGTTCGATACATGGAATGTATCATGAACGCCATTAAGTTCAGCAGGTAAGTCCAATTTGTAAGCTACTAGCCCAATCCTTTGCAGGATTCTGAAAGGACCAATGTAACGCAGATTCAGCTTCCCACGCATTCTAAAGCATGCCACACCCTTCCAGGGTGAAACCTTTAACAAAACCATATCCCCAACTTGAAATTCCAAAGGTTTCCTTCTTTGGTTTGCGTAGCCTTTCCGTCTGTCGCGAGCTGCCTCGATGCGTTTTCGAATTTGAAAGATCTTGTCTGTTGTTTCTTGAATCATTTCGGGGCCAACCAGTTGTCTATCACCCGCATAAGCCCAGCATAGCGGTGATCGACACTTTCATCCATAAAGAGCTTCAAATGGTGCTGCTCCAATGCTGGTGTGGTAGCTGTTGTTGTACGAAAATTCGACCAAGGGTAAGTGTTTGTCCCAGCTACCACCCAGGTCCATTACACATGCTCTCATCATATCTTCCAATGTTTGAATTGTTCGTTCACTCTGGCCATCAGTTTGTGGGTGAAATTCCGTACTCAGATTTAATTGAGAACCAAATGCCTCTTGGAAGGACTGCCAAATCCTTGATACGAACCGTCCATCTCTATCAGAGATAATCGAGAGAGGCACTCCATGACGTGCAACAATCTCCCTCATGTATATTTCAGCAAGTTTACTCGTGTTGTCCTTTTCCTTGATCGGCAGGAAGTGCACAGACTTTGTCAGTCGGTCTACAGTTACCCAAATTGTATCATGGCCCTTGGGCATCTTTGGCAATTTCGTTATGAAGTCCATGGAAATCTGTTCCCATTTCCATTGGGGTATTACAGGTTGTTGCAGGAGACCTGAAGGCTTCTGGTACTCGGCTTTAACCTTGACGCAAGTTAAACATTTGCCAACATATACTGTGACATCGCCTTTCATCCTAGGCCACCAATAGAAATCCTTAAGATCTTGGTACATTTTATCTGCTCCTGGATGTATCGAGTATCGTGACTTGTGAGCCTCATCGAATATAACCGTTCTCAATCCTCCAAACAGAGGAACCCAAATTCGATTCATGAAACACAATGTTCCTTCCTTGTTTGGCACTAACTGTTTCTCCATCCCACGGAGATACTCATCCTCGATATTCCTTTCTTTCAAGGCGTCTCTCTGCGCGGCACGAATGCGCAACGAGAGGTCTGTCTGAACAATCATTTCTAAAGCCCTAACCCTTATGGGCTTAATCCTTTCTTTTCGACTTAGGGCGTCAGCAACTACATTCGCCTTTCCTAGGTGATACTTGATTTCACCGTCGTAGTCGTTCAACAGCTCAACCCAGCGTCTCTGTCTCATGTTAAGTTCCTTTTGATCAAAAATGTGCTGTAAACTCTTGTGATCAGTGAAGATTGTACATCTTGTTCCATACAAATAGTGTCGCCTGATCTTCAATGCAAACACTACGGCGCCTAACTCCAAGTCATGCGTGGTGTAGTTCTTCTCATGAACCTTCAGCTGGCGCGAAGCATAAGCTATGACTTTCTGTCGCTGCATTAACACGCAACCTAAACCCTGACGCGAGGCGTCACAATACACCACGAAGTCGTCCGTGCCTTCGGGTAGAGCTAAAATCGGTGCGTCACAAAGCTTGTTTTTCAACAACTAAAACGCTTCTTCTTGCTTATCGCTCCAATCAAACTTCTTGTCCTTTTGTGTGAGTGCGGTCAGAGGTTGAGCGATTTTAGAAAAATCCTCAATGAATCTTCGATAATACCTAGCCAGACCTAAGAATTGCCGAATCTCGGTTGGCGTTTTCGGAGTCTCCCAGCTCTTGATCGCCTCGATCTTTGTGGGATCCACATGGATTCCATTTCCATTGACTACATGTCCAAGAAACTGGACTTCGCGTAACCAAAACTCACATTTCGAGAACTTAGCGTACAACTTCTCCTTCTTAAGCAGCTCTAGGATAGCTCTCAAGTGTTGCTCGTGTTCTTCCTTCGTCTTCGAGTAGATCAAAATATCATCAATGAATACGATTAGGAACTTGTCGAGGTACGGCTTGCAGACTCTGTTCATCAAGTCCATGAAAACTGCTGGAGTGTTTGTCAACCCAAACGGCATCACCAGAAACTCGTAATGTCCATATCGAGTTCTAAAAGCAGTTTTGGGAATACTTTCCGCTTGTATTCTCAACTGGTGATAACCTGATTGTAGATCGATCTTTGAGTAATAACTCGAACCTTGTAGTTGATCGAACAGGTCATCGATCCTTGGCAAAGGGTATCTGTTCTTGACAGTCAACTTGTTTAGCTCGCGGTAGTCTATACACATACGAAAACTACCATCCTTCTTCTTAACGAATAAAACTGGAGCTCCCCAACGTAAGAAGATTAGTCTGATGAATCCCTTGTCTAACAATTCTTGGAGTTGTGTCGACAGTTCTTGCATCTCTGAAGGTGCAAGTCGATAAGGTGCCTTAGCCACAGGCGCGGCGCCTGGAACTAAGTCAATGTGAAATTCGACTTGTCTTGGAGGCGGCAATCCTGGCAAGTCTTCTGGAAAGACTTCAGGATATTCCTTCACGACAGGAATGTCTTCGATCTTTGGCTCAGCGGCCTCCTTATCAACGATATGTGCCAAGAAGGCAACACATCCTTTCTTCAAGCACTTCCTAGCTTTCAAGCAGCTAATGATCCTCAATGGCATATCGCGCTTTTCTCCATGAACTATGATCGTCTCTCTATCGGCCATTGGGATGCGGATTTTCTTCTCGTGACAAACCACCTCGGCTTTGTTGCTAGACAGCCAATCCATCCCTATTACCACGTCGAAGCTTCCCAACTCGACTGGCAGTAGATCTAGCGTAAATTCGTGTCCTCCCAGTTCTATCATGCATCCCCTGATAACTTCACCCGTTTCCACTAGTTTCCCATTCGCCAATTCAATAGAGTACGGAACGTCTAACTTACTAGCAGTTAACCCAAGCATGTTCTTAAATTCTAATGATACGAAACTATAATCGGCACCAGTATCAAAAAGAACAGACGCATAGCGTTGATTTATAGGGAACATACCAGTGACAACATTCGGATCTTGGCGCGCTTCCCTCGCACCAATGTTAAAAACTCGGCCTTGCGCTTGATTTAGCTTTGGGCATTCCCTTTTGAAGTGCCCAACGTCCCCGCAGTTGAAGCATCCTGGCCCTCGACCATTCCCATTACCATTTCCGCCGCGATTTCCGTTTGTTCCCCGGTTACCAGCTTGATTCGGGGCATTCCCACGATTTCCGTTTCCCCCATTATTTCCTTGCGGCCTGTTTCCATTACCACGGTTGTTGTAAATGTAACCCCTTTGACCACCTTGGCCTGATCCAACCCAACACGTCTCCTTTGAATGGCCCGTCTTCCCGCAAGATTCGCATTTTCTGAGTCGGCACGGGCCAGGATGATGGAACTGACATGTACCACACTTGGGCAGAGTGCCCATGTAACCCTTTCCCCTGTTTTCATCACTAGTCTTGATCCTGGCCGGTGTGTTGGATTCACTTCTCTTGCTACCACTGCTGGTTCCTTGCTTGAAGTTGGAAAACTTCCGTTTGTTTTCCCTCGACGACTTCACATGAGTCTCTTTCTTTTTCTGATCATCCTTTGAAAACTTGTTTAGCCTGATGGCTTCTTCAGTCAGTGAGATGCTCAAGTCGATGGCGTCAGTAATGGTTGCCGGTTTAGACGTTGTGACCATGCTCATAATCTGAGGTGCTAACCCCCAGATGACACGTTCCACGCGCTTGAATTCGGGCGTGACCATGTACAGTACTACATGGGACAGATCATGAAACCTTTGAACATACTCAGCAATTTTTGGTCCTTCCAACCTTAGGTTCCAAAATTCGGTTTCCAATCTCTGGATCTCAGCCCTGGAGCAATACTTCTTGCGCATCAGCTCTTTCAATTCAGCCCAAGTCATGGCGTACGCTGCAGCCTCTCCTAAGGTTTGAACTTGGAGATTCCACCATGATAGGGCACCATCAGTAAAGAGCCCAGAGATGTATGTAACTTGTTGTCCCGGTGCACATTTGCTCATTCTTATTGTCGTCTCCGTTTTTTCAGTCCAACGAGTGAAAGCCACGGCACCTCCAGTGCCATCAAAGTTTTGCGGCTTGCAAGCTGAGAATTGCTTGAAAGTAAACCCATTCGGAGGGTTGTTGTTGTTGTTCCAAAATGTTTCCGCTTGAGTCTCCTTGAGAAGCAGCATATTGTGCAATTGCGGCAGCGATGATTCCTTTGCAGTTCTGCCTGGTTAGTCGGCATGCATGTGTCGCGTCATGGAGGCATTTTCTAGAGGATGTTCCATATTGGTCAGGTCATAGTAAGTATGATAATCATACATATATGTAGTAACATTCATCATTCACATAACATCTCATGTCATAATTATAACAAATAATCAACAATGCATGGATTTAAAAGACTTACGATTTAAGTTTCATAAACAAACCACCAATACAGTTTCACAATTTCACCATATGTCAAAATATACTAAGGGCTACATCACCCTTGTCTGAGTACAATAACAAATAAATCAAAAACCAAAATCGTGGTCTCAAAAAGGTCTTCATAATCATGGCTCTAGCACTGTCTTCCCACTAAGAGTAGCCGGTCTGTAGAAGATCTGAAATCCCTGTTGCCCCGAGTATCCCTAAGCTGACGGTGGAGGAGGAGGTGGAAAATGAGAGAAAATCAATCAGCGCAACTGCACCAAATCCTCCTCAAGTGCATAAGCAAAGCGCAACACGAAAGCAACCTGTCGATCGAGAGGGAGGAAATGAACGTCGGAATCCTGAGATGATGGAAAGGAAGTGTGCGATGCTGAAAACAGAGTCTGACAGGGACAGTGAGGATGTGGAGCTCTCTCCAACTGTTGGACACATCGTCTCAAGGCGTCCCGCTGTAACTGCAGTGACGTGAGCGTGTCCTCTACAGAGTATCCGTCATGGAATGGATGATAAGGGTCGGATACATGCATGACATGGGGTGCTGACCATAGGGACGGTTCACCCATCGGGGCTGAAACCGGAAGTGTAATGTGTGGGGTAAATGCAAACTGTGAAGTGATATGGGGAAACTGGGTCACGAAAGGTGCAGAAAATGACACTGGTGGAACAAAATCTGGATAAGGGACCTGCGGTAAAAACTGGCTATGCTCTGGCATGAATGGGGTGTGGCCGAAGAGCTGACTCGACGATCCCTCCCCAGGTTGGGGCGGAGGAATGTCCTGAAGGAAAGTGATAGGAAGGTCAGTACCATGGGTACCAGATGTGGATGGAGGAAACAAGGGAGCATCGAGTGGTACAGCGATGGGTGTGGGAGGGGGAGTGACTGGGACTACGTACGGAGGGTAGTCATCCTCCTCAATCCACCCATTGCTGGAGTTAGCGTACCTCGGGTCAATGTGGGTAGCAAACGGTGCCAGGTCATCAAAAATCGCCATGGGATCGGGTATGGGTGCTACATCTGGGATCTCAACGGCTGGTGGTGCAACAACGGGTGCATCAATGACAGGAATAGGGTCAACGGCAAGAACGGGCTCGGAAATAACTGGAGGGGGCTGATAATCAGCAAGCATGGCAGGAATCGGATCATCTGGATGAACAGGAGCCTCAGCAGGCTGCTCCAACTCCATCTCCTCATCAGCGTCCATGCGAGGAATGTAACCGAATCCCAACGGTGGGATATGAGAAGCTATCGACTCAAAGGAACCTGAAGCGGACGAATCAGACTGAACCCCCATATTAGGAAGCTCGACCATGAGAACAATGGGATCAACAACTGGGATATCAACATGCGGAACACCGTCCTCCACCGGGGCCCCACCATCCTGGTCTCCCTCCGGGGGACCCTCAATGAGTAGGTCGATGTCACCATCGGGTAACGCGTCGATAGGTTGTTCCTCAAAGGGAACTGCAGCAAACGGGAGAGGGGCAGGGATTGGGACAAGGGGTAGATCCTCTCCTGGTGGGCCGTCAGCTAAGGGTACATCATCTCCGAAGATCGGTAGGGCAAAAGGCTGAAAGTCGTCTTCATCGGTGCTCGTGGTGTCTGAGGTGTAAACTCCCGAATCGGTGGCCATCTCGTCATCAGAAGTAAAAGCCATCGGGTCACTCGCGTTGGATACTCCACTACTAGATGATGCCATGGTGTCTGTAACACAACCACAACATATGCACACAAATCAGGCAAGCATGTAAACAAATAATAATGAAGTCATGTATGCATCCTAGTCTTCCCACCCTATCCCTCCCAATCTCTAAGATTGAATTCCGTAGTCTCTCAGACTACTCCCTGGCCTCTAAGACCAACCTCCCAGTCTCTAAGACTCAAATTTCCCCCAGCCTCTAAGGCTAGACTTCCCCAATCTCTAAGATTGATCCCCTCAGTCTCTAAGACTGAAACTTCCCTCAGTCTCTAAGACTGATACGAAAATTTTGAAAAGTGTATTTGTGCCCTTTTTGTTTGTAAAAATGTTTGTGCCCTGGATCTGGACTTTTAGTGTATGCAAATGTAAAAACGTTTGAAAACATTTTCGTGAGAGCCCTAGTGATCATAGTCTAGACTCGAGAAGGAGTCCTAGTTCGCTATGATCGAGGCTCTGATACCAAGCTGTCACACCCTGGCTTTTGCGGAAGCGTGGGTTTATTTGGTGTGACTTCTTAATACCATAGCAACAATCACAACATGCTATATGATAAAAACATATGATGTTCATCCATTAAAATAGTTAAAAATGCATAACATATTGTCTTAACACATCAACCACAAAAAGCGTTGCAAAACATTACTTGTTTAAAACGAGTTCGTAAGACTCAACGGAAGACTAATCAACAAAACAAGGATAAGAGACATGCAACTTGTCCAGGAAGGAGTTGCACTTCCCAAACCCTACAACTTTGGATGACATCCTTATTAAGTACGCAGCTTTGCCTAATCATGCAACACTTGCCAGATCCAAATTAATTCCCTGAAATACATGTAGTTTAAAAAGTCTGTAAAAAAATATGTCTGTTTGTGTGTATAAACCGTTTAATTCCCTGAAATACATGTAGTTTAAGTACGCAGCGAGTTCATGTGTAAGTTTGTGTGTATAAACCGTTTAATATGTCTGTAAAAAAATAGTCCCTAGTATGTAGCAATAAGAAAAAATGATCACCATTGGGTTGCAAATCCAATAGTATATGTGTATGATGCAGGAAGACTCAAACCTAGCAAATTTGTCTCCGGTATGAAGACATAGTCACCATATGGGCCCCTGGCCTCATGGGTGTGGGCTCGCTACACCCAAATAGATCTATCACTCATGTCCTGTGGTCCTACGATGAGGATTAATGGCCTTAAGTGTCATGCCCACCACTCACTTGATCGCGTAATAAAAACCCTCCTTAAGCTAACAATATCATGTATAAAATGTCTGAAATAATTTGTAAACATGTATTCCACCCCCGAAGAATAAAACCAAAAACAGTAAAGGAATAGGGGGTCATGAACTCACCGTAGTGCGTCTTGACTCGAATCTTAACTCTTTCCGCTACACGACAACCTACAACGTACTAATGTCTATTAGACGAACGGGCCGTGCCTTGGCTTAGAGTTTAGTGTTTTGATTTGCGTTACTTAGGTATTATTTTGTTAAAACAATAATAATTATTTTAACTTAACTATCGTTCTTAGAAAAATAGTTAGACAAATATTTCGTATCTATTTTTCTAGAATATTTTATTAAGTGTTCGGATTCTCGGAAAATTTCGGCAGAGTCTCCTCTGTAAATAGAGGTGTCCATGATTAATTAGCATATCATTTTCTTTTACATATATCCAATAGTTCATTTTCAATAACCAAACCGACATATAGACATACAAAACGTTACATACTTTATTTCAACTTCATTACTCAAAACCGGACTGTTTTCGAGGATTTTTATAAAATAGTTATCCTTTTTCAAAAATTCTCAAATTTTTACAGAAGGTTCTATATGTTCAAAAATTTATTCTGTAAAAATATCAGAGTTCAGTTCATTACCCATATTCTATAGAAAATCATTTTCTCGACTGCAATCAGATTTGTTACTTCCTTATTGCAGTTTACGGAAATATTGACTAAAAATTAACCGTAAGTTCGTTTGACGAAATTCCAGTTGCAGGGTCATCCTGACAACGGTGACCAACTACTGTAAAAATTTCATGAGTCGATTTTACTCGGGTTTCAAGTTATGACTCCGAATATGACACACTTTTTCTGCAATAAAAATGCAGCTTGAGCTGCTGTCCAAAAACAGTCCCTTAAAAATAGTAAACGGTTTCGAAAAATTACGATTCCAGTGCCATTTGTTTAGTTATTCCAAAATACACATTTTAGGCTTCATAAAATCAGTTTTTCGATTTAAAATGGTGCCGTTACAGCCTGTTGAAGTTGGCTGGAAATCCAACTCAGTAAGCTGTTTACATTGTAGAAATGACTAAAAACGCATAAACAAAGACCCTAACCATGGTTTATTGATGAATAAATGTTCAAACCTCAATCATGCTTTAACCAACCCTAAATCATCCGGATTTCAACTTCATGCAACCTTTTTATATATGGTTTTTATGCAGAATTTTAAGTTCAACATTTTACTGTTTTAGCTTTTGTGTGTGACATGAACATTCAAAGAAAACATAACAAGAACAAGATGGAACAAGGGTGTGAAGGGACTTACTACTAGCACAAGGCTAGGGTAGTAATATTAGGGCAAAGATGATGAAGATGGTGGTGTTAGAGACTTGAACAAAGCTTCTTTGTGAATCCTTCAATCTTGTAACTACTTTGAATGTTCTTCAAGCTTGGAGAGGGACTTGTATGAAGAAGATTTAGGTGTGTAAGTAATGGTGGTAGTGATTTTCAGTTATGGAGAGAGGGGGGAGTGTGAGCCGAAAATAAGAGGGAAGGAGGAGAGAGGTTGAGTGTGGAGCTTGATAGTGATGATGATTTTCACCTTGGGAACATGCATTCTTGAACCTAGGGCAATCATACAATAATTTTTGGCCAATAGAACAAGGATTCCCTTTACCCACAATCTACACAAAATATTTTTAAATGATTATGGCAGATTTTTGGTTGGGGGGGGGGGTAAAGTGAAAGTTTTTGTTAACTAATAGGTATTAAGTTAGAAGGTTAAGGGTATTTCCAAGTATAGTGGGTGTATGTCATGTTTACATGGTGTATGGGGGTTTTTGTGACCATAAATAATTTAAAATGATAAAATAATATTTCTGACAATATTTTCGTGTCTCGGGTAATGTCTGGTTGTTCGGTTTCGTATCGTTCCGTTAAAGCGTTTAATTGTCCCGTATAGCGTCTTTTGTGCATCTTTTTGTAATGAAATTAATTCCAACACTTAGGAAAGTGTCCAGGACCATTTAGTCAATACTCTGTATAATATGAGTGTGTTAAAAGCTGAATTGTTACCAAAATGCAGAATTCTGTAATTAAATTGCGTTTTAGGCACTTTCCGGCACTCAAACTATCACCTAGTGACATAGTCTTATGGTCCTCACTTCCCTAGACTCCATACTGGTGGTGTTTTATCTCTGGCCCATACTGGCCTAAAAATAGTATCTGTCTAAGTGCTGGCATTGTCAGCATGTTTCGGATTTACCCGCTTACTGTGCTAACTGTGCTTTGTGCATCAGGTCTGTCACTAAGAGTCTGTATGAAATAATTGGAGTGACTGTATGTAAAGAATGCACATGTATGTATATAACATAAATCAGTAAGCAGTTTAAAGCGTCAGATGTAATCAAGCACAGTCATTAAGCACATAATTAGGGTTAATTAATTTGTACAGTACCTGTAATTATGCGAGTTGTCACATAAGATCCTTATAGAGTCTAAAAATTTGGTTAAACAGGTGTTGGAAGTGAAAAACGCAAGTTTAGATGTCAAAGGGGCCAAAGTTGCAACAAATGAAAACTTGTGAGTGTGACCAGCCTGGCCCAACCGTGGCTTACGGTTTCCAGAATAGGACTTACGGTTTAGTCTGCCAGCATTGCATTTTTTTCTTTGGTGGCCACTCCAAGCTTCCAAAATGTCACACCCTGGCTTTTGCGGAAGCGTGGATTATTTTGGTGTGACTTCTTAATACCATAGCAATAATCATAACAATGCTATATGATAAAACATAAGATGTTCATCCATTCATTAAGTTATAAATACTAAAACGACATTGTTTGAAAATGTTTACACATAAAGTAAATTACAACCATGACATAATTAACAGAGTTCACAAAGACTCATCAAAAGTACGCAATAAAAACCTAAGTTTAGAATTGTGTATCCCGTCCAGGAAAGGGATCCACCTCCTAAACTCAACCATACGGATGGCATCTTTATTCATTACGCAGCCTTGACACAACGCATACTCCGCCAGATCCACTAATTTCCTGAAATACATGTAGTTTGAAAAATCAACAAAAGTTGAGCGAGTTCATGTGTGTGTAAGTGTATAAAACCTTTAAAAATATGTCTGTAAGTATGAAAATCCCTGGTATGTAGCAATTAAGGAAAACCTGATCACCAAAGGGTTGCAAAGCCAATGGTATGTGTGAAAATGGTGCAGGAAGACTCAAACCTTGCAAATTTGTCTCCGGATGAAGACATAGTCACCACCATGGGCCGCCCCGCCCTCACGGGTGTGGGCTCGCTACACCCAAATAGATCTATCACTCATGCCCCTTGGTCCTACGATGAGGATTAATGGTCTTAAGTGTCATGCCCACCACTCACATGATCGCGTAGTAAAAACCCTCCCTAAGCTAACCATACCATGTAAATAAAAGTCTGTAATAATTGTAACATGTATTTCACCCCCGAAGTATAAAACTGAAAACAGTTAAAAGAAAAGGGGGACATGAACTCACAGAAGTGCGTATCCTGTAACGTCAATCTCAAACTTGATCAGCTACCTGGCGACCTACAACGTACTAATGTCTATTAGATGAACGGGCCATGCCTTGGTTTAGGGTTTAATGTTTTGAGTTGCGTTACCTTGATATTATATCAAGTTTGTGACTTCTTGTTAAAATAATAATAATTATTTTAACTTAAATTTTGTTTTTAGGAAAAATAGTTAGGCAACTATTTCGTATCCACACTTCTCAAGTATTTTATATGTGTATTTCCTTCCCAAGAATGGGGGTATTTATACATGTACATTTGTAATTACGAAAAATATATTTTAAGTCCCACTTAGAAAAACATATTTAAATTATTTGTCTAAAGCATCTTAATTCAAAAAATATATGTTTTTCCTAAACATATTATATATTTTACTTCATAAATTTTCCAAAATAATATTTTACCAAAACTATACGTATAAGAGTATTTTTCTGAAATACACAATAGTTACGTTTTAGCGTTCGCGTTGCAATAATAAATGCGTAACTTAAACATTTATTCCGTGAGAGTTTTGGTATTACTTTAGAGCGGTAATTTTTATGGTGTTCATAAGTTATATTATTTTTACCCTAAAAATAATATAACTAGCTCATAAAATAAACAAATAATCACACAAGAGTTTTGGTCTAAATTATATATATATATATATATATATATATATCAAGTTGTATTTTGCGAAAATCAACCTCCGATGCCTTGGTATTTTTGTAATAAAAATCGTGGCGAAGTTTATTTTGAAAAACAAGTTAAAATATGTTTGTAAACACTTGCTAGAAAAATATTTTCTAAGTGTTGGATTTTAGAAAAATTTCGCCAGAGTTTCCTTTTTAAATGGAGGTGTCCATGCTTACTAGCATATCATTTTCTTTTCAAAAATTCATTCAAACAATCATCAACCAACAATATGCAACTTATACTTACCAGACTTGTCAAGAACAAGCATAACTATAAACTTATGAACTTGAATATTTATGAAAACATTTAGTAACTTACTAGCACACTCAGTAAGTCTTGTTACCTTCCAAAATGTGATTAGTTCTTTGAAAACTTTATTTTTAAAGAGTTTGAATGTTCACAACTTTTAATCATATTTTCTAAAAATATTTCTTTGTAAATTTTCTTATTACACAAGTGTTTCTACACTTGTTAATCCACCAAAAATATGTCAAGTTTATGTACGATCCAAGTTTTAACGAAACTCATACTTTTCACTTGGTTCTTTCGAAAAACCACTCATGGATCTTTAGATCTACAAGGTTATAAACTACTTTGATCTTTATTTTTCAAGAAATCACCCATTTATTAAAGTTCATGGTTCATGTGTAGATGATTCCATCATCCACAACATTCTTACTTTCTCATCTTGCTAGATCATGTTTTTAATCATGATCTAGCAAGATCATATGATGATCCATATCAACTACATGAGCAATCAATAACCAACAAGCATAACAACACAAGAATATCATGATTTCCTCGTCATTTTAACACTACTTCATCATTAAGTTAGTTTATGTTCAAGACTTGTTTATGGTTCTTTAGAGTTCTTATCATTTTGATCTTTAAACATCATTAACCACTTAAACAACATGTAAAATGCAAGGATCTAAGTTCTTACCACTAGCTCAAGGCTAGGGGAGTTCAAGTGTAGAAAAGTGGTGGATAAAAGAAGATGAGAGAGGTCCTTGAGCTTCCGAACACACCGAGCTTCGTTGTATGATCTCTAACACCCTTGGATGCCCTTGGAATGATTGAAGAAGCTTGAATGATGGTGGTGGTGGTGGTTGTGGTGGCTCACGGCCGAACCCAAGGAGAGAGGGAGAGAAGAGTTTGAATGTGTTATGATGGTGGTGATGAGTGTAGTCAAGTCCCTTTGGTCATTCTTATAATCTCCCAACTCCTCTTTGTCTAATGGATACTATGTTTCAAGAGTACATAGCATATCCAATTAAATAATCAAGAAAATCATGGGTGGTGAGTCCCCATGTAACCGTCCCCAAGGGGGGGGGGGGGGGGGGGGTGTCTAGTTGGGTTGTAATGGGTGGTTAGTGATATAGTTAGAAATCAAGTGTTTAGTTAGTGTGTTATGGTGTGCTATTAAATATATAGTGTGTTAGGGTGTTCGGGGACCCTAACTAGCTCAGAAAAATAAAAACAATGTGTTTGACAATATTTTTGTGTTTCGGGTAATGTCTAGTTGTCCGGTTGGGTGTTGTCCGTTAAAGTGCTTAATTAATCCGTAAGGTGTCTTTTATAATACCTTTTGTGACACATTTAATTCCCGACACTTTGGAAAGTATCTAGGACCATTTTGTCAAGTTTTTGCACCTTACTAGCATAATTAAATGCTGAATTTTTGTTATTAAGTGCAGAATTCTTCATTTAGAGTGTGTTTTAGGCACTTCCCGACACTATAACTATCACCTAGTGACGCAGTCTTATGGTCCTCACTTCCCTACACTCCCTACTAGTGTAGTACTCCGTCTCTGGCTCATACCGGCCTTAAAAACATTGTCTGTCTAGGTGCTGGCACTGTCAGCATGTCTCTGGGTTATTCGCTTACTGTGCTAACTGTGCTTTGTGCATCAAGTTTGTCACTAAGGTTTGCGTGTAATAAATGGTGTGACAGTATAAAATGTGATGCACATGTATGTATGTAAAAAAAATCAGAAAGCAGTTTAATCATAGTTGAAATCAAGCACAGTCATTAAGCACAAATTAAATATTAATTAATTGTACGGATACCTGTAATTGTTAGGGTTGTCACATTCTCCCCCCGTTAAGAAAATTTCGTCCCGAAATTTTAGGTTCTGCTTCTAGTTGCAGGGGTTGTGGTAACTCGAGTTTCCGAGATTCCACTTTCGCATTCATTGCACGTTAACTGTTTGTCTAGTTGGTTACTTACATAATTTATTTGCTTTGTAACTGTATACGTTGTGATATGATAAAGTGTATTGTGATTGTTGCATGGTTATGTGTTATTTTACGAATGATTTGACTTACATGAGAACTTTGTGCCTTGACTATAAATTATATGTGGTGTGTTTTATGTAAAAGATGATACTTAGGGGTGAGTAGAGTAGTTAGTGAAACCTTAATAACTCCTAACCCTAAAACCTTCCTCACAAATCATTCTACGGCAGTTCAAATCATTCTCTCTACAATCATTTCTCTCATCATTCTTGGCTGCACAAGTTCTCTCGCATCAATCTTGATTTCCCAATCCATCTAGAATCAATCTAAGGTAAACGTTTAATGATTATTTGTTGTTAATCATTGGTTATTTGATTCATGCAAACCCTAGCTCTCCAAACAATGGTTCTGTGTTTATTGATCATTCTGATTGTGGTGAAATAGTTTATGAATAGTTGTGTAATCACTTGCCTGATGTTAAGATGCCTGATATGTTAGAATTGTTTGATTGTTGATTAGATTACAGCATTGCCAATGTATGAAAATTAGGGTTTTTGATCGTAACCTGCAATGTAACTGTTCCATTGAAATTCTGTAAAATGGTTTAGGAATTCACGCATGTTGATAACTCGGAGTTAAGTGTCAGGGCTTTGTGAAGTCACAAGTCCGAATTTTTGTAAAGGAATCTCATGGTCCGAACTTTATAAGGACTCCTTGGGTCCGAGTTTTTGTAAATGATGTAAGTTCCGAGTTTTGCTTGATGCACATGGTCCGAGTTTTTGAGATGAGGTTTGGTCCGAGTTTTGGCTTGATGCACATGGTCCGAATTTTTAAGAGGGATGTTTGTTCCGACTTTTATAAGAGGGGTGTTTGGTCCGACTTTTATAAAGGGGTGCTTGATCCGAGTTTTATAAGGGACATATGGTCCGACTTTTTGGTGCTTGTATGGTCCGAGTTTCATGATGCATGTATGGTCCGAATTTTGTTAAGCATGTATGATCCGAGTTTTATTAATGTTTGTAAGGTCTGGGTTTTATAAACAATACACGTGGTCTGAGTTTTCAAACATTAAAGGGGTCCGAGTTTGTTGTTTGGTTCATAAGTGTTACTGTATGTTACTGTATGCCACTGCATGTTACCGTATGTTACTGTATGTTACTGTATGT
Source organism: Helianthus annuus (assembly GCF_002127325.2). NCBI lineage: Eukaryota > Viridiplantae > Streptophyta > Magnoliopsida > Asterales > Asteraceae > Helianthus > Helianthus annuus. The sequence continues at coordinate 63,650,767 of NC_035448.2, forward strand.
GTGTGCAATCTATGTCATGTTAATCTGTAAACAATTATCACACGGAACACAGTTGTTTGGACACTAAGGATTTGTAAACCTTAATTGAACGTAAACACTTACATTGAGTTTATGTGCAATGTACCTTAGGTCGTGTGTAACGGACCTAACCATTAATTAACACTAGAAGCACAATAACAAACCGAGCAAACCGAGGTGAGTTCACACTCTTACCAAGGCATGGGATTCCCGGGGTAGGGAATGGGATTGAATGATTATCTGTATTTACGCTGTTGTTGGGAATTATGAAATACTGACCTCGGTTGGGAAAGGTCACTTATAGATACTGCTAGACTAGTGATACATGGGGAAGCCCCCACTACTCTTCGCACACATGCCTGTAATGGCCGCGATACTGATAGTGATCTTCGCACACATGCCTGGAATGGCCGCGATACTGATACTAAACTTCGCACACATGCCTGGAGGGCCGCGATACAAATAAAACTGGTCTACAATACATGGGAAACCCCCACTAATCTTTGCAAACATGTCTGGAGGGCCGCGATGTAATTATATACGATACACTGGGAGGGCCGCGATGGATTTCTAAACAAACAAACGTTTTACGAAATGAACACTGTTACTAAACAATCCACTGTGAACTCGCTCAACTAGTTGTTGACTCTCTGTTACATGCCTTGCAGGTCGTTAGGTATACATGGAGCTTGCACTGGGAGGCGCGGTCGTTGTGGACAAGGATCGTGAATGCTTTGATTTAAACATTTTGACATTACATATTCATACTTTTGTTGGGTTTATTTTCATGCTTCCGCTAAACATTGATATTGCACTTATGTTTTGAACACGTTTCATATTGGTTTGGTTGAAACACATTTACTCTTACTTATTATTTACATGTTCAATATGATTGGTGGCTTGATCCTGGTCATGTCACGCCTCCAAGCGATGATACTCCGCGAGTGGATTTTGGGGGTGTGACAGGGGTCTTGGGGAATAAATGCGGGTACTACTCCGGCGTGTCTTGTTAATCTTCCAATCAGTAACCTCAATTGGTTCTTCGACAAAGTGGAGCGTGTTGTCGATATGACCTTTGTCAGCAGGAATGACAACTGTCATCTAGTTGGACACTTTTTCAGGTTTGATACATGGAATGTATCATAAACGCCATTAAGTTCAGCAGTAAGTCCAGTTTGTAAGCTACAAGCCCAATCCTTTGCAGAATTTTAAATGGACCAATGTAGCGTGGATTCAGCTTCCCACGCTTGCCAAAGCGTGCCACACCCTTCCAGGGTGAAACCTTCAATAAAACCATATCTCCCACCTCAAATTCCAGAAGTTTCCTTCTTCAGTCCACATAACACTTTTGTTGATCGCGAGCCGCCTTGATGCGCTCTCGGATCTGTGCAATCTTATCTGTCGTTTCCTGGACCAATTCCGGACCAACTAGTTGTCAATCACCCACGTCAGCCCAACAAATCGGTGACTGACATTTGCGTTCATAGAGAGCTTCGAACGGTGCAGCTTGAATACTTGCATGATAACTGTTATTGTATGAAAATTCAACTAATGGTAGGTGAGTGTCCCAACTTCCACCTAAATCCATTACGCAAGCTCGCAGCATGTCTTAGTCTGAATCGTTCGTTCACTCTGTCCATCTGTTTGCATGTGAAAAGCTGTACTTAGACTCAACTGAGAACCAAATGCTTCTTCAAAGGATTGCCAAATCCTTGACACGAATCTTTCGTCTCTATCAGAGATGATTAAGAGAGGCACTCCATGTCGCGCAACGATCTCTCTCATGTATATTGTTGGTGCATCCGTCTATCGACTTCGTCTTATATCGAGTCTTGTATAGATTTAGATTGTATAGGGCTCGGAATCCAAGAAAATGGTCATTGAAAGTGTTTCCGCTTGAAATGACATCTAGTCATTTCAATCGAAATCCCATATCATTCTGATTCCGCTCGAACATGTATATCCTGATTTCGCTTGAGTTAACATTGTTATTTCGCTTGAAACATGTTCAAGCGGAATATGATCGCCTATATATAGGTACTGTTGGAGCGAAATCAGTAGTGAAGTCTTCCGGTTTGCAACGAAGTGCTGCCGAAGTGTCGTTGTGAATGTAAAAGGCATTTATATGAATAATATCGACATTTTAAAGTGAATACGGCTGAAATAACACTAATACATTAGTTTCCGCCTCTTGTATTGGTGAATTACTCTTCTGATCGACTCGTTCGGGTCTGAAAACGATCCTAGAAGTGGTATTAGAGCTCAGGAGGAAGAGTTCTTGCCATTTCAGCTGTATTTTATGTTTTCTACACCTTCTTCTTTAAAATTGAAATTTTTTCCACAGTAAAATTGGCTCAAATTTTCACATATCATTCGCAATCATGTATTAACAAATCCTGAAAAGTTTCAGAAGTAAAATCGAATTAAAAGTTGATATTTTTGATATTCCGCTTGAAATTCTGTTTCGAAATGATGACGTCACGGTGATTTCGCTTGGAATTTGCTTTGATTCCACTTGAAACTTGTTGATTCCGCTTCAGTTGGTTATCCCGCTTGAACTTACTTTGTGATTCCGCTTCAAGTGCATATTCCGCTTGAAAAGTGTGGTTGTTAATTCCGCTTCAAACAGAGATTTCGCTTGAAGTGTATTCATGTTATTTCGCTTGAAAGGAGGGTTTCGCTTGAAATTGAAAATTTGTGAACTTTTTGATAATTGAATTATGGAGAACGAGTTTTATAACGCATTTGCTGGTCCAATGAACATTACTCAGACTACATTGCTTGAAAATGAAACGGGGACTTCACAAAAACTGCCTAAGCTTTTGGATATTGATGATTAAAACGGTTGGTCTGAACATTTTGGTAACTGGGTTGAAGCCTATCATTTAGATGCTTGGGAACATACTGAAATTCCATATGAAAGGCAAAAAAAGAACGGTAATCAGTTAATGCCAATCAGAGAAATGAGTGCTGATGAGAAAAAGAAGTATAGAGATGAGAAATTGATGGTGAGTTTGTTACAGCAAGCAATTAAGGAAGACATCTTGGTTTTACTTCAGCATTGTTGATGCACGAAATGTCTGTTGACTGCGTCTACAAGAAAGTCTGAAGTCAAGATTGGTCTAAAGGGGTCAAAATGTAAATATTGAGTAATATAGACTTAGGACCGCTTATTTGTCATTGATGTATTGAGAACCGCTTTTGTGTCATTAGGTTTAGACTGGAACCGCTTTTAGGACGTTAAGGTAGGATCGCTTATGTGACAAGGTGATGGATCGCTTATTGGACTGTCACATAAGCGACCCATGATTACTATAAATAGGGAGGAGCGGTTCTTCATTTGTAACAGTGTATGTATGTGCTAAGGTGCCGAAACTCTGCTGAAATTTTATCAGAAAGCAATACAAACACAAGGAATTAAAAGGATTAGCTATTGTTACTTTACTTGCGTTGATTCCGCCTTCGTATGTGAAGATGAACTACTTCGACTGACTTTTCGGGTCATAGAACGGTCCAACAAGTGGTATCAGAGCTCAGGACGAGGAGTTCATACTACGACAGCATAGATCTGCAGAAATCTCTCTTTTCTACTCACTTTCTCTCATACTTTTTCGGTTTTCAGTGGTTCCAACGGTCAAAATTGTCTAAAATTTGAATATAACGTGTAAAACACACTTTTAACAAACCCTAGAAAGAATCAGGTGAATATACGGGTTAAAAATGGTTAAAACAGGTTAAAATCGGTCGATCGCTTTTTCGGACGTAGGATCGCTTTTCTGGACCAAACATACTTGGACCGCACATACGATCACATTAGGACCGCTTTTTGGACAAATTTGCTCTCAGGATCGCTCGAACGGCTATAGTAGAAGCGCTCGAACGACCATAGTTGAACCGCTTATACGAACCTACTTGAACCGCTCGAACGGACGTACCTAGGACCGCTCGAACGGACAGTTTTGAAACCGCTCGAAAGACCATACTCTGGTTCGCTCGAAAGATCATACTCTGGTTCGCTCGAACGAACATACTCTCGGTCGCTTATTTGACATATTGTGGATCGTTCGAGAGGATTTTGTCATTAGTGTCTGGTCCGCTTTTACGAACATATTCTGGACCGTGTTTCTGTCAAACTGTTTAGACAGGATCGCTTTTGTGAACTGATATTTTTCAAAACCAAAATTTTTCTAAGTGTTGTTTGATTTTGCAGGTACAATCAAAATGGATGATATTTTCTTAAACCCGTTCAGTGATATGTACGCATTCTCAGGTAGTACGGACAACAACGATACGTCATGAAGCAATAAAGATAAAAGTCCGCCGAAAGAAAGAAAGAAAGAAGCATGGGAGTCCGAGAGCGCATTCGGAACATTCAACAAACCCCCAAAGCTTATGGCTATAGAAGATTATAGTAGGTGGGCAACAAAGTTTGAAGACTGGATGATGGCATTTGCATTTCCAAGCTGGAAAAGCATGAAAAATGGCTATGCAAATGGCAAGATGAATGGTGAAGCCTTGAGATCAACTGAAGAAATTGATGCTTTTGTGGCAGAACAAAAATGTGTAGCATTGCTTTTCCAATCCGTCCGAGAAGACATCATTTCCTTGATCGATTACTCAAATGCACAAGATTTGTGGAAAAAACTGAAAGCAAAATGTATAGGAAGCGAGGAAATTGTAAAGAATAAGAAGAAACTTCTTCGGAAAGAATTTGATATGTTTGGGTGTATGAAAAATGAATCAGTGGGTAAAATGATTGAACGGTTTGGTCATCTTAAGCTGGAACTTGTTCGACATGGGATCAATTATCCTGATGATGAGATAGTTGATAAATTGTTTGATTCACTACCTGATGAGATGGATTGGAGATATTATGCATTGATGTTAAAGAATACTATTGCTCCTGACAAATTGAAACCAGACGTTGTGATTGAGAAACTTGAAAGTCATGAGCTAGAGTTGAAGAAAACATACAAAGTTAATCACTCATCCTATCAGCAGAATCTGGATCTGTATTATCCAAAAAGCTTGATGCCGAAAACTTCTTCTCCGAAAACGGCATTTTCTGCTGAGAATGTTTCTTCAACAAACAAAGAAAGTCAAAGCAGTTCAAGCAGTGGAAGTCACAGTGGGTATCACAGTGGATCTACGTCTTCTACAAATCGTTCTGATGCGAAGTTTTCGTGCAACATTGCAATCGATTTGAAGAATGCACAAAACTTTGACGAAGAATCGGCCAAGCAACAGATGGTTTTTCTAGCGTCTGTTTTGGAGTCCTATGAAGGTTTGGTAGCCGGGAAGATCGGAAACACAAATTTGACCAAAGAAGACTACGATCAGATAGATCCCGAGGAAATGGAGCTTATTGACATTCGTTGGGCAATGGCAAGTGCTGTTAGACGTGCTCAACGTTTTATGGAAATTACCGGGAGGAAATCAATTGGTGGTCCGTCAACAAAGCTTGGGTTCGATAAGTCAAAAGTGACATGTTTTAAGTGCAAACAAAAGGGCCATTTCAAGCGAGAATGTCGGAATGCATACGTTGATGAATCTGAAAATCCATTTCGTGACGATTATTACAAGAAGGCAATATATCATCAAAATAAATCGGAGCCGCCCAGACTAAAGCAGGCTGAAGAGCAAAGAGAAAAGTCAAGGGCTTTAGCTGTGATCTATGATGATGAGGGTTACGATTGGAGCAAAGAGGTTTTGCCGGAAGATGATGCCATTGGTTATGCTTTCATGGCAAGTCATGATGAACCGATTCCTTGGAAGGATGATCGAACAGAGGAACAGAAGTACCAATACAGGAAGTTGATTGCTAAAACAAAGATTATCAGACTTTCTGGTGTGTACTTGGAAGCAAGAAGAGCAAATCGTTGGGATCCAGACATGGAGTGTTATCTTGATCGGTATGGCAATGTGGCAGTTGATGACAAAACGCTAGATATTGAAGCCATCATTCAGGAGTACAAAGAAGATGACGAATACTGGCAGCATAAGTGGTGGGGAACACCAACTTCGAAGATGATTGAGGAGGAGAAAGAAAAAGAGAGAAAAGAAAAAGAAGAGAGAGAGAAGAAAGAAAACGCAGAGACTGAGAGATCAAAGATGGTTGATACGGAGAATTCAGAGAAAGTGGCTGACCAAGTGCTAGCTGCGAAAGCACTTGAGGTAGATTCTATTTCTGTTTATGAGTCAAAAGAGAAGGTCAGTCAAAGTGTGTCAACATCCAGGTCAGGTAATAAAGTCGATGGAAATGTTGACTGCAAAAATTGCAACAAACAATGCAATTTTTGTAGTACAGTCACGTATTTGAATGATGAGAAATTGAAAAATCTGAAATCAAAAGTTAAAACTTTTGAAGATCAGATTCTCGATCGTGACACAGAGTTAAAAGTTTCAACTGAACGGTTTCATGAATTAACCACTAAATGTGACAAAATTACCACTGAAAATGAAAAGTTAATTCTGGAAAACCGTCAGATCTCCGAAAAATTTGAGAAACTTAAAAGTGTTGTGAAAGACAGTGATGATCGAAACGGAAAAACATTCAAAGAAAACGAACATCTAAGAGCTGTGTTGCAATTAAAAGAAAAATCAATTAATGAACAACTGGATGAGATTGCAAATTTAAAACTTAAGGTTAAAGAAATTGAGATTGAAAATGAAAGAATTCAGTTGAAATTAAACAGTTATAGCTCAGCTAGCTTTGTTTTGCAGCACATCGTTCCCAAACCTATAGGAAAAAACAAAGCTGGTGAGGACGTGTTTTCTGATGGAACGGGTGTAGGGTTTCACAAAGTTCCACCGCCAATTTTAGACAACTACACGAAAAAGCAGTCTAGTTTGATGGAAATTGAGGAAGAAAGTGATGTTACACTTCCTGAAAACATTGATGTCACGTTCACGTCTTCCAATGAAGAGGGTGTCCAAAATGATGTGGTTAAAGTGTGATAGACAAAGTGCTTAAACCGGATTGTGACACTTCTGAGGAGGATGGGTGTTTTCTAGATAAATACATTCCGAAGCAAAAGTCCAAAAACAACTTATATGATGAATCTGATCTTGTCATGTACAAGATGTCGGGATCGGATAAGTTGTTTTCGGATTCTGAGTTTCCATTAGAGAATGTTAATCTGAACAAATTGACAAATGTTTTCAAACTGGTCGAAGTCGAGTTGTCAGCAGTGAATAATCTGAGTCGAAAGAAAGAGAGGGTTTACAACAAGAAAGCTGTTTATCCACCACGTTTTTACAATAACAACAGAAACAATTGGTCGGGTGGTTATCAGGGGGGTAAACCATTTCATAAAAGAAATGTTTCAAACAAGAGGTATGTTGAAAAGAAAAAGTTTGTGAATAGTTCAAGTTCACTTGCTGATGAAGAAAAAGAAATCTTTACAAAATCAAACAAAGAATTTTTTGAGAAGAAAGCTTCACAGGCTCAGTCTGAAGGCACGAGTAGGGTAGTTGATACTCGTACTTGTTTTAGATGTGACCAGGTTGGTCATATTGCACGAAAGTGTACATATGTGAAGCCTAAGACTGAAGCTGTGAAGGTTCAACAAAAGAAAGTTGATGTGAAGGGTAAAACACCGATGTATGTTGAGAAGAAAGTTGTTGGGAAGAAAAATGTTCAAATTGACAACTTGAATGTAAAAACTGAACCCGTAAAGAAGCTGGTATATCAAAATGATAAAGTTTATAAGAGGGTTGCTGTAGCTCAACAGGTGTGGAAACCTAAAATTGAACCAAAAGTTGAGAAGAAAGTTTCAAATTCTGAGGAGAAAAAGGCTGAAGAGCCAATTATTGTTGATTATGATGCAAATTTTCCGCTTCTCAAGGCTGAAAATTTCAAAATTCAAATTGCAAGAGTCAAGGTTGCACCTAAGGCTGATGAGGCCTGGGTGGACTCTATGTTTGACTAAACAGTTTGAATTGCCGGAGCTTCCTGGATTGCGAAGCATGAATCGGCATCTTTCTTGAAGTTGTTTAAATGATGATTTGTTATGTGCAGGATCTTCCAAAACTTGTATCCAGGTGGATAATGGATAGTGGAGCTTCAAGGCATATGACAGGGAAGACCGCATTGCTGTATGATGTGAATGACATTAATGGTGGTTATGTGGGTTTTGCGGGTAATCAAGGAGGCAGGATCATAGGTGAAGGAACATTATCAAATGGTATTATCACGTTTGAGAGAGTTAACTACATCGCTGAGCTGGAGAACAACTTGCTGAGTATCTCCCAGATCTGTGACAGGATGTATACTACTCATTTCACCGACAAAGAATGTTTGATCTTGAAACCGGGTTTTGTGATACCTGAAGAGTGGATCATCATGAGGGCACCAAGAGTCAACGATCTGTACGTGTTGGACATGAGCGTTGCTACTACAACCACGGGTCAGGCTCATTGTTTTGTGTCCAGAGCAACGGAGAAGGAGTCAAGGTTATGGCACAAAAAGATGGGGCATATTCATTTAAGGAAAATGAATCATTTAGTGCATAACGACTTGGTCACCGGAGTGAATATTAAAGGTTTTCATCTGGAAGGGGAGTGCATAAGCTGTGTCAGAGGTAAACAGAAGAAAAAGTCACACCCTACAAAACAAGTCAATTCAGTTTCGAGACCTTTGGAAAGACTTCACATGGATTTGTTCGGTCCAGTGAATGTTAAGAGTATAACAGGAGATTCCTACTGTTTGGTCGTGACTGATGACTACTCCAGATTTTCGTGGGTCATGTTCTTGAAAACGAAAGACGAAACCTTTGATAGTTTGGTAGTTTTGTTTAAGAAAATTGAGAATCTGTACCAGAGACCGATTTGTAGAATTCGAAGTGACAATGGTACTGAGTTCAAAAACAGTAAGATGGAGGAATACTGTGATGAAAGAGGTATACTGCATGAGTTTAGTGCTCCGTACACTCCTCAGCAAAATGGAGTTGCAGAACGCAAGAACCGGACGCTAATCGAGACAGCCAGAACGATGCTTGCAGATTCCAAGTTACCAATCAATTTCTGGGCTGAAGCTGTTTCTGCTGCATGCTATACTCTCAATAGAGTTCTTACTGTGAAGAAGTTTAACAAGACGTGTTTTGAGCTAATCAATAAACGCAAGCCGAATTTGAAATATCTAGAACCGTTTGGGTCACCCTGTACGGTAATAGAGCCGAAGGGCAAGCTTGGTCCGAAGAACTTTGAAGGAATATTTGTTGGATATTCAGGTCCTACACGGCGTGTCTTTGTTGCAGGTGAAAAGCGTATTATTGAAGCAGCAAATGTTGAATGTCAGGGTTATACAATGCCGCCTAAGAATCCTGGTGATTCATGGCGTTTTAATTATGACAAACTTTGGGAGTCGTTTGACATGAGAGAAGAATCAGAGGAAGAGGAAGATTTCTTTGATGAGCTGGATATTTTACGAGAATATGAATCGTCGCTCAGGTTTCCAGCAGAGTATTCTAGCAGACCTTGGGAGACTTCAAATGATGATGAAGCAGGTCCTAGTAACGCTGGTGAACATGATGATGAAGTTGCTCCTGGTAATCAGTCAGAGTTGAATGATGATCAAGAAGCTGAAAACATGCCAGTTTTTGACCATGGTGATTCAGATCTTGAGGGGGAGCAGATCCAGTTGTCAAGTCAAACAAACCAAGTTGGTGAACAAGATGCAGAGCAGAATGTTACTAATCTGGAGGGAAATGTAGAAGTTCCAAGCGAAGTGATGCCGCGAACTCTTTCTTATCATCCAGAGGAGTTGATAATAGGAGAATTGCAATCAGGCGTTCGGACGAGACGTCAAATTGACCAGGGCTTAACATGTTTTTATTCTACAGTAGCACCTTTACAAACTGAATTTTCATTAAGTTGTTTTATCTCGCAGGTCGAACCGCGGACATACAAAGAGGCGCTTACTGAAGACTCTTGGGTCATAGCGATGCAAGAAGAATTAAGTCAGTTTGAGAAGTTAGGTGTGTGGAAGTTGGTTGATCTACCGGACGGTCAAAGAAAAATTAATACAAAATGGGTTTTCAAATGTAAGAGGGACGACAGAGGAGTGGTTGTAAGGAACAAAGCTCGACTTGTTGTTCAGGGCTTTAGTCAACAGGAGGGGATTGATTTTACCGAAGTCTATGCTCCTGTCGCACGACTAGAGGCTATCAGAATTTTCCTAGCATTTGCGTCTTGGAAGAATTTCAAAGTATTTCAGTTAGATGTTAAATCAGCGTTTCTTTATGGGAAGGTCAAAGAGGAGGTTTATGTTGGTCAGCCGCCGGGCTTTACTGACCCAATCCACAAGAACAAAGTTTATCTGCTGGACAAAGCGTTGTACGGTCTACATCAGGCGCCGAGAGCCTGGTACGAGACTTTGTCTCAACACCTACTCGCTAACCAGTTCATACGTGGAAAAGTGGATGCCACTCTCTTCACTAAAGTCGTTGATGGTCATCTTCTGATAGTACAAATTTATGTAGACGATATTATTTTTGGGTCGACGAATGAGAAATTGTGCAAAGATTTCGAAAAGGTGATGAAGCAGAAATTTGAAATGTCTTCAATGGGGGAGATGAAATTCTTTCTGGGACTACAAGTGGAACAACTTCCTGAAGGGATTTTCATTCATCAAACGAAGTACGTGCATGATATTCTGGAGAAATTTGGAATGTCAAGTTCTACTCCAGCTGCTACCCCACTTGCGACAAATCATGGTATTCACCCAGATCTCACCGGAGACAGGGTTGATGAGACACTTTATCGATCCATGATAGGTTCTTTGATGTACCTAACTGCTTCACGTCCTGACATCATGTACCCAACGTGCCTCACAGCAAGATTTCAGTCTAACCCGAGAGAATCGCACATGATTATTGTGAAGAGGATTTTACGTTACTTGAAAGGCACACCCACATTGGGGTTGTGGTATCCTCGCAAAGGCGATTTTACACTCGAAGGGTTTTCCGATTCAGATTTCGGATGCTGCAAAGTTAATGCGAAATCAACAACTGCAGGATGCCAGTTTTTTTGGTCCGAGATTGGTCACTTGGCAGTGTAAGAAACAAACATCTGTGGCGCTATCTACATGTGAAGCAGAGTATGTGTCTGCTAGCAGTTGCTGCTCTCAGATCCTGTGGATACAGCAACAGATGCGCGACTACGGTTTGCAGTTTCTTAACACACCTCTGTTTGTTGATAATGAGGCCGCGATTAATATAACTAAAAATCCAGTACATCACGCTAAAACTAAACATATTGAGATTCGTCATCACTTTATTCGCGATTGCTTCGAGAAAAAGTTGATACGAATTGAGAAAATCCACACTGACGAACAAAAAGCTGATTTGCATACCAAAGCTTTTGATAAAAATCGATTTCAATATTTGTTAAAACTTAATGGTATGAAATTGCTTTCGGTGTCGGATGGGGTTGTGAGCGTTGATGAAGGTACTGTTGCGGATGAAGATGAGAAACAATCTGCGATGGTTTGTCGATTTTTTACTTGTTTTGGTATTTAGGGGGAGATAGATAGTTGTACATATTTTATTTTCAGAAAAATACAAAAACAGTAAAAAATGCAAAAATCCAAATCTATGATAAAATTGAAAAAGAGCTTGTGTATATAGGGAAAATGATAGTACATCAGCTAGACAATTACAGTATGCTAAAGATTTGGAAAGATAAAATGAGTTAAACAGTCTCACTAATGATGTGTCGATAGGTTTTCGTACATTTAGTAGATTTATTCGGGATATAAACCTAAAATTTCAAACTGGTGAAATTCGTGGGGAACACTACTTGGATATATAGGTAACCCCTGAAATCTCGTTTGAAAGGTCTCGTATTCTGATATACTAGGCGGTTATACTCTATGATGTCTGGGGTATTATTCCGGGACTTCTGCTGAACGGTGGTTCTGACCTAGTCCCTGGCTAATACTTTCACCAAAATGCTTGAAATATAGTATTATAGCCCTCAGGTGATTAGAGAATAAAATTGATAATCAGTTGTTGTAGCTAAAAGATTCTCTAAAGGGAACACATTGCAAAGTCGAAGCTGATATCTGTCTGCTGAACGGAAGTTCTGACCTGAGATCCCTCAGTTCTCGCATACCCTAATTTATGTACAGACATCATTGTAGTATCTTTGCCTGTAAGACTGAATATTGGGATTCTGGATACGGGAGTATATTCAAGAGGTGGGACACATGAATCGATCTATGTTCTTAAAACACTTAAAACAGTATCCTGAATAGATTGAAGTTTGTATGAAAATTTAAGATGGATCAGTATATCGACAATCGAGGTGAATTGTTTAAATCTGAGTATGTAATATAGCTTAACGGTACTTGTAATCTGTCTGAAAAGCTGATATGATTCCCTGACACGCTCGCCAAAAACAAATTTGTATATAGTTTGTTTTCTGCAATTTAATTTTTCTGTTATTTCATTTCTTAGTTTAGATCAGCCTAAAATCCAAAAAGATTTTATTTCTGCTTTATTTTAGACAAACCAGAGTGGAAAGTTGATTGTCGGATTCTAGCAAAATGAAGCAGATGCAGGAGATTCTGAGCTGAAGATCGAGGAGAGCTTACATTGTTGGAAAATGTTTGTTTTCAAAGTTTTAAACAAGTTCATTAAGTTGATACTTGTTATTTTTCAGAAAATTGGAAAATTGTTTTACTAAATCAGTTTGTTTCGTCAAAAGATCAACCAGGGTCATTAAATTGAACTTGGTAGATTAATCAAGTATACAGGGTCATTAAATTGAACTTGTAAACTTGAGTGGATTTTTAAAACTGATTGTATTAGTGTTTATTGCTTGAAAAGATAGATTGTAATGTTATTGGTTGAGTAACAGGTTTGGACGATATTTCCCAACGGAAGCAAATTGCAAAAGCTTGAACCAGATATCTCAAGATTCCAGCATAATGAGAGGGGGAGTCAGTGAGAGGGAGAGTCTGGATCAACAGCTATTGGGAAGTTGGTAGATAAATCTAGAAGTCAGTCTGAGAACCTGTGAAGATTGTTTGAGGTGACAGACAACGTTGGTGAAAAGACAAAGACTAAAGACTACGGATCAGAAGATGCTAAAAAGACTACGTCAACATCTAAGGGGGAGTCTGTTGATGCACGAAATGTCTGTTGACTGCGTCTACAAGAAAGTCTGAAGTCAAGATTGGTCTAAAGGGGTCAAAATGTAAATATTGAGTAATATAGACTTAGGACCGCTTATTTGTCATTGATGTATTGAGAACCGCTTTTGTGTCATTAGGTTTAGACTGGAACCACTTTTAGGACGTTAAGGTAGGATCGCTTATGTGACAAGGTGATGGATCGCTTATTGGACTGTCACATAAGCGACCCATGATTACTATAAATAGGGAGGAGCGGTTCTTCATTTGTAACAGTGTATGTATGTGCTAAGGTGCCGAAACTCTGCTGAAATTTTATCAGAAAGCAATACAAACACAAGGAATTAAAAGGATTAGCTGTTGTTACTTTACTTGCGTTGATTCCGCCTTCGTATGTGAAGATGAACTACTTCGACTGACTTTTCGGGTCATAGAACGGTCCAACAAGCATGATGGAAGTGTATATTCGATCTGGAATGAATTTGAAGCAAAATTTCTGGGAAGTGATGATATGCTCAAGAACAAGATGTCACTTCTGAAGAAAGAATTTGATCTATTTCGTGGTTTGAAATCAGAAAACACCAAGCAAATTATTGAAAGATATTGTAACTTGGTAAGAAATATGACGAAATTGGGCATCAAAAAGGATACAGATGAGTTATTGAGAAACTTGCAGATGCGTTACCACATGATATTTGGGGAACATATCTGATGATGTTGAGAAACAACAGAAAAGAATATAAAAGGTTAACACTGGGTGAGTTTATTAAACATCTTGAAGCTCAAGAGATGGAGCAAAGGAAGATTGCCAGGATGAAGAACTATGATGGAGAACAAGACATTGGCTTGTATTTTAAAAGTGGTGTTAGTGAAAAGACAAATTTCTCTCCAAAGGTTGAAACTACTTTTAATGCAAAAGGTTCTTCTGAAAGTTCATCTCAGGGATCAAGCAGCACAACAGGATTTTCTTCATTTCTAACATATGATCCACAGTTTTCTACAACAAAGATTGGGAAAGTTCTTCAATGCAACATTGCATTAAAACTTGAAAATGACAAGAATTATACTGAGGAAATTGCTAAAAGTCACATGTCTTTGTTGGTAACAGTGCTTGAATCCTATGGAGGCTTAGTTGCAGGGAGGATCGGGAATCCAATGCTCATGAAGGAGGATTATGATCAAATTGATGCTGAGGAGATGGAACTCATGGATATAAAATGGTGCATGGCTAGTGTGTTGAGACGGGCTGAAAAGTTTAAACAAATTACAGGCAGAGATGATTTTCGCGAGGCACATGTTTCAACTTTAGGTTTTGATAAGTCTAAAGTTACTTGTTTTCGTTGCAGGGAAAAGGGGCTTTTTAAGAGAGAGTGCACAAATCGTGAAGCGAGTAGAGCTCAAAATCCTTTCGGAAATAACGACTACTACAAAAAGCCGATTTATCATCAAGTTACACATCAGCCGCATCAACAACAATAGGCACAAACTGCACATGGAAGAAAAGAAATTGAAGACTCAAAGAGAGCATGTCTGGTTAATCAGGGCAAGGATTGTGATTTCAGTTAGGATAAATACATTCCAAAGGATAGTAAAGTATGCTTGGCAGATCAAGAAGATGAAAAATTGCCAGAAGGTTTCAATTGGGACAATTATTGCCCAGACAAAGAATTCATGCCCCAAGAGATGTTAAATGCAAAAGCTTTTGTTGCTAATGCTTCTGATGTATATTGGGCAGAAAAATACAGAAAAATTAGGCAAGCTAAAGAGGAGAAATGGAGAAGAATTGAAGAAGAAGAAGAAGAAGAAGAAGAAGAAGAAAGGAAACAAGCTGAAGCTGAGAAGAAGAAAAGAACAGAAGAAGTTCAAGTGAGAACATTCAAAGAAAGTTCCAGAGTTTGAAATCAAAGCTGATACTGAAGCAGTCAAAGTTCCAGAGAAATGCATGAATTGTGATTCTTTGATCAAACAAAACAATGAGCTGCTACACAACATAAAAAGGTTAAAAGAATCATATGATACCTTGAACAGAGAAATGAACAAGTACAATGAGTCAAGTAGTGAACAAGCTGTAGCAATGAATACACTCAAAGGAGCATACATGAGACAGCTTGACAATGTTAACTACTACACAGAGAAGTGTGCTGAGCTTGATTTGAAGTTGGCAACACAAAGAATTGAAACTAAAAGAGTTAACAATTTATTGAAAAGTTACTCATGTTCTACTTTTGTTGTTGACAGGATTTATCCAATTGTGGAAAGATTGAAGACGTTTGATGAAGAGAAGACTTCAGAAGAAAAGAAGTCCGAGACAAAAGAAGATGATGAAGTGAGTGTTGGTGCACTGAATGTCTGTTTACTACGTCTTAATTGAGTCTTAGGTCTAAATAGGTTGATTAGGGTTGGAAAACAAGTTTAGTGGGTTATACATGTAATTCCGCTTGAAATGACAAACATGTCATTTCAAGCGAAATCATAATCTTGTAATTCCGCTCGAACAAAACCTAGGTATTCCGCTTGAAACACATGTAATGATTCTGCTTGAATCAGTTGAAGCGGAATTAGGGGTTTCGCTTGGGCATTTCCAGCGGAATCAGCAGCTCTATATATAGGTGTGTGTTGTTGTCATTTGTAACAGTTGGAGCGGAATCAGAGTCAAGGTGATGTCGGATTTTTGTCAGAAATCATTGTAAAAGACTCAGAATTCAGTAATAGAAGAGAAATTAAAAGGAAACAAGCTGTTTGACGTTGTTTACTTTGATTCCACCTCTGTAAACAATGATGAACTGCTCATACTGACTGTTTAGGGTCACGCAACCGATCCAACAAGTGGTATCAGAGCTTAGGACGAGGAGTTCATACCAATTCAGCTTGATTTTATCAGATTTTCTCATTTCTACTCACTTCTTCTCAGACTTTCCTGATTTGAACAAGTTCTAACGGTTGAAATGGCCTGATTTTCACGTATATTGTGTAAAACATAGTATTAACAAACCCTAGAAAGAATCAGAGTAAAATTCGAATTAAAAATGGTAAAAATGGCCCAAAACCTGATTCTTCTTGAAAGGGTGTTCGGTAATTCCGCTTGAAATTCATGGCCATTTGAAGCGAAATAGCTTATTTCGCTTGAAGATTAGTATCCCGCTTGAAAAGTACAATCTGATTTCGCTTGAAATCAGATTCCGCTTGATATTATAGTGTGATTTCGCTTGAAATTTCAAGCAAAATAAGAGATTTTGCTTGAACAGTTTTATTCCGCTTCAAAAAGCTCATTTCGCTTGAGAAGCTTATTTCGCTTGAAAGCTGATTCCGCTTCAATTGGCTGTTTTTCAAATTTTCGAAAATTTTCTAAGTGTTTGTTGAGTGTTTCAGGTACTGAAAATGGATGATTTGTTCATGAATCCATTCTGTGATTTGTTTGCTTATACTAGTGGTTCGGGAGACGGCACAACGAACAACACGAATGAAACTACACCAACCCCGAATGCGAGAAGATTATTTCTGATGCGATGAGCGTGGAAAGTGCGTATGGTGTAACATTTGTGCTTGTAATCTTTGTGAACAGTTCAGTTATCAATAAAACAATGTTATTTCATCCCAATGTTTGTTTGATTGTGTTTTACATTTTTCATGTTTTGACTTTTGTTCAATTTCAAACTCTACATCGCTTTCTGGAGAATTATACGCAAACTAGTGCGTAAACGTACTCAGTTTAATGCGACAAATACTCCGGAACATCAACATATACTCAACATACCTTAAATAACCTTTTCCATAACTTAGAAATAAGTTTTGAAGGCTTTGGTATGGCAAAAACAAGTTAATTCGCTTACAGAGACTAAACTTGACAAACTGCGAAAGTATGCCAATTTGAACTGTAACAATCATTCCGGAACATGTCCATAAGTTAAACATACCATAAATATCCTTTACATAGCTTAGAAATAGGCTTTAAGGTGCTTGGTGTGCTAAAATAAACTTTTGGATCATTCAGGGACTAAAAGTGTCAAAAAGTGCACAAGTTTGCACTTTCGCGCATAACTTACGTTCTGAATACATCCGGACATCCAAAAATTTATTTAAGCATCCTTATATTATGCCTTAGTGTATGGCATGAGAAAAATCCATTCGTCGCGCAATTTGGATCGTCTTTTGCGCTTATGCGCATTCCGTCGTAATTAACCGAACATCGCGATCGTACGGCCAAACGAACCGACATACGAGATATTTTTGAGCATATTTTAAGTTCCTATACTTTAACTTCATTTTAGAGCTTTGAAATGGGGTTAACGGAGCTTAAACGTGTCAAAAATGCATCAAATACCAAGTTTTGGGGCTGCAGGGACCAAACTTGCCAATTTTGAAAGTTGCTGACCTGCAAGGTCCTTACGGTCCGTATGGACCTTTGCTTACGGTCCGTAAGGCGTCCCCAGAACAGCAGATTCAGTTTTAAATGCTGTTGCCTCTTCAAGTTAGTGAAAGGTCCAATTCTACATGCCTCTTCTGAACAATGAGGGGCAAAACTGATGCTCCATAAGTATTTCAACAAGTGTATGGACAAGATCATGGCACGATATTCGAGAAACGATCCTAACGGTTATTCTTTTCCTATAAATACCCCCCATTCTTGCAAAAACCCACAAAAATCTGATCAAAATGCTCTAAGTTGATGCCATTGCTTCATACCTGAGCTCTTTGATCAAGATTAGCTTTCGGGGACCCTTCGTAAGTGTTCTTTCGTTCTTTTATTCGCTTTTCGAGTCTGAAAGTCAAAGTTTTGTTTGAATTTTTGTGTGACCAGCCTATGGTCAACACGAAGTTCATGGAACTTCATAACGTGAGCGTGATCACGATGGTTATAGTCCGTAGTGACTATACCTACTGATTACCACGTTATCTAGGCTCAGTGACGAGTCGTAGTTTCGGCCAAAATGCGCATTCTTGCGTATTTTGTAACCAAACTACTCGTGAGCATCAAAGCCGTTTGTTTTGATGCCAAACCGGTTTTCTAAACTTAGTTAAGCATGTTCTAACATGCTTAGCTCGTCACTTTTAGTTTAGTGCATATATAGGGTCGTAAGGTAAGCGATCTAAACCATCGCTTATACTTTCGAACCTGACCCATTTGGTCGATCATTAGGATCCGACCAAACACATTAGGTGACCATAGCTATAACCTTCCGAGGTTATGCCTTGTGGTCACGATGTTAGGCGTTCCAAACGCGTTATACGCGAACGACGCGTTAAGGTGGCATAAGCTACCTAAACGGGTCGTAATGGGTCGCAAGCACTTAGGTTAGGTTTCATTTTAGTATGTAGGCTTTGTTAAACCATATCTCACGAGTCTCCATACTCGTTTGGTTTACGAACCCGCATACTATCCGATCCTTCCGATTTTGGTCCGGTATATTAATATAGCTACCTATTAGGTGCCGTTTGATATCCCGTGATCTCTAGCATTGTGTGATTATTACACAAGGAATTCAAAGCAATCTCAGGTGAGTACATTGAACCCCTCTTTTACTGTTTTCCAAACTGTTTTGGGGTGAAACACATGTGCCTACTTGTTACTTTCATGCTTTCCATGTTTTCACATCATATACCTGCTATGTTCGTTAGTACATTATAGTACATGATTTCATTACATTTCATGCTATGTATGCCCATTGTGTGCGTACTTAGTACATTGCTTTACATTACATTTCATGCTATGTATGCCCATTGTGTGCGTACTTAGTACAATTGCTTACATCACATGCCTTCATTTTGGTATGACATTTGGTTTGTTTAACATGGAACAATACATTCATTAACATTAGCTACGCCATTCGTTAGTAGGTAGTGGTACCATAGGAATTGACAACTCCCGTTCCTGAAATCCTGGGTTTGTTTGGATTGGAAGGAATGACCGAATTCGATATACATAACTTAGATAAACTTTTAATTTGTTTAGGGGTTTATCGCCACAGTCTCAAGGCTTGGATGTGTGCATATTTCACAATACCGCATAGATGTTAATATCAGTAGAGCATGCATTGTCCCACAAAACATAACGTTGATTTAAACCATGTTTTACTTCAACACCTTGTTTTGTGCATTTTACATATGGTTTAGTTGATACATCTCACTTACCATACAAGATATATTTTGGGTACACATTACATGATCTACATTAAACATAAACATTTTGACATTGATATACATACTTGGTGGTTTACATTGAACATAGACATTTCGATAGGGTTCACACAATAACACTTGACAATTGATTTATACATGAACAATTTACATGGTGGTTGGTTTGGGTAAATGGTTGAAGTAACGTAGCGTATGTAATATGATACAAACATGGTGGATATGCCGCTGGTACTTCCTATATATAAATGTTTGTATGGTATTACATATCGTAGCGTTATTTGAATCATTTCAATTTGAGACATAGAACATTTTATACAAATAACATATTCTTCACAAGACATTGTTTTACAAACAACTTATCTTATACATACTCATTTTACTAGGTTATCCTTTTAACCTTACATTTAGTTTACATATCATCTGATATTATCGTTTTTCAAATGGTTTACAAAGCAATACAAATTACAAGATTCATGACTGACTGTTATTAAACATTCTTTAAACTCAAGTCATGAATCCCATTTTCACAAAAACTATGTATCTCACAGGCATTTTTATGCTGACGTACCTACTTTCACATGTGTTTTCAGGAGCTGTTCCATAGGATCATGATCATGACACTAGGGCGGACCTGTGCCTTAGAGAATAAAAATGAAGATAGACTAGTTTAATTATGTTTTGAACTCTTTGTTTTCCTGTTTAAGACAATGTATTACGCTTGTTAAATAAATAAAATGTAACATTGGTTTCCATAGTTATGAAACAATTAATTCTGTCCACAACACTCCCCGGCGTTTCCGCCGCGGTTGCACGTTACACGCGGCCGGGGTGTGACAGAAGAGTTGGTATCAGAGCCAATGGTTATAGGGAATTAGGTTATTAGTAATGCCTTGACCTAGACTATAACTTTCTAGGACCCTAACACAAGTTATCTTGTGTTTAGATTCTAAAACATGCACTTCACCTATCCTTAGGTGATAACCACAACGGGAACTTCGATTCCGAATCCACTTTGAAAATTAATCATCTGTTCTAGGATGATTGATTACTAGGTTTTGAACCCTCTGTTATATGGTTTTGAACCCCTTTGAATTTTCAAAAATCTCGTCAAGGTTTTCGGGTTTTAATAGTGTCAACACGTGCGAACCGGAAGAGTGAATGCCTGTACCATGAGTTTTCTGTCTAAGGCTAGAGTGTTAGTACAAATCCGCATAATCGGACCAGTCACTCTTACCTGGGAACTCTTGGGGTGAGTGTTCACTTATAGGCGAACATGTCTTCGCGATACATTATTTTGACCCACTTACTTTGACTAGACATTTCGTGTCGCTTGTTTGCTTTGCGATGCGTAACCACCATCTTTGCTTTTGTTGATTCTGTTTCATCTCATTCTCTTCATCCAATCATCTCACTCGTTTTCTTTCATGTTTTCCTCTTTTAGAATGCCTCCTCGACGCGAACACCAGATAGCAACTGACGAGCTGGCAGAAATTATTGCGCAGCAGATGGCTGCTGAATTCCTAAATCTCTTTGCTCAATGGAACCAAGCCAACAACAACAACAATGGTACATGAAATTTCAAGAACTTTAACTCGGCTATACCACTCAAGTTTAGTGGTTCTAAGGGAGCAACTGGGCTTCTTCAATGGTTCGAGAGCATCGAGAATACTTTTCGCCACGTGCAGTGTCCGGATAATCGCAAGGTCCAGTTTTCTTCAAACGTGTTTCAGAAGAGGGCTCTTACACGGTGGAATGGGGTAATGAGAGACCGTGGTGAAGAAGTTGCTCTAGCACAGACGTGGGCCGAACTGAGAGCTCTTATGATGAGAGAGTTTTGTCCTCATCATGAACAACGAGCGTTGGAGAAGGAGTTTGATGATTTAAAACAAGATAGTGGCGAACACAGGGCATATACTGATAGGTTTGAGGAGTTGAGTCTACTTTGCCCGACTATGGTCGCCCCACTCGACAAGGCTATCGAAAGGTACATCGACGGCCTGCCTGACTCGGTACAAGACATTATTACTGGTAGCAACCCTACCACACTCCGTCAGGCAATCGAGTTATCAGCGACACTGACTGAGTCCCAGATTCGAAAGAATAAATTACACAGGAAGGGTGACAAGGGCAAGAAACAGTCGTCTGACAAGGAAGATAGCAAGAAAGGTCAAAACAAGAATGGAAGGGATTCTGGTTCATCGAAAAGGGGAAAGAAGCGTAAGGCTTCCCAAAACTATGCTGTCACTGCCCAAGCTAACCAGGCAGCTCCCAACCAAGCCGCACAGCCTCCAGCAAAGAAGCCCTATTCAGGCAGTGCACCTTTGTGCAATCGATGCAACAGTCACCATCAGCCGCAACATCAGTGTCGTTTCTGTACTAACTGTGGGAAGTCAGGTCATCTTGTCGATGTTTGTCGGTTTGCTCAAAATCGCGCAGTTCAGAACCCGGCTCAAGAAGTTGCTCAGCCTCCTGCTCAGCAACAGGGTCAGGTTGCACGGCCAAACTACCTACCAGGTGCTTGTTATAACTGTGGGGATCTGACCCACTACAGAAATCGGTGCCCAAGGCTAGCCAACCAGAACCAGAATGCAAACCAGAATCAGGCTCAGGCTCGAGGGCGAGTCTTCAACATGAATGCTCAAGAGGCACAAGCAGACAATGAAGTGGCGAACGGTACGTTCTTTATTAATAATCAGCCTGCATCTGTTCTTTTTGATTCGGGTGCCGACAAGAGTTTTGTGTCATTGTCTTTTGAGCCAATGCTTCACGTGTCTAGAACGAAACTAGGTAAACCTTTGACAGTAGAGGTTACCAGTGGTGAACCCATTGTTCTTAATTCTGTTCTACGCAACTGCCAGTTGAACCTTAACGACCATATTTTCCCTATTGACCTCACGCCAATGCAACTTGGAAGCTTCGACATTATAGTGGGTATGGATTGGTTATCTAAGCATCGCGCATAGATAGTTTGTTCTGAGAAGATTGTTCGTGTGCCGCTGTCGACAGGCGAGATCCTACAGGTTCGTGGTGCTAAGCCTGCCGGTGGTCTCAAACTCATGTCTTGTTTTAAAGCACGGAAGTATCTACGGAAGAAATATGTGGCTTTCTTAGCACATGTTACAGCAGATAAAGGCAAGGGTAAGTCGATTTCAGATATTCCTGTCGTTCGGGATTATTCTGAAGTTTTCCCTGAAGAGTTACCTGGTCTACCTCCAGCACGCCAAGACGAGTTCCGTATTGATCTCGTACCTGGTGCAAATCCCATTGCCAGAGCTCCATACCGTCTTGCACCGTCTGAGATGCAAGAATTATCTAAACAGCTTCAGGAACTTTCTGACAAAGGTTTCATCCGTCCTAGCTTTTCACCTTGGGGTGCTCCCGTTCTTTTTGTCAAGAAAAAGGATGGATCTTTTAGGATGTGTATCGATTATCGTGAGCTTAACAAGCTCACCATCAAGAATCGATATCCCCTACCTCGCATTGATGATCTCTTTGATCAACTGCAAGGCGCTTCTTATTTTTCAAAGATTGATCTACGATCTGGATATCATCAGCTTTGTGTGCATGAAGAAGACATTCCCAAGACAGCGTTCCGCACTCGTTATGGACATTATGAGTTCACAGTCATGCCATTCGGTTTGACTAATGCTCCTGCTGTTTTCATGGACTTGATGAATAGGGTCTGCAAGCCTTATTTAGATAAGTTCATCATCGTTTTCATCGATGACATTTTGATATATTCTAAGACGCGAGCTGATCATGAGCAACACCTTCGTCTTACGTTGGAACTCCTAAAGAAAGAGCAGCTTTTCGCCAAATTCTCCAAGTGTGAATTCTGGCTTAAAGAGGTTCAATTCTTAGGATACATTGTCAACGAACAAGGTATTCATGTAGATCCCTCCAAGATCAGTGCGATTAAGGATTGGGATACACCTACTACTCCTACTGAAGTTCGTTCTTTTCTTGGTCTGGCGGGTTATTACCGCCGCTTCATAGAAAATTTCTCAAAGATTGCAGTTCCGCTAACTGCTCTAACTCAGAAGAACAAACCCTTTGATTGGGGATTCAAGCAAGAGGAAGCTTTTCAACACTTGAAACAAAAACTTTGCGACGCGCCTGTTCTAACTTTGCCCGAGGGCAATGATAATTTCGTCGTTTATTGCGACACATCTAAATTAGGTCTTGGCTACGTCTTAATGCAAAGAAACAAAGTCATAGCATACGCATCAAGACAGTTGAAGATACATGAGAAGAACTACACCACTCATAATCTTGAGTTGGGTGCAGTTGTCTTCGCTCTCAAAATCTGGAGACACTATTTGTATGGTACAAAATGTGTGGTTTTCACTGACCACAAAAGTCTCCAGCATATCTTCAATCAGAAAGAACTCAACATGAGACAACGACGTTGGGTTGAACTTCTAAATGACTATGACTGCGAAATTCGCTACCATCCTGGTAAGGCGAATGTCGTGGCCGATGCTTTGAGTCGCAAGGAACATACTAAGCTTCATTGTGTTCATGTCCAATCTGTTATTCAAGCTCAATCCAATATCCAAGCCCGTATTTCTCAGGCTCAACAAGTTTGTGTTTCACACGGTTTGATGGATAAGGAATTTCCTTATCACATAACTCCTGCTCTAGAACTGAAGGACAATGGATCGTATTACTTCATGGACCGTTTGTAGGTCCCAAGCCAAGATAATCTGCGTACCCTGCTTATGGATGAAGCCCATAAGTCTCGTTATTCTATTCATCCTGGCTCAGATAAAATGTATAAGGATCTTCGTATTCAATATTGGTGGCCTGGTATGAAGAAAGACATTGCCTTATACGTATCCAAATGCCTTACTTGTCTTACGGTTAAGGCTGAACATCAGTGTCCTTCCGGATAATTGGAGCAACCAGAGATCCCAGTTTGGAAATGGGAAAACATTACTATGGATCTCATTACCAAACTTCCGCGCACAAAGAAAGGTCACGATGCCATCTGGGTAGTCGTTGATCGTCTTACTAAGTCAGCACATTTCTTGCCAATCCGTGAGGATTTTTCGGCTGACAAACTCGCTCAAATCTACGTGGATGAAATTGTAGCTCGACATGGTGTTCCTTTGAATATCATTGCTGACAGAGATGCTCGTTTCACTTCTCATTTTTGGAGAACCATGCAATCTGCTATGGGGTCCCAACTTAATCTGAGCACAGCTTATCATCCACAAACGGATGGTCAATCTGAAAGAACAATCCAGACACTGGAGGATATGCTTAGAGCTTGTGTGATCGATTTTGGTGGTAGTTGGGATCCACATCTTCCATTGATTGAATTCTCCTACAACAACAGTTATCACTCTAGCATCAACATGGCTCCTTTCGAGGCTCTCTATGGTCGAAAATGTCGTTCACCAGTCTGCTGGAATGAGATCGGCGAGGCTCAACTTACTGGACCTGCCCTCATTTTAGAGACAACAGATAAGGTTAAGAAAGTTCGTGATAACCTTCAGACAGCTAGAACGCAAGCCCTTGGATTTTCAAGTCGGTGATCGTGTATTACTTAAGGTCTCACCTTGGAAAGGTGTGATTAGATTCGAAAAGAAAGGAAAACTTGCACCTAGATACGTTGGACCATTCAAGATCGTCGAAAGAATCGGTAAGGTAGCCTACAGACTTGAGTTACCTCCTGAACTTGGAAATGTTCATCCAACCTTTCACGTGTCCAATCTCAAGAGGTGTTTAGCTGATGAAAACCTCCACATACCGCTTGACAAAATTCGTGTTGATAAAACACTGAAATTTGTTGAGAAACCGGTAGAAATCATGGAACGTGAAGTCAAGTGGCTTAAACGCAAGCGCATTCCTTTGGTCAAGGTTCGTTGGGAATCTAAGCATGGACCCGAGTTTACTTGGGAACGTGAAGATCAAATGAAGGCGAACTATCCGCCTCTTTTTCCACGAGTTTCCTCTAAATAAATTCGGGACGAAATTTCCACAAGTAGGGGAGACTGTAACATTTGTGCTTGTAATCATTGTGAACAGTTCAGTTATCAATAAAACAATGTTATTTGATCCCAATGTTTGTTTGATTGTGTTTTACATTTTTCATGTTTTGACTTTTGTTCAATTTCAAACTCTACATCGCTTTCTGGAGAATTATACGCAAACTAGTGCGTAAACGTACCCAGTTTAATGCGACAAATACTCCGGAACATCAACATATACTCAACATACCTTAAATAACCTTTACATAACTTAGAAATAAGTTTTGAAGGCTTTGGTATGGCAAAAACAAGTTAATTCGCTTACAGGGACTAAACTTGACAAACTACAAAAGTATGCCAATTTTGAACTGTAACAAACATTCCGGAACATGTCCATAAGTTAAACATACCATAAATATCCTTTACATAGCTTAGAAATAGGCTTTAAGGTGCTTGGTGTGCTAAAATAAACTTTTGGATCATTCAGGGACTAAAAGTGTCAAAAAGTGCACAAGTTTGCACTTTCGCGCATAACTTACGTTCTGAATACATACGGACATCCAAAAATTTATGTAAGCATTCTTATATTATGCCTTAGTGAATGGCATGAGAAAAATCCATTCGTCGCGCAATTTGGATCGTCTTTCGCGCTTATGCGCATTCCGTTGTAATTAACCGAACATCGCGATCGTACGGCCAAACGAACCGACATCCGAGATATTTTTGAGCATATTTTAAGTTCCCTATACTTTAACTTCATTTTAGAGCTTTGAAATGGGGTTAACGGAGCTTAAACGTGTCAAAAATGCATCAAATACCAAGTTTTGGGGCTGCAGGGACCAAAATTGCCAATTTTGAAAGTTGCTAACCTGCAAGGTCCTTACGGTCCGTATGGACCTTTGCTTACGGTCCGTAAGGCGTCCCCAGAACAGCAGATTCAGTTTTAAATGCTGTTGCTTCTTCAAGTTAGTGAAAGGTCCAATTCTACATGCCTCTTCTGAACAATGAGGGGCAAAACTAATGCTCCATAAGTATTTCAACAAGTGTATGGACAAGATCATGGCACGATATTCGAGAAACGATCCTAACGGTTATTCTTTTCCTATAAATACCCCCCCATTCTTGCAAAAACCCACAAAAATCTGATCAAAATGCTCTAAGTTGATGCCATTGCTTCATACCTGAGCTCTTTGATCAAGATTAGCTTTCGGGGACCCTTCGTAAGTGTTCTTTCGTTCTTTTATTCGCTTTTCGAGTCTGAAAGTCAAAGTTTTGTTTGAATTTCTGTGTGACCAGCCTATGGTCAACACGAAGTTCATGGAACTTCATAACGTGAGCGTGATCACGATGGTTATAGTCCGTAGTGACTATACCTACTGATTACCACGTTATCTAGGCTCAGTGACGAGTCGTAGTTTCGGCCAAAATGCGCATTCTTGCGTATTTTGTAACCAAACTACTCGTGAGCATCAAAGCCGTTTGTTTTGATGCCAAACCTTTTTTCTAAACTTAGTTAAGCATGTTCTAACATGCTTAGCTCGTCACTTTTAGTTTAGTGCATATATAGGGTCGTAAGGTAAGCGATCTAAACCATCGCTTATACTTTCGAACCCGACTCATTTGGTCGATCATTAGGATCCGACCAAACACCTTAGGTGACCATAGCTATAACCTTCCGAGGTTATGCCTTGTGGTCACGATGTTAGGCGTTCCAAACGCGTTATACGCGAACGACGCGTTAAGGTGGCATAAGCTACCTAAACGGGTCGTAATGGGTCGCAAGCACTTAGGTTAGGTTTCATTTTAGTATGTAGGCTT
Organism: Helianthus annuus; assembly: GCF_002127325.2. Lineage (NCBI taxonomy): Eukaryota > Viridiplantae > Streptophyta > Magnoliopsida > Asterales > Asteraceae > Helianthus > Helianthus annuus. Next base: position 63,677,848 of record NC_035448.2, read on the forward strand.
TGTTAAACCATATCTCACGAGTCTCCATACTCGTTTGGTTTACGAACCCGCATACTATCCGATCCTTCCGATTTTGGTCCGGTATATTAATATAGCTACCTATTAGGTGTCGTTTGATATCCCGTGATCTCAAGCATTGTGTGATTATTACACAAGGAATTCAAAGCAATCTCAGGTGAGTACATTGAACCCCTCTTTTACTGTTTTCCAAACTGTTTTGGGGTGAAACACATGTGCCTACTTGTTACTTTCATGCTTTCCATGTTTTCACATCATATACCTGCTATGTTCGTTAGTACATTATAGTACATGATTTCATTACATTTCATGCTATGTATGCCCATTGTGTGCGTACTTAGTACATTGCTTTACATTACATTTCATGCTATGTATGCCCATTGTGTGCGTACTTAGTACATTGGTTCACATTACATTTCATGCTGTTTATGCCCATTGTGTGCATACTTAGTACAATTGCTTACATCACATGCCTCCATTTTGGTATGACATTTGGTTTGTTTAACATGGAACAATACATTCATTAACATTAGCTACGCCGTTCGTTAGTAGGTAGTGGTACCATAGGAATTGACAACTCCCGTTCCTGAAATCCTGGGTTTGTTTGGATTGGAAGGAATGACCGAATTCGATATACATAACTTAGATAAACCTTGAATTTGTTTAAGGGTTTATCGCCACAGTCTCAAGGCTTGGATGTATGCATATTTCACAATACTGCATAGATGTTAATATCAGTAGAGCATGCATTGTCCCACAAAACATAACGTTGATTTAAACCATGTTTTACTTCAACACCTTGTTTTGTGCATTTTACATATGGTTTAGTTGATACATCTCACTTACCATACAAGATATATTTTGGGTACACATTACATGATCTACATTAAACATAAACATTTTAACATTGATATACATACTTGGTGGTTTACATTGAACATAGACATTTCGATAGGGTTCACACAATAACACTTGACAATTGATTTATACATGAACAATTTACATGGTGGTTGGTTTGGGTAAATGGTTGAAGTAACGTAGCGTATGTAATATGATACAAACATGGTGGATACGCCGCTGGTACTTCCTATGTATAAATGTTTGTATGGTATTACATATCTTAGCGTTATTTGAATCATTTCAATTTGAGACATAGAACATTTTATATAAATAACATATTCTTCACAAGACATTGTTATACAAACAACTTATCTTATACATACTCATTTTACTAGGTTATCCTTTTAACCTTACATTTAGTTTACATATCATCTGATATTATCGTTTTTCAAATGGTTTACAAAGCAAGACAAATTACAAGGTTCATGACTGACTGTTATTAAACATTCTTTAAACTCAAGTCATGAATCCCATTTTCACAAAAAAACTATGTATCTCATAGGCATTTTTATGCTGACGTACCTACTTTCACATGTGTTTTCAGGAGCTGTTCCACAGGATGATGATCATGACACTAGGGCGGACCTGTGCCTTAGAGAATAAAAATGAAGATAGACTAGTTTAATTATGTTCTGAACTCTTTGTTTTCCTGTTTAAGACAATGTATTACGCTTGTTAAATAAATAAAATGTAACATTGGTTTCCATAGTTATGAACAATTAATTCTGTCCACAACACTCCCCGGCGTTTCCGCCGCGGTTGCACGTTACACGCGGCCGGGGTGTGACATATGGTACATACAACAAGCCTCCTAAACTGATGGCGATCGAAGATTACAACCGGTGGGCTACCAGATTTGAGGAGTGGCTTAAAGCTTTCGCATTTCCAAGCTGGAAAAGTTTAAAGAACGGTTACTTTAGGAGAACGTGTTGGTGAAAGTTTGACAGATACTAATGATGTTGAAAGATATGTGGCTGAACAGAAATGCATAGCGTTGATTCATCAATCTGTCAGAGATGATATAATTTCACTGATTGAGTATATAAATTCAAAAGATCTTTGGGAAAAACTAAGGGTTAATTGTGTAGGTAGTGCTGAGATTGTGAAAAACAAAAAGAAATTGTTGCGTAAAGTGTTTGATTTATTTGGTTGTATGAAGAATGAATCTGTTTGTAAAATGATCGAGAGATTTGGGCACTTAAAGATGGAGTTGGCTAGGCATGGAATCACTTATACTCAGGAGAAGTTGGTCGACAAGTTGTTTGATCCGTTGCCGAATGATCAAGACTGACAATACTTTGCTCTAATGTTGAAGAACACTATCAAACCGCCAGAAGTATTAACTGTGGATTTGCTGATTAAGAGACTAGAAAGCCACGAGTTGGAGATAAAGAAATCTAAAGTCAACAACACAGCTTATTAGCAGAATGTGGGTCTGTACTACAGAGTAAATCTACCAAAGACTGGTTCTCCAAGAACAGTGTTTTCTGCAGAAAGCTCAAATACTGTGAATCATGAAACACCTCACAGCGGTTTCCACAGTGGATCTTCTTCAACACCTTCAAGCCAATCTGCATCAAAGAACTTATTTCAATGCAACATCGCTGTAGATTTGAAGAATGGTCAAAATTTCAGCGAAGAATCTGCAAAGCAGCAGATGGTTTTCTTAGCATCTGTGCTTGAATCGTATGAGAGCCTTGTGGCTGGCAAGATAGGCAACACCAACCTAACAAAGGAAGACTACGATCAGATAGATCCTGAGGAGATGGAACTGATCGACATAAGGTGGTGTATGGCCAGTGCAGTTCGAAGGGCACAACGTTTCATGCAGATTACAGGAAGAAAGTCTATTGGTGGACCCTCTACCAAGTTAGGCTTTGACAAATCAAAGGTGACATGTTTCAAATGTAAAAAGAAAGGTCACTTTAAGCGCGAGTGCAGGAATGCGTATGCTGATGATTCTGAAAATCCGTTCAGAGAAGATTACTACAAGAAGGCAATTTATTATCAGAACAAGGCTGAACCCCAGGATGAAGCAGATTGAAGATAAAGAAAAATCCAGAGCTCTTGCCATTATTCATGATGATGAAGGTTTTGACTGGAGTGAGTTGCTACCTGAGGAAGACGCAGTAGGTTATGCATTTGTTGCAAAAGAAGAAGTCAAATCATTCAGAGACACTAGATCAGAAGCTGATAAAGCAAATGATAGACGACAGAGAGCTAAATGGAAAATGATGAGACTTTCTCATGTACACACTGAAGCAAAGAGAGCAAAAAGATGGGATCCAAACAGAGAATGTTACCTTGATCCTGAAGGAAACATTGCTATTGATCCAAAGACTCTCAGTCTTGAAGCTATGACTGCAGAATTTGCTGAACTTGAAGAGTCTCAACAGAGAAAATGGTGGGGAGGTGGTGAAGAGAAAGAGAAAGAGAAAGAAAAAGAGTAGGAACAAAAGCCAAAGAAGATAGATGAAGGGATCATTGATACTTCACTGGAGATGAATGCTGAAAACTTTGGAAAGATGGCTGACAAGGTGCTGGCTGCTAAAGCACTTGAGGTAGACTTTAAGTCTGTATCTGAGTCTAAAAGCCAGGTCAGTTCAAATGCGTTGTCCAGTGAAACAGGTAAAAAGGTTAACGGTGAGAGTGACTGCAAACATTGCATGAGAAACTGCGAAGTTTGTAGTACACATGATTACCTCAAAGACACGAAGGTTGATGATCTGATAAAGAGTAAGAAAGGTTGAAGATTAGATTCTTGATCATGACAAAATGCTCAAATTTGCAAATGAACAAGTTAAAAAGTTGACTGAGAAAATTGACAATGATAAAATTGAAGTAGAAAGAATTAGGAAAGAAAATGAGAAACTAATTCATGAAAATCGTCAACTCTCAGAAATTTTTAACAAGTTAAAACAAACGATCCAAGATTCTGATGAACGAAATGGTAAGACAAGAAAAGAAAATGAGCATTTAACTGTGATTATCAGACACAAAGAAGAACAAATCAACAAGCAATTGGATGAGATTGCTAAGTTGAAGCTTCAGTTTGAAGAAGCTAAGATTGAAAATGAGCGCATCAATCTGAAATTGACCAGTTACAACTCCGCAAGCTTTGTTTTGCAACACATTGTTCCCAAACCTATCGGGAAAAACAAAGCAGGCGAAGATGTATTCTCTAATAGAACAGGGGTGGGGTATCATCAAGTTCCACCACCAGTTTTGAACAATTATTCAAAGAAAAAATCAGGGTTGGTTAATGATGATGATGAAAATGAGGTGAAACTTCCTGACACAATAGATGTCACGTTCACTTCATCTTCCGATGTAGATAGTGTCCAAACTGATGTTGTAAAAAGTGTTGTTGAAAGTGTTCTAAAATCTGAAAGTGACACTACTGAGGAAGATGAATGTTTCTTGGACAAGTACATTCCGAAACAAAAGTCCAAGAACAACTTAAATGAAGAACCAAGTCTTGTCATGTACAAGATGCTGGGTTCGGATAAGTTGTTTTCGGATTCTGAGTTTCCACTAGAGAATGTTAATGTGAACAAATTGACAAATGTTTTCAAACTGGTTGAAGTTGAGTTGTCAGAAGTGAACAGATTAAATCAAACAAAGAGACAAATGAATTTCGAAAAAGATAGAGCTTACTACAAGAAGCCTGTTGTTCCACCACGTTTTTATAACAACAATCGAAACAAATGGTCGGGTGGTTATCAGGGTGGTAACTCTTATCAGAAAAAGAATGTTCAAAACAAGAAGTTCGTTGAGAAGAAAGTGTTTTTGAACAGTTCAAGTTCACTTTCTGATGAAGAGTCAAAGATTTTCTCGAAAACAAATGAAGAATTCTTTGAGAAGAAAGCTTCACAGTCTCAGTCTGAAGGCACAAGTCGGGTAGCTGACACTCGAATATGCTTCAGATGTAATCAAGTTGGACATATTGCACGAAAGTGTACCAACTTAAAGCCTAAGACTGAAGTTGTGAAGAGTCAGAAAAAGAAAGATGATGCAATAGGAAAAGCTCCATTGGTTGTTGAGAAAAAGGTTTTGAAAAATGATAACATCAAAGTCAAAACTGAACCTGTTAAGAAAATGGTAACTAAAAATGACAAATTTTACAAACGGGTTGCGTCAGCTCAACAAACATGGAAGCCGAAAGTTGTTGAAAAGAAAGAAAGTGTTCCAAAAGCAAAGGTTTCTGAGACTGAAAAACAATCATCTTCTACCACACCAGTAAAGATGAATGTTCCTTTGGATTATTATGTGAAACTTGAGAAAGAAATGCAAAAATTTGAAAAGAAAAATGTTCAAAAGAAAGACCAACCATCTGGTCAACCTCAAAAAGATGAGTTTTTTTCTATATAAAAAGGTTGAGGTTGGGTCTGAAGAAAGCTTAAAAATGAATGATAAAAATTTTCCGCCACTTTACACTAAAAAAATCTCACATCAAAGTTGAGTTACCTGAGTCAAAACAGGCCTGGGTAGCTTCTAAATCTACCTAAAGTGTTTGTGGTGTGTGCAGGAGCTTCCGAGATCCATTTCACGATGGATTATGGATAGTGGAGATTCTCGGCACATGACAGGGAAGACAGCGTTGCTATATGATGTTAGGAATTTCAATGGAGGTTATATGGGATTCATAGGAAATCAAGGTGGTAGGATTATTGGTGAAGGAACGTTATCCAATGGGATTGTGACGTTTGAAAGAGTTAATTACATTGCTGAGCTGGAGAATAATCTGCTGAGTATCTCGCAGATTTGTGACAGGATGTATACCACTCACTTCACTGATAAAGAATGTTTGATCTTGAAGCCAGGATTTGTTATCCCTGAAGAATGGATTATCATGAGGGCACCAAGAGTCAATGATCTGTACGTGTTGGACATGAGCATAGCTACTACAACTACGGGTCAGGCTCATTGTTTTGTGTCTGGAGCAACGGAGAAAGAATCGAGATTGTGGCACCGGAAAATGGGCCACATTCACCTACGAAAAATGAATCACCTGGTGCATAATGATTTAGTTTTGGGTGTTCATGTCAAAGGATTTCATCTGGAAGGGGAGTGCATTAGCTGCATCAAAGGCAAGCAGAAGAAAAAGTCACACCCTACAAAGCAAGTCAATTCAGTATCAAGACCCCTGGAGAGACTTCACATGGATTTGTTTGGTCCTGTGAATGTCAAAAGTATTACAGGAGATTACTACTGTCTGGTCGTTACTGATGATTATTCCAGATTTTCGTGGGTATCATTCTTAAAGTCGAAAGATGAAACTTATGACAGTTTGATGGCGTTGTTCAAGAAAATTGAAAATCAGTACCAAAGGCGTATCAAAAGAATCAGAAGTGATAATGGTACTGAATTCAAGAACAACAAGATGGAAGAATTTTGTGATGAAAGAGGTATATTGCATGAGTTTAGTGCTCCGTACACTCTGCAGCAGAATGGAGTCGCAGAACGCAAAATCATGACACTAATCGAGACGGCTAGAACAATACTCGTAGATTCAAAGCTACCAATAAATTTTTGGGCAGAAGCTGTTTCCGCCGCATGCTATACGCTCAACAGAGTTCTCACAGTCAAGAAATTCAACAAAACATGCTTTGAGTTAATCAATAACCGCAAGCATAATCTGAAGTATCTTGAACCATTCGGGTCACCCTGTACTGTTCTAGAACCTTTTGGAAAGTTTGGTCCGAAGAGTGTTGAGGGAATATTCATTAGTTATGCAAGTCCTCTTCGACGTGTCTTCGTTCCAAGTGAAAAGCGGATTATTGAAGCTCCAAATGTTGAATGTCAAGGTCATACAATGCCGCCGCAGAATCCTGGAGATTCATGGCGTTATCATTACGACACTTTATGGGATTCGTTTGACGCGATGAAAGAACCAGAAGAAGAAGAAGATTTCTTTGACGAGTTGGATATTATGAGGGAGTACGAGTCTTCGCAGGAAAGGTTCCCAGCTGAGTATGTTACACGACCACAAAAAACTTCAAATGACGATGAAGCAGGTCCAAGCAATGCTGGTGAACACGATGATGTCCAACAAAATGAAGTTGCTCATGATAATCAGACGGTTCAGAATGATAATCAAGAATATGAGAATATGCCGATATTTGATCGTGGTGATTCAGATTCTGAGGGGGAGCAAATTCAGGATTCAAGTCAAACAAACCCAACTAGTGAACAGGGTGCAAATCAGAATGTTACTAATCTAGAAGGCGATGTAGATGTTCCAAGCGAATTAATGCCAAGAACTCTTTCATACCATCCAGAGGAGCTGATCATTGGAGAGTTACAATCAGGTGTTCGCACTAGACGTCAAATTGACCAAGGCCTTACATGTTTTTATTCTACAGTAGCACCTTTACAAACTGAATTTTCATTAAGTTATTTTATTTTGCAGATCGAACCGTGAACTTACAAAGAGGCGCTTACTGAAGATTCTTGGATCAATGCGATGCAAGAAGAGTTGAGTCAGTTTGAAAAGTTGGGAGTGTGGAAGCTAGTAGATTTGCCGGATGGTCACAGGAAAATCAACATAAAATGGGTATTTAAGTGTAAGAGAGACGACAGAGGAGTGGTTGTACGAAACAAAGCTCGACTCGTTATTCAGGGCTTTAGTCAACAGGAGGGAATTGATTTTACAGAAGTCTATGCTCCTGTGGCACGACTAGAAGCAATCAGAATTTTCCTAGCATTTGCATCTTGGAAAAATTTCAAAGTATATCAGCTAGATGTAAAATCGGCGTTTCTTTACGGGAAGGTTAAAGAGGAGGTATATGTCGGACAGCCACCGGGCTTTACCGATCCAATCCACAAAAACAAGGTCTACTTGCTGGACAAAGCGCTGTATGGTTTACACCATGCCCCGAGAGCTTGGTACGAGACTTTGTCTCAACACCTACTAGCCAACAGCTTCATTCGTGGAAAAGTGGATGCCACTCTCTTCACTAAAGAGGTCGACGGACATCTTCTGATAGTTCAAATTTATGTGGACTACATAATATTTGGGTCAACGAATGAGAATCTGTGCAAAGATTTCGAACAAGTGATGAAGCAAAAATTCAAAATGTCATCAATGGGGGAGATGAAATTCTTCTTGGGACTTAAAGTTGAACAACTACCTGAGGGAATTTTCATTCGCCAGACGAAGTACGTTCATGATATTCTAGAGAAAATTGGGATGTCAAGTTCTACTCCAGCTACTACTCTGTTAGCAACAAATCATGGAATACACCCAGATCTCACCGGAGACAGGGCAGATGAGACGTTCTATCGTTCCATGATCGGTTCTTTGATGTACTTAACTGCTTCAAGACCCGATATCATGTACCCAACGTGCCTCGCAGCAAGATATCAATCTAACCCGAGAGCTTCGCATATGGTTATTGTGAAGAGGGTATTACGCTACCTGAAAAGGCGACTTTACGCTCGAAGGGTATTCCGACTCAGATTTCGGATGCTGCAAAGTCAATGCAAAATCAACAATAGAAGGATGCCAGTTCTTTGGACCTCGTTTGGTTACCTGGCAGTGTAAGAAGCAAACGTCTGTGGCGCTATCCACATGTGAAGCGGAGTACGTGTCTGCTAGCAGTTGCTGCTCTCAGATTCTGTGGATACAGCAACAGATGCGCGACTATGGTTTGCAGTTTCTTAATACACCTCTCTTTGTTGATAATGAGGCCGCTATAAATATCACAAAAAATCCAGTACATCACACAAAAACTAAACATATAGAAATTCGACATCACTTCATCCGAGATTGCTTCGAGAAGAAGTTGATTCGAATTGAGAAAATCCACACTGACGAACAGAAAGCTGATTTACATACCAAAGCTTTTGATAAAACACGTCTTAAATATCTTTTAAAACTGAACGGTATGAAGCTTTTATCGGTGTCGGATGGAATTATTGGCGTTGATGAAGATACTGTTGTAGATGAAGATGAGAAACAATCTGCAATGGTTTGTCGATTTTTTACTTGTTTTGGTATTCAGGGGGAGTAGATGTAATTTCAGAAAATACAAAAACAGTAAAAAAATTCAAAAATACAAAAACATTATAAAATTTTAAAATCCAAAAACAATAGAAAACTGAAAAAGAGCTTGTGTAAAAAGGGAAAATGATAGTACATCAGTTTGACAGTTTCGGTACGCTAAAGATTTGTAAAGTTTAAAGTGTTAAACAGTCTCGCTGATGATGTGTTGATAGCTTTTTACACATTTAGTAGATTTGTTCGGGATATAAACATAAAATTCAAACTTACTTATTTAGTGGGGAACACTACTTGGATATATAGGTAACCCCTGAAATCTTGTTTGAAAGGTCCCTCTTTCTGAAATACTAGGTCTTTATACTCAGGGATATCTGGGGTATTATTCAGGGACTTCTGGTGAATGGAAGTTCTGACCTAGTCCCCGAATAATACTTTCCACAATTGCTTGAAACATAGCACAACCCTCAGCAAATTGATGAAACAATAAAATTGATAATCATTGTTGTTGAAACAAAAGATCCTCTAAAGGGGACACACCTAAAGTCGGACCGTCATCTCTCTGCTGAACGAAAGTTCTGACCTGAGCTCTCACGGTTTCGAATCTAACCCCTTACAGATATCATTTGTGGTATACTCACCTGTAAGACTGAATATTGGGATCTGGATACGGGAGTATGTTCAAGAGGTGGGACACATGAATGAGTTTAAGTTTCTTACAACACCTAATTCGTATCCTGAACAGATTGAAAATTGTGTGAGAATTTAAAGTGGGTCAGTATATCGACAATCTACGTGAATTGTTTAATTCTGAATATGAAATTAAAGCTTAACGGTACTAGTGACTTGTCTGATAGCTGATATGATTCCCTAACACGCTCACCAAAAATATGTTTGTAAATAGTTTATTTTCTTTACATTCTGCAATTTAAGTTTCTGTATTCATTTCTAGTTTAGAAACATTATTAAAAATCCAAAAAGATTTTTCATTTCTGCTTTATTTTTCGACAAACCAAAGTAGAGAGTTGATTGTTGGATTCTCAAAGTCGAAGCAGATGTAGGAAATTTCTGGACTAGAGAATGAGGAAAGCTTATCTTGATAAAATCTGATTGTTGAAAAGTTAAAAACAAGTTCATTAACTTGATACTTGTTATTTTCAGTAAATGTTTGAAAATACTTAAACAAAAATCAGTCTGTTTTGTCACAAGATCAACCACGGTCATTAAATTGGACTTGGTAGATTAATTAAGTAATCAGGGTCATTAACTTGGACCTGAATACTTAGGTTGATATCTAAAACTGATGAAAAGTTGAAAGTTTTTGTTAGTTTGTATAGTTTGAAATGTTATATGTTTGAGAAACACGTTGTGGATTTCAAAATCCCCACGGTATCAAAACGTTAAAGTTTGAACCAGAATTCAAGTCACAGCATTCCGAGAGGGGAGTCTGTGAAAGGGGGAGTCAGAATTCTGAGTCAACAGTCAAAGGGGAGATTGAAGATAGAGCAAGGTTGAAACTCTGAACCTGTGAAAAGATAATTTTTGCAATGAGAAGACAAAGTTGGAAAGAGACAAAGACTAAAGACTCGTCGCCAAAGACTTCGTCAACATCCAAGGGGGAGTCTGTTGGTGCACTGAATGTCTGTTTACTACGTCTTAATCGAGTCTTAGGTCTAAAGAGGTTGATTAAGTTTGGAAAACAAGTTTAGTGGGTTATACATGTAATTCCGCTTGAAATGACAAACATGTTATTTCAAGCGAAATCATAATCTTATAATTCTGCTCGAACAAAACCTAGGTATTCCGCTTGAAACACATGTAATGATTCCGCTTGAATCAGTTGAAGCGGAATTAGGGGTTTCGCTTGGGCATTTCAAGCGGAATCAACAGCTCTATATATAGGTGTGTGTTTTTGTCATTTGTAACAGTTGGAGCAGAATCAGAGTCGAGGTGCTGTCGGATTTTTGTCAGAAATCATTGTAAAAGACTCAGAATTCAGTAATAGAAGAGAAATTAAAAGGAAACAAGTTGTTTGACGTTGTTTACTTTGATTCCGCCTCTGTAAACAATGATGAACTGCTCATATTGACTGTTTAGGGTCACGCAACCGGTCCAACAGTGAGAATTTCTGGTAAGAAACCAAGTGTTGTCTACAATAGATGTCCGCCCCCGGTCGAAAATGGATATTCTCCTCGAAATCCAAATTATGAAAGAGTAAAAAAGGCAACTAACTTACAGTGGGAGTCTGGGTCGTCAGATAACTTGCCAGAATATATTGATGTCACGTTCACATCGTCCGACACTGATCATGAGTCCAAGTTGATAAAAAGTGTCGTCGATCAGGGGTTGGATAAAGATGACATAGAGGAGTCAAAAACGGAGTTCAAATCCGAGTCAAAGTCTGAGTCCGACACATCAAAATCAACAATAAAAAGGATAAACGGGTTTATGATAAGGAATTTTTGTTATCAAAATCTACTTTGAATGACGAACCGTTCAAAGTAGCATATACTTTGAAAGATTCTGACAAATTATATTCTGATGAGATTTTTCCAATAAGAAGTGTTAAAGTTGAAATGATTCAAAAGGTTTTCAAAATCACAGAACTTAATATTTCTGAAATAAAAGATTTAAATCTTTCCGGAAAACCTCAACTATACACTTCAAGAGATCAACAAAGAACTAACAAGAAAATGGGTTACAATTGTGGTTATAGTTTCCAAAAGAAACCAAACCATAACGGTAATTTCAAAAAGAAAGGTCTTGGATTTAATCAACCGAAAAATTACAAAAAGGAAAAAGTTTATAAACCAAAAACTGTGTTTGTTTCAGGAAAAACGTCAGAGGCTGAAAAGGAGCAGGTGTTCAGAAAACAGACCAACAAAGAAGTCCTTGCAAAGAAGCAAGAGGACACGAAGAAAAGTGGTGCTCAGAAGACTACAGAGACAAGAACCTGTTTTAACTGCAAAATAGTTAGCCACATTGCCAGGAATTGTCCAAAGGCAATTAACAAACAACAGGAAGTCTCTGGTAAATTGACAGAAAAAGTTGTTGATAAAACTGATCTAACAACCAGAAAATTTAATGGTTTTGAAAACTCAATATTTGAGGTTGGTGAGTGTTCAAAGAATGTTTTAAAAAGAAAAGAAAAACTGAAAAATCAGAAATGGGTTGTTAAAGGTTCAGGAAACAGTTCTGGTGATGAATCTGATTCCACAAAATCAGAGGAGCAACGTGTTGATGAAAAAGTTGAAAAATCAGTTCCGACGGTGGATGATGTGAATTTTCCACCTCTACGGGCTGAAAATTTTAAGAAGAAAGTTGGGAAAGTTGAAATTTCGAATCAATTTTATTCTGAAAAGAATAAATTTGATGTTGAAAAGGCTTTCAACGGAAATGTGAAACACATTTTTGGAAAAATGGTCAATGGTAAGGCCAAAGGAGTGAAAGAATTCTATGCTTCCAAAATGAATGTTCACAAGTCTGTTGAAAGTAATGGTGAAGAAGATGTTGTTACACCCAACGATGGTCAGGCTTCGGTGGATATATTTTTCAAAGAGTAAAAACCTGACTTGCCGGAGCTCCCAAGTTGGTAATCGTGGAGCATGAATCGGCATCCTAGGTTGATAAGTGTGGAGTAGGAATCAACATCTTGAGAATTCAACCATCAGTGGTAATTGGTTGAAAAATATGTTTACAAGTGATTGGTTTTTTATTTTACATGTAGTTAATTAAGGTCATTAAGTTGAACTTGATCTAACTTTCATTCAAAAGATTGGTATACAATGTGATGATATTACCCCATTTCCTACAAATGATAAAATCAACAAAACTTATTTTCCGGAAAAACCATTTTGATTAAAACAAACTTAGGTGTTTTGAAATCATAATGGGAAAATAGTTTGTTGTGAGGGGGAGTTCTGATTGTTTATGCCAAGTGAATGGAGAATTAAGGCGATTCACATCATGTTGTCATATTCTTGTACAGTTTGTTTTCAAATTTCTTTTAAATGTGTTTGAATTTTAGGGGGATAAAAATTTAAAAATTCTTTAAAAATTCCAAAAAAATCCAAAAACATTAGAAAATTTTGAAAATGCCAAAAACATGATATGAAAAAATGAGTTTTTGTTGCATAAAAGAGGAAATGATAGTATATCAGCGGACTATCACAACACGCTAAAGAAATGAAGTGTAAAAATATGATAAACAATCGGATGTGTCAGTAGGTTTTTGCACATTTAGTAGATTGTGACGAGATATAAATCTAAATTTCAAACTTGCTTATCTCGTGCAGAACATTTCTTGGATATATGGGTAACCCCCGAAATCTTGTTTGAAAGGTCCATCTTTCTAAGATAATAGGTCTTTATACTCTGTGATATCTGGGGTATTATCCCGGGATTTCTGCTGAATGGAAATTCTGACCTAGTCCCTGCATAATACTTTCTGCAAGTGCTTGAAATATAGCACAACCCTCAGCAAAAATGATGAAACAATAAAATTGATAATCATTGCTGTTGAAGAAAAGATCCTCTAAAAGGGACACACCTAAAGTCGAACCGTCATCTTTCTGCTGAACGGAAGTTCTGACCTGAGCTCTCATAGTTTCGCATCTAACCCCTTTACAGATATCATATGTGGTATACTCACCTGTAAGACTGAATATTGGGATCTGGATACGGGACTACATTTAAGTGGTGGGACACGCGAATAAGTTTAAGTTCTTAAGACATTAATCTCGTATCTCGGAACAGTTGAACTTTGTGTGAAAATTTAAAGTGGACCATTACACTGACAATCTAGGTGAATTGTTTAGAACTTAAAATGAAATCAAGCTTAACGGTGTTGGTGATTTGTCTCAAAAACTGATATGATCCTCTTGCACAAACTCACAAAAATATTGTCTGTTAATATTTCTTTACTGCATCTCTTTACATTTAAAAATCCAAAAAGATTTTAGTGTATTTTAGCATAAACTTTTGAAAAATTCAAAAAGATTTTCGACAACTGATGTTGAAAATTGGACATTCAAAATTCAAGGTGCTAAACATGAAGAACAGGGTTGGGAAAAGATTATGTGAAAATGATTGTATTTTACATGTGGTTTTCAAAGGATAAATCATTATTGAATGTTTCGTGCAAATAGTTTCTAAATTTTAAATCTATAAACTTTGAGAAACTGATGTGTGTGGAAGAGAATTTGCAGGTATGAAGTTTGACTAAAGCCAGATTCCGATATCTGAGCAGTGATTTCCAGACTACGATCCCAGCACATTGAGAGGGGGAGTCTGAAGGTATCAAGAGAGATTCTGTAGATAGAAGAAAGAAGACAAAGATTGAGTGAGGATGATTACAATGGAGAATACTTCGAAGAGAAGCATAAAGACTGATAAAGACTGAAAGTTTGACAACCGAAGACTCGACACTGAAGACTCCGTCAACATCTGAGGGGGAGTTTGTTGGTGCATCCGTCTGTCGACTTCGTCTTATATCGAGTCTTGTATAGATTTAGATTGTATAGGGCTCGGAATCCAAGAAAATGGTCATTGAAAGTGTTTCCGCATGAAATGACATCTAGTCATTTCAAGCGAAATCCCATATCATTCTGATTCCGCTCGAACATGTATATCCTGATTTCGCTTGAGTTAACATTGTGATTCCGCTTGAAAGATGTTCAAGCGGAATATGATAGCCTATATATAGGTACTGTTGGAGCGAAATCAGTAGTGAAGTCTTCCGGTTTGCAACGAAGTGATGCTGAAGTGTCGTTGTGATTGTAAAAGGCATTTATATCAATAATATCGACATTTTAAAGTGAATACGGCTGAAATAACACTGATACATTAGTTTCCGCCTCTTGTATTGGTGAATTACTCTTCTGATCGACTCGTTCGGGTCTGAAAACGATCCTACATATATCTCAGCAAGTTTGCTCGTGTTGTCTTTTTCCCTGATTGGCAAGAAGTGCACAGATTTCGTTAAACGATCCACTATCACCCAAATCATATCGTGGCCCTTGGGCGTCCTTGGCAATTTTGTTATGAAATCCATTGAAATTTGTTCCCATTTCCATTTGGGTATTTCAGGTTGCTGCAATAGACCTGAGGGCTTCTGGTATTCGGCATTCACTTTGGCGCAAGTTAAACATTTACCAACGTATACCGCAACATCGCCTTTCATCCTTGGCCACCAATAGAAATCCTTAAGATCTTGGTACATATTATCCGCTCCTGGATGAATCAAGTACCGTGACTTGTGAGCTTCATCGAAAATGACCTTTCTCAATCCACCAAACAGAGGAACCCAAATTCGTTTCATGAAGCATAAAGTTCCTTCCTCGTTCGGTACCAACTGCTTCTCCATCCCACAGAGATATTCATCCTCAATATTCCTTTCCTTGAGAGCTTCTTTCTGCGCGACACGAATGCGCAGTGAGAGATCTGTCTGGACAATCATTTCCAAATCCCTAACCCTTATGGGCTTGATCCTCTCTTTCCGACTTAGGGCATCGGCGACCACATTCGCCTTCCCTGGATGATACTTGATTTCACAATCGTAGTCGTTCAACAATTCTACCCAGCGTCTTTGTCTCATTTTAAGCTCTTTCTGGTCAAATATGTGCTGCAGGCTCTTATGATTAGTGAAGATTGTACATCGCGTACCGTACAAATAATGTCACCAGATCTTACAACGCAAATACCACCGCGCCTAATTCGAAGTTGTGCGTGGTATAATTTTTCTCGTGGACCTTCAACTGTCGAGAAGCATATGCTATAACTTTCTGTCGCTGCATCAACACGCAACCCAAACCTTGACGTGAGGCGTCACAATATACCACGAAATCGTCCGTTCCTTTGGGTAGTGATAAGATCAGTGCATTACAAAGTTTGTTTTTCAACAACTGAAACGCTTCTTCTTGTTTGTCTCCCCAATCAAACTTCTTGTCTTTCTGGGTAAGGGAAGTCAAAGGTTGAGCGATTTTTGAGAAATCCTCAATAAACCTTCGATAATAACCAGCCAAACCCAAGAACTGTCGAATCTCGGTTGGCGTCTTTGGAGTCTTCCAGTTCTTTATCGCTTCGATCTTTGTGGGATCCACATGGATTCCTTTTCCATTAACCACATGTCCAAGAAATTGGACTTCGCGTAACCAGAACTCGCACTTCGAGAACTTGGCATACAACTTCTCCTTTTTAAGTAGCTCCAAAATAGCTCTTAACCACATGTCCAAGAAATTCGACTTCGCGTAACCGGAACTCGCACTTCGAGAACTTGGCATACAACTTCTCCTTTTTAAGTAGCTCCAAAATAGCTCTTAAATACAACTTCTCCTTTTTAACTCGCACTTCGAGAACTTGGCATACAACTTCTCCTTTTAATATCATATTTCATAACATCTTTTGCTACAAGACACATATTGACTCTTCTTCTCATTTCAATAATCACATCTAAACTTATTTTTTCCAATTCTTTTTCTATTCCATTCATCAACTCTTTCTTTTTCTTATTATTTTCGTAATTGTGTATTTGACGTGCTGTCGTGGTCACTATCAAATTTAATCCCCAAAACAACTATAGATAGTGGTAAGAGGGTATCGAACTCAGGGAGTATGTGGAAGGTATGTCGATTGTATAGCTTTGCACTTAAACTACAATTAATCTAATTTGCAGAAAAATAAAGATCAATGGTTTGGATTGTTGTTTTAGAAAACTAAATTAAAAACTAATTTCAAATCAAATGTTGGTTGTAAAACAGATTAGGAGAGAACAATGACCATCTTAGGTTTCAGTTTCTTTAAACAATTGTGTGTAATTCCAACTAGAAAGAGTTACATAGACATAACTCGTGTATAGATAATCGAAGTGATAAAAGGGAACAAAGTACTCGGATTATATAAACGTGAGGTTGTTTCCCGATGACCAATTAATCAATAACCAACCCTAACCCTTCCCGTGATATCTCGATTGCCAACGGCACCAAGAACGTACGATTAAGACTAGAAATTGCAATATCGATTAACAAGTTACAAGCAATTAAACATACACCATGATATTCAAGCAATGCAAGTTATCATTCTAGAAATTCAGAAATAAACACACAAAAGTTCAAGAGAAACCTTCACCTAAGATGATCACCGAAAAGTTTAGCCGGACATAGTTTGGTGAATCATCATACCAACAAATCTAATGTTCATAGGAATCATAAGCACAAACCGAATGTTAGCAATTGTTCAAAACCAAGCAAGACAGCCAAAATTCGCCCCTCAAGTGTTTCACAAACGTCCAATGATGAGGAATGATGAAAAGACCCCATCAAAACTAATTAAAGTGGCAGTTACACTTTTCCCGTCAGGCTCCACCGTAAATTACGGTATCACCGTAATTTACGGTGAACTTCAAATTGCTACGGTGTGAAGAGACTGCCTTACGGTGGAGGCCAAATGATTTTCAGGTCCACCGTAAATTACGGTGGGACCGTAATTTACGGTGGAAGCCTGAGTTCAATGCTTTGTTCTTCTTTTGCTCCGCACCTCCAACCCGTTCGACTCGAGAGCTTCTAAAACTGCATTTTTCTCTCTTTAAGCCTCCAAGCCGCACCTGAAACATAAGCAACAGTAGTTACCTAATTCAAGATAATTACGCACAAAAATGGGGGATAAACTTGTGTTTTAGCATTACAAAGGGTTGTCCAATGGACCACCCGTCACATCCCCACACTTAACCGTTGCTTGTCCCAAAGCAACTCATCGAATCAGTTTCTAAACAAGTGATCAAAGTAAACCAAGCAAAACAAGCAATCTTTTTACTAACCCCTTTTAACACCCAACCAATGCACCCCTCTCTAAATCTCTCCTCTCGGCTACAATTGAATACTAGCAAATATAAGCTAGACACACAATAGGCAAACGGGTGGTTGCACAATCATAGGCTTGTACCTAAATCGATCCTCCTCCTATAAGTTCCAAACATGAATGCAAATCAAAGGGACTTCAAGGTTGTAACGTGGCTAGGTGTATAGGTAGGAAATGGGATATATATGAAGTAGCGAAAATTCGACCCGGTCTTTTTATTACACAAATAACCAAAATGACAACTACCAAACTAGCTACTAAATACAAGGCAACAAACATCCTTTCTTTTCATTTTTTCATTTTTTTTTAACAAGCACCATGCAATAAAGCATCACATATCTACATTACATTACTACAACTACTACTAATACTAAAAGACCGGGTCAAATTGGGCAAATTTTTAGGTAAGTAGCTAGGGGTAACAAATGATAGGCTTTTAGGCACAAAATTAGGCAACTACATGTCCAAACCCCCGCCCCTCTCGCAACCATGCTCATATATATAACTTATGAGGTCCAACCCCCCAAATCCCACACTCGCTCACACCAACGACGAGGCTACCTAAATGCCTTATCCTTTCTACATTCATGTCTAACTAAGGACTCAAATCGCATTCAAGCACAAGTTCTAATGCACCCCCACCCGTAGCCACTCTCATCAAAGATAAGGATTATTTATATACATGTGTGGCTACAATTCTCACCAAGAATGAAAAAGGTATCAAGGGTTGCCGGTGCACTATTTGGGGCTAAGTTAGGGCGTTCAAATTTCCCATCATTTCACTTGGCTCAAAATTTTCAAAAACTTCAAAAATTCCCCCCATCCCCACACTTGGGATACATTGACCCCACTGTATGGCTTTAGGAGGCTTTGATCACTAAATTCATTCAACATCAACAAAAGCTTCTTCACTCAAACCACAAATTTCTTTTTGTATTTTTTTCATTTTATATTTTTTTTTATTTTTTTTAACACATGACACCACCAACAACCACCAACCCAACAAACGACACAATCATACACCACCCAACCACCCAACCATAAACAAAATAAAACTACAACTATGCACAAATTATACAAAAAGAGAATACCACCTGACTAATAGTAGCGCGGTCCTGGAGGTCCAAAAATGGATGACATCATGTCATTCCATTCTCCAAATCCAAATGCGCCGCTGCTACTCCCTCCTTGTTGTTGGGCTCCCTCTTGCTGCCTCGGGTCAATCCATTGTGAGTGGTGAAGTGGTGGAGTCGGATATGAGACACTACCATCATAAGGCGGTAATGAGGCATAGTCCACATGTTGTGGATCCTCAACAACCGGCCTTCCGGCATGCCAATCTGCATACATCCTCCTCGCTTGATCGTCGAAGTACCTATTATTCGTTTCCACCTCTCGGGAATACACCAATGTGCGGTTCCACGACTCTTGGCGATCAAAGCTATGTTTTAACGACCGCTCTATACTTGCACTGTTCCTCGTGTTTTGATCATACAACGTCCTCTCCGACCCCGACCATGTATCAAAAATAGATGCCGGAGGACGTTGACTTTCAATCACTTCTTGCATTGTACCGTTATTAGCCCAACCCGGCTCATAAGACTGTTGCGCATAATCGTAAAACATACCACCGTAACTTCCACCATGACCCCCTTGACCCACATTCAAGTTCACCCCACCTTGCGGTTGCTCCTCATAATCTTCATCCCCGCTTGGGATCTCTGCTTCACTCTCGGGTTCATCCTCTTCACCCGGTAACAAATCTCTCGCATTCGCCTTAAGAGCTCTCCACCTTTGACCTTCCGACTTTAACTTGTGATAACGCTCCGTCTGAGTATACGTCCAAACATTCCCCAACTTATCCAACGTAAAAGGCTGGTGCCTTTTTGTTGCTCCCCGATCTTCAGATGTTATCACCTTCTGTTGTTTCATCAATCCCGTAATTATTCGACAATACGGGACGATGCCTCTTCCATACTTATTCCGGCAGATCCATAAGTGGTTCATGATAAGATAACGTATCGGGAAACCTGGAGCCCCATGCATTAACGAATAAATAACGGGTACCTCCGGAAACCTCACCTGCTCTTTGTTTCCCCTTCTTGGAATGACATTGAGAAGACAAATTGTATGCAACAATTTAGCTTCAATTTTTAAAATCTTCCGGTATAGAATACCACTGTATTTACCGGGTAAAAATATTGCTGCCAACATATCATTCCATCGAACATGTTTCTCCGGTTTAAGCAAGAGGTCATAGAGAGTGGGAACCATGTAATCACGAGCCGGGAGATTATCATACTTCCCGAGCTTCTTCAATGTGTCAAATGACATCTCCACCGGTACCCCGTGCACCTCACCAATCAACTTCATCTGTGACGGCTTGTTAAAATTGTGACATTTCAAGGTCCCCATCCATTCTTGTATCTCGGTCATAAACAAGTTGCTTTTGTCTTTATCGAAACATTTAAGCGCCGATTCCCATCCTAGCGCCCGAAACTTATCAAACACCCCAAACTGTTGGAACTCCACTTCCCGAACCTCTCGTTCACAAATGAAGGCCGCTGCCTTGTTCTTGAGCTTATTCATTCTATCATGATATAATGTTGGCTGCCACTCCTCGGGTTGATCATCTAATGAACCCGAATTCCACACCGGCTTTTCACTTGGATCCAACTCCATTTCTTCTTCACTCCCACTCTCACTTTCACTTATCCGACCCACATATTGCCTTTTTGGCGGTTGTTGTTCCACTTGTTTGCCTTTCCCTTTCGATGATGATGAACTGGATCCCGCTTTTTCTTTTGTCTTAACCATTTTCCTACACACATTAGACAATCAACAAAAGCAAACAACAAAATTAGGCTCCTTCCTCTAAAACATCCCCACACTTGCTTGTTACTATGGTTATAGATGTTAGTGAACTACAATGTATAAGTTTTTCAAAATTTTGGGCATGGTGTCTCTACAATGTAGAAATCCCCCAAAAGTTCACTACTTTATTAAACATCCTACATCTACAACCATACTCATGTTCAAAACAATTAGCAAATAACATTATGAACAAGCAAGTGGGTATGAACAAACATCAATAACCTCAATCTTCACAATGCACCGTCAAAATACACAAATTAAACTTCCATACCTTGATTTGAAGATGAACAAGTGCTTATGAAACAAAAACTCCAAAAACCCCCAAAAAATTTGTAACTAGGGTTTGGGATTCGGACCCAAAAAAGCGTTTTCTTGTAAATCTCTTGTCAAAATCAGAAACTACGTGAAAAATTAGTCAAAATAGACTCCGATTTCACTTATTTTGGACAAGAATTGAAGGAGTTATGGAGGATTGAAGGTTGGGGAAGGAGAAGTTCTTGTGGGTCTTGAGAGAGAGATGATAATGATAGTTGGATGGTGATAGAAAGAGTAAGAATGTGTGGCCAGGGGAACTCACGTGATTTTGTGTTTTTATTATATTTTTTTATGTTACATACGGAACCCCAAACGACGGAAACGAAATTTCACCGTACCGTAAATTACGGTCTCACCGTAATTTACGGTGAGATCTGAACTTCAATTCTCCGCCGTAAAGCAGTAGGTTTATGCCGTAAAGCCCCAATTT
This sequence comes from Helianthus annuus, assembly GCF_002127325.2. Taxonomy (NCBI): domain Eukaryota; kingdom Viridiplantae; phylum Streptophyta; class Magnoliopsida; order Asterales; family Asteraceae; genus Helianthus; species Helianthus annuus. Next base: position 63,699,240 of record NC_035448.2, read on the forward strand.
TTCCCATTCCCACCGTAAATTACGGTAACACCGTAAATTACGGTGGAAACTGGGCAAATCTGCTTTCGCCAAAAATTGAGTTTTTTAAGTGAAAATTTTTAGATTTTTTAATTTTTTCTATTTTTTTATGTTTTTTAATTTTTTCAAAAACTTGTAAAAATTACCCTACCCCCTCAAAAATCCCGTGTTGTCCTCAGCACAATGTTAGAGTAACTCGTGACCCGAACATCCCCACACTTGTTTCAAACACGGATTTCGAAGAAATACGGCAATTGTGCAAATTATACAAAACAAACAAAACAAAATACTACTATGTACACTACCAAACCTGGGCCTCTCATGGTTGTTTCTCATCGACCGGGCGCAAGATGTAGCCCGCTTTGTCAAGCTCCAAGTTGTTGATGTCATTCCCCTCCAAGTATGGCTTCAAGCGGTGACCGTTCACCGTTTGTTGTTTCAATGTTTGCTCGTCTTGGATGTCTACATCACCTAATCTCCCAACTCTCCGAATGACGTACGGACCCATCCATTTGCTTTTAAGCTTGCCCGCGAACATCTTCAATCTTGAGTTATACAACCAAACTTTTTGCCCCACTTCAAACGTTTTCTTTCTCAATTTTGCATCATGCACTTTCTTGAGTTTATCTTTATAGGCCGATGCACATTCGTACGCCTCATCCCGAATCTCTTCTATCTCACTCAATTGCAACTTTCTCAACTTACCCGCCTCATCATAATCCGCATTGACCGTCTTAATCGCCCAATGTGCCCTATGCCAACTCCATTGGCAAGTGACAACCCTTACCATACACCATCCGGTAAGGCGTTGTGCCAATAGGAGTCTTGTAGGCCGTTCGGTATGCCCACAATGCATCATCTAACTTGCTCGACCAATCCTTTCTATCCATTCTTACCGTCTTCATGAGGATCTCTTTAATTTGACGGTTGGACACTTCGACTTGTCCACTTGTTTGCGGATGGTAAGGTGTGGCAACTCGGTGGTTCACGCTATACCTTTTCAATAATTTCCCGAAGTTGAAGTTCTTGAAATGTGAACCACCATCACTTATAATAACCCGCGGGATTCCAAAGCGAGAAAAGATGTTGGATTGAACAAATTTACAAACAACCGAATGGTCGTTCGTTCGTATTGCAATAGCCTCAATCCACTTCGAGACATAATCCACCGCTACCAAAATGTATAAGAAGCCATTCGAATTCGGGAAGGGGCCCATAAAATCTATACCCCATACATCAAATATCTCAACAACCAAGATTGGTTGTAATGGCATCTCATCCCTCTTCGATATACTACCCATCTTTTGGCAATTTATACAATTTCTAGCAAATTCACACGCATCCTTGAAAATGGTGGGCCAATAAAACCCACATGAAAGAACCCGATAGCCTGTTTTATGCCTACTAAAGTGACCCCCACATGCGGACGAATGGGCATGGGTCAAAATTTCCAACACTTCCGTTTCGGGCACACACCTTCGTATAACTTGATCCGGTCCAATCTTGAAGAGATCCGGTTCATCCCAAATGTATTGCTTTACTTGGACCATGAATTGTTGTCGACGCTTTTTGGTCCAATGACTTGGAATGGCACCCGTGGCTAAATAGTTGACATAATGAGCATACCACGGTGCAACGAAAGTGGAAACGGCTAAAAGTTGCTCATCGGGAAAACTTTCATTGATTTCACTCACATCATCGGTTCCTTCCACCGGAATCCGAGACAAGTGATCCGCTACTACATTCTCACTTCCCTTTTTGTCTCGGATTTCTAGATCGAACTCTTGTAACAATAAGACCCACCGAATCAAACGAGGCTTCGCGTCCTTTTTCTCCATCAAGTACCGGACCGCGCTATGATCTGAATAAACCACCACTTTGCTCCCCCAAATATACTAGCGAAACTTATCCAAAGCATACACCACCGCTAGTAATTCCTTCTCGGTTGTGGTGTAGTTAAGTTGCGCTTCGGATAAAGTTTTACTCGCATAGTAAATCACCACCGGCTTCCTATCAACCCGTTGACCCAAAACTGCACCAATAGTGGTGTCGCTTGCATCACACATTATCTCGAACGGCTTTGACCAATCCGGTGGTTGCAAAATAGGAGCTTTGACCAAGTGTTCCTTCAAAACAGTGAAAGCTTGCATACACTCGTTAGTAAAATCAAATGGGACATCTTTTAATAACAAGTTGCATAAGGGTTTGGTGATAACACTAAAACCCTTATTGAAACGTCTATAAAAACCCGCGTGTCCCAAGAATGACCTTACCCCCTTAACATTTTTCGGAGGTGGCAAAGATGATATTACCCGTATTTTTTCCTTATCCACCTCCATCCCCCTTTCAGAAATCACATGACCCAACACAATGCCCTCTTGCACCATGAAATGACTTTTCTCCCAACTTAGCACTAAATTTTTCTCAACACATCTTTTTAACACTTTTTGTAATTCATTGAGACAAGCATCAAAACTAGTGCCAAAAATGGAGAAGTTATCCATAAATACTTCGAGCGACTCTCCAACCATGTCCGAGAAAATACTCATCATACATCGTTGGAAGGTTGCCGGAGCCTTGCACAAGCCAAATGGCATTCGCCTAAAGGCAAAGGTGCCATATGGACAAGTGAAGGTGGTCTTGTGTTGGTCATCCGGGTGTTTGGCGATTTGATTGTAACCCGAATACCCATCTAAAAAACAATAGTATTTTTGACCCGATAGTTTTTCAATAATTTGATCAATGAATGGTAGCGGGAAATGATCCTTAGAAGTGGCGGCATTCAATTTGCGGTAGTCAATACATACACGCCACCCGGTAACCGGTCGGGTGGCAATTTGTTCACCAGTTTCATCCTTGACTACTTGAATGCCGGCCTTCTTAGGCACAACTTGGGTGGGGCTCACCCAAGCACTATCCGAAATTGGATAAATAATTCCCGCATCCAACCATTTAATTAACTCTTTTTTAACTACCTCCCGGTTCGGATTTAATCGCCTTTGAGCCTCTCGTGTCGGCTTTGCATCTTCAGTGGTAATAATTTTATGCATAACAATGGATGGACTAATTCCTTTGAGGTCGGCAATCGTCCATCCAATAGCTTCCTTGTTCTCTTTTAAAACCTCCATCAACGCTTGCTCTTGTGCCAACTCCAAATTAGAGGCAATAATGACCGGTAAGGTGTTATTATCCCCAAAAAACACATACTTCAAGTGGCTAGGCAAGTCTTTGAGCTCCAACTTTGGCGATTCCTCCAATGATGGTTTCGTACTCGAATCGATCTCCACCGGTAGACCTTCAAATTGATGAGTCCATGGCGGTCTACCTTCTTTCAACGCCATTGCATCTTGCTTTTCCTCTTCAACCCGGAGTGCATAAGCATGTACCTGTTCAGAAAAATCACACAGGCAAATATCCAAACCATCCTCCTCATACTCATGCGGGTTGCATCCGTCAACTATATCTGCCATGAAACACTCATCAACACCATTAGCATTAGAATTGTTAGTAAAAACATTCAAACGCATTTTTCTATTTCCAAAAGCCATATCAACTGTACCAAATCTACAATCAATAATAGCATGTGCGGTGCTTAAAAACGGCCGACCCAAAATTATATTTTGTTGTTGCTTAGGGTCCGCCGATGAGTAATCCAAGACTAAAAAGTCAACCGGGTAATAAAACTCATCAATTTTGACAATTACGTTTTGGACCATACCCCGAGGTAGCTTATGAGACAAATCGGCCAAAACAACCGTTGTCTCCACCCTTGCTAATGGACCAAAGTCATATTGGTCATATAAGCCCCCCGGTAAAATGCTAACTCCGGCTCCAAGATCTAGCAACGCCTTAGCCATTTGAAAATTTCCAACTTGTATATTAATCAATGGCGTGCCCGGATCTTGGAGCTTAGGAGGAAGCTCCCTATTTAAAACCGCACTCACTTACCGGGTTAAATCCACCCGCTTAGGCACTTTCTTCTTGTTTTGCCTTTTTTGTGTACATAATTCTTTTAAGAATTTTGCATAAGCGGGGACTTGTTTTATTGCGTCGAGGAGTGGGAGATTTATTTTTACTTGTTTAAACATGTCCCACATCTCCTCTTTTTGAGGACCTCTCGTCACAATAAAATTTTTCTTTCCCGGGTCAAGTAAGGCCGATGGAAACGGGACTTGACTCGGTTCACCCTCAACTTTTTCATTCTTTTCCTTTTCACCCAAACCCGGTTTTTTAACAATTGTTTCTTTTGGTTTAACCGGTGAAATTTCATCATCACTTTCATTACCCGTGACATCCTCAACTACCCCCTCAACCAATTCGGGTGACAAATTAGCTTTAAATTCTTTTCCACTTCTCAAAACACTAACATGATTTATATTAACATTACCTCGTGACGAACCATGTGAAGGGTTTACCTTAGTGTCGCTTGGAAGTTGACCCTTACCTTTCTTCAATTCCGCCACATCGGTTGCTAATTGACCCATTTGGGTTGTTAGTGATTGGATGCTTTTGTCACGAACCTCATCCTTTTGCATTCGCACTTCATCAAGTTGGTTCCGTTTTTGCATCTCCATTTGCATACTCTTTAGCATCTCCATCATCTCGTTTCCACCCGAAGACCCCCCTTGTTCTTGACCCGTTTGGTATTGTTTTTGATAGCCTTGGTTGTTTCCGCCTCGGTATCCCCCTTGGTTATTGTAAGATTGGCGTGAACCAAAGTTACCTTGGCTACCTTCAAAATTCGGGTTTGCTTGATTTGAAGGGTTCCCATATCGAAAATTCGGGTGGTTCCTCAACCCGGGGTGATAGGTGTTAGAGTTCATGTTATTGTAATTCCTACCACCTCCTCCTAGACCTTGACCTTGAACCGCATGGACTTCTTCGTATTGCCCTTCCAACATCCCTTGGCAATTTTCAGCCGCATGACCTATTTCATTACACAAAGCACAAACATCATAAATTTGGTTAGTAGTTTGAACATTACCATCATCAATGGCGTGCACTTGAGGTCGGGCAATGGCCGGTCGGGCTCTTCTTGAGGCTTGAGCTTTCCTCTTTGATGTAGTTGCCATGCTTTCCAAGAACTCCCAATCATCGTTCTCATAATTTGTTCCAAAAGTCCCACCGGTAATAGACATCAAATCACGTGCATGTTTGGCACTCAACCCCTCGTGAAAGGCATTCATCAACTCCCACAATTCAATTCCATGGTGAGGGCAATTCTTTATCATCATATTGAAGCGTTCAAACGCCTCGTGAAACATCTCACCATGTTGTTGTTGGAAGCTTCTCAACCCCTTTCTTGCATCGTTAGTCTTTTGGGCGGTGTAAAACTCATCCAAGAAAGTTTGTTGCATCTCCCCCGATGTATATATGGATGCCGAAGGTAACGTGTAAAACCATTTCTTCGCCTTATCTTCCAAAGAAAATTGGAATAATACCAATTTGATATCGTCGGCCGAAAACCCTTGACTCCCAAGAGTGTTGCAAATCGAGTCATAAGCCTCTAAATGAAAGTAAGGCTCCTCCGTTGCCAACCCCTTGTACTTTGGTAAACTTTGCAAAGAGTTGGTCCTTACTTCAAATGTTCGCCCTTGATCATTATGCGGAATGACTACCGGTGAAGGGTTTTGAGTGATTACCGGCCGAAAATGTGCTTCGATGCCCCTCACATTTTCTCTAAGGTGTCTCCTTGGTACACCATACCTGCCTCTTGGAATAATAGGACCATTTGGCCTTGGTACTTGCCCTTGTGGTGCGATTGGTTGTTGAAACTATTGTTGTCGCATCGGTGGGCGTTGAGGTGGTCTTTGAAATTGTGGTTGTACATGTTGTGGCCGGACTTGTTGCAATGGGATAGGTTGTTGCATTGGTGGCCCTTGTGGTCTTGGCCGAATGTGTTGTGGTATGAGTTGTTGTTGAGGCATTCCACCAACACTTGCCATCCCTTGGGATTGACTTTGAACATACCCAAACTCCCCTTGATCACCATAACCTCCATAAAAATACCCATCCTCTTCATAACCCTCAAAATCTTCAAATCCTTCATCATAACCATCTCCTTGAATTCCCGAAGTTTGCCCAAATGGAAGGGTCGAATACTGAAAACCCGATTGTTGTTGTTGTGGTCTAAAAGATGAAGTAGTATGCACAATAGTTGAATTTGGTGCAATTGTGAAAGTGGATGATGATTGACCCGTATTTGGTGGGAAGAAATGGGATAAGGGTGGAATTGTGGTAGAAGGGTTATAGGTAACGGTAGGTTCAACTTGGGTGGTGATTGGTTGAGTGACATTGGATGGTGTGAATTCAGCGGTGGTGTTAGGTAATGTGGTGTTTGGTGATGGTTGGGTGGAAGTAGGTATAAAGGATGAGGATGATTGACCCGTTGTTGGTGGAATTTGAGAATCAGCCATGATGTTTCTCGGTGTGATGGGTGAAGTGGGTGAACCAATAATCTTGTTTTCTCGTACTAAAACTCTGTTTTGTCTTAGCGTTCTTTCAATTTCCGGATCAAACGATAGCGGTGATGACCTGTGAGAGCCCCTAGTATGCATACACCTGAAGTACCTGCGCACTAAAACACAACCAGCGTAAACCCGAAAATAACCAAACAAAACTATTAAACTAACACACGTTGCGCACTACTCCCCGGCAACGGCACCCAAATTTGACGTGCTGTCGTGGTCACTATCAAATTTAATCCCCAAAACAACTATAGATAGTGGTAAGAGGGTATCGAACTCAGGGAGTATGTGGAAGGTATGTCGATTGTATAGCTTTGCACTTAAACTACAATTAATCTAATTTGCAGAAAAATAAAGATCAATGGTTTGGATTGTTTTTTTAGAAAACTAAATTAAAAACTAATTTCAAATCAAATGTTGGTTGTAAAACAGATTAGGAGAGAACAATGACCATCTTAGGTTTCAGTTTCTTTAAACAATTGTGTGTAATTCCAACTAGAAAGAGTTACATAGACATAACTCGTGTATAGATAATCGAAGTGATAAGAGGGAACAGTACTCGGATTATATAAACGCGAGGTTGTTTCCCGATGACCAATTAATCAATAACCAACCCTAACCCTTCCCGTGATATCTCGATTGCCAACGGCACCAAGAACGTACGATTAAGACTAGAAATTGCAATATTGATTAACAAGTTACAAGCAATTAAACATACACCATGATATTCAAGCAATGCAAGTTATCATTCTAGAAATTCAGAAATAAACACACAAAAGTTCAAGAGAAACCTTCACCTAAGATGATCACCGAAAAGTTTAGCCGTACATAGTTTAGTGAATCATCATACCAACAAATCTAATGTTCATAGGAATCATAAGCACAAACCGAATGTTAGCAATTGTTCAAAACCAAGCAAGACAGCCAAAATTCGCCCCTCAAGTGTTTCACAAACGTCCAATGATGAGGAATGATGAAAAGACCCCATCAAAACTAATTAAAGTGGCAGTTACACTTTTCCCGTCAGGCTCCACCGTAAATTACGGTATCACCGTAATTTACGGTGAACTTTAAATTGCTACGGTGTGAAGAGACTGCCTTACGGTGGAGGCCAAATGATTTTCAGGTCCACCGTAAATTACGGTGGGACCGTAATTTACGGTGGAAGCCTGAGTTCAATGCTTTGTTCTTCTTTTGCTCCGCACCTCCAACCCGTTCGACTCGAGAGCTTCTAAAACTGCATTTTTCTCTCTTTAAGCCTCCAAGCCGCACCTGAAACATAAGCAACAGTAGTTACCTAATTCAAGATAATTACGCAAAAAATGGGGGATAAACTTGTGTTTTAGCATTACAAAGGGTTGTCCAATGGACCACCCGTCAGTATTTTAAGCTCTCTGATGAATTCTTTTGGATAAAAATTTGAAATTTTTGAATTCTTTTTCAATTTATTCAAAAATTCATCCCACTCTGAAGGTAACGCGTCTGCAAATTTTAATATCTTTTCAGCATTTGACATCCTTATCTCGTACCTTGTCAAATTTTCCAGTAAATGATCATAGCGATTTTCCAACTCATTCAACGTTTCATTTTTCTTACACAAAAAATATTCAAGTCTATTAACCCAAATATTTTTATTCTCATTTTCTCTCCTCTTAACCCAAAACCCATCAAACCAATCATTTAATCCTTCAAGGTTATTGTTTTCCTTTTCGTCAAACATTTTAACAACACTTTCTTTGTTAAATGACATGGTTCAAAAATTGTTTTTAGTTCAAAGTCCACAATGTTTCAACTTCTCGGTATTTGCACCTTGTAAATCACCTCGAATCACCTGCAAACAAACAAATAAACGATCAGTTTTAAACGAACCGATTACGTGAAAGTGTGTGTTAATGAAATCAATCTAAGACTCGTGTCAAAGATTTGCGGACTCGTTCCAATGTTGTTCGGGTGAAATCACTGAATGAATGGGCCTGAAAATGGATTATTCTGATACACCCTTTGGATGGGCTTAGAATGATTTGGGCCGAAAGGATCTTCAAACTGATTAAATAGATATCCTCCAAATGGGCTTAGTGATATGACATTGGACTGCTCAATATTATCTGTTCAGTTCACACACATGGCCCGTCAACAACAATGAACTGAGCCCACTGATTCAATCACTTGAGCTATATTTCTTTTAAAAGTCTGATTGGGCCGATCAATTGGGCTTTGACACACAATTCAACCTTCTTTTACACGTGTTTGAAATGTCCAGCTAGTTTTAATGGATAATCAATCTGTCACTTTGTTCACAAGATGTATTAAATGGGTCTGACAACCCTTTCACTTGATTGGGCCGTTCAATTTAACATGAATGTATTAATCTAACATGTGATCTTCTGATGTATCTTAATAATAGTGCCATCAATTCATATAATGACTAAATTCTCATTGGACCAACAATTACACTAGGCCGACAACTCAATTTGTTTCATTTCTTTTGAAAAATTTTGAATAGATCAACAAGATTAATTTTAAGCTCTGATACCACTTGTGAGTACAGGATCGGATCGTAAACGATCACTAGATCTGCGGTGGATTCGATTTAACATGCGGAAACCGTTAAATCGAACCGTAATAGCGAAGACGTAATTAAACAATGTTTTATTACGTAACGACGACAACCGGATAGAGTCTCCACTCGATCTACACACAAAACACTCCAAATCTAATCGACGTGACGTAATCGGATGTGTTCTTGATGAAGATCCGATGAACGTGAAGAAGTGTTTCATACGAAATTAGTTCCCTGATTACTAATTCCGTGTGAAATGAATTACTGATATTTATAGTTGTATGATTTCGTATGAATGTGACCCTCCCAATTCCGTGCGAAACTGAACTCCATGCATTTCAAGCGAAATCAAACTCCATGCAATGTCACACCCCTATTTTACCACGTGTCACCGGTGGGCCCGGTGGGGGTTCCATGTCGTAGTTGATATCGTCATAGTCAAACAATACAAAATATAAATGCGCAGCGGAAGCAAAAGATAGATTTATTTCAACCAAATAAAATTGTAATATCAAGTATCACAAACAGTTGAAATAGATCCACATGCGGATCAAAACAAAGAGGAAACTTTTATTCAACAGACTTCATGCATCCTAAGCTTGCGAGACTCTTATTAATGCTAAGGAGTGGCCAGCCTATTACGCGTAGTACCTGCACTTAGCCTTTTTGGAAAATAAGTCAGTTTACACTGGTTAATACAATTTAACTGACTCATTTTGAAAAGGTTTAAAATTGATTTGAATGCCCGTGGCACAAAACTTTTTATAACTTGGGATAATTATTTGCTTATAATCTTGTAAAAGAATTACATGTTTGTTATGCGTTCAGTTGTCCGGGTCGTGCCGGGTTAAAGATTAATAGACACACCACTTAGTATAGTTCTGCCGCGAGACTTCTCTTGTACCGACGATTATACTTTATTGATTTGAATGCACTACGGGTGTATGCCTACACCCGTGTGCTAAGGTCGTGGCCATTCTTTGAATGATGCCAAGGATATCCGGGACATGGTCAATAAACCCCAAAGGCGTTAAACAAACAAAACAACATTTTCAAACGGGACATTTTGACAACACTTAACCGCCGACGGGTTAAGGTCAATTACCCGACCAAGCGGTATTTTATATACTGTACCCCAAGCCCGTATAAGGGAAAATAAGTTAAAAGTATTTACCTGAACTAAATATAAATTTATTCCCAGCCGTATCAAATCAGCAAGTACAGATAGCTTTTACTGGGCTCCTATATCTGGAATGAAGGTTTTTAATAACCTATTAGAATCCTAACGGGTCTTTTAATTTAGTCTAAGCTTAGACTGGTTAGTTTTAAATGAAGATTACGGTTTAAACGCGCGATAAGGCGAAGACCATTTTAGAATGTGGTTTTGACCCAACAAGCTTGCATACTTGTTTAATATGGGTAACTTAATCACATTCTGGATTTTGAGACAGAAATGATATGGTTTGACCCTTTTCGGCTAAAATGGGTAAACTAGTTACACAAGCCGATCAGAACGCGTAAAGTGCGTAACGAGTAACCTTAAGAGTCATATACAAGTTTCCTAAGTTAATATGCCTTAAACATGTTGTGATATCAGTAAGATACCTTCCATTATGCCCCAAATGGTTTTAAACCCAAACTATGCCTCACAAGGGCATTTTGGTCATTTTAAAGGGTGTAAAAGAGTTTAAATAATAATTTGGGCTACAGGTCTGATTAAATCAGTAAATATACTTAATTTAATAAGTTATAACAATAGGGTATCATATATATGTGAAATTTATTACTTATAACAATACTATGCTTCGTAGGGGCATTTTGGTAATTTCACGTAGGTCTAAAAGGTCAAAACTTGAATTCTGAGTTTAAAATATTTGCCTACTGTTAGAATATAAAAATTTACTGAATACATCAGTAGGTTTCAACCCCATATGCTTAAAAAGGTTCTAGTACATACTTATGCGTTAAAAACGCTTAAAAAGGCTATTTGGAGCCATTTCTGGGTTTTGTATAAAAAGCTGATATTTTTAATATTGCAAAAGGCTCAAAATAATTTATTTAACATATTGAATCAGTAGAAAAAGGTTTGGGGTCAATAGGATTTATAAAACTCATTTTATAGTCCAAAAGGGCAAAACTGGCATTAACCGAATTAAGCTTAGAACACTAAGTTATGCTCAGCCTAAAATTGAATAAAAATCTTTAAAAATCCCAAAATATTATTTTATATCAGTAGGTACAAAGTTTTGCATAAAAATTTGGGTTTAGATAGGCTATATGCAATTTACGCCATTTAATTACTAAAGAAGCTTCTAATTACGCTAATGAGCATAACTCTTAATCTATACCTCAAACTGATGTCAAATTTTAGGTGTAAGCTTATAATCAGTAGCTACGGTGTCTACCCTTTTATATTTTCAAAAGTCATATTTTAAGGTCATTTGGGCATAATGGTCAACATATAAGCAATTAACGGAAACATGCATGTGAATAGGATATCTAATGAACCAAGTTGTGTAATCACAGGGGGTTATGCTAACATGTAAATAGATCCAAAAGAAGCACTAAGGTAATCCTAAACTTGGCTTAAATGGGTCAGAACTGAAAGTCAAAGCAGAAGTCAAACTATACGATTTTCGGTTCCAAACCGAGCCTAAACTGAAAATTGTCGAGTTGAACATGTTAGGACATGTTCTTACATAAATTACCAAGTTATATTAATGATCAAACAGGTTGCATGTATCCTAGATTGCTAATTAAACATTAATTCAAAAATAAGCATTCTGTTGACTTTTTAAGGTAAGCTTTGACTCGACAATTAACATAGTTAGAGTGGGAATCTGAAAATACCCTTTTAAGGGTTTATTACCCACATAATTACCTACTCAAAGGTACTTTTAATTCGTGATTTGACTGGACAAATTTTAATTAATCACGAAGTCAAACCTTAATTACGACGGTTTGACTATTAGCTAATTAACTAAGCTAAAACAAATTTAGAAAGGTTAAGAGTACTTACAAGAGTCCTAACTATGATTAGGGATCACTAAGTAGTTGGCTTGATGTCCAGAGAGCTCCAGAGATGAAGTTGTGAACTTTGTAAGTAAATGCACCAAATGGTTACAACCTCATGCTCCTTATATATAGAATTTAATCTTCTAGGATCATGCCAAGGAGGTCTACCAATGCTTTCAGATCAAGACAAGTGCCCCCTATGCATGAAAACCTGTTGGTGCAGCCCCTGGTATGTAAAAACAAGCTCCAAAGTCGGTTACACAGGTCTGACTGGCACCTGCAAGTTATTTCTGTCGCTGTGTCTCTCTCACGGGCCGCGTAAGTCCATAAAGGACTCTTACGCGGGCCGCCTGGCCTGCCAGAACCAGCCAAACAAGTTTCAACAATTGCATTTTTGGTCCCTGGTCCTTTGTTACGTGGTTTTGACTCTTGTTCTTGCATTTTTGCCCTTTTAAACTTATTTTTAAGGGTTCCAAAACATGTATAAACATGGGCAAGTCCTTGATCAACTTGTAATCACCCGAAAAGTCATAACTTTCAATGTTGACGCTTTTAACCCCTCGTACACGAATTTGATCATAACTTTCTCATACGATAACGAAACTTTATGAAATTTTTACCACATATTCTATTGAGCATAATTTACCGTTACAAGGCTTCGGGTCTGCTAAAAGGTCACTCAGAGGTATACTTTACACATGTTGACGCATTTAGGCCCTGTGGTTTGTAATCTCTCACTTTCTTTCATATTTAGCTTCGTATGATCCATGATTTATTTGTTTGAAGGTATATACGTCTTGTAGGGCTATTTTTAAATATAATTATCCATTGTTGACACTTTGGACCCTTATATTCACATAGTTTCCTTGTTTGTCAACTTTAGTCCCTCTAAAGTATTCTTTCACACGTTCAGAGCTTATGACACGTGTTCATACATTATTGGACATGAATTTTCAAGGTGTTACATCCTCACCCCCTTAAAAGAAATCTCGTCCTCAAGATTTACGGAAACAATTGAGGGTATTTCTCTTTCATTGTGGACTCTAATTCCCATGTATATTCAGGACCTCTACGGGCATCCCATTTTACCTTGACAATAGGCACAAGCTTTCTTCGAAGCTTCTTTACCTGTCGATCCTCAATCGACAAAGGTTTTTCCACAAATTTTAAGCTCTCGTCTATGTGCACATCTGTGTGTGGTATGACTAGCGATTCATCAGCTAGACATTTCTTCAGATTGAAGACGTGGAATACATTATGAATACCGTTGAGCTCTTCAGGTAAGTTTAACTTATAAGCCACTGATCCTACACGTTCGATGATCTCGAATGGTCCTATATACCTTGGGCTTAACTTACCTTTCTTACCAAATCGCATCACCCCTTTCCAGGGTGACACCTTGAGCAAAACTTTATCGCCAACCTCAAACTTGAGAGGTTTTCGCCTTTTATCAGCATAGCTCTTCTGCCTATCCCGGGCAGCTTTTAGGCGGTCACGGATCTGGACAATCTTGTCCGTCGTCTCAAAGACTATATCAGGACCTGATAATTGAGTGTCTCCTACTTCTGCCCAACAGATGGGCGTTCTGCACTTCCTACCATATAGTGCCTCAAAATGTGCAGCCTGAATGCTGGTATGGTAGCTATTGTTATAGGAGAACTCAACCAAGGGTAGATGCCTATCCCAACTACCACCTAGATCAATTACACATGCACGCAGCATGTCTTCCAAAGTTTGAATAGTACGCTCACTTTGCCCATCCGTCTGAGGATGGTAAGCTGTACTAAAATTCAATTGCGTGCCCAGAGACTGTTGGAAACTCTTCCAAAAATGAGATGTGTATCTAGTATCCTTATCAGAGATAATAGATACTGGTATGCCATGTAAGGATACAATCTTATCCACGTACAGTTGGGCTAACATGTGGGAACTATAAGTCTCTTTAATGGGTAGGAAATGTGCTGACTTAGTCAGTCTATCAACTACGACCCATATAGTATCATTTCCCTTCTTTGTTTTAGGCAACTTGGTAATGAAATCCATTGTTACCATTTCCCATTTCCAAGTGGGAATTTCAGGCTGTTGTAGCAAACCTGACGGCTTCTGATGTTCAGCCTTGACTTGAGCACACGTCAAGCATTTAGCTACATAAGCAGCTATAGACTTCTTCAAGCCTATCCACCAATAGTTTGGCTTTAAATCCTGGTACATCTTATCAGCTCCAGGATGAACGGAATATTTGGAACTGTGGGCTTCCTTGAGGATAACATCCCGAAGTCCTCCATAAACAGGAACCCATATTCTTCCATTCAATCTTAAGATTCCGTCCTTGCCATTGGATAACTGTTCTTCAGTTACCCCTAGCTTTTCATCAGGGTAGTTAGCTTCTAAAACGACTTCTTTCTGTGTTGCTAACAACCTTTCATTCAAGCTATGCTTGATTTCAATGCTCTTGGCATTGATCCTAATTGGCTTCACTCTTTCTTTTCTACTCAAGGCATCTGCGACCACATTAGCCTTTCCTGGATGGTATCTTATCTCACAGTCATAATCGTTCAGAGTTTCCATCCAGCGTCGCTGCCTCATGTTCAAATCCTTCTGATTGAACAAATGCTGAAGGCTCTTGTGATCAGAATAGATCACACACTTAGTTCCATATAAATAGTGCCTCCACAGCTTTAGTTCAAATACAACGGCACCCAGTTCCAAATCATGGGTGGTGTAGTTCTTTTCGTGTATTTTCAGCTGACGTGACGTGTAGGCAATGACCTTTCCTTTCTGCATTAACACACAACCCATCCCGGTGTGTGATGCATCACAGTAAACTACAAATTCATCAATTCCATCATGCAATGTCAGTACAGGAGCATTGCTCAACTTCTACTTCAGAATATCGAAGGATTCTTGCTGCTTAGGCCCCCAATCGAACTTGCTATTCTTGCGAGTGAGTAATGTCAGGGGTGCTGCAATTCTTTAGAAATTTCAATAAAGCGTCTATAGTATCCTGCCAATCCTAGGAAACTACGAATCTATGTAGGCGTCTTTGGCTCTTGCCAGTTCATAATAGCTTCGATTTTAGCGGGATCTACTTGAATACCACGCTCGCTGACCACATGTCCAAGGAACTGGACTTCACGAAGCCAAAACTCACACTTAGAAAATCTGGCATAGAGCTTTTCTTGATGTAGCAATTTTAGAATGCCATGGAGATGCTTCTCGTGGTCAGCTTGGCTCTTCGAGTAGATGAGGATGTCATCGATGAAGACGATGACAAATTTATCCAAATAAGGTTTGCAAACACGATTCATGAGATCCATGAATACGACAGGTGCATTAGTGAGCCCAAAAGGCATCACTAGGAACTCGTAATGACCATAACGAGTTCTGAATGCAGTCTTATGCACATCTTCATCTTTGACTTTCAACTGATGATAGCCTGACCTGAGATCTATCTTGGAAAAGTAGCTTGCTCCTTGTAGCTGGTCGAACAGATCGTCGATCCTGGGTAAAGGGTACCTGTTTTTGATAGTGACCTTATTAAGCTCACGGTAATCAATGCATAAACGCATGGACCCGTCCTTCTTCTTGACAAATAAGATTGGTGCTCCCCATGGAGACAAACTAGGTCTAATGAAACCTTTGGCTAGCAAATCATCTAGCTGCGTCCTTAATTCCTTCATCTCTGTTGGCGCTAATCTATAAGGTGCTCTAGCCACAGGTGCAGCTCCGGGGATGATGTCAATCCTGAATTCCACTTGCCTATCTGGTGGCAAACCGGGTAGCTCTTCCGGGAAAACTTTAGGGTATTTAGAAATGATGGGAATATCTTCGATCCTGCGCTTCTTCTCGTCAATGGTTACCTGTGCCATATAAATGACACAACCCTTTTTCAGACATCTGGATGCCTTGAGCATAGCCACTTGCTCAGGCAATCTATGTTGAGTATCTCCCTGAATGGTGAGTGGTTCACCAGATGGAGTCTTGATTACTACTTGCTTCTTGCTGCACACAATCTGGGCTTGGTTATGCGATAACCAATCCATACCTATCACTATATCAAAGCCTGCTAGCTTAAAAGGTAACAAAGACAAAGGAAAATAGTGGTTCCTAATGGATAGGACACATCCATCTAATACAGTCGAAACTGTTTCTATAGTTCCATCAGCTAATTCCACTTCATATTTCACACTTAAGGCTTTAACAGGCAGTTTCAACAAATCACAAAACTTATTAACTACAAAGGATTTATCTGCTCCATAATCAAATAATACTCTTGCGTAGACATCATTTATAAGGAAGGTACCTGTTATCACGTTGTTGTTCTGAATAGCTTCCTGAGCATTCATCTGGAAGACCCTAGCATTGGTCTTCTTTCCTTCCTCAGCCTTCTTTGCAAGCTTTGGGCAGTTGGTCCTAAGATGCCCCTTTTCATTACAGTTATAGCACGTAGCATCCTTGATTTTCTTACAATCCAATGCCTTGTGGTCTAATGACTTGCAAATCCCACACGCTTTCGGCTGGGACTGGGATTTCGATTCATACTTGCACCTCCCAAAATGGTGCTTCTTACAAACTTTGCACTTGGGTTTATCACCCGTCTGTTGATCACCTTTCTTGGATCCCGACCCTTTCTTGTGGTCGTTGTTTCCCTTGTGCTTCTTATCTAAGCGTCGTGAACCGTCTTCTTCGCGTTTCCTTTTCTCGGCATCCGCATTTCTCAGCGATCTCTGTCTAACTGCGTCCAGCGTGAGGGACAGAGATATATCAGCTGCTGATCTGAATGTAGCGGGCCGAGAGGCCTTGACACTTGCTTTTATTTCTGGGGCCAGACCCCCAATAAAACGGGCTATCCTCTTAGGTTCAGGTGTCACAAGGTAAGGAACTAACCTTGACAAAGTATTGAAGCTCGTGAGATAAGCCTGGCAATCCAGGTTCTTCATGACCAGAGATAGAAAATCAGATTCTATCTTTTCAACCTCGTGCTGAGGGCAGTAGTTCTCTTTGATGAGGGTAACAAATTGCTACCAAGACATGTTGTACAAATGTACCTTTCCGGTTGCCTGAATCAACGATCTCCACCATGCTAGGGCTTCACCCTTAAATGACTGGGACACAAACTTTACAACGTCCCTTTCAGCACAACCACTAATGTCCACTACAGTGTCCATTTCATCCAGCCAAGTCATGCAATCCACAGCGCCTTTCTCCCCAGTAAAATCCTGGGGTTTACAAGAAACAAAGTATTTATACGTGCAGGACTTGGCACGTGGTGCATCATCAAACACAATCTTCTTGGGTGGGACACTGTTATGGTTTGAGGAGTGTCTATCATCATCTTTCTTAGACTCATCATTCTTAGATGGCGGCTTGCTGGGAGCCTCCGAGTGAGTCCTAGACTTGGTATGTGGTGTAGATAGGGTCATACTATGAGTTCCACTATTTTCATTATACGGCCGCTCTAAGGCCTTGGTGATAGCATTATCAACGAGTGCTTGCAGTTCTGCACTGGTCATCTGTATCTTAGCATTCTCGTGGTTCTCCACCGGACGACTGCTTACCTCGTCCGATCCCGCCATGTAGCTTCAATTGCTACATATAAAAAAATAATGGGCAAGGTTTTATTTAGAAGCTTTTACAGAATTTTATAATTTATTAATCATGGTTTTAATAGCCATTTCTGGTTAATTTGTTAATCATTTATTTATTCAGGACCTTTATTATAATCCTATATCACATTTTAAAATTAGCATAAAGCCTAGTCCCAAGGACGGTTTTAATTTATAACCAAGATTTTTACAGAATCGAGGTATTTGGGTCTGAATCACAGTTCAATACCCTTTCTAGACAGTGAGTTGCAGACTTCCACTGTCTCTTAGTCCCAAAAGACGTTAATTATTACCCGTAGGCACTTCATCCTTAAGGGATGGTTATATAATTACAGGGAAATTAAATTAACCCATTTTAAAGATGGCCTGTGTGATTTTTACTGCATCACAATTGCCCAGCATGTTAACATACTTACAGATGTTAACAAAATTTGGAATCTTTTGGACAGGTTCTACCATCTTGGCCATGTCTATAATGACACGTGGCTAGGTTTTACCCCTAAGATTCTCTTTTAATATTAAACGCAGAACAATCATAAGTTGAGATGTTAATTATGGATCTGAATCTAATTATGCAGATACCATCTTGGCCTTGTCTTAAAATGACACAAGGCTAGGTCTTGTCCCTTTTTAAATTTTGCCATTTTATAATAATGGTAGATCTTCTTTAATAGGAATGTTATTTTCATTTTACTTTGTGTTTTAAGTTTATTCATATACTTAATAATAAACAAATATGAAAATTTAAATTCAACCATTCCATTACTAAAATTTAACCAGTACAACATTTGCCCTAAACAGGACTTTCTAAGAAACAACTTGCCCGCGCAGGGGCGAAATACAAACAAACAAACCCACGCAGGGGTTAACTAAAAGACATGCCCACGCAGGGGCAGAATACTAAAAGACAAGCCCACGTAGGAGCTAAGTACAGAAACAAAAAGTCCACGCAGGGACTAGATTACAACCAAATAAAATAATAAACAAAGGTCTTCAATGACCCCTTCTTTTGGACTTCCCCTTGAGTAGGTCTGACAGACCTTTGAAGAAGCCTCGGTTGTTCTCGCGCACTGTTCGGATTTCCTCTTCACATTGGCCCAATCTATCAAGGACCTCTTGTTGATGTTCCGGCGGAATCAGTTGTGGTTGCGGCGGCTGCTGGTACGGCTGTTGAAGAGGTGGCTGTTGCTGGTACACATACGGAGGGTACCCGGTACTCGAAGGACCACCATAGGGCCCTTCCGGGTGACGAGCGTTGTAGTTGCACGCCTCCTGGTACGGATCCACATTAGCATAGTTGAAGCTGTTGTGGCCCGGCAGCTCAAACGGGTTATATGCCGCGGAACCGGCATAAGCAGGGATTGGGTTACCAAAACCCGGTGGTGGCGCTATGGGCGCAGAGTCTACTTCTGAGACGGGGTTTGATGGTCCCCCCATCTGCAGCTCTTCTTCTTGGAGTGGCGGGTAGTGACTGCCACTTGAGGGCTGAGGAGTGCTGATGCGGACTCCTCCTCGCATGGACATCCGTGCGTTTGACCTTCTCCGCCTCGTTGGCTCCTGAGGCGGTTGCTCAACTGGTGGTGGTGGTGGCGGTGTGACTGCCACAAATCGAGAATCCTCGGAAGGATCCTACTGCTGCTGCTGGTACGGAGACGAGTGCTCAGCGGGAGTAAAATACCAGTCCCACTGGTTAAAGCTCTCCTGGTAGTTGTCTGGACCGCAATAAGGCGATCCGTGAAATGAGGACCCATCCGAGATTTCGATGGGATGGTTCGGGGTCCCGGTTGCAGGCTCCACAGGATCCGTATCCTCATCCATGTCGTTTTCACCCGAGAAGTGATCCTCGGGTCCTAGTGGGTTAAAACCCACGGGTTCTTGAATATAATTAGCCGGGTTAAACCGGCTTTGGAAGGCGGGAGTGGGGTCACCAAACGAATGATGCGAGTTGGATCGCTGCAAGGGTATGAAAGAGGCTTGTAGGATCGTGTTTCGACCCGAATGAGTCGTTCAGAGGAGTTTTCGTCAATTACAGGTGCGGAAAACAAGTAATCAACGTAGAAACAGCTTTCAAATCACTTTAAACACCTTTCTGTATTGAATAATAACAGTTTACATCCAATTCTCAAACCGGCAGCACTTCGGTAAGAGTTACAAGACTTGTTCTATGGTTCGCTTATGTGCACCTATTTATAGATGTTGAGGTTCCCTCCAAGGTACATGGACACATAAGCGGACCTGACACATAAGCGGACCTCCTAGTGACACATAAGCGGACCTGACACATAAGCGGACCTCCTAGTGACACATAAGCGGCCCTACCAGGTTAAACCTATATGCTATCCTATTTTCCCGTAAAACATGCCCTGATCTAACAATCTAAAACTAAGACTCGATCCAAGACGAAGTCGACAGATGTAGTGCACCAACAAACTCCCCCTCAGATGTTGACGGAGTCGTTCATCGAGTCATTGACAATGTCGTGTCTTCGCACCTTCAGTCTTGATCAGTCTCTGGGCTTCTCTCTCTATCTTCATCTCTTTCTCTTTTATCACCAACAAACTTCTTCTCTTGAATGTTGACATCTTTTGAGTTCCTCATCATCAACATGCACTCCCCCTTAAATATTGACTTTTTCTGCATAAAACTCTACCACAAACATAAGTTTTATGATCAACATTTAAGCATATAGACATCACTAATCACAAACTAATCAACCAATCAGATACTGATGAACCACTTGAAACTGTTATCATTTTAATCAAAGCAACACACTTCCCAAACCATATGTTCATCATGTTTAGCACTTAGAATTTTGAAAATCAGTTTTTCAATGTCAGTTGTCGAAAATCTTTTCGATTTTTCAAATTTATGCTAAAACACAACTAAAATCTTTTTGGATTTTTCTGAAATAAAATAAATGACACCACTTGTAAAACAAAAGAATGCAGAAATGAAATATTTACAGACAATATTTTTGTTAGTTTGTGCAAAAGCATCATATCAGTTTTGAGACAAATCACTAACACCATTAAGCTTTAAACATTTTAAGCTCTAAACAATTTACCTAGATTGTCAGTATATTGGTCCACTTAAATTTTCACACAAATTTCAATTGATTCGAGATACGATATTAATGTTTTAGAAACTTAAACTTAATTGTGTATCACTCCACTCGAATATACTCCTGTATCCACATCCCAATGTTCAGTCTTACAGGTGAGTATACCACATATGATATCTGTAAAGGGGTTATGTGCGAGGGCCGTGAGAGCTCAGGTCGATACTTCCGTATACGCAGAGAGATGACGGCTTCGACTTTAGGTGGGTCCCCTTTAGAGGATCTTTTTATTACAACAGCAGCGACTATCAATTTTATTGTTTCATCAGCTTGCTAAGGGCGATGCTATGTTTCAAGCATTTTGCGGAAAGCATTATCCGGGGACTAGGTCAGTACTTCTATACAGCAGAAGTCCCGGGATAATACCCCAGATATCACTGAGTATAAAGACCTAGTATCTCAGAAAGAGGGACCTTTCAAACAAGATTTCAGGGGTTACCCATATATCCAAGAATAGTTACCCACAAATTAAGAAAGTTTGAATTTAGGTTTATATCTCGTTTCAATTTACTGAATGTGCGAAAACCTACTGACACATCTGCAGTAAGATTGTTTATCACATTTTTTTACTTTACATTTCTTTAACGTGTTGTGATAGTCCACTGATGTACTATCATTTCCTCTTTTTCACAACAAAACTCATTTTTTGATTTTATCATGTTTTTGACTTTTTCAAATTTTCTAATGTTTTTGGATTTTTTAAAATTTTCTACTCCCCCTAAAATGCAAACACATTAAAGAAATTTGAAAACTATCTAAGCTCTTGACCCACTAGAAACATGAAAGTAAACCAAACTATACAGAAATATGACAACTGATATCAAAACACATCAAATTGCCATTCATTTAGCATAAACAATCAGAACTCCCCCTATCAACAAACTATTTTCCCATTTAGATTTCAAAACACTTTAGTTTGTTTTAATCAAAATGGTTTTTCCGAAAAATAAGTTTGATTTATTTTACCACTTGTAGGAATGGGGATGAGGTTCATCATCTTGTCTTTCAACAACTTATAGGAAAATACAAGTACAACTTAATGTCCTTGATTTACCATATACAAGAATGTGCAATTAAATCGTCTAACCACTTGTACAACAAACATAAACAAACCTCTTTACCGTTTGTATGATTAACGTTACCAAATAAAACTCAAGAAAGATGCTGATTCATGCTCCACGCTTACCAACCTAGGAGCTCCAGCAATTCCTGCTTAACCTTTTCAAACACATATTAAGAAAGATGCTGATACCTGATCCACAATTACAAACTTGGGATCTCCGGCAAGTCAGGTTTTTAGTCGAAGAAAATATCCACCCAAGCCTGACCAGCCTTGGGTTTCACCGAGTTACCATCACTCAGTTTCTTACCTTTCCTCTTCTTTTCATAAAATTCTTTAACCCCTTTGACTTTTCGGTCAATCATCTTTCCAAAGATATGTTTTACCTTGGGGTTAAAGACCTTCTCAGCATCAAATTCATGTTTATCATTATAAAATTGGTTAGAAATTTCAACTTTACCAATTTTCTTTTTATAATTTTCAGCCCGAAGTGATAGAAAATCCTCATAATTCACAATCGAAACTGATTTTTCATCTTTTAAAACAGCTTCACCTTTTGAAACAATTTGTGGCTCATCTGACTTTGTGGAGTCAGATTCATCGCCAGAAGATAGCTCCTCTGATTTTGACCTATCAGAATCATCGCTAGAGCTTTCACCAACTTTCTTAACAACCCATTTCTGGTGGTCAGATTTAGCTCTCTTCTTGTAAAACTTGTTCGAACATTCACCAATTTCAAATGTAGAGTTTTTAAACAATTTTTCTCTATCAATTGGTGGTTCGAACTTAATCAATTTCTCTTTGAGTTTACAAGATACTCCCTGTTTTGATTGTATTGCCTTCGAACATTCTCTGGCAATATGTCCAACAGTGTTGCATCGGAAACAGGTTTTCATATCTTTCTTCTACTCAGCCATTTTCTTCAATTCATCTTCCTTCTTTGCAAGGAATTCATTGTTTGACTGTCTCCAGAAATCTTTCTTTTCTTCTTCCTCAGATGAGGTTCCTGAAATAAATGTCATTTTGGATTTAAAATCACGAATATATTCTTCATTTTTCTGTTTTTCTGTAGGAGTAAAACCTAATCCTTTCTTTTTGAAATTACCGTTCTGGTTTGATTTCTTTTAGAAACCTGAACCAGAACTGTAATTCTTTTTCTTGTTTAATCTTTGTTGTACTCTTGAGGTGTATTTTTTAGGTTTTTCATAAAGACATAAGTCTTTTATTTCAGAAATATTAATTTCTGTGCGTTTGAAAACCTTGTTTATCAAATCAGTTTTGACACCTCTTATTGGAAATTCCTCATCAGAATATAATTTGTCAGAATCATTCAAAGTATAGGCAACTTTAAACAATCCATCATCCAAATTAGATTTTGATAACAGAAATTTTCTATCATAAACTATTTTGTTCTGTTTTTCTGTTTGACACGGAGTGCTTGACCCAGACTTTAACTCTGACGCGAACTCCGACTTTGACTCCTCTATCTCATCGTTTTCTAACACATGATCCACAACTCTCTTCATCAACTGAGACTGTTGATCAGTGTCAGACGATGTAAACACGACATCAATACTATCTGGCAAGTTTACTGATGACTCTGACTCCCACTGTAAATTTGTTGCCTTTTTTACTCTTTCATCATTTGGATTTCTAGCAAGATATGCGTTTTCCAGCGGGGGTGGACATCTGTTGTAACTGACACCTTGGTTCTTACCAGATGACGTCTTTTCAGTGTCTTTCTTCTTTTCAATCTTCTTCACTGGAGTCTTTTCTTCAACCTTTTCTTCTGAAACTTTCTTTTCTTCAGTTACTTCATTGTCTTCAAATGCCTTCAAACTTTCAGCCATCGGATAAATCTTGTCAATGACATAAGATGAACATGAGTAACTTTTTAATAAACGGTTAACTCTTTCAGTTTCAATTCGTTGAAGTTCAAGTTTCTGTTCGAGTTTAGCACACTTCTCAATATAGTTGTTTACAACTCTTTGCTTGACCATGAAAGCTCCTTGAAGTGTTTTCATTGCTGTAGCCTGCTCTTCACTTGTGTCGTTATACATGTTCATCGCCCTATTCAACACATCATATGATTCTTTCAATCGGTTCATATTGTGAATCAATGAACTGTTCTGCTTCTTTACAATTTCACAATTTTCACAAGTGATTAGACTTTTCTTTGCAACGGCTTCTTCATCAATCTCGAACTTTGGAGTTTCCTTCATTTTTCTTCTCACTACTGGTACTGTCTCATCCTCGCTGCTAACCGGAGTCTTTACCTTCTTCTTTTTCTTCTTTGCCTTCTCATCCTCACTGTCACTTTCTACTAACATTTTCAAATGTTTTGCCATCTGTTTAGCATAGTACTCAGTATCATCATCACTTTCATCTTCAACTTTGGCAACAAAAGTTGTGTGAGTTGTAGCTTGATCAGGAATGTAGTTATCCCAAGAAAAATTTACCCAGGTAAATCCCTCGGGTAACTTTTCATCATCTTGATCAATTACCAAAGCACTACCATCTTTTCTCTTCAAACAATCTTGATTACCCACACAAGCTCTCTTTCCAGAATCTTCAATTATAGGTTTTCCATGTGCAGTTTGTGCTTGATGTTAATTCTGTTGAGATGGTTGTTGAGCAACTTGATGATAGATGGCTTTTCGATAGTAATCATTGTTGTTGAAAGGATTCTGAGTTCCACTTGCTTCGCGATTAGTACACTCCCTCTTGAAGTGTCCTTTCTCCCTACAACGAAAACAAGTGACTTTAGATTTGTCAAAACCTAAAGTAGAAACATTTGCCTCACGAAGATCATCTCTCCCCGTGATCTGCTTAAACTTCTCAGCTCTTCGTAACACGCTAGCCAAACACCACTTTATATCCATCAGTTCCATTTCTTCAGCATCTATCTGGTCGTAGTCTTCCTTAGTTAGCATTGGATTCCCAATACGACCTGCAACAAAACAACTGTAAGACTCTAAAACCATTCCTAACAAAAACATTTGACTTTTAGAAAATTCCTCAGAATAATCTTGATCACTCTCAAGATTTAATACAATATTGCATTGAAGTTTTCTTCCATTTTTAGTTGTTGAAATATTCGGATCAAAAGACGGAAATGATGTGAAACTGGTTTTGCTATTTGATCCTGATGATGAACCTCCAGGAGAATTCTTGGCATTGTAAGCAGTTTCTATTTTCGGAGATAGATTTGTAGATTTCTCATTTACCCCTGCTTTGTAATACAACCCAATATCCTGTTCACCATCGAAATCTTTCATTTGAACAATCTTTCTCTGTTCCATTTCCTGAGCTTCCAATTTCTCAATGAATTTGCTCAAAGTTAACGTACTAAAACCCTTTTTGTTCCTGAGCATCATCAGATAGGTTCCCCATGTTTCATGTGGTAAAGCATCAGCAAGCTTTTCAATTAACTCTTCATTGTCTTTGTTGATACTTAACCTTTTCATGTTCACCAACAAGTTGCAATATCTTTCAATGATTTGCTTTGTACTCTCATTCTTCAATCCTCTAAACAAATCAAACTCCTTTTTCAAAAGTGACTTCTTATTTTTCACCATCTCCTTACTACCAACAAACTTTGAACGTAACGCTTTCCAAATTGAGTATGAACTCCCGTTGTGTTGGAGAAATACCATAATATCTTCCTTCACAGCTTGTTGTAACAAGCTTAACATCATTTTCTCATTCTTATACTTCTTCTTGTCATCGGCACTCATGTCTTTGATTGCAACTTCCTCTTCTTCATCATTTAGCGGTCTCACAAACTTCGTTTCCACACACTCCCATGCATCAAGATAGTTCGTTTGTACCCAGTTCTCGAAACGACCCTCCCATCCTTTATATTCTTTAATATTCAATAATTTGGGTGGTTTTTGCATTGTTCCCGTTTGGTTCTTGAGCATTGTGGTTTGAGCAACAGTGATTGGGGTACTCGGAGTAGCGAATGCGTTGTAGAACTCCTCGTCCATTTTCAGATTTCAACAATTTTCTATAACAGTCCTTAAAAGCGAAACTAGATAGTTCACTGGAGCGAAACCTTCTTGGTTAAATGAGCGGAACCACTAAGAGCAAAACTTTATTGATCACAAAAGCGGAACCAGTTTGTTTAAAAGAGCGGAACCCGATTGTTCAAAAGAGCGGAACCACTAAATGTTCAAATAAGTGGAACTCCTAATGTTCAAATAAGCGGAACTCCTGATGTTCAAATACGTGGAACTCCTGATGTTCAAATAAGTGGAACTCCTGATGTTCAAATAAGTGGAAGTCCTGATGTTCAAATAAGCGGAAGTCCTGATGTTCAAACAAGCGGAAGCCCTGATGTTCAAATAAGCGGAAGTCCTGATGTTCAAATAAGCGGAAGTCCTGATGTTCAAATAAGCGGAAGTCCTGATGTTCAAATAAGCGGAAGTCCTGATGTTTAAATAAGCGGAAGTCCTGATGTTCAAATAAGCGGACTTGATTGATCTTTGGAGCGGATCTCCTCAAAATATGTCCAAATAAGCGAACCTGATTAGTCAAATAAGCGGACTTGAATGTTCATAAGAGTGGAACTACAATTTGTTCAAAAAAGCGGAACCTATTCGGAGATTAATTTGACCCATTTTTAGTCCGAATTTCAGTGTCAAAATTTCAAGGGTTTATCTATGATCAATTATCTACAATCTGTGAAATTTTGAGCGGATTCCGACCGTTAAATCTCATTCTGATGAAGAAAGAAGGTGTAGAAGTAAGAATTTTAGATGAAATCCAGCAAATCTCTGTAGAACTCCTCCTCCTGAAGCTCTGATACCACTTGTAGGATCGTGTCTCGACCCGAATGAGTCGTTCAGAGGAGTTTTCGTCAATTACAGGTGCGGAAAACAAGTAATCAACGTAGAAAAAGCTTTCAAATCACTTTAAACACCTTTCTGTATTGAATAATGACAGTTTACATCCAATTCTCAAACCGGCAGCACTTCGGTAAGAGTTACAAGACTTGTTCTATGGTTCGCTTATGTGCACCTATTTATAGGTGTTGAGGTTCCCTCCAAGGTACATGGACACATAAGCGGACCTGACACATAAGCGGACCTCCTAGTGACACATAAGCGGACCTACCAGGTTAAAACATGCCCTGATCTAACAATCTAAAACTAAGACTCGATCCAAGACGAAGTCGACAGATGTAGTGCACCAACAAGGCTTGAGGGTTATTGGGCTCGTTCTATGACAGAGGCCCAAAAGAATGCAAGTAAGAAGGTGAAGAGCTTAGGGAGACAGATCGCCTCCCGGGTTCAACGTACGTCCTCCACGGCTCCTGAGGACTCGTGCTCATTGTAATCGAAGGGGTATGCCGGTGCGAAGGCCCGGCTTCATGGTCGTGGCTAGTGAAAGGAGCCTTCCCCGTCCGCGTCTCATCCTTGGTGGCATGGTCACACCTGTCAACAAATAATGATACAACAACATATGTATAAAGTAAAATAAAATAAAGACAAAAATGAAATAAAAACAAAACAGAGTTTGTCTTATGTTTTTTTTGTCTAGACTCGGAACTCGAGGAATGTGCATTTATTTAACTGAGATTAAACACAAAAGGCTAGTGTTTAATTCACTCAGCGTTGGCTCTGATACCAACCTGTCACACCCCTATTTTACCACGTGTCAC
Organism: Helianthus annuus; assembly: GCF_002127325.2. NCBI lineage: Eukaryota > Viridiplantae > Streptophyta > Magnoliopsida > Asterales > Asteraceae > Helianthus > Helianthus annuus. The sequence continues at coordinate 63,726,749 of NC_035448.2, forward strand.
TGGTGGGCCCGGTAGGGGTTCCGTGACGTAGTTGATATCGTCATAGTCAAACAATACAAAATATAAATGCACAGCGGAACTAAAAGATAGATTTATTTCAACCAAATAAAATTGTAATATCAAGTATCACAAACAGTTGAAATAGATCCACAGGCGGATCAAAACAAAGAGGAAACTTTTATTCAACAAACTTCATGCATCCTAAGCTTGCGAGACTTTTATTGATGCTAAGGAGTGGCCAGCCTATTACGCGTAGTACCTGCACTTAGCCTTTTTGGAAAATACGTCAGTTTACACTGGTAAATACAATTTAACTGACTCATTTTGAAAAGTTTTAAAATTGATTTGAATGCCCGTGGCACAAAACTTTTTATAACTTGGGATAATTATTTGCTTATAATCTTGTAAAAGAATTACATCTTTGTTATGCGTTCAGTTGTCCGGCTCATGCCGGGTTAAAGATTATTAGACACACCACTTAGTATAGTTCTGCCGCGAGACTTCTCTCGTACCAACGATTATACATTATTGATTTGAATGTACTACGGGTGTATGCCTACACCCGTGTGCTAAGGTCGTGGCCATTCTTTGAATGATGCCAAGGATATACGGGACATGGTCATTAAAGCCCCAAAGGCGTTAAACAAACAAAACAACATTTTCAAATGGGACATTATGACAACACTTAACCGCCGACCGGTTAAGCTCAATTACCCGACCAAGCGGTATTTTATATACCGTACCCGAAGCCCGTATAAGGGAAAATAAGTTAAAAGTATTTACCTGAGCTAAATATAAATTTAATACCGGCCGTATCAAATCAGCAAGTACAGATAGCTTTTACTGGGCTCCTATATCTGGAATGAAGGTTTTTAATAACCTATTAGAAGCCTAACGGGTCTTTTAATTTGGCCGAAGCTTAGACCGGTTAGTTTTAAATGAAGATTACGGTTTAAACGCGCGATAAAGCGAAGACCGTTTTAGAATGTGGTTTTGACCCAACAAGCTTGCATACTTCTTTAATATGGGTAACTTAATCACATTCTGGATTTTGAGACAGAAATGATATGGTTTGACCCTTTTCGGCTAAAATAGGTAAACTAGTTACATAAGCCGATCCGAACGCGTAAAGTGGGTAACGAGTAACCATAAGAGTCATATACAAGTTTCCTAAGTTAATATGCCTTAAACATGTTGTGATATCAGTAAGATACCTTCCATTATGCCCCAAATGGTTTTAAACCCAAACTATGCCTCATAAGGGCATTTTGGTCATTTTAAAGGGTGTAAAAGAGCTTAATAATAATCTGGGCTATAGGTCTGATTAAATCAGTAAATATACTTAATGTAATAAGTTATAACAATAGGGTATCATATATATGTGAAATTTATTACTTATAACCATACTATGCTTCGTAGGGGCATTTTGGTAATTTCACGTAGGCCTAAAAGGTCAAAACTAGAATTCTGAGTTTAAAATATTTGCCTACTGTTAGAATATAAAAATTTACTGAATACATCAGTAGGTTTCAACCCCATATGCTTAAAAAGGTTCTAGTACATACTTATGCGTTAAAAACGCTTAAAAAGGCGATTTGGAGCCATTTCCGGGTTTTGTATAAAAAGCTGATATTTTTAATATTCCGCAAGGCTCAAAATAATATATTTAACATATTGAATCAGTAGAAAAAGGTTTGGGGTCAATAGGATTTATAAAACTCATTTTATAGTCCAAAAGGGCAAAACCGGCATTAACCGAATTAAGCTTAGAACACTAAGTTATGCTCAGCCTAAAATTGAATAAAAATCTTTAAAAATCCCAAAATATTATTTTACATCAGTAGGTACAAATTTTGTATAAAAATTTGGGTTTAGATAGGCTATATGCAATTTACGCCATTTAATTACTAAATTACGCTAATGAGCATAACTCTTAATATATACCTCAAATTGATGTCAAATTTTAGGTGCAAGCTTATAAATAAGTAGCTAAGATGTCTACCCTTTTATATTTTCAAAAATCATATTTTAAGGTCATTTGGGCATAATGGTCAACATATAAGCAATTAACGGAAACATGCATGTGAATAGGATATCTAATGAACCAAGTTGTGTATTCACATGGGGTTATACTAACATGTAAATAGGTCCAAAAGAAGCTCTAAGGTAATCCTAAACTTGGCTTAATTGGGTCAGAACTGAAAGTCAAAGCAGAAGTTAAACTATGCGACTTTCGGTTCCAAACCGAGCCTAAACTGAAAATTGTCGAGTTGAACATGTTGGGACATGTTCTTACATTAATTACCAAGTTATATTAATGATCAAACAGGTTGCATGTATCCTACATTGCTAATTATGCATTAATTCAAAAATAAGCATTCTGTTGACTTTTTAAGGTAAGCTTTGACTCGACAATTGACATAGTTAGAGTGGGAATCTGAAAATACCCTTTTAAGGGTTTATTACCCACATAATTACCTACTCAAAGGTATTTTTAATTCATGATTTGACTGGACAAATTTTAATTAATCACGAAGTCAAACCTTAATTACGACGGTTTGACTTTTAGCTAATTAACTAAGCTAAAACGAATTTAGAAAGGTTAAGAGTACTTACAAGAGTCCTAACTATGATTAGGGATCACTAAGTAGTTGGCTTGATGTCCAGAGAGCTCCAGAGATGAAGTTGTGAAGTTTGTAAGTTAATGCACCAAATGGTTACAACCTCATGCTCCTTATATATAGAATTTAATCTTCTAGGATCATGCCAAGGAGGTCTACCAATGCTTTCAGATCAAGACAAGTGCCCCCCTATGCATGAAAACCTGTTGGTGCAGCCCTTGGTATGTAAAAACAAGCTCCAAAGTCGGTTACACAGGTCTGACTGGCACCTGCAAGTTATTTCTGTCGCTGTATCTCTCTCGCGGGCCGCGTAAGTCCATAAGGGACTCTTACGCGGGCCGCCTGGCCTGCTAGAACCAGCCAAACAAGTTTCAACAATTGCATTTTTGGTCCCTGGTCCTTTGTTACGTGGTTTTGACTCTTGTTCTTGCATTTTTGCCCTTTTAAACTTATTTTTAAGGGTTCCAAAACATGTATAAACATGGGCAAGTCCTTGATCAACTTGTAATCACCCGAAAAGTCATAAATTTCAATGTTGACGCTTTTAACCCCTCGTACACAAATTTGATCATAACTTTCTCATACGATAACGAAACTTTATGAAATTTTTACCACATATTCTAGTGAGCATAATTTACTGTTACAAAGCTTCGGGTCTGCTAAAAGGTCACTCAGAGGTATACTTTACACATGTTGACGCATTTAGCCCCTGTGGTTTGTAATCTCTAACTTTCTTTTATATTTAGCTTCGTATGATCCATGATTTATTCGTTTGAAGGTATATACGTCTTATAGGGCTATTTTTAAATATAGTTATCCATTGTTGACACTTTGGACCCTTATATTCACATAGTTTCCTTATTTGTCAACTTTAGTCCCTCTAAAGTATTCTTTCACACGTTCAGAGCTTATGACACGTGTTCATACATTATTGGACATGAATTTTCAAGGTGTTACATGCAAGCATGTCAGTTTTGTACGAAATCAAAATCCATGCGTATGATATTGCATATGATGTCATCGTTGTATAATGATAACATCACTTTGGATCTTGCTCAGATTCTTCACATCGTGCCGTACCGTATACTGACCTGACATTGCCTAACGACACCTAGTGAAACCTAGCGAAACCTTTGTCCGGTATTTTACGGACTCAAGACACTAGACTTTACATGTACAGTTAGATTTCTATCTATGGCCACACACATAGTGCACTAACATCATACTTAGTACATTTGTTTTGCATCACATGCTACATATGTTCATCATATTTAGTACATTTATTTTCATCACATGCTTACATTTTGGTATGACATTTGGTTTGTTTAAATGGGACCAAAATACATTCATTAACATTGATTACGCCGTTCGTTAGTAGGTAATGGTACCATAGGAATTGACAACTCCCATTCCTGACATCCTAGGTATGTTTGGATGGAAGGAATGACCGAATTCGATAAACATAACTCAGATAAACCTTTAATTTGTTTAAGGATTTATCGCCACAGTCACAAGGCTTGAATGTATGCATTTTCACAATACCGCATAGATGTTTGTATCAGTATAGCATGCATTACCACAAAACATAACTTTGATTTAAACTAAGTTTTACTTCAATACCTTGTCTTTGTGCATTGTTACCTATGGTTTAGTTGATATATTTCGCATGCCACACATGATATTTTGGATACACGTTACATGATTTACATTTGACACATGAACATTTTGACATTGATTATACATTACATGACTTACATTATGACATAAACATGTAGGATCGTGTAGTTGACCCGAACGAGTTGTTCAGAGGAGTTTTGATCTGTTTCAGGTGCGGAAAACAAGAAACAGATGTAGAAACAACTTGTCCTTCACTTTAAACACTGATTGGATTGATATAACAGCAATTACAATCAAACTTCACACCGGCATCACCTCGGTATGGAATTCAAGAACTGTTACAACTGATTCTGCTCGACAGCTATATATAGGACCCTGATTCCGCTTGAAATGGTTCAAGAGGAATACCTATCCAAGCAAAATCATCTCAAATGTCTACTCAAGCGGAATAAGACTCTTGATTTCGCTTGAAAGTGTGCATATCACTTTCAAGCGGAATTACATCAAATAACCCTAAAATCTCCTATTTTCTCGTAAAACGTGCCCTGATCTAACCTATCTAGTACAAGACTCGATACAAGACGAAGTCGACAGATGCATGCACTAACAGACACCCCCTTAGATGTTGACGAGTCTCACGTGTCGAGTCTTTGCAACTTCAGTCTTTATCAGTCTCCGGGCTTCACTCTTTCAAATCTTCTCTCGAATCTTCAGACTCCCCCTAACGATGTGCTGGCATTCCTTAAGTTCATCAGCATCATCAGCTTCAAGATCGTAATCTGGCTTTTACAAGTTCAAGATCTTTGCCTGGCTCAAACTTTGTCCATGAAATCAAAACCTGGATCATGCTCTATCCACAGAATTCTCAGGTATCGTAACCTGGCTCTTTAAACACAAGCTTCTCAGGATCGATCAACCTGGCTTCTTCAAACTCCCTTTGATGTTGTTTCAAGATTGTAACCTGGTTCTTGTACTGCTCAGGATCGTCACCTGGCTTAGACTTACACCTTCACAATCTCTACCTCAAAGTGAAATTTCCAAATTTAAACATTTTAGAATATAGATGTATGCACCAACTCTGACTCTCCCTCAAAATTAACTCTATAAACTTGATGAACCACTTGTAGATTTGATTTAAACACAATTGTTTTCAACCACATACTACTTCTCATAAAACTGTCGTCATGTCTAGCACTTGGAACTTTCAAAGTCAGCTCTTCAACATCAGTTGTCGAAAATCTTTTTGAATTTTTCAAAAATTTATGCTAAAACACACTAAAAATCTTTTTGGATTTTTTTTAACTGAAATAAAATGCAGTAAAGAAATATTTACAGACAATATTTTTGTGAGTTTGTGTAAGAGGATCATATCAGTATTTGAGACAAATCACCAACACTGTTAAGCTTCATTTCATATTAAGTTCTAAACAATTCACTTAGATTGTCAGTGTATTGGTCCACTTAAATTTTCACACAAATTTCAATTGTTTCGAGATATGATATTAATGTCTTAAGAACTTAAACTTATTCGCGTGTCCCACTACTTGAATATACTCCCGTATCCAGATCCCAATATTCAGTCTTACAGGTGAGTATACCACAGATGATATCTGTAAAAGGGTTAGGTGCGAAACCGTGAGAGCTCAGGTCAGAACTTCCGTTCAGCAGAGAGATGACGGCTCGACTTTTGGTGTGTCCCCTTTAGAGGATCTTTTCTTCAACAGCACACAATTATCATTTTACAATGTTTCATCGTTTTTTATGCTGAGGGTGGCGCTATGTTTCAAGCAATTACGGAAAGTATTATACGGGGACTAGGTCAGAATTTTCATTCAGCAGAAGTCCCGGGATAATACCCCAGATATCACTAAGCATAAAGACCTAGTATCTTAGAAAGAGGGACCTTTCAAACAAGATTTCGGGGGTTACCTATGTATCCAAGTTTTGTTACCCACGATATAAGCAAGTTTGTATTTAGGTTTATATCTCGTCACAATTTACTAAATGTGCAAAAACCTACTGGCGTATCCGCAGTGAGATTGTTTATCACATTTTATCATTCCATTTCTTTAGCATGTTGTGACAGTCCACTGATGTACTATCATTTCCTCTTTTTCACAACAAAACTCGTTTTTCATTTTATCATGTTTTTGGTTTTTTCAAATTTTCTAATGTTTTTGGATTTTCTGAAATTTTTACTCCCCCTAAAATGCAAACACATTTTAAAGTAATTTGAAAACAAACTAAGCTCTTGACCCACTTAGAAAAATTTGAAAACAAACTATACAAGAAAATGATAACCGATATCGAATAGCTTCAAATCGCCATCCACTATGCATAAACAATCAGAACTCCCCCTTTCAACAAACTATTTTCTCATTAAGATTTCAAAACATTTAAGTTTGTTTTAATCAAAATGATTTTTCCGGAAAACGAGTTTGTTTTTACCACTTGTAGGTTAGGGTTCATCATCTTGTTCATCAATCACATGTATGAGGATTATATCAAGTTCAAATTAATGACCTTCACGAATCACTTGTACCAATTGTAAGAACAAAACTATACCAGCCGTAGGAACACAATCACCTGTATCAAGTGTAGGAATAAAACATCTACACTGACTCATTTTACCAACTAGAATGCCGATTCCTGCTTCGCACTTACCAACCTAGAAGCTCCGGCATAGTCCTTCACCTGTAAAATTTCAACACTTTAAAATCCTTCACAAAAACTACTTTAACATGAATGATGCCGATTCCTGATCCACGATTACAAACTTGGGATCTCCGGCATAGTCCTATTTTTCAAGGGAAAATAATTTCCACCCAAGTCTGACCAACCTTGGGTGTTTTTAGCTCTTTAAGCTCTTGTTCAGTTGGGTTATAAGTTGCTTTCTTTGTCGCATAAAAATCTTTAACCCCTTTGGCCTTTCCTCGACCATTTTCCCAAAAATTTTCTTAACATTCCCATTGAATGTTTTCTCGACATCAAACTCATTCTTCTCGGAGTAAAACTGATCCGAGATTTCAACCTTACCAACTTTCTGTTTAACCTTTTCAATCTTCAATGATGGAAAAACATTATCATTCTCTGAAGATACAGATTTTTCTTCTTTGATCTCAACTTGTGGCTCTTCTGGATTTGTGGAACCAGAATCATTGCCGACTTTCTCATCACACTTCTTGACAACCCACACTTGATTTTCCTTTGCTTTCTTTTTATAAAAACTTTTCTTTGAACACTCACCAATTTCATAAGTAGAATTTTCAAAAATTTTAAACTTTATAGTTGGTGGTTCAACATCAACAACTTTTCCTTTTAGTTTTTTAGAAACCCCCTGTTTTGTCTTGATGTTCTTCGGACAATTCCATGCAATGTGACCAGCTTCATTACATTTGAAACAGGTTCGAGTTTCTTTTGGATGAAAAACTCCAGTTCCTTTCCTTTTCTTTTCAGCAAGAAACTCCTGGTTTGATTGTTTCCAAAACGGTTTCTTCTGTTCATCCTCAGCACTTCCACCTGAAACAAATTCTGTTTTTATTTTAGATTTTTCTCATTTTTATAATTTTCTGGTGGAATAAAACCAAGACCTTTCTTTTTGAAATTACCATTATAGTTTGGTTTCTTTTGAAAACCAGAACCACAATTGTAACTTTTTTTCTTGTTTAATCGCCGTTGAACCCTTGAAGTGTATTTTTTAGGTTTTCCAGTAAGATTTAAATCTTTTATTTCAGAAATATTAATTTCTGTCATTTTGAAAACCTTTTTAATCATTTCAAATCTAACACTTCTTATTGGAAATTATTTGTCAGAATATAATTTGTCAGAATCATTCAAAGTATATGCTACTTCGAATGTTTCATCATTCAAATTTGATTTTGATAATAAAAATTCTTTACTGTACGCCCGTTTAACTGACGGTTTTTGATTGTTGACTGACGACTTTGAACCTCCAGACTCAGACTTTGACTCAGACTCCTCATCAGTATCCAACACCTGATCGACCACCTTTTTGATTAACTCAGACTCATGATCAGTGTCAGACGATGTGAAAGTGACATCAATGTTTTCTGGTAAATCATCAGTTGTGTCAGTTTTTAACTTTATATTGACTGCCTTTTCGAGTTGCTCCTCATTTGGTTTTCTGGGAGAATAACCTTCCCAGATCGGAGGCGGACACTTGTTATAGCTAACAGTCGGTTTCTTACCAGTATCTTTCTTCTTTGACTTCTCATCCTTGAATGCTTCGAAACCTGCAACAGTCGGATAAATTCGATCAATAAGATAATCAGAACTAGAATAACTTTGTAATAAACATCTGATTCTCTCATTCTCAATTTTCTCCTTCTCCAACTCTTGTTTCAGTTTAGCACATTCTTCGATGTAATGATTTATAGCTTTTTGCTTCGACATCATCGTAGCATTCATCATCGTTAAAGCATCTTCTCTTTCAGAGTTAGTCTTTTAAAGACCAGTTACTGTTTTTTTCAAAACATCATATGATTCATTCACATAATTGAGATTGAACAGTAATTGCTCTTTCATCTTCTCGAACTCAGCCAGCTTCTCGTCTTTAGCTGCACATTCTTTGCAAGATTCAAGACACTTTGGACAAGACTTGATGATCTCCACAATCTTTTCGACTTCGATTAACTTCTCAACTTCAACTACCTTTTCTGCATCAACTGCCTTTTCTGTTTCAACAATCTTTTCAGCAGCAACTTTAGCTTCTTCAGTTTGAACAACATCTTTTGTTTGATCACCACTTTCAGACTTCTGTTTCATTTGTTCTTTCGCAGCTTGTCTCTCTTTTAGTTTCTTCAAGCGATCTGCAAAATAAAAATGAAAACTTTCAGGAGAGAGATGAGATTTTGCAACATTAATATGTTTTTCTTCTTCATCATCACTGCTGTCATTAGTAGGTGATTGATCAAACTCAATTGATTTTTCAGAATTATCATCCGAAGAACCAGAATCAGATGGTGTTTGATCAAAAACAGCTTCTCTTTCTGAACTTCCATCTGAAACTTGTGAGCTTTCATCAGATGAAACAGGCTTTTCATCTTGATTCTTCACAGTCTCACCAATAGATTTCATCCATGTGGTAAACATATCCGGTTCTTTCACAATCTTAGCAATGAATGCTTTGAATTCTCCTTTTTCATCAACAAACATATCCCAGCTAAAACCTTCAGGCAATCTTTCATCATCCTGAATGTTCCAGTTAAAGTTTTCTTGATTCCCCAGACATGCTCTCTTTGAATCCTCTATTACTTTTCTACCATGAGCCACTTGTGGTTCTTAATGTTGTTGCTGACCAACTTGCTGATATATGGCTTTCCGGTCGTAGTCATCTTTTCCAAACGGATTCCTTTAATCACTTGCCTCTCTGTTCTTGCATTCTCTCTTGAAATGACCTTTCTCCCTGCATCGAAAACAAGTAACTTTAGATTTACCAAAACCCAAAGTTGAAACATGTGCATCAAGAAAGTCATTTCTTCCGGTAATCAGTTTGAATTTTTCTGCTCTTCTCAGGACACTAGCTAGACACCATTTGATGTCCATCAGTTCCATTTCTTCAGCGTCTATCTGATCGTAATCCTCCTTTGTGAGCATAGGATTCCCGATCCTCCCTGCAACCAATCCTTCATAGGATAGTAGCACGGAACCAAGTAATGCCATGTGATCTTTTGCAACTTCTTCAGAGAAACTTTGACCATCAGGAAGATTCAGAGCAATGTTGCATTGTATCACATAACCATTTCCAGTTTTTGTGCTTTGAGAATGAAAACTTGATGTTGTATCTTTTGGATTAACACTTGGGTATGAAGAAAAACCACTGCTTTTGTTTGAACTCTGATCAACTTTTTCAAATGAATCTCCAGCACTAAATGCAGTTTGGATTTTCGGACTTCTTTCAACTTCTGGAACACTGCCTTTGTAGTACATTTTTACATCCTGTTGACCACTTGGACTATTCATCCTAGCAATCTTTTGTTGTTCCAGATCCTGACCCTCAATCTTTTCAATAAACTGAGAAATAGTTAACCCATCATAAACCCCAGTGTTCTTCAAAATCATCAAGTATGTACCCCACTCCTTTTGAGGTAAAGCGTCGGCTAACTTGTTTACCCACTCTTCATGATGTTTTGTTATGCTCAGCATCGACATGGATCGCAACAAGTGGCAATACCTTTCAATAAGCTTCTTTGTATCTTCCCCGGGCACACTTGTAAAAAGATCAAAATCCTTTTTAAGCAATGCCTTCTTGCTTTTAATCATGTGTTCACTACCCTCAAACTTGACTCTAAGAGCATCCCAAATTGATTTTGAAGTTTTGTCGTGCTGAAGCAATATGAAGATGTCTTCTTTGATAGCTTGCTGAAGTAGACTGATCATCATTTTTTAGCTCTATACATTTCTCATTCTTTGTCATTGAACACTAAGATTTCTTTTTCAGTTTGCAGTTCAGTACGAGGTAGAGCATATCTCTTCAAAATACACTCCCATGATCTCAGATTATTAGCTTGTACCCAGTTTTCGAACCTATCTTTCCATCCATAATACTCCTCAATGCTCATTAGCTTCGGGGTTTTTTGGGTAGTTCCCGTTTCGTTTTCTAAATTCATGTTTTGAGCAATGACAGCCGGAGTAGACGGAGTAGCAAATGCGTTGTAGAACTCGTTATCCATGTTTCAGTAATCAATTTTCCAAAAAACAGTTAAGTTCAAGCGGAAAAACAAACTTCCCTTTCAAGCGGAATACTAAACTTTCTTTTCAAGCGAAATCTCCAAAAACAATTTCAAGCGGAATGTCAGTTGGAGCGGAATCGCCAACACACTTCAAGCGGAATCTCCTGAGTTGGTCTTGAAGCGAAAACACTGATTTCGCTTGAAATAGTTCAAGCGGAATAGTAACTTTGAAATAACAACCTTGATTTCGCTTGAAATTTTCAAGCGGGATTACACCTTTCAAGCGAAAACAGAACTAGACAGTTCAAGGGAAATCACAACGAAGGTCCATTTCAGTCATTTCTAGGCCGAATTTAGCTCTGTAACTTTCCAGGGTTTGTTAATGTATAGTTTTGCACAATCTGTGAGAAATTGATCCAATTTTGACCGTGAAAACTTGTTTGAATGATGAAAGAAGGTGTAGAAATCAGAAAACGCAGTGGAATCATGCTGTAAACTGCAGAACTCCTCCTCCTCCTAAGCTATGATACCACTTGTAGGATCATGTAGTTGACCCGAACGAGTCGTTCAAAGGAGTTTTGATCTGTTTCAGGTGCGGAACACAAGAAACAGATGTAGAAACAGTTTGTACTTCACTTTAAACACTGATTGGATTGATATAAAAGCAATTACAATCAAACTTCACACCAGCAGCACCTCGGTATGGAATTCAAGAACTGTTACAACTGATTCCGCTCGACAGCTATATATAGGACCCTGATTCCGCTTGAAATGGTTCAAGGGGAATACCTATCCAAGAGAAATCATCTCAAATGTCTACTCAAGCGGAATAAGACTCTTGATTTCGCTTGAAAGTGTGCATATCACTTTCAAGCGGAATTACATCAAATAACCCTAAAATCTCCTATTTTCACGTAAAACGTGCCCTGATCTAACCTATCTAGTACAAGACTCGATACAAGACGAAGTCGACAGATGCATGCACTAACAAAACATTTTGACAATTGGTTTAAACATAAACATTTTACATTGGTGGTTTGTTTGAGTAAGTGATTTAAGTAACGAGGCGTGTGTATTATGATACAAGCATGGTGGATACGCCGCTGGTACTTCCTATATATAAGTGCTTATATGATATTACATATCGTAGCATTAATTAAATCATTTCAGTTTAGACATATAACATTTTACACAAATAACATATTTTTCACAAGACCTTATTTTACAAAACAGTTTGTTATATACAACTCATTCTACTTGGTTATTTTAATAACCATACACCTTGCTTTTATAAAATATGATTTCTTATTTTTATATGATTTATAAGAGAAAACACTTAACAAGATTCATGACTAAATTTTATTAAACTTTTCTTTAAACCTAAGTCATGAATCCTATTTTCATAAAACCTATGTATCTCACAGGCATTTTTATGCTGACGTACCTATTTTCACATGTGTTTCAGGAGTTGTTGCATAGGATGATCGTGACACACTTAGGCGAACCTTTGCCTTAGTGACTTAAAATGAAGCTAGATTAGTTTGATTATGTTATGTTCTCTTAGTTTCTTGTTTAAAGACAATGTATTCCACCTTTGTTTATAAATAAAACATAACTTTTAATACCATGGTTGTGAAACAATAATTCTGTTACAACACTCCCCGACGTTTCCGCCATGATTTGATGTTTTACGTGGTCGGGGTGTGACAGAAGAGTTGGTATCAGAGCCAATGGTTATAGGGAATTAGGTTATTAGTAATGCTTTGACCTAGACTGTAACCTTTCTAGGACCCGAACACAAGTTATCTTGTGTTTAGATCTTAAGACATGCACTTCACCTATCCTTAGGTAATTACCAAAACAAGAACCCTATTTTTCCGAAACGAGTTATGAAAATCAATCATCTGTTTTTAAAAGATTTATTATAAGGTTTTGAACCCTTCAATTTTTCAAAATGATTTTGAAAATTTAATCATCCGCTTTTGATTGATTCTTTTGGCCTGGTGCCTTCCAAGTTTTCAAAATATCATCAAAGTTTTGGGTTCTAAATAGTGTGAACACGTGCAAACTGGAAGAGTGAATGCCTGTACCCTGGGTTTTCTGTCTAAGGCTAGAGTGTTCGTACAAATCCACATAATCGGATGACCACCCTATCGGATGGCCACCCTATCGGATGGCCACCCTATCGGACAACCATCCGATCCAATGACAGTTTCCAACACCTTGCGTAATCTCGTTATTCTGCCCGACTCTTATCCTGTTGTAATCTAATCAGGCTTATTCTAAAAGAGCTCCCTTTGATCCAATAACAGTTGCGACTGTTAAGCAATTACTATGAGTATACTCGATCCCCTTTTTACTTTTAAACTTTGGGGTGTAACATGTATTCTATATAAACTTGAATCTTTTTGAAGTCTAAAATCTATCCTATGTGTATGTGAAAACTTGTGCAATCTAGTATTCTATTTTGTGCTAAGTGACGTTTAATCCAGGGTGTGTAGTTCCGCCTTAATAATAGTAGCGCTATAGGGGGTGCGTTGTCACACCCTGACCACGTTAAAACAACAAACCATGGCGGAAATGTCGGGGAGTGTTGCAACAGAATTATTATTCCACAACCATGGTAACCAAATGTTTCGTTTTATTGAATTATTATGTAATGTACATTGTCTTTAAACCAAAACAAACAACTACACATTGTTTATAACTGTTTTTAAGTCACTATGGCCTCGTCCAGGTCCTCTGTGACACAAGCTTCCTAGCAAGCAACATCAAGCAATACCACCTGAAACATATGTAAAAATAAAGTCAGCAAAGAAATGCTGGCGAGTACATAGGTTTTATGAGAGTATCGGATTCATGGCTCGTTTATATGTTGCAGTACCTCGTTAGACTACAAGAGTCAAAATACAAACCTCGTTTTGAAAAGTGTATTGCAACATAATTAACCAACTCAAATCAAATTGGTTATAGTTCATAAAATCTCGTAGCCATGGTTCTTAACCCAAAAACATTTGTTTTAGTAAACCAAAACGTGAATCATTTCGTAAAAACTCGTTAATAAAACTCGTATGGTTTATATCGTTTCAAAAACCTCATTGTGTGACATCGTTTCAAAATCGTTTCCCAAGTGAACTAAATAATGACACGCAATGTAATATGATAAAAGCATTTATATATAAGATGTACCAGTAGCATATCTACCATGCCTTTATCATGCTACACCCGTCCCATTATCTAATCTTCCCAAAACAAATCGTTTAACCAAATCGTTTATCTCGTTTAAGTCGTCTCAAATTGTTTAACTCGTCCCAAAATCGTATTCGTTTTAATTGTGAAACTACTTTTGGTCGTCTCGCTAATAACATTCAAACCTTCGTGACTCGACTATCTCGCTTCTCGTATTAACAAACCACCAAAGGGTAAGTTAACAATCACAGATTCGGTCGTTACCTACATAACCCCCACACATAACCATGGGTGTAGTCTGATAACGGGATTTGTCAGATCCTATGGTACCATAACCTAATACTGGTCGGCTCGGCCAAAGCTAATGAATGTCATTCGTTATGTAACTACAACAAACAAGTTCGTTCACATTTTTGAAATCGTTATTAGTTTAGTATAAACCATCTTAATCGTTTTTGAAATCATCGTTTAAACCTTGAAATCATTTTGTACATATGAATCACCCCAAAACATTGAAAACAGTAAAATAGGGGAACTATGTACTCACATGTAGTGCACAGTATCCTCAATCAATAGAACTCAACAAGCTCAATCAAACCAAGGAAACTTAAGCAGCACCTAATAATCGAATCACTAGTCAAACAATAGATGCCTAAATCGGGAGATCGGATAGAATGAGGTCTTGTAAACCAAATGAGCGTAGGAACTCATGTGATGTGGTTTAACAAAGCCTACATTCTAAATCGGAACCTAATCTAAGTGCTTTTGACCCGTTGCGACCCATTAAGGTAGCTTACGCTACTTTAACGCGTTGTGCGCGCAAACGCGCGTTCGAGACGTCTAACTAGTCCTATGACAATTATTATATGCCTAAACATGTTTAAATAGGTTGCATAATCAGTTTAGGTGACAAAAGTTAGGTTACATATGCTTAAAGTCCAATTATGCTTGAAAAGGGCATTTTGGTAAATTACCTAAGGCATATAAACTACCTATCATACAACTACTTAAACTAGGTGACCATAAGGTATAACCTCGGAAGGTTATTCCCTATACAACTATGGTCACTAAACATGCTTGGTCGGATCCTAAAGATCGACCAAACGGGTCGAGTTCGAAAGTCTAAGCGGTGGTTTAGACCGCTTGACTTACGACTCTAAACAAGCACTAAACTAAAAGTGACGAGCTAAGCATGTTAAAACATGCTTAACTAAGTTAGAAAACAGGTTTTGGTATCAAAACAAATGGTTTGGATATCCTAGAGTAGTTTGGTTACAAAATACGCGAGAAAACGCATTTTGGCCGAAACTACGACTCGTCACGGAGCCTAGATAACGTGGTAATGAGTAGGTATAGTCACTAGGGACTATAACCATCGTGATTACACTCACGTTATGAAGTTCAAACGAACTTAGTGTTGACCATAACCTGGGCAAAGCAGAAAGTCAAACGCAGTATGACTTTAACGACAAAAACGAATGAAAATAACGAAAGAATACTTACAGAAGGTCCCTGCAAGCTCTTGATCTGATTTACTCTCAGGTATGAAGCATAAACTTCAACTTAGAGTGCCAAAATCAGATTCAAGTGTGCTTTGGGAGGAAGTGAGGGTGCGTATTTATAGGAATTCAAGAACCGGTAAGATCGTTCATCGGAAACTAAGCTTTTATCTGGACCTTACATGTGTGCCCATGGTTTTCTAAAACCATGGGAGCCCCTAATATGAGTCATAATGGACTAGGTTCGTTGAATACCAGCCCATGGTTTTGCAAAACCATGGGTTAAAACCATCAACACTTCAAAATGGATTAGGTTCATTGAATCTGGTAAGAAATTTCAAAAATGGTCCCTGCACTTGTAAAACTTGATTTTTTTTTGCACTTTTAAGCCCCGTTAACCCCATTTCAAGTCTCTAAAATAAAGTTAAAGTATAGGGAACTCAAAACATGCTCAAAAATATCTCGGATGTCGATTCTTTTGGTCATACGGTTGCGTTATTCGCTTAATTACGACGGAAGTCGTAACGAACGCAAAAACGATCCAAATTAAGCGACGAATGGAATTTTATTATGCCAATCACTAAAATAAAATATTTTAATGATTACATAAATTTTTGGATGTCCGGATATATCCAGAACGTAAGATATGCGCGAAAATGCAAACTTATGCACTTTTTGACGATTTTAGTCCCTATTGATCAAATAAGTTTGTTTTAGCATACCGAACCCCTCAAAGCCTATTTCTAAGCTATGTAAAGGATATTTAGGGTATGTTTAACTTATGATCAAGTTCTGGAATGTTCATTACTATACAAATCGGTATAGTTTCGCAGTTTGACACAAATAGTCCCTGCGATCGAACAAACTTGATTTCAACACACCAAACCATCCAAAACTTATTTCTAAGTGATGTGGAGGTTATTTAAGGTATGTTAAGCCTATTTCACTATTCCGGAGTGTTTGTTGCATTAAAATGGTTATATTTACGCATCAGATCACGTATAACCTTCCAGAAAGCGATTTAAAGCTTGAAATCGGATTTGAATTAAATTGTAAAATCACCAAACACAAATACAGAAATAATAACACCAAAAAACATATAATAATACCAAAGCACGTTGTTTTATTAAAAACCAACATTGTTTTACATTGTACAACGATTATAGAACACAGTTGTCACAGTCTCCCCTACTTCAGGAAATTTCGTCCCGAAATTTTAACTAGAGGAAGCTTATGAAAACAAATGCGGATATTTCGCCTTCATCTGGTCCTTACGTTCCCAAGTAAACTCTGGGCCACGTTTGGACTCCCGACGAACTTTGACCAATCGAATCCGTTTGTGCTTCAACTGTTTGAAATTACGGTCCACGATCTCCACGGGTTTCTCGACAAAGTGCATCGTTTCATCGATTCGGATCTAGTCGAGAGGAATGTGAAGATCAGCGTCAGCTAAACACTTTCGCAAATTGGACACGTGAAAAGTCGGGTGAATATTCCCAAGCTTTGGAGGTAGCTCTAGCCGATAGGCAACCTTTCCAACTCTTTCCACAATCTTAAATGGTCCTACATATCGAGGTGCAAGTTTTCCTTTCTTTCCAAATCTCACGACTCCCTTCCAAGGTGAAACCTTGAGTAGGACACGATTTCCGACTTGAAATTCTAAGGGCTTGCGTCGCATATCCGCATAACTCTTTTGACGGCTTCGAGCTGTCACAAGATTATCGTGGATTTTCTTGATTTTGTCTGTTGTTTCCAGAACAAGTTCAGGTCCAGTAAGCTGAGCTTCACGGTCTCGTTCCAACAGACAGTTGAACGACATTTTCGACCGTAGAGAGCTTCGAATGGTGCCATATTAACACTAGCATGATGACTATTGTTGTAAGAGAACTCGATCAATGGCATATGAGAATCCCAATTACCACCAAAGTCTATTACGCATGCTCTAAGCATATCCTCCAAAGTTTGAATTGTTCGCTCAGATTGACTATCTGTTTGGGGATGATAAGCAGTGTTTAGATTCAGTTGGGTTCGCATAGCAGATTGCATGGTCTTCCAGAAATGAGATAAAAATCGAGCATCACGATCAGAAATGATATCCAAAGGCACACCATGTCGTGATACAATCTCATCAACGTAAATCTTTGCAAGTTTATCAGCAGATAGATCATCGCGAATTGGAATAAAATGAGCTGATTTCGTTAATCAATCGATAACAACTCAAATAACATCATGACCTTTAGACGTACGTGGTAACTTAGTGATGAGATCCATCGCAAGGCTTTCCCACTTCCAAACCGGTATCTCTGGTTGTACAAGCAAGCCAGAAGGTCGTTGATGTTCAGCCTTGACTTTTAAGACAAGTCAGGCATTTTGGTACATACAAGGCAACATCCTTTTTCATACCAGGCCACCAACACTGAGTACGAAGATCCTTGTACATTTTATCATCAGCACCAGGATGGATATAATATCAAGACTTGTGAGATTCGTCCATTACCAAGGTGCGAAGATTGTCTTGTTTTGGAATCCACAAACGATCCTTGAAATAGAGCAACCCATCGTCCTTCGTTTCGAGTTTAAGCTCAAGCTGATGTGGTAATTCCATACCCATCAAATTTTATGAAACACAAAATTGCTGAGCTTGAAGAACACGAGTTTGAAGATCAGATAGCGTTTGGAATGCTTCTTCTTGTTTGGGTCCCCACTCAAAAGGCTTATTCGTCTGAGTCAAAGCAGTGAGTGGAACCGCGATCTTTGAGAAGTTTGAAATGAATCGATGATAATATCTAACAAGACCAAGAAAAGATCGAACTTCTGTAGGTGTTGTTGGTGTATTCCAGTCTTTAACAGCAACAATCTTGGATGGATCCACATGAATACCCTGCTTATTGACTATATGACCCAAGAATTGAACTTCTTTAAGCCAGAATTCACACTTGGAGAATTTAGCAAAAAGTTGTTCCTTCTTTAGGAGTTCCAATGTTAAGCGTAGGTGTGGCTCGTGCTCGGCTCGAGACTTTGAATAGACAAGAATATCGTCGATGAACACAATAATGAACTTGTCTAAATAAGGTTTACAGACCCTATTCATTAAGTCCATAAAGATAGTTGGAGCATTCGTCAAACCAAAAGGCATGACTGTGAACTCATAGTGTCCATATCTCATGCGGAAAACAGTTTTGGGAATATCTTCTTCGAATACACGAAGTTGATGATACCCAGAACGCAGATTAATCTTGGAAAAACAAGTAGCACCTTGCAGCTGATCAAAGAGATCATCGATTCAAGGTAGGGGATATTGATTCTTGATGGTAAGCTTGTTAAGCTCACGATAATCGATACACATTCGAAAAGATCCATCTTTCTTCTTCACAAAGAGGACAGGAGCTCCCCAAGGTGAATAACTTGGTCAGATGAATCCTTTATCAGATAACTCTTGAAGTTGTTTCGATAATTCTTGCATCTCAGACGGTGCAAGTCGATAAGGCGCCTTTGCAATTGGGTTGGCATTGGGTACAAGGTCAATATGAAACTGGACTTGACGAACTGGAGGCAAACCAGGCAGTTCATCAGGAAACACCTCTGGATAATCCCGAACAATCAGAATATCTTGAATACTCTTGCTCTTGTCTTTCTCCTCGGTGACATGTGCTAGAAAAGCAACATATCCTTTCCGTAAATACCTTTGGGCATCCACACACGACATAAGCTTCAATCCACCTGAAGGTTTCTCGCCACGAACTTCAAGAACATCGCCAGAAGACAAAGGAATACGAACAATCTTATCAAAACAAACCACCTCTGCATGATGTTTGGTTAACCAATCCATTCCAACGATAATGTCGAAGCTCCCAAGTTGCATCGGCGTGAGGTTAATAGGAAAAAGGTGGTTATCAAGGTTCAACTGACAACCACGAATAACAGAATCGAGAACAAGGGGTTTACCAGTAGCAACTTCAAGAGATAGGGGTTTCCTCAGTTTAGTTCTAGGTATCGCAAGCAAAGGCTCAAAGGGTAATGAAACAAAACTCCTATCGGCACCAGAATAGAAAAGAACAGATGCAAGTTGATTGTTAACTAGGAATGTACCGTTAACAACCAAGGTACCACTGACAACGAGGTTGTCAGCTCGAGCCTCGTTTGCATTCAGATTGAATGCCCATCCACGAGCGGGATTGTCGATTGGAAAAACAAAAGAGGCATTGAAAACATTGACAAAACACAAGTAAGGTGATCATTTGTTCGTTACCTCAAACAAACAAACGACACGCAGTGACTAATCAAAGTAAATGGGTCAAACTAATGTATCGCGAAGACATGCTCGCCTATAAGTGAAAACTCACCCCAAGAGTTCCCAGGTAAGAGTGATTGGTCCGATTATGTGGATTTGTACGAACACTCTAGCCTTAGACAAAAAACTCAGGGTACAGGCACTCACTCTTCCAGTTTGCACGTGTTCACACTATTTAGACCCAAACTTTGACGATATTTTGAAAACTTAAAAGGTTCAAAACCTTATAACAAAGGGTTCAAAACCTAGTAATCAATCATCCTAGAACAGATGATTAGTTTTCAAAGCGGTCTCGAATTTAGTGTTCTTATTGTGGTTATCACCTAAGGATAGGTGACGGTTTTGTTTTAGATTCTAAACACAAGTAAACTTGCGTTGGGGTCCTAAAAGTTATTGTCTAGGTCAAAGCATTACTAATAACCTAATTCCCTATAACCATTGGCTCTGGTACCAACTCCTTCTGTCACACCCCGACCACGTTAAAACAACAAACCGTGGCGGAAACGTCGGGGAGTGTTGCAACAGAATTATTGTTCCACAACCATGGTAACCAAATGTTTCGTTTTATTGAATTATTATGTAATGTACATTGTCTTTAAACCAAAACAAACTGTAGGATCGTTTTTCGACCCGAATGAGTCAGTCGGAAGAGCTCTAGTTCGTTTCAGAGGCGGAAACTAAGAAACGAATGTGAAAAACAGCTGAAAATACACTTTAATACTCTTTTGCATTAATATGACAGTGTTTACAGCGAGAAACAATACCGGCAGCACTTCGGTACAACTTTCCTAACCGTTTCAAATGACAAAGAGCTGAACCCTATTTATACTAAAGCCTGTCCGTTTGAAATCCTCTCAAACGGACATCAATTCAAACGATGAACAGTTCAAACGACGGGACAATACAAATGGGTGCATGATTCAAACGGTGACTTCATGTTGGGCTTTACTTCATGTTGTTGGGCTTTCAAACGGCACTTGTGATTGGACCTTCAAATGGTGAGCTTTCATTGGACCAACATGAGGCAACACCTTATTGGACCAATTATAATTTTGTCTTTAGTGATGTTCATATGATATAATATGAAAACGGCCAACATTGTATTTTTTGTATCATGACATCACTTGTGATGTCACCTAGGTGATGTCACTCGTGATGTCATGCCCGATCGGATCCGCAACGAGACTGAGACACGACATAAGACGAAGACGACAGATGACTGCACCAACAGACTCCCCCTCAGATGTTGACGAGTCTTAAGTGTCGAGTCTTCAACGACTTCAGTCTTTATTAGTCCTCTGAGCTTCTCTCTCTCTCTGTCTTCAGACTCCCCCTCTCGATTTGCTGGTCTTCCTTTGTTCTTCAGCAACATCTTCAGGATCGTTGTCTGTCTTTTCAACTTCACAATTTTTCATCGAATCCCTGCAAACACTCTACCTCAAAATAAATTTCTTTCACATACATATTTCAAACATATACCCCTGCACCACTCAGACTCTCTCTCAGATCATTCACATATGATGAATCATTTGTTGATATAAAAACATATTTTGACAATTAAAAGCACTCCCCCTCACAACAATGTCATCATGTTTAGCACTCGGAATTTTGATAATCAGCTTTCCAACATCAGTTAGTCGAAAATCTTTTTGAATTTTTCAAAATTTATGCTAAAACACACACAAAATCTTTTTGGATTTTTCAATGTAAAGAAATGAAATGCAGAGAATGAAATATTTACAAACATATTTTTGTGAGTTCGTGTAAGAGGATCATATCAGTTTATGAGACATGTCACTAACACTGTTAAGCTGATTTCATTTTCAGTTCTAAACAATTTACCTAGATTGTCAGTATATCGGTCCACTGAAATTTTCACACAAAGTTCAACTGATCCGAGATACGATATTAATGTTTTAAGAACTTAAACTTATCCGTGTGTCCCACTACTTGAATATACTCCCGTATCCAGATCCCAATATTCAGTCTTACAGGTGAGTATACCACAACTGATATCTGTATAGGCGTTAGATGCGAAACCGTGAGAGCTCAGGTCAGAACTTCCGTTCAGCAGAGAGATGAAGGCTCGACTTTTGGTGTGTCCCCTTTAGAGGATCTTTTAACTTCAACAGCAGCGACTATCAATTTTATTGTTTCATCAGCATGCTGAGGGCGGCGCTTATGTTTCAAAGCTTTGCGGAAAGCATTATCCGGGGACTAGGTCAGTACTTCCGTACAGCAGAAGTCCCGGGATAATACCCCAGATATCACTGAGCATAAAGACCTAGTATCTCAGAATAAGGGACCTTTCAAACAAGATTTCAGGGGTTACCTATATATCCGAGTTTGTGTTAACCCACAGAATAAGCAAGTTTGAACTTTAGTTTATATCTCGTCACAATTTACTAAATGGGTAAAAACCTACTGGCACATCCTCAGTAAGATTGTTTATCACATTTTATCTTTTCATTTCTTTAGCATGTTGTGACAGCTCACTGATGTACTATCATTTCCTCTTTTCACAACGAAACTCATTTTTGAATTTTATCATGTTTTTGGCTTTTTCAAATTTTCTAATGTTTTTGGATTTTCTGAAATTTTCTACTCCCCCTAAAATGCAAACACATTTCAAAGGAAATTTGAAAACTACTAGACTATTGACCCATTTGAAAACATAGAAAACAACACAAACTGTACAGAAACTTGATAACTGATATCGAATCACATCAAATCTCCATTCACTCGGCATAAATAATCAGAACTCCCCCTTTCAACAAACCATTTTCTCATTTAGATTTCAAAACACTTAAGTTTGTTTTAATCGAAATGATTTTTCCGGAAAATAAGTTTGTGTGTACCACTTTTAAGTTTACCACTTATAAAGCATGGGGATATGGTTCATCATCTTGTTTATCAATCTCATATGAATAATAAATCAAATACAACTTAATGTCCCTGATTTGTCATTTGCAGTTCAGAATCACTGTACCACTTGTAAATGTAAATTCTTCAGAGTATAACCACAAATACCACTTGTAGATCAAAAATACCACTTGTAGATTTTGCTGTAGGAATTAAACATCTACAGAAACCTCTTTACCACTTGTCAAATTATTCAGAAAGATGCCGATTCCTGCTTCTCAATTACCAACCTGGAAGCTCCGGCGTAGTCCTTTCACCTGCAAAATTCAAACACTATTCAAAATCTTTCAAACAAACTTTTTAAACACTAGAATGATGCAGATTCCTGATCCACGATATAAACTTGGGATCTCCGACATAGTCCTAAGACTATCATGGGAAGCAGACTTCCATCCAAGTCTTCTCAGACTTGATGGATTTCAACTCTTGCGAAGTAGGGTTGTATGTTGCCTTTTTGGTTGCATAAAAATCTTTAACCCCCTTTGCTCTCCCACTTAACATTTTCCCAAATATCTTTTTAACATTCCCGTTGAATGTTTTCTCGACATCAAAATCTTTTTTCTCATTGTAAAACTGATTTGAAATCTCAGTTTTTCCAACTTTCTTTTTAACTTCCTCAAACTTCAGTGATGGAAACTCTTCATCGTTCACTGAAATTTTCTCCTCAACCTGTGGCTCTTCTGGCTTTGTGGAACCAGATTCATCGCCGACATTCACATCAATCTTCTTAACAACCTACATTTGGTTGTCCTTTTCTTTCTTTTTATAAAAATTCTTTTTAGAACATTCACCAACCTCATACGTTGAATTTTCAAAAACCTTAAATTTTTCTGTTGGTGGTTCAACAACAACAACTTTTTCTTTTAGTTTTTGAGAAACTCCCTGTTTTGTTTTTGCATTTGTCGAACAATTCCATGCAATGTGACCAGTTTCATTGCATCTGTAACAGGTACGAGTCTCTCTTTGGTAAAACACTTCAGTTCCATTCTTCTTTCGCTCAGCAAGAAACTCTTGGTTTGACTGTCTCCAGAATGGTTTCTTCTATTCCTCATCTGAGCTTCCACCTGACACAAATTTTGTTTTTGTTTTAGAATTTTTATCATTTTTATAGTTTTCTGGTGGAACAAAACCTAAACCTTTCTTTTTGTAGCTACGATTTTGGTTAGGTTTATTTTGAAAACCAGAACCAGAATTGTAACCTTTTTTTCTTGTTTAGACGTTGTTGAACTCTTGAAGTGTACTTTTTAGGTTTTTCAGTAAGATTTAAATCTTTTATTTCAGAAATATTGATTTCTGTCATTTTGAAAACCTTTTTAATCATGTCAAAACGAACACTTCTTATTGGAAATTCTTTGTCATAGTATAATTTGTCCGAATCATTTAAAGTGTATGCAACTTCAAATGTTTCATCATCCAAATTAGCTTTCGATAACAAAAATTCTAGACTGTAAGACCGTTTAACCGACGAATTTTGACTGTTGACTGACGAATTTGACCCTTCAGACTCAGATTTTGACTCGGATTCCTCATCAGTATCCAACACCTGATCGACCACCTTTTTAATTAACTCAGACTCATGATCGGTATCGGACGAGGTAAACATGACATCAATGTTATCTGGTAAAACGTCAGTTGTGTCGGTTTTTAGCTTTATATTGACTGCTTTCTCAAGTAGCTCCTCGTTTGGTTTCCTAGGAGAATACCCATCCCAAATTGGAGGCAGACACTTGTTATAGCTAACAGTCGATTTCTTACCACAATCTTTCTTCTTCTTTTGCTTCTCGTCTTGAAAAGCTTCCATTCCTGCAACAGTTGGGTAAATACGATCAATGAGATAATCAGAACTAGAATAGCTAAGCAATAAACGTCTAATCCTCTCATTTTCGATCTTCTCGGTCTCCAACTCTTGCTTCCACTTTGCACTCTCTTCGATGTAAAAATTGATCGCTTTTTGTTTTGACATCAAAGTTGCATTCATCATTGTCAGTGCTTGTTCTCTTTCTGAGTTTGTCTTTTGGAGACCAATTACTGTTTTGTTCAAGACATCGTACGATTCTTTCACGTAGTTGAGGTTGAATAGTAACTGCTCCTTCTTCTTCTCGAACTCAGCTATATTGTCATCTTTTGCTACACATTTCTTGCAAGCTTCCAAACACTTCTCGCAAGGCTTGACGACTTCAACAACCTTCTCAACCTCGATTGTTTTCACAACTTCAATCACCTTTTCAGCTTTAGTCACCTTTTCTTCGTCTTTCACAACTTCGGTAATCTTCTCAGCACCACTTTCAACATTTTGAACATCACTTTCAGATTCCTTTTGTCGTTCTTTAGCATCTCTTTTCTCCTTCAATTTCTCCATGCGATCTGCAAAATAGAAATGAAAACTTTCAGGAGAAAGATGAGATTTTGCAACATTAATATGTTTCTCTTCCTCATCATCACTGCTACAGTGATCTGGTGATTGATCAAATTGAACTGATTTTTCAGAATCAGCATCTGAAACACCAGAATCAGACGGTGTTTTATCAAATACAACTTCTTTTTCTGAAACAACATCATTCTGTACTCTCTCATCAGAACTCGATAAACTCTCATCTGAACCCTCTGAAACTTCTCCAGATCTTTCTGAAAGTTCATCGGTACTTTCTGAATTTTCATCAGATGTAACAGACTTTTCATTCTCACTAGACACATTCACCCCAATCGATTTCATCCAAGTAGCAAACAGATCTGGCTCTCGGACGATCTTGGCAATGAAAGCTTTAAACTCTCCTTTTTCATCAACGAACATATCCCAGCTGAAACCTTCAGGCAGTCTTTCATCATCTTGATCGATTATGCGTGCTGCTTTGCCTTCAGATGATATGTAATCACTCCAGCTGAAATCTACCAAACATGCTCTTTTGGGATCTTCAATCTTCCTCCCATGAGCCGTCTGTGGTTCTTGAGATTGACCAACTTGTTGATAGATAGCTTTGCGGTAGTAATCATCTTTCCCGAATGGATTCTGTGCTCCGCTAGCTTCTCTTCCTTTGCACTCCCGCTTGAAATGGCCTTTCTCCCTACATCGAAAACAAGTAACTTTAGATTTATCAAAACCTAAAGCAGAGACATGTGCATCAAGAAAGTCATTTCTCCCGGTAATGGTTTTGAACTTCTCAGCTCATCGAAGAACACTAGCAAGACACCATTTGATATCCATGAGTTCCATTTCTTCGACGTCTATCTGATCGTAATCCTCTTTGGTAAGCATAGGATTTCCGATCCGACCAGCAACAAGACCCTCATAAGATAACAGTACGGAACCAAGAAGTGCCATGTGGTCTTTCGCAGTGTCTTCAGAGAAACTTTGACCTTCTGGAAGGTTAAGAGCTATGTTGCACTGAATCACATATCCATTTCCGGTTTTAGTGCTCTGAGACTGAAAGCTTGTATTTGTCTCTTTTGGATTGACACTCGGAAATGATGAAAACCCGCTGCTACTCTTGTTTGAACTCTGATCAGCTTTCTCAGATGAATCACCAGCACTGAAAGCAGTTTGAATCTTTGGACTTCTTTCAGACTCAGTGGTTGGAACACTACCCCGGTAATACATCTTCACATCCTGTTGACCACTCGGACTATTCATCCTCGCGATCTTTTGCTGTTCAAGATCCTGACTCTCAATTTTCTCAATAAACTGTGAGATTGTCAATCCATCGTACACACCAGTATTCTTCAAGATCATCAAATACGTTCCCCACTCCTTCTGAGGTAACGCGTCAGCCAATTTATCCACCCACTCTTCACGACCCTTTTCAACACCCAACATCGACAGTGATCACACCAAGTGACAGTATCTCTCAATCAGCTTTTTAGTATCCTCTCCTGGTAAAATGCTAAACAAATCGAACTCCTTTTTAAGCAACGCTTTCTTGCTTTTGATCATATTCTCGCTTCCCTCAAACTTGACTTTAAGAGCATCCCAGATTGATTTAGCAGTTTTATCATGTTGTAGCAGAATGAATATATCTTCTTTGATCGCCTGCTGCAACAAACTGATCATCATTTTCTCGGCTCTATACATTGCTCGTTCTTGATCAGTGAATTCGGATATTTCTTTTTTAACATGTAATTCAGTTTCAGGCAACACATATTTCTTTAATATACACTCCCATGATCTGAGGTGATTAGCCTGAACCCAGTTTTCAAAGCGATCTTTCCACCCATAATATTCCTCTATACTCATCAATCTCGGGGGTTTCTGAGTAGTTCCCGTCTCGTTTTCTAGATTCATGGCTTGAGCAATCGCAGCTGGTGAAGATGATGTTGCAAATGCGTTGTAGAATTCGGTATCCATGCTTCTGTATTGAAGAATTTCTCAAACAATCTTCTACACGAATTGATTTTCCTTGTAACACAATAATACCTGACACACAAACAAGCAAACAACCAACAATCAGTTTATAGATTTTTCAATTAACAAGATAAAACTGGTACTCGAACTGGTGAATTTTCTTTACGGACAGAAGGTTGACACACTGAACGGACAGCTATGACTCGGATCAAATACAAATGGCTTGACCCTTTTTCGTGTAGACTGACTGACTTTCAAATGATCTTGCCCGACTTCCAATCGACCTGACGGACCCTTGAACACTTTGAATTTCAAACCGTGTGATCAAGACCTTTGACAAATTGATGTACTGATTTTGACACACACTATCAACTGAATTCTATGATTGGGCCACACGATTTAGTAATCAACTACAACACATGGGCCACACATCACATGCAAAATTATTTTTATAGGGCCGCCCAAAACATGTTCAAAGATTTGAACAGAGACTATTTATGACTTACTAAAATATTGTGATTGGGCCTTTAACATTGGGGCGGAAAAGATTGTGATTTATTGGCTGACAGTAGGTTGTGCACTGACATCCTTTAATAATGAACCGACAACATATTGCATGTTATCATTTTACCCTGTGTTTCAAAATGATGATTTTTTTAAAATGTGGCCATTGGACCGCTATTCTTAGTGGATCGGCAATTTATTGTTCATGAAATGTAATAGGGCCGCAAACATGTTCACATGGGCTGCTATCAATACTATTTTTTATTTAAAATGTCCGACAAAATGATTTATCAAAACTCAATGGTTGGGCCGATTGTTTCACCAATAACAACACATGCAAATTTTGACTAACAACATGGATTTAAAGACTTAGATTTGGCCACTTCCTGCCACTTGCCGACTGATATAAGTGCACTGACAACTCAATTCAAACCGCCAATATGAATTTCTGTACAAACTAGTGAAGATGTGTCATTGTATTGTACAAATGTTATAAAAATAACTGTTTGCACGTGAATCTGTTTGCTCAAACTATGTGCTTCAAACAATACTTTTACAAATGGACACAATCCCAAAGTTTCAAACGGAACCCATCTCGATGAACCTTTTCAAACGGTTCACATACTTCTAAACATTTTCAAACGGTGATGGTCTAGCTTCAAATGGTCATGCGATGTTTCAAACAATGATTCAAACGGAAGTGATGTTTCAAACGATTGGAAGAATATTTCAAACGACAAAATATCTTTTCAAACGATGAAACACACTTTCAAACGATAGGATGCGTTTTTCAAACGGAACATACGATTTTCAAACGATGAAATCAATTTCAAACGGTCAGTCACAGTTCTCGTTCAAACGGACATCAATATTCAGACCATTTTGACCAGTTTTACGTTGAGTTTTAAGCTGAAACTTCCAAGGGTTTGACAAAACACAATTAGGCACACAATGTAAAAGTTTTAGCCGATTTCAACCGTGAAAACTTGTAAATTTCGAAACAGAAAGGTGTAGAAGCAGAAATTTCAGCTGAATTGCATAGAACTCTTCTTCCTGAGCTCTGATACCAGTTGTAGGATCGTTTTTCGACCCGAATGAGTCGGTCGGAAGAGCTCTAGTTCGTTTCAGAGGCGGAAACTAGGAAACGAATGTGAAAAACAGCTGAAAATACACTTTAATACTCTTTTGCATTGATATGACAGTGTTTACAGCGAGAAACAATACCGACAGCACTTTGGTACAACTTTCCTAACTGTTTCAAATGACAAAGAGCTGAACCCTATTTATACTAAAGCCTGTCCGTTTGAAATCCTCTCAAACGGACATCAATTCAAACGATGAACAGTTCAAATGACGGGACAATACAAATGGGTGCATGATTCAAACGGTGACTTCATGTTGGGCTTGACTTCATGTTGTTGGGCTTTCAAATGGCACTTGTGATTGGACCTTCAAATGGTGAGCTTTCATTGGACCAACATGAGGCAACACCTTATTGGACCAATTATAATTTTGTCTTTAGTGATGTTCATATGATATAATATGAAAACGGCCAACATTGTATTTTTTATATCATGACATCACTTGTGATGTCACCTAGGTGATGTCACTCGTGATGTCATGCCCGATCGGATCCGCAACGAGACTGAGACACGACATAAGACGAAGACGACAGATGACTGCACCAACACAAACAACTACACAGTGTTTATAACTGTTTTTAAGTCACTAAGGCCTCGTCCAGGTCCTATGTGACACAAGCTTCCTAGCAAGCAACATCAAGCAATACCACCTGAAACATATGTAAAAATAAAGTCAGCAAAGAAATGCTGGCGAGTACATAGGTTTTATGAGAGTATCGGATTCATGGCTTGTTTATATGTTGCAGTACCTCGTTAGACTACAAGAGTCAAAATACAAACCTCGTTTTGAAAAGTGTATTGCAACATTATTAACCAACACAAATCAAATTGGTTATAGTTCATAAAATCTCGTAGCCATGGTTCTTAACCCAAAAACATTTGTTTTAGTAAACCAAATCGTGAATCATTTCGTAAAAACTCGTTAATAAAACTCGTATGGTTTATAGCGTTTCGAAAACCTCGTTGTGTGACATCGTTTCCCAAGTGAACTAAATAATGACACGCAATGTAATATGATAAAAGCATTTATATATAAGATGTACCAGTGGCATATCTACCATGCCTTTATCATGCTATACTCGTCCCATTATCTAATCACTTCCCAAAACCAATCGTTTAACCAAATCGTTTATCTCGTTTAAGTCGTCTCAAATCGTTTAACTCATCCCAAAATCGTATTCGTTTTAATTGTGAAACTACTTTTGGTCGTCTCGCTAATAACATTCAAACCTTCGTGACTCGACTATCTCGCTTCTCGTATTAACAAACCACCAAAGGGTAAGTTAACAATCACAGATTCGGTCGTTACCTACATAACCCCCACACATAACCATGGGTGTAGTCTGATAACAGGATTTGTCAAATCCTATGGTACCATAACCTAATACTGGTCGGCTCGGCCAAAGCTAATGAATGTCATTCGTTATGTAACTACAACCAACAAGTGCGTTCACATTTTTGAAATCGTTATTAGTTTAGTATAAACCATCTTAATCGTTTTTGAAATCATCGTTTAAACCTTGAAATCATTTTGTACATATGAATCACCCCAAAACATTGAAAACAGTAAAATAGGGGAACTATGTACTGATATGTAGTGCAAAATATCCTCAATCAATAGAACTCAACAAGCTCAATCAAACCAAGGAAACTCAAGCAGCACCTAATAATCGAATCACTAGCCAAACAATAGACGCCTAAATCGGGAGATCGGATAGAATGAGGTCTTGTAAACCAATTGAGCGTAGGAACTCATGTGATATGGTTTAAGAAAGCCTACATTCTAAATCGGAACCTGACCTAAGTGCTTATGACCCGTTGCGACCCATTAAGGTAGTTTACGCTACTTTAACGCGTCATGCGCGCAAACGCGCGTTCGAGACATCTAACTAGTCCTATGACAAGTATTATATGCCTAAACATGTTTAAATAGGATGCATAATCAGTTTAGGTGACAAAAGTTAGGTTACATATGCTTAAAGTCCAATTATGCTTGAAAAGGGCATTTTGGTAAATTACCTAAGGCATATAAACTACCTATCATAGAACTACTTAAACTAGGTGACCATAAGGTATAACCTCGGAAGGTTATTCCCTATACAACTATGGTCACTAAACATGCTTGGTTGGATCCTAAAGATCGACCAAAATTGGTCGAGTTCGAAAGTCTAAGCGGTGGTTTAGACCGCTTGACTTACGACTCTAAACAAGCACTAAACTAAAAGTGACGAGCTAAGCATGTTAAAACAAGCTTAACTAAGTTAGAAAACAGGTTTTGATATCAAAACAAATGGTTTTGATATCCTAGAGTAGTTTGGTTACAAAATACGCGAGAAAACGTATTTTGGCCGAAACTACGACTCGTCACTATGCCTAGATAACGTGGTAATCAGTAGGTATAGTCACTAGGAACTATAACCATCGTGATTACACTCACGTTATGAAGTTCAAACGAACTTCGCGTTGACCATAAACTGGTCAAAGCAGAAAGTCAAACGCAGTTTGACTTTAACGAGAAAAATGAATGAAAAGAACGAAAGAATACTTACAGAAGGTCCCCGCAAGATCTTGATCCGATTTACTATCAGGTATGAAGCATAAACTTCAACTTAGAGAGGGAAAATCAGATTCAAGTGTGCTTTGGGAGGAAGTGAGGGTGGGTATTTATAGGAATTCAAGAACCGTTAAGATCGTTCATCGAAAACTGAGCTTTGATCTGGACTTTACATGTGTGCCCATGGTTTTCTAAAACCATGGGAGCCCCTAATATGAGTCATAATGGACTAGGTTCATTGAATACCAGCCCATGGTTTTGCAAAACCATGGGTTAAAACCATCAACACTTCAAAATGGACTAGGTTCATTGAATCTGGTCAGAAATTTCAAAAATGGTCCCTGCACTTGTAAAACTTGATTTTTTTGCACTTTAAGCCCCGTTAACCCCATTTCAAGGCTCTAAAATAAAGTTAAAGTATAGTGAACTCAAAACATGCTCAAAAATATCTCGGATGTCGGTTCGTTTGGTCGTACGGTTGCATTATTCGCTTAATTACGACGGAAGTCGTAACGAACGCAAAAACAATCCAAATTAAGCGATGAATGGAATTTTATTATGCCAATCACTAAAATAAAATATTTTAATGATTAAATAAATTTTTGGATGTCCGGATATATCCAGAACGTAAGATATGCTCGAAAATGCAAACTTATGCACTTTTTGACGCTTTTAGTCCCTATTGATCAAATAAGTTTGTTTTAGCATACCGAACCCCTCAAAGCCTATTTCTAAGCTATGTAAAGGATATTTAGGGTATGTTTAACTTATGATCAAGTTCCGGAATGTTCATTACTATACAAATCGGTATAGTTTCGCAGTTTGGCACAAATAGTCCCTGCCATCGAACAAACTTAATTTCAACACACCAAACCATCCAAAACTTATTTCTAAGTTATGTGGAGGTTATTTAAGGTATGTTAAGCCTATTTCACTATTCCGGAGTGTTTGTTGCATTAAACTGGTTATATTTACGCATCAGATCGCGTATAACCTTCCAGAAAGCGATTTAAAGCTTGAAATCAGATTTGAATTAAATTGTAAAATCACCAAACACAAATACACACATAATAACACCAAAAAAATATATAATAACACCAAATCACATTGTTTTATTAAAAACCAACATTATTTTACATTGTACAACGATTATAGAACACAGTTGTCACATGCACCTCTCCCATTATTCTCAGGGGGTATTGTTAGGAGGATTCTAGTTTACCTTGACTCTTGGGTAAACACTAAAGCATCGGGATACTTGGGCTATCACTGCGTGGACTGCAACACTAGCACGGCTGAAACTATTTTTATTGCTTACATTGTGGATATGAGTTGTTTTTAACCTATTATTCTATTATCAAACTTGTATACTCACCAATACTTTTGTATTGATATTTTAATACATGTTGCAGGCTAATAGGCTGCTTTGGAATGCATGGAAACCAAGCTAGGAGATGCTTAGAAACGTCGCCTAGTTAATTTAAACATTTTGGAATATTTGAAACAATGTTGTTATGTTTGATACTTGACATTTGTGATGGTTGTTTTAGACAATTACTATGAAATTTATTAATGTCTATCGAAATATTTAGTGTTATGGAATTCTCATGAGCAATCTGAGCGCTTATTGCTCGCACCCCGATGTTTCCGCCATCGGTTGGGGTGTGACAACATGGACTTATTTCTTACATTCCAAAATGAGACTGCAGGCATTCTGCAAGCCTTTGTGAAACAGGTTAAAAAGCAGTTTGACTTGCCAGTAAAAGTCTTCAGGAGTGACAATGGCACAGAGTTTAGAAATAGGGAGTACGATGAGTTTTGTGTGTCAAAAGGAATTGTAAGGCAGTAAAACATTCCAAGGACACCGAAGCAAAATGGGGTTGTTGAAAGAAAGAACAGGACATTGATTGAGGCTGCTAGAACCATGCTTGAAGATTCAGGTTTGCCATTAACTTTCTGGGCAGAGGCAGTAAACACTGCTTGCTATGTCCAGAATAGAGTTTTAATCAACCCCAGGCATCAAAAGACTGCCTATGAACTGCTGCATAAAATCAAACCACTGATCTCATACTTTAAAGTATTTGGCTGCCTATGCTTTATTTTGAACTTAAAAGACTCTATTTCAAAATTTGCAGCCAAAGTAGACAGTGGATAGCATTTGGGATACTCAACCACTGCTAAGGCCTACAAAATGTTTAACACAAGGACCAAAACAGTGGAAGAGACTTTGAATCTAAAGTTCAATGAACTTTCTTCAATGAAAATCCCTGCAAATCCTGTAGAATTGTTTGATCTTGATAAATTTAATTTTGAAAATGTTACTGTCACACCCCGACCACGAAGAACATACAAAACGTGGCGGAAACGTCGAGGAGTGTTGTAACAGAATTTATTGTTTCAAATCCATAGCAATTGAAGTTTCGTTTTATTAATCAAACATGAAAGTTTACATCGTTTTAAACAAGAACCAAAGATTTCATAACATAAATTAACTAGTTCTTGTCTCGTTTTAAGTCACTAAGGCACAGGTCCGCCTAAGTATGTCTTGATAAGTCCTATGCATCATCTCCTGAAAACACATGTGAAAATAGATACGTCAGCATAAAAATGCCTGTGAGATACATAGGTTTTGTGAAAACAGAATTCATGACTTATGTTTGAAAAAATGTTTAGTCATGAACCTTGTAATTTGCTTTGTCTTGTAAATCATTTGAAAAACGATAAGATCAGATGATATGTATAAATAAGAGAATAATGTATGGTTAAATGAATAACCATGTAAAATGAGTTTGTATAAGATAAGTTGTTTGTAAATCAATGTCTTGTGAAAAGTGTGTTATTTGTATAAAATGTTATATGTCTCAAATTGAAATGATTCAAATAACGCTACGATATGTAATACCATACAAACACTTACATATAGGAAGTACCAGCGGCGTATCCACCATGCTTGTATCATATTACACACGCCTCGTTACTTAGATCACTTACTCAAACCAAACCATCAAGATAAAATGTTTAACAACTGTAGAAATGTTTATGTATAGTCAAATGTCTATTGTCAAATGTAAATCATGTCAACAGATACAACTGGTTCACACGGTTCAATGGTTACAAACGGTTCATATAATCAAAGGGTTAAGACGGTTCACATAGTCAAATGGTTACAACGGTTCAAAATGTAGTATAATGAGTTCATATGCTGGATGAGCATATGCAACAGAAATGCAATGTAAAACAATGTACTAAGTATGCACACAATGGGCGTACATAGCATAAGTGTAATGTAAAACAATGTACTAAGTATGCACACAATGGGCGTACATAGCATAAGTGTAATGTAAAACAATGTACTAAGTATGCACACAATGGGCGTACATAGCATGAAATGTATTGTAAAGTGATGTACTAAGTATGCACACAATGAGCATACATGGCATAAAATGTATTGAAATCATGTATTATAAATCTACTAATGAACATAGCAAGTATATGATGTGAAAACAAGAAAGCATAAAAGTAACAAGTAGGCACATGTGTTTCACCCCAAAACAGTTTGGAAAATAGTAAAAGAGGGGTCTATGTACTCACATAGACACCTTGAAAGCATTTGAAAGATGGGGTTCTATGTACTCACCTGAGGTTGCTTAGAAGTCCTTGTGTAATAATCACACAATTCTAGAGATCACGGAATATCAAACGGCACCTAGTAGGTAGCTATATTAATATACCGGACCTAAATCGGAAGATTGGATAGAATGAGGGTTCGTAAACCAAACGAGTATAGAGACTCGTGTAATATGGTTTAACAAAGCCTACATTCTAAAATGAAACCTAACCTAAGTGCTTACGACCCATTACGACCCGTTTAGGTAGCTTATGCTACTTTAACGCGTCGTTCGCGTGAAACGCGTTCGGAACGCCTAACTAGCCCTATGATAAGTAAAATATGCCTTAACATGTCTAATATTATTGCCAAATAAGTTTAGATACCAAAAGTTATGTTACATATGCTTAAAATGAATTTTGGCGTAAAAAGGGCATTTTGGTAATTTACCTAAGGCATATAAACTACCTATCATACAACTACTTAAACGAAGCGACCATAAGGCATAACCTCGGAACGTTATTCCCTAAATACTATGGTCACCTAATGTGTTTGGTCGGATCCTAAAGATCGACCAAATGGGTCGGGTTCGAAAGTATAAACGATTGTTTAGATCGCTTACCTTACGACCCTATATAAGCACTAAACTAAAAGTTACGAGCTAAGCATGTTAGAACATGCTTAACTAAGTATAGAAAACAGGTTTGGTATCAAAACAAACGGTTTTGATACCTATGAGAAGTTTGCTTACAAAATACGCAAGAATGCACATTTTGGCCGAAACTACGACTCGTCACTGAGCCTAGATAACGTGGTGATCTGTAGGTGTAGTCACTAGGGACAAAAACCATCGTGATCACGCTCATGTTATGAAGTTCAAACGAACTTCATGTTGACCATGGGCTGGTCAAAGCAGAAAGTCAAACATGGTTTGACTTTAGTACCATAAAGCGATAAAAGAACGAAAGAACACTTACGAAGGGTCCCCGAAAGCTAATCTCGATCCAGGAGCTCAGGTATGAAGCAAAGGCCTCAACTTAGAGCTTTAGATCAGATTTTGTGGGTTTTAACCAAAATGGGGGGGGGTATTTATAGGAAAAGCAAGACCGTTAGGATCGTTTCTTGAATATCGTGCCATGATCTAATCCGTACACTTGTCGCAAAGTTGTGGTGGCTTATTTTGCCCCCACCATAGGGTTTTGACACGTGGCGTTGGCCTTTGGGGTGTTTGAAAGGCTGTTACAAGCTGAAAAATGACTTTTGCGGATCAGAAGGGGCCTCGCGTGACGCCAAGGGGGCTAGGTGTCACGCTAGGGTCCCTCTGTTCAGCAAACACTTTCCAATGTTTTCGTTTCAGTCCCCGTTGCGTATTAAGGCCATTTCCGACATGTTTAAGGCTCGTTAAGCCATTTTCAAGGCCCTAAAATGATGCCTAAACATTGTGGACATGAAACATGCTCAAAAATATGCCGGATGTTGGCTCGTTTAGTCGTACGATCGCGATGTTCGGTTAATTACGACGGAATGCGCATAAGCGCGAAAAACGATCCAAATTTCGCGAAGAATGGATTTTTCTCATGCCAAACACTAAGGCATAATATTATGATCCTTACATAAATTTTTGGATGTCCGGGTGTATTCAGAACGTAAGTTATGCGCGAAAGTGCAAACTTATGCACTTTTTGACACTTTTAGTCCCCGAATGATCCAAAAGTTTATTTTAGCACACCGAACACCTCAAAGCCTATTTCTAAGCTATGGAGAGGATATTTATGGCATGTTTAACTTATGGGCATGTTTCGAAATGTCGGTTTTAGTACTAATCGACATACTTTCGTAGTTTGTCAAGTTTAGTCCCTGTAAGTGAATTAACTTGTTTTTGCCATACCAAAGCCTTCAAAACTTATTTCTAAGTTATGTAAAGGTTATTTAAGGTATGTTAAGTATATGTTGATGTTCCGGAATATTTTTCGCATTTAAACTGAGTACGTTTACGCACCAGTTTGCGTATAATTCTCCAGAAAGCGATATAAGGTTTGAAATTGAACAAGAATTGATATGTGCAAAAGATACACATATTTATATAAGATCCCAAGTATGAAATACAATATTTCATCGGCTTGGTATTTGTTTGATGGTCGCGGTGACACAGGTGTCACAGTCTCCCCTACTTTAGGAAATTTCGTCCCGAAATTTATTCGTAGGAGTCTATTTGTGACTTTGCCAAATAACCATCAGCGATATGCAAGGCAATATCCTGTCATTTCCTTAACGGTCATTCTTCAGAAACGAAAATGAACAGACGGAGTCATTTTCCTCAACGAGTATTCTTTAGAAATGGAAATGACGGAATAAGCAAACGAATGTTCATTTCCTCAACGGACAAATCTTCAGAAACGAAAAATGAACAGACGGAGTCATTTTCAATGGTTGCTTCATCAGAAATGGAAATGAAGGATTACACAACGGATATTCATTTCCTCAACAGATAAATCTTCAGAAACGAATATGAACTAACGGAGTCATTTTCAACGGTTGCTTCCTCAGAGTTGGAAATGAAGGATTACACAACGGATATTCATTTCCTCAACGGATAAATCTTCAGAAACGAAAATGAACTAACGGAGTCATTTTCAACGGTTGCTTCATCAGAGTTGGAAATGAAGGATTACACAACGGATATTCATTTCCTCAACGGATAAATCTTCAGAAACGAAAATGAACTAACGGAGTCATTTTCAACGGTTGCTTCATCCGAGTTGGAAATGAAGGATTACACAACGGATATTCATTTCCTCAACGGATAAATCTTCAGAAACGAAAATGAACTATCGGAGTCATTTTCAACGGTTGCTTCATCAGAGTTGGAAATGAATAGGGTTAACTCTAGACACATGACAGAACTTGCTGTGAGTTCTGTGCACTAAATTCCATAATTATGTATGCATCCATAATTACGTAATCCCTTGCACAGTCCGCACAGTTTGTTTTATAATGTTTTGGGGAAGGATATCAAACTTGTGATGAGGGTGACTAGACTTCCATCGGGTCCTTTTAATTAGATCGACAGGGGATCTTCTTAGTTAGGCCACCAAGGAGCCCTTTCAGCTATATCATCACATGATATCCCTAACCAGATTTTTGGATCAATCTGTTTAACTAGACCACTCAAGGGGTCTAATTATGAAGTAGTACTTTATAATCCAAACTATAACGTAGAAGTCCATTGAGGATTTTTATGTAGTACCTTTAGGTATCCTACTATGAATCCTTTATACGAATGATATGGAAGATTCTACAAGGATTTGGATAACATAATTTGGATCACACAACAACATATAAGGGAACACATAAGCACAAAGTCACATAATTGTTTAACTTGATTATAAATTGATATTAACTTGTTATCGATTGAATACGGATATGGAAACCAGTCGACGGGCCTCAATGTCCACTGGGATCTATCTGAGAAGATAGGAAAATCTCCCAAAATTCGATTTTTGATTACAAGGAATCACCACATTCGAATTAAGGTATACAGCAATTAAGGACTTACGGGAAATCCTTAGGTACCCTATTAAGGATTTATAGTGGTACTTTGGGTATTCGTCATGTGTTGTAACTTGCGCCTTGTACTTCGTTTTTCTTAGAAGAAACGGGTACTTAGGAATTTCGTGGAAGACGCAAGAGATCATAGAATGAGAGAATTTTGGGGGTAGTTTGTTCTTCAAGGAATACGGTTCCTTGATTGTCGGTATTGTAAGGGATATGTCGTTTATACATGCAACCACAGAAATACATTACAATGTAAATAAAAGATTTAATTATAAACAACGATAACAACTGTTTCTTGGACCTTGACAACAAATGAAAATAATACATAAGACGTGATTATTTCTAAACGATGTTGTCTTCTAGTCAGTCAGATGCTCATCCCTGTGCTGGATTTGCATTAGCAAGCTTTGGGCAATTTCTTCGGAAATGACCCATCTCGCCACAGTTGAAACAAGAGCCTGGTAAAAACGACCTTGAGCAGGATGGTTGCCAGCTTGGTTTGGCGCAGCTGCAGCTGGGCAGACTCTTGCTGTGTGGCCTATAAGTCCACAAGTTTGGCATTTGCGGCACTGTACATTGGCGTGATAATGGAGGCTACATTGGTTGCACAAGGGTGCAGTTCCATTGTATGGTTTTCTAGCAGGGGGGTTGAGCTGGTTGGTTGGGGACGGCTTGACCATTGTGAGCGACCACGGCGAAATTCTGAGAAGCCTTTCGCTTCTTTGACTTCTTAGGGGATCCAGTCTGTTCATCCATTGTCTTTGATTCCTCGATTGGGTTCGATTCCCCGACCGGTTTCTTGTCACCTTTTCGGAAAAGTTTACCTTTCCTGATCTTTGGTTCAGTCAAGGTTGCAGATAGCTCGATGGCCTGTCTAACTGTAGTAGGGTTGCTACCAGTCACAATGTCTTGTATTGAGTCAGGGAGGCCATCAATGTACTTTTCGATTGCCTTATCCAAAGGTGTAACCATATTCGGGCATAACAAACTTAACTCCTCATAACGATCCGTGTAGGCTCGATGCCCACCGCTAACTTGCTTAAGATCGTCGAACTCCGTTTCCAAGGCCCTGATCTCGTGACGAGGACAGAATTCCTTCATCATCAGAGCTCGAAGCTCTTGCCATGTTTGAGCCAGTGCTACATCGGCACCCCTATCTCTCATCACACCATTCCACCATGTCAAAGCTCGTTTCTCAAAGACGCTAGATGCAAATTCTACCTTTCGCTCGTTTGGACATTGAACATGTCTGAAGGTGCTCTCTAAACTCTCGAACCATTGCAGAAGTGCAGTCGCTCCTTGAGACCCAGAAAACTTTGATGGCTTAGCCGAGTTGAACGTCTTGAAGTTGCAGGG
Organism: Helianthus annuus; assembly: GCF_002127325.2. Taxonomy (NCBI): domain Eukaryota; kingdom Viridiplantae; phylum Streptophyta; class Magnoliopsida; order Asterales; family Asteraceae; genus Helianthus; species Helianthus annuus. The sequence goes on from NC_035448.2 coordinate 63,766,634, forward strand.
GGCATTATTGTTGTTGTTGGCTTGGTTCCATTGAGCAAAGAGGTTTGGGAATTGAGCAGCCATTTGCTGCGCAATGATCTCTGCCAGTTCGGCAGTCGCTATTTGGTTTTCGCGTCGAGGAGGCATTCTAAAAGAGAAACAAGAAAGAAAACAAATGAAATGGCATTGGGTAAGAATAGGATATTACAATTACCGACCATAATCATGGTTGATGGTCATTTGTTTGAACCACAAAGCAAACAAACAACACCAAGGCTGAATCAAAGCAAATAGATCCTCATAGTGTATCGCGAAGACATGCTCGCCTATAAGTGGACACTCACCCCAAGAGTTCCCAGGTAAGAGTGACTGGTCCGATTATGTGGATTTGTACGAACACTCTAGCCTTAGACAGAAAACCCAGAGTACAGGCATTCACTCTTCCAGTTTGCACGTGTTCACACTATTTAGGACCCAAAACTTTGACGAGAGTTTTGAAAATTCAAAGGGGTTCAAAACCTTATAACAGAGGGTTCAAAACCTAGTAATCAATCATCCTAGAACAGATGATTAGTTTTCAAAGCGGTTTTGAAATTTATGTTCTTGTTGTGTTCGTCGCCTAATGATAGGTGACGGTATTGTTTTATGACTAAACGCAAGTAAACTCGCGTTAGGGTCCTAGGAAGGTTATAGACTAGGTCAAAGCATTACTAATAACCTAATTCCCTATAACCACAGGCTCTGATACCAAATTTTCTGTCACACCCCGACCACAAAGAACATACAAAACGTGGCGGAAACGTCGGGGAGTGTTGTAACAGAATTTATTGTTTCAAATCCATGGCAATTGAAGTTTCGTTTTATTAATCAAACATGAAAGTTTACATCGTTTTAAACAAGAACCAAAGATTTCATAACATAAATTAACTAGTTCTTGTCTCGTTTTAAGTCACTAAGGCACAGCTCCGCCTAAGTATGTCTTGATAAGTCCTATGCATCATCTCCTGAAAACACATGTGAAAATAGGTACGTCAGCATAAAAAGGCCTGTGAGATACATAGGTTTTGTGAAAACAGAATTCATGACTTATGTTTGAGAAAATGTTTAGTCATGAACCTTGTAATTTGCTTTGTCTTGTAAATCATTTGAAAAATGATAAGATCAGTTGATATGTATAAATAAGAGAATAATGTATGGTTATGTAGGATCGTACGTCGACCTATACGAGTCGTTCAGAGGTAATCTCCCGTGTTTCAGATGCGGAATAATAAGAAACAAAGGTAGAAATAGCACACACTTCACTCTAACTGCTTGTTTTATTGATTTGACAGCTTTTACAGTTCAATCGTCACACCGGCAGAGCTTCGGTGCGGAAATCAACTACTCCTCATCAGGTTCGCTAATAAGACATCTATATATAGGATTTCTGGTTCGCTTTTGTGACCAGTGTCCATAAAAGCGGACCTCACAAGTGTCACAAAAGCGGACCTCTTTCAATTGTCCCTAAAAGCGAACCTAAGTCACAAACATCATACACACTCGCATTTTCTCGTATTTCGTGCCCTAATCTATACATTACAATGTAAGATCCAATCCTAGACGAAATCAACAGATGTAGTGCACCAACAGACTCCCCCTCAGATGTTGATGGAGTCGACTATCGAACACTGACGCTGTGTCTTTAAGATTTCTTGTCTTGACCTGTCTCTGGGCTTCTTTCTCTCTATCTTCAGACTCCTCCTCTCGATTTACTGGCATTCTTTTGTTCTTCAGTAACATCTTCAGGATCTTTGTCTGGCTCTACACAGGCTTTCAGGATCGATCAATCTAACTCCAACAGAGGTCTTCAGAAATTGAAACCGGACACTCTATCTTCAGATACAAAATCGAAACCTGGCTTTCCTGCACATTCTTAACCCAGAAATAAATTTCTAATTTTATCAATTTTATGTGCACTAACACTAACATGTAACCGTGCACCAACACAGACTCCCTCTCAAAACAAACACAGATTTTGATGAACCACTTGAAAGATTAGATTATGAAAACATTTAATTCCAAACAAACACTCCCCCTCAAATATTGCTCATCATGTTTAGCACTCGGAATTTTGAAAATCAGCTATTCAACATCAGTTGTCGAAAATCTTTTTGACTTTTTCAAAAATTTATGCTAAAACACACTGAAAATCTTTATGGATTTTGAAATAAAGAAACCTGTAATGCAGTAAAGAAAATATTTACAGACAATATTTTTGTGAGTTCGTGTAAGAGGATCATATCAGTTTATGAGACATGTCACTAACACCGTTAAGCTTTAAACATTCTTAGTTCTAAACAATTTACCTAGATTGTCAGTATATTGGTCCACTTAAATTTTCGCACAGATTTCAATCGATTCGAGATACGATATTAATGTTTTAAATACTTAAACTTAATTGTGTATCACTCCACTTGAATATACTCCTGTATCCAGATCCCAAATATTCAGTCTTACAGGTGAGTATACCACAGCTGATATCTGTAAAGGGGTAGATGCGAAATCGTGAGAGCTCAGGTCAGAACTTCCGTTCAGCAGAGAGATGACGGCTCGACTTTTGGTGGGTCCCCTTTAGAGGATCTTTTGATTACAACAGCAGCGACTATCAATTTTATTGTTTCATCAGCATGCTGAGGGCTGCGCTTTTTCAAGCATATGCAGAAAGTATTATCCGGGGACTAGGTCAGTACTTCCATACAGCAGAAGTCCCGGGATAATACCCCAGATATCACTGAGCATAAAGACCTGGTATCTCAGAATACGGGACCTTTCAAACAAGATTTCGGGGGTTACCCATATATTCAAGAATAGTTACCCACGAATTAAGCAAGTTTGATTTAGGTTTATATCTCGTTTCAATTTTCTAAATGTGCGAAAATCTACTGACACATCCTCAGTAAGATTGTTTATCACATTTTGACATTACATTTCTTTAGCATGTTGTGACAGCCTACTGATGTACTATCATTTCCTCTTTTCACAACGAAACTCATTTTTGATTTTTATCATGTTTTTGTCTTTTTCATGTTTTTGGATTTTCTGAAATGTTTTGACATTACATTTCTTTAGCATGTTGTGACAGCCTACTGATGTACTATCATTTCCTCTGTTCACAACGAAACTCATTTTTGATTTTTATCATGTTTTTGTCTTTTTCAAAGAAATGAAAACACATTTCAAAGAAACGAAATTTCCCTACTCCCCCTAAAATGCAAACACATTTCAAAGAAAATTTGAAAACTTCTAGACTCTTGACCCACTAGAATCATGAAAAGTAAAACAAACTGTACAGAAACTTGACAACTGACATCGAATCACATCAATTCGCCATTCACTTGGCATAAACAATCAGAACTCCCCCTATCACAAACCATTTTCTCATTTGGATTTCAAAACACTTAAGTTTGTTTCAATCGAAATGATTTTTCCAGAAAATGAGTTTGTGTTTTCCTCTTTTAAGTTTAACATTTATGAAGTATGGGGACATGGTTCATCATCTTGTGTATCAATCTCATATGAATAATAAATCAAGTACAACTTAATGTCCCTGATTTATCATTAGTAGTCAAGCAATCTCTAAACCAATTGTAAAAAAATAACCACTTGTAGGAATGATACGTCTACATCACCATTTTACCAATCAGGATGCCGATTCCTGCTTCGCACTTATCAACCTGGAAGCTCCGGCGTAGTCCTTCAACCTGTAAAATCCAAAACACTATTCAAATTCTTTTAAACAAACTATTAAATCACTAGAAAGATGACGATTCCTGATCCACGATATAAACTTAGGATCTCCGGCGTAGTCCTAAGACTATCATGGAAAGCATACATCCATCCAAGTCTTCTCAGACTTGATGGATTTCAACTCTTGAGCAGTAGGGTTGTATGTTGCCTTTTTCGTGGCATAAAAATCTTTAACCCCCTTTGCTCTCCCACTCAGCATTTTCCCAAAAATCTTTTTAACATTCCCGTTGAATGTTTTCTCGACATCAAAATCTTTTTTCTCAATGTAAAACTGATTTGCAATCTCAGTTTTTCCAATTTTCTTCTTAACTTCCTCAAATTTTAGTGACGGAAATTCTTCATCATTCACTAAAATTTTCTTCTCAACTTGTGGCTCTTCTGGCTTTGTGGAACCAGATTCATCGCCGACATTCACATCATTCTTTTTAGCAACCCATATTTGGTTGTCTTTTTCTTTCTTTTTGAAAAAATTCTTTTCCGAACACTCACCAACCTCATATTTAGAATTTTCAAAACATTTAAGTCTATCAGTTGGTGGTTCAACATCAACAACTTTTTCTTTTAGTTTCTGAGAAACTCCCTGTTTTGTTTTGATATTTTTCGGGCAATTCCATGCAATGTGACCAGCTTCATTGCATTTGAAACAGGTACGAGTCTCCCTTTGATAAAACACTTCAGTTCCATTCTTCTTTCGCTCAGCAAGAAACTCTTGGTTTGACTGTCTCCAGAATGGTTTCTTCTGTTCTTCATCTGAGCTTCCACCTGACACAAATTCTGTTTTTATTTTAGAATTTTTATCATTTTTATAATTTTCTGGTGGAACAAAGCCTAAACCTTTCTTTTTGTAGCTACGATTTTGGTTAGATTTCTTTTGAAAACCCGAACCAGAATTGTAATCCTTTTTCTTGTTTAAACGTTGTTGAACTCTAGAAGTATACTTTTTGGGTTTTTCAAAATTTTTCAAAACTTTCAATTCAGGAATATTAATCTCTATTAGTTTGAAAGTTTTGTTAATCGATTCTGTTTTAATACTCATTATTGGAAACTCTTTGTTGTAATATAATTTGTCAGAACCATTCAAAGTATAAACAACATCGAATGTTTCATCATTCAAATTTGACTTTGATAGCAAAAATTCTATACTATAAGACCGTTTAACCGACGAATTTTGACTGTTGACTGACGACTTTGACCCTCCAGACTCAGATTTCGACTCCGACTCCTCATCAGTATCCAACACCTGATCGACCACCTTTTTAATTAACTCAGACTCATGATCGGTATCGGACGAGGTAAACGTGACATCAATGTTGTCTGGTAAAACGTCAGTTGTATCGGTTTTTAACTTTATATTGACTGCTTTCTCAAGTTGCTCCTCATTTGGTTTCCTAGGAGAATACCCATCCCAAATTGGAGGCGGACACTTGTTATAGCTAACAGTCGGTTTCTTACCACAGTCTTTCTTCTTCTTTGGCTTCTCGTCTTGAAAAGCTTCCAATCCTGCATCAGTTGGGTAAACACGATCAATGAGATAATCAGAAGTAGTATAGCTTAACAATAACCGCCTAATTCTCTCATTTTCGATCTTTTCAGTTTCCAACTCTTGCTTCCATTTGGCACTCTCTTCAATGTAAAAATTGATCGCTTTTTGTTTTGACATCAAAGTTGCATTCATCATTGTCAGTGCCTGTTCTCTTTCTGAGTTTGTCGTTTGGAGACCAGTTACTGTTTTGTTCAAGACATCGTATGATTCTTTCACATAATTGTGGTTAAACAGTAACTGCTCCTTCTTCTTCTCGTACTCAGCTATAACGTCGTCTTTTGCTAAACATTTCTTGCACGCTTCCAAACACTTCTCACAAGGCTTGACGACTTCAACAATCTTCTCAATCTCAATTGTTTTCACAACTTCTATCACCTTTTCTACTCCGATCACCTTTTCTTCTTCTTTCTCAACCCCGGTAATTTTTTCAGCAACACTTTCAACATTCTGAACATCATCTTCTGATTCTTTCTGTTGTTCTCTAGCAGCTCTTTTCTCCTTTAGTTTCTCCATGCGATCTGCAAAATAAACATGAAAACTTTTAGGAGAAAGATGAGTTTCAGCAACATTTATATATTTTTCTTCTTCATCATCACTGCTTTTGTCAACCGGTGATTGATCAAACTCTACAAATTTTTCAGAATCAGTATCTGATACACCAGAATCAGATGGTGTTTGATCAAATACAACTTCCTTTTCTAAAGTAACATCATTCTGTATACTCTCATCTGAACTCTCTGAAACCTCCCCAGATCTTTCTAAAAGTTCATCAACACTTTCTGTATTTTCATCAGAACTATAAGAACTTTCATCAGAAGCAACCGATTTGACAGTTTCACCGATAGACTTCATCCAGGTGGCAAACATGTCTGGCTCCCTTATAATCTTGGCAATGAAAGCTTTAAACTCTCCCTTCTCATCCACAAACATATCCCAACTAAAACCTTCTGGTAGTTTCTCATCATCTTGATCGATTATGCGTGCTGCTGCTTTATCATCAGATGATATGTAATCACTCCAGCTGAAATCTACCAAACATGCTCTTTTAGAATCTTCAATCTTCCTCCCATGAGCCGTCTGTGGTTCCTGAGATTGACCAACTTGTTGATAGATAGCTTTGCGATAGTAATCATCTTTTCCAAATGGATTCTGTGCTCCGCTAGCTTCTCTTCCCTTGCACTCCCGCTTGAAATGGCCTTTCTCCCTGCATCGAAAACAAGTAACTTTAGATTTATCAAAACCTAAAGTAGATACATGAGCATCAAGAAAGTCATTTCTCCCGGTGATGGTTTTGAACTTCTCAGCACGTCGAAGAACACTTGCAAGACACCATTTGATATCCATAAGTTCCATTTCTTCGGCGTCTATCTGATCGTAATCCTCTTTGGTGAGCATAGGATTTCCGATCCGACCAGCAACCAGACCTTCATAGGATAACAAAACAGAACCCAGAAGTGCCATGTGGTCTTTCGCAGTGTCTTCAGAGAAGCTTTGACCTTCTGGAAGGTTGAGAGCTATGTTGCATTGAATCACATATCCATTTCCTGTTTTTGTTCCCTGAGACTGAAAACTTGTCTTAGACTCTTTGGGATTGACACTCGGAAATGATGAAAACCCGCTGCTACTATTGTTTGAACCCTGATCAGCTTTGTCAGAAGAATCACCAGCACTGAATGTTGTCTGAATTTTCGGACTTCTCTCAGACTCAGTGGCTGGACTGCTACCCCTGTAGTACATTTTCACATCTTGTTGACCACTCGGACTATTCATCCTAATGATCTTTTGCTGTTCCAGATTCTGAGCCTCTAATTTTTCGATAAACTGTCCAATTGTCAGTCCGTCATAAACACCCGTGTTTTTCAATATCATCAAATACGTTCCCCGCTCCTTCTGAGGTAACGCATCAGCCAACTTATCCACATACTCTTCACGACTTTTGTCAACACCAATCATTGTCAATGATCTCACTAAGTGACAGTATCTCTCAATCAGCTTCTTAGTATCCTCTCCTGGTAAGCTGCTAAAAAGATCAAACTCTTTCTTAAGCAATGCCTTTTTGCTTTTAATCATACTCTCACTTCCCTCGAATTTGACTTAAAGAGCATCCCATATCGACTTAGCAGTTTTGTCGTGTTCTAACAGAATGAATATATCTTCTTTAATCGCTTGTTGCAATAAACTGATCATCATTTTCTCCGCTCTGTACATTGCACGTTCTTGATCTGTGAATTCGGATATCTGTTTGATAACATTCACCTCCGTTCTTGGTAACACATACTTCTTCAAGATACATTCCCATGATCTAAGATGATTCGCTTGAACCCAGTTTTCAAATCTATCCTTCCACCCGTAGTATTCTTTGATACTCATCAATTTCGGGGGTTTCTGGGTGGTTCCCGTCTCGTTTTCTAGATTCATGGCTTGAGCAATTGCAGTTGGTGATGACGATGTTGCAAACGCATTGTAGAACTCGGTATCCATGATGACACGATTTCCAAGGCAAATGACTTATAAGCGAACCAAACTTGAACATAAAAGCGGACCAGTAATGTTCACAAAAGCGAACCAGACTTGCAGTTCGAGCGGACCAGATTTGTTGTTCGAGCGGACCAGATTGTTATTCAAGCGGACCAGATTGTCAGTTCGAGCGGACCAGACAATTTCCTTAAAAGCGAACCAGCTGATTTCGAGCGAACCAGATTTGCACTATGAGTGGACCAGAATTGAACTATGAGCGGACCAGAATTGCACTATGAAGGGACCAGATTTTGCAGTGGACACAAAAGCGAACCAGAATTGCACTATAAGCGTGCCTTAAAAGCGGATCTCTCACTTGACCGTAAAAGCGGATCTTAAACGGACATCATTTTAACCCACTTTTAGACTGAATTTTAACACCAAACTTTCCAGGATTTGTCTCTATACTGTTGCGAACAATCCTTGAAATTTTGAGATGATTCTGACCGTTGAAAGTTTCCGAACGAAGAAAAGAAGGTGTAGAAGTAAGAAATAACGACGAATTCAAGCTATATTCTACAGATAACCTCCTCCTTGGCTCTGATATCAATTGTAGGATCGTACGTCGACCTATACGAGTCGTCCAGAGGTAATCTCCCGTGTTTCATATGCGGAATAATAAGAAACAAAGGTAGAAATAGCACACACTTCACTCTAACTGCTTGTTTTATTGATTTGACAGCTTTTACAGTTCAATCGCCACACCGGCAGAGCTTCGGTGCGGAAATCAACTACTCCTCATCAGGTTCGCTAATAAGACATCTATATATAGGATTTCTGGTTCGCTTTTGTGACTAGTGTCCATAAAAGCGGACCTCACAAGTGTCACAAAAGCGGACCTCTTTCAATTGTCCCTAAAAGCGAACCTAAGTCACAAACATCATACACACTCGCATTTTCTCGTATTTCGTGCCCAAATCTATACATTACAATGTAAGATCCAATCCTAGACGAAATCAACAGATGTAGTGCACCAACAGGTTAAATGAATAACCATGTAAAATGAGTTTGTATAAGATAAGTTGTTTGTAAATCAATGTCTTGTGAAAAGTGTGTTATTTGTATAAAATGTTATATGTCTCAAATTGAAATGATTCAAATAACGCTACGATATGTAATACCATACAAACACTTTCATATAGGAAGTACCAGCGGCGTATCCACCATGCTTGTATCATATTACACACGCCTCGTTACTTAGATCACTTACTCAAACCAAACCATCAAGATAAAATGTTTAACAATTGTAGAAATGTTTATGTATAGTCAAATGTCTATTGTCAAATGTAAATCATGTCAACAGATACAAGTGGTTCACACGGTTCAATGGTTACAAACGGTTCATATAATCAAAGGGTTAAGACGGTTCACATAGTCAAATGGTTACAACGGTTCAAAATGTAGTATAATGAGTTCATATGTTGGATGAGCATATGCAACAAAAATGCAATGTAAAACAATGTACTAAGTATGCACACAATGGGCGTACATAGCATAAGTGTAATGTAAAACAATGTACTAAGTATGCACACAATGGGCGTACATAGCATAAGTGTAATGTAAAACAATGTACTAAGTATGCACACAATGGGCGTACATAGCATGAAATGTATTGTAAAGTGATGTACTAAGTATGCACACGATGGGCATACATAGCATAAAATGAATTGAAATCATGTACTATAAATGTACTAATGAACATAGCAAGTATATGATGTGAAAACAAGAAAGCATAAAAGTAACAAGTAGGCACATGTGTTTCACCCCAAAACAGTTTGGAAAACAGTAAAAGAGGGGTCTATGTACTCACATAGACACCTTGAAAGCATTTGAAAGATGGGGTTCTATGTACTCACCTGAGGTTGCTTAGAAGTCCTTGTGTAATAAACACACAATGCTAGAGATCACGGAATATCAAACGGCACCTAGTAGGTAGCTATATTAATATACCGGACCTAAATCGGAAGATTGGATAGAATGAGGGTTCGTAAACTAAACGAGTATAAAGACTCGTGTAATATGGTTTAACAAAGCCTACATTCAAAAATGAAACCTAACCTAAGTGCTTACGACCCATTACGACCCGTTTAGGTAGCTTATGCTACTTTAACGCGTCGTTTGCGTGAAACGCGTTCGGAACGCCTAACTAGCCCTATGATAAGTAAAATGTGCCTTAACATGTCTAATATTATTGCCAAATCAGTTTAGATACCAAAAGTTATGTTACATATGCTTAAAATGAATTTTGGCGTAAAAAGGGCATTTTGGTAATTTACCTAAGGCATATAAACTACATATCATACAACTACTTAAACGAAGCGACCATAAGGCATAACCTCGGAAGGTTATTCCCTATATACTATGGTCACCTAATGTGTTTGGTCGGATCCTAAAGATCGACCAAATGGGTCGGGTTCGAAAGTATAAACGATTGTTTAGATCGCTTACCTTACGACCCTATATAAGCACTAAACTAAAAGTTACGAGCTAAGCATGTTAGAACATGCTTAACTAAGTTTAGAAAACGGGTTTGGTATCAAAACAAACGGTTTTGATACCTATGAGTAGTTTGGTTACAAAATACGCAAGAATGCACATTTTGGCCGAAACTACGACTCGTCACTGAGCCTAGATAATGTGGTGACAATAGGTGTAGTCACTAGGGACTAAAACCATCGTGATCACGCTCACGTTATGAAGTTCAAACGAACTTCATGTTGACCATGGGCTGGTCAAAGCAGAAAGTCAAACATGGTTTGACTTTAGGACCATAAAGCGATAAAAGAACGAAAGAACACTTACGAAGGATCCCCGAAAGCTAATCTCGATCCAGGAGCTCAGGTATGAAGCAAAGGCCTCAACTTAGAGCTTTAGATCAGATTTTGTGGGTTTTAACCAAAATGCGGGGGGTATTTATAGGAAAAGCAAGACCGTTAGGATCGTTTCTTGAATATCGTGCCATGATCTAATCCGTACACTTGTCGCAAAGTTGTGGTGGCTTATTTTGCCCCCACCATAGGGTTTTGACACGTGGTGTTGGCCTTTGGGGTGTTTGAAAGGCTGTTACAAGCTGAAAAATGACTTTTGCTGATCAGAAGGGGCCTCACGTGACGCCAAGGGGGCTTGGTGTCACGCTAGGGTCCCTCTGTTCAGCAAACACTTTCCAATGTTTTCGTTTCAGTCCCCGTTGCGTATTAAGGCCATTTCCGACATGTTTAAGGCTCGTTAAGCCATTTTCAAGGCCCTAAAATGATGCATAAACATTTTGGACATGAAACATGCTCAAAAATATGTCGGATGTTGGCTCGTTTAGTCGTACGATCGCGATGTTCGGTTAATTACGACGGAATGCGCATAAGCGCGAAAAACGATCCAAATTTCGCGACGAATGGATTTTTCTCATGCCAAACACTAAGGCATAATATTATGATGCTTACATAAATTGTTGGATGTCCGGATGTATTCAGAACGTAAGTTATGCGCGAAAGTGCAAACTTATGCACTTTTTGACACTTTTAGTCCCTGAATGATCCAAAAGTTTATTTTAGCACACCGAACACCTCAAAGCCTATTTCTAAGCTATGGAGAGGATATTTATGGCATGTTTAACTTATAGGCATGTTCCGAAATGTCTGTTTTAGTACGAATCGGCATACTTTCGCAATTTGTCAAGTTTAGTCCCTGTAAGCGAATTAACTTGTTTTTGCCATACCAAAGCCTTCAAAACTTATTTCTAAGTTATGTAAAGGTTATTTAAGGTATGTTAAGTATATGTTGATGTTCCGGAGTATTTGTCGCATTTAAACTGAGTACTTTACGCACCAGTTTGCGTATAATTCTCCAGAAAGCGATATAAGGTTTGAAATTGAACAAGAATTGATATGTGCAAAAGATACACATATTTATACAAGATCCCAAGTATGAAATACAATATTTCATCGGCTTGGTATTTGTTTGATGGTCGCGGTGACACAGGTGTCACAGTTACTGTCAAGACCAACAGTGCAGGTCCATCTGAAAATCCACCATCAGACTTTGGATATGAAGTCATCATTCCACAACAAAAGTCTGCATCAAATGGAAGAGCAACAGATGTTCAAAACAGTTGTCAAAGCTTAACCACTGCTACCTCAACAGTTGTTGACCAAAGTAGCCCATTAACCCCTGCTTCCACATCATCAAACACTGTTGATAAAGGTCATTAAACAGTGGATAAAAGTCAACATATGTCCACACCATTACCTCCTATTCCATCTCCATTTGAAGCCACTATTGGATCATTAAAGTCACCAGCAGTGGTTAGCTCAGATGATTCACATCTGCAGCCCTCACCACACAATGCCATTGTTCCATACAAAGGAGATCTGATCTTCTTGAAGTCTCATCCACCAGACCAAATAATTGGCAACATCAGTGAAGGGGTGCTCACAAGAAGTTAATCCCAAAACATCTGTCTTTTTGCTTGCTTTCTATCTCTCCATCAGCCAGTCAAGTACCAAGAGGCACTGAAAGACAACAAGTATGGGAGCTTGTACCACTGCCAGAGGATGTAAGTCCTATTGGCACAAAGTGGGTCTTCAAAAACAAAACTGATGAAAGGGGCATTGTTGTCAAGAATAAAGCAAGGCTAGTGGTTCAAGGTTACAGACATGAAGAGGGCATTGATTATGATGAAACTTTTGCCCCTGTAGCAAGATTGGAAGCTATTAGACTGTTCCTCGCCTTTGCTGTCAACCACAACATAAAGGTGTATCAAATGGATATAAAATGTGCTTTCCTCTATGGTAAGATTCAAGAAGAGGTATATGTTTGTCAACCTCCTGGCTTTGAGGATCCATTTTATCCAAATCATGTCTACAACCTAATAAAGCTTTGTATGGCTTGAAACAAGCACCTAGAGCCTGGTATGAAACTCTTTCCACCTTTCTTCTCTTTATTGGGTTCACAAGGGGTAAAATAGAGAAAACCTTGTTTTTAAAATGGAGAGGGAAAGATTTGATGATTGTCCAAATTTATGTGGATGACATCATTTTTAGAAGCACATGTACTAAAATGTGTGAAGAGTTTAGACAACTCATAACAGCTGAGTTTGAGATGAGTGCAATGGGTGAACTCCAGTGTTTTCTTGGTCTCCAAGTAAGGCAACTGCAAAATGGTACTTTCATCCATCAAGGCAAATATGCCAAAGAACTTTTAAAGAAATTTGAGATGAATGATTGCAAGCCATGTAGTACACCCATTGCAACCACAAAAATTGTCATGTCTGATGAAAAGGATGATTTGGTGGATCAAACCCTATATAGAAGCATGATTGGGTCTTTATTGTACCTAACTGCATCTAGGCCAGACATCATGTTTGCAATATGTGTTTGTGCAAGATCCCAATCAGCCCCTAGAAAGTCTAATCTTATTGCTGTAAAAAGATATTCAGATACCTCAAAGGTGCTCCCACACTTGGTATCTGGTATCCAGCTAATGGGAATATCAAGCTTTCAGGTTTCTCAAATAGTGACTTTGCTGGATGCAACACAATAAGGAAGTCCACTTCAGGAGGGTGCCAATTACTAGGTGATTGCTTAGTATCTTGGCAAATCAAAAAGCAAGCAGTTGTTTCAACATCCACTGCTGAGGCAGAGTATATAGCTGCTGCAAGCTGTACAGCCCAACTGTTTGGCTTCAAAATCAACTGCTGGATTTTGGTATCACTGCCCTAAAGACACCTCTCATGTTGGACAGTCAGGCAGCAGAAAATATCATAAAAAATCCAGTATCTCATTCAACCACCAAGCACATTGATATCAGACATCACTTTGTGAGGGATTGCTATGAAAAAGGTTTGATTTCTCTGCACCATGTTCCAACTAAAGATCAGCTGTCAGATGTGCTAACAAAAGCATTAGACACGTCCACCTTTGAAAGCTTAATCTCAAGGATTGGCATGCTGAACATGGAATAACAGGCAAAATCCTGTTTTTCTATGAATAAAAGCATTAAAATGTTTTCAGAAAATCAAAAATCCATCCTTAAAAATAGCTAAAAATGAAATTTTCATTAAATCCTTAAAAGTCTGCCAAAACCATTGTTTTTTTTTTCAAACATCTGTTCGGTTAAAAGCTGTCCACTGCTGAAAGTCAACCTTTGCTCTCTCATATCCTTGGTATTCACTGCTAATCAAACATCAGTGTTTCTATCCACTGATAGGCTATCCACTGATAGCTTAAAGTCACCCACTGTTCTCATATTACCGTTGCAACCACTGATATTGCTCCATCAGTGGTTTCCACAAACAACTGTCTTCCATTACTCATCAGGGGTTGGCACGTGGACAGTACATAGCGGTCAGATCTTTGTAACTGCTGCCACATCAGCATTCACTTTTTCCCTTTATAAAACCCTGATCAAAACCCCAAACAGGGTTTCTACTGTCGAATCGAATTCAAAATTCCTTTCTCAAAGCAGTTACCATCAAATTCTCCTAAAATCACTCATCCCCTTCATCGTCTTCTTCCTCTCGCAATCATACTCAAACACACCATGGCTCTTCCATTCAAAGCTCCACACAATTACTTGGGTCTACTTACAAAATCAAGTCATACCACCACTTTTGACTCCGTAATAGATGCTCTGTCGTCCTCAAAGTATAAAACTTTTTTGACCTATGATGCTACAGTCTACCTGGCAACCCAGCAAGAATTTTGGAAAAACGCTAAACTTGAATCTAAGGATAAAAAGCCCTTAGCCATTAATTCTTCGATAAAGGGTGTTCCAGTCACAATAACACCTCAAACCATTTCGTAGGTATTTGAACTCGATGATCTTCAAGGTAAAACTTCTTTCCCTAAAACATAGTATCAAACAGATTTTCTTGAAAGTGGGTATGAAGAGGAAATGAAAAAGGACACCTTACAAAAAGGCAGTTTTCCTCCTGCAACAAGGTTTTTATTTCATACCCTCCTAATGTGTGTTTCAAATAAGACCACTGCTTTCAATGAAATTCCATTGAAGATCCAATACATGGGTTATGCTATATTGCACAAAGAAAATTTTAACTATTCCCAGGAGATCTTCAATGATCTTGTTAAAAATGTAAATAAAAAAGCATTTTTGTTATTTCCAAGGTTTTTAAGCTACTATTTTCAAAAGTAATTTTCAAAGGATAATGCTCATGTGCTTATCCAAGGAGAACCTTGTCAAATAAACTGCCTAACTCCTAAAACATTCACACGGCTGTCAAAAATTTCCAAAACACAAGCAGAGGTTCCTGAGCAGACTTTAGCAGCAACCACTGCTCCTCAGGCACCTGCTGCTGAGCCCACTGCTCAAGGTGATCATGGAAGCAAAAAAGCTGCTGTGAAACCCACACCGAAACCCACCAAAAAGCCCAAACAGAAAAAATCTCAAAAGCCCCCCAAACCCACTAAAAATGCAACTCTGGAAGATAAGATCCCAGAGCAACTGCCAGTGACAACACAAAAGTCACCAATAACCACTGCTGCTACTTCCTCATAGCAGTTGGAAGAAAGATCCCAACCTGAGCCTCAAACTCCTCCTGCTTCTTCTTAAAAAGAACAGGTTGTAAGAACAGGGACAAAAAATTATAATGCTCTGGAATCACTTGATTCCATCATCCACAGCCCACTGCCCGGGGCAAATTCGCTTTCTACACCTATCCTCACTTCTCAAATTCCCCCACAAACAAAACTTTTGTTGGATGCACTTGATTTAGCCCAGACACAAACCAGTTCTTCTCAACCACCTATTAATGAGAATACCCAACAAGTGACTGGATCTGGTGTCTCAATAATTGCTAACCCACCAACAACTGAGGAGGTTACACTGCAGGAAGTACGAGTACTTCCTGTCAGTAGTTCAAGTGGAGCAGCTACTACAAGTGTTGAACCCACTGGTGTACACTTGGGCAGTAGTTTCATCAGTCAGACTCCCTTGAAGGCAATTTCTTCATTGGGATCCAGGGTATTTCCAGCATTCACTGATTCACTAAAATTGGTTACCCCTACAGGAGAAAGAAATCCCCAGTACCAAGAAAAAGGGGCATCAGTGGATGACTTTTGGGATACTTTCCCTAAGTCAACTGCTGATACAACCACTGCCAATGGGAACTCAGATGATCCCATTAACTTGGGTGATGGTTTGATGTACCGAGAATTGACGAAGAGGGTAGACAAAGTTGATACATCTGTTGCAGAAGTTAAAGACATGCTGCAACAGTTGTTAAAAGCACAAAAGGCACCACCCACTGTTGCACCAGCTGCAACATCTGCTCCATCATCTGCTCCTACTCCCACTGAGCTTTGGAGTTTATTCCAACTTCTGCTTCACTAACAAAGAGAATATGTTGATCAGCAACATGAGATACAAGTTCAAAAGATCAGAAATATAATGGAAGCAAGGTTTAAAGATACACAAGCAGACATCAAGGCAATCAAGGCCCATCTGCTGAACACCACTGGCACTGCTCCTCCCACAATAATATTTATTGATAATCCTCCACCCAATGATGCCAAAAAGGGGGAGAAAATGAGGCAGTTGAAGAAAAAAGGATATGAAGATGGTCTGTACATTGCACCAGATAATTCAAGTATGCTTGCAGACATCCCTAAGCCAGATGGTTCCAAAAAGGTTGATGTAACCTTAAATACAATTGCTGATGCAAAAGCAAGTGTGAAAAAGGATTTGGAGGCAAAGGGAAAATCAAAGTTTGAGCAGTAGAAGAAAGTTTATATGGAGATAGATGTGCAGGGTGTTGCTGAGCCAAAGGATGAAGAAAATCCTCAGCCTAAAAGAACACAGCCCACTAGAAAAGTGAGGCAACCCAAATCCACACCTTCCAGACTCACAAAACATGCTCCCCAAACTCCCAAAAGCTCCACTCATCAACTTTCCAAACCAGCAGATGTTAAAACACCTGTTGTACCAACAGCTGTTGGTACTTTAGTGGTTTCAACAGCTGTTACCCAAACAACTGCCACCACTATTTCAACACACACTACATCCACTGCCCTACCTAAAATCACATCACCACCAAAAATATCTTCATTACCACCAACACCACCTGCTAAAAAGCAGAAGACATCAGGTGATACATCATCTGTTGTAATGACAATAGTGGTTGAAACACCAGTTGTTTCAACAACTGTTAGTCAGCAACCTGCCACTTAAATCACCACCACTGAACCCACCAACACACCACCAACCTCTCCTAAACCCAAAAGGAGAAGGATGATACTCAATGATGACTCTTCACCACCACCAACATCATCACAACCCTTGACACTTGTTACCATTCCAAACCATGTTCCACTCTCTTCAGCACAAGCCCTTAATCCAAACACTGCCATTACTCCTGCAGGTGTCCAGTATCCATTAGATCTTCCAGTAGTTAGAGAGGAGATCAAATCCTTCTATTCTGAAGATGACCCTGCTAAAAGGAGTCTGCCATCTCTTCAAGGATATCCCAGGCCTAATAACATTGAAGAATATTTGAAGATTAAGGCTCAACAAGCAGAGGATATCTCTAAAAGAAACTCACAAGGAAAATCTGACAATGAGATTCAAAGATACTATCAATACCTGCTCACTCAGGTCAGTACTTTGGAAAGGTTTTCAAAAAATCTTTGTCAGCAACTATCAGAAAGAGACGATGAAAGCATGAGAAAAGACTACATTGAACACATCATGGATTTCAAGAAATACAAGGCAGAAAAGGCACAATATAAAGAATGGACTATTGGTGAGCTCAAAGAGGAGTTGGAGAGAATTGAAAAAATGAACAAAGACAAAGTTAAACATACTCCTCCTGTTTGGTCAAAGTATATGAAAAATGTACCTGATAAGGTGTTAAAGCTGAAGAGAATGAAAGAGGAACTTATTGCTGCTGATTTTGGGTCAAGGAATCAGGTGACAAGGTGGAAAGAAGAAAAAGTCATGTCCAGTTACAAAAAGTTGGAAGAATTGAGAAAGAAAAATCCAAATGTTCCACAAAAGCCTGACTTTCCTGAAGCAGTTATTCCAGTAAGACAACAAAAACTGCCCATCAGGAGATCCACTGCTCCACCTGCTGCCATCCTTTATCAAAGAAGGAGACAAAAGCAGATGGATGCAGAAACACCAGAAGCTGTAGCAGCAGGGGATGCGATTATAAAAATGGTCCTTAAGCAGATGATAGCAGAGAACCCTGAATTAGCAAAAACTTCAAACACTGCTCAACCAGTCATTACCAGGCCACCATCTCCAAACTCATCTGCAATAAAATCTCTCCCAAGAAACCCACTGGATTCAAAAATACTAAAGTGGAAATCTGACAAACAGACCCACGTATTGACTTTGATCAAATCCAGTGGTGATGTGAAGAAAATATCAAGGGAACAAGCACTGGGCCTGGGTGTTGAAGATCTGCAAGATCTCCTTGATCTTACACTGTGCAGGGATGAGGATGACACAGATTCCTTGGACTTTGAATTACAATTCAAAGGACAAGTCAGGGAACTGTTGATGAGGCAATAAAGATCCACAATAATGAAGGGTTTTGACATCATCTGTTCCAGTGGGAGATTGTTGGGATTGAACCCTACAAAGGAACAGTTGATTAAAGCCAAAACTGGATAAGATCAGTGGATCTAGAATAAGCAGATGTTTGTATTCAAATCTTTCCCCTTGATAGTGGCTATAACATCTGATGGAATCAAAGTACTACCCTTCCTAACTATTGCTGACTCAAAAGACTGATGAAGACCAAAGTGCTGATGCTCAATCAACTGATTATGTCTTAAGTGCTGCTGAAGACTAAAGCACTGCTGGAGCCTAAGCAGTAGAACGAAGGATCAGTTGTTTTGTTTTGTAGGATCGTCAAACGACCTTAACGAGTCGATCAGAAGAGGTCTTAGACTGAATCAGAGGCGAAATTCATTGATTCAGTCTTAGTTTAGCTTGTATAACACTAGAATCACTATTAACTGTCTCATGTATTGATTAGAAAGCAATTACAGACTCGGAGACACTTCGACGGAGCTTCGCCGTCGGAAACAAGAACTATATAACTGATTTCGCTCAAGGGAGTATTTATAGGCATGTGATTCCGCTTGAAACAGTTTCAAGCGGAATCACTTGTTCAAGCGAAACCCCACATAAGAACTAATTCACTTGATTTCGCTTGAAATGACCATGTGTCATTTTCAAGTGGAATCACCTATAAATTCCATTTCCTCGTTTTACGTGCCCTAATCTATCAGTTCTAATCTAAGACTCGAACGAAGATGAAGTCGACAGACAACTGCACCAACAGACTCCCCCTTGAATGTTGAAGGAATCTTCAGTGAGAGTCTTCAACATGATGACTCTTCAATCTTGATCGGTCTTCTTTCTCTCTTAGCATGTACCAGGATCTTCTCTTTGGCTCTAACCTCGTCAGACTCCCCCTTTCATCATGCTGGGATCGCTATCTGGAATTAGCTATCAGCTTGAGATCAATCCCTGACTTTATCTCTGATTAAGCTCTCCACAGGTTCTGAATTGCATCCTGGCTTTCCGTAGCAACAGGATCAGAAACCTTTCTATCACCTACACACATCTCAACCACTCATAAACAAATTTTCTCATTTAAAAACTTATCAAAATTTGAAACATTCTAAAAACTGATTCAAATTAATGAATCATCTAAACATTTCAAAATTTTCAAACTCAAACACTCTTTTCCAAACCATCAGTTCGTCATGTTTAGCCTTTGGATTTTGAAAGTCAGCTCTTCATCATCAGTTGTTGAAAATCTTTTTGTATTTTTTTTACAATATGTAAACTAAACAGAAATTTAAATGCAGAAATGAAATATGTACAAACATTATTTTTGTGAGTTTGTGTAAGAGGATCATATCAGTTTCTGAGACAAATCACTAGCACCGTTAAGCTTTAATCATTTTAAGTTCTAAGCGATTCACATAGATTGACCATATTGTTGTCCATTTAAACTCAATCTAAAAACTTTCGAAATGCTTACTGATACGTTAAGGTATATTAATTATGCACTAAGTTCTTATGGACCCCACGATCTCAGCATATCCCCTCATCATGTAATACACTAACTCAAGTAATGCCTTTAAACTTTGATCAAATGTGATTTGTGCAAAAACAACGCAGAATGTTTAAACATTAACAATCAGGTCGATACTTCCGTATACGCAGAGAAAGTCCAATGTTTAAACAAAATAAGAAAAAATAAAAATAAGTTGAAGTTGTTTAGGCTTTAACCACCAGTTCGATACTCCCGTATACGCAGAGGTGATCCAAAGCTTAAACGTAACACCAAAGAAAATAAAGCAGAACGTTTAGGCAATAACATCCAGGTCGATACTCACGTATACGCAGAGGATGTCCAATGCTTAAACAAAAAAAAAAGAAATAAAACAAGTTTAAGTCTTCACAAAAGAAATACACAATCACAGTGTCATTTTCAGCAAAGTTGTGAAAGCTCACAAACTTAACCAGTTTTTTATGCTTTTTGGCATTCAGCGATTACTGAGCAGGCACACAATCAAGAAGGACAAAACTAGGTACTATGCTTTCAATCATGTTTCCCACTAGAACTAGGCTTTTTCATTTATGTTTGTATCGTTATCACAAATCTACTAGTCTAGCTGAGCCTATCGTCACATCCTTAGTGAGATCGTTTATCACATTTTATCTTTCCATTTCTTTAGCATGTTGTGATAGTCCACTGATTTACTATCATTTCCTCTTGTATCAACAAAACTCATTTTTGAAGTTTTCAATGTTTTTGACTTTTTCAAATTTTCTAATTTTTTAAAAAATTTTACTCCCCCTAAAATCAAAATATGTTTCAATTTTGATTTACTGGGAAAATTTGAAATAACCTATACAAACTTGACAACTTGATGAGAATCGCTTCAATTCTCCATTCACTTGGCGTAAACAATCAAAACTCCCCCTTACAACAAACTATTTTCCCATTGTGATTTCAAAACACTTAAGTTTGTTTTAATCAAAATGGTTTTTCTGGAAAAATTAGTTTGTTTACCAACCACTTGTAGGTTCGGGGTCACTTCATCACATTGTTTTCTTAATCCACATGTAAAGATTTAGCATTTTTCCAGTTTTAAACCTCAACACCACTTGTAGAAAATCAAGTACAATTTAATGTCCTTGATTAACCACTTGTCGATCGAAATATCACCGAAGTGAATTTCTCAAGAAATGTGCCGATTCATGTTCCACGCTTACCAACCTGGGAACTCCGGCAAGTCAGGTTTTTCATTTAAACAGATTCACCGAAGCCTGACGGTCCTTGGGTGACTTTGAATTCTTGTTCAACAATGGTGGAAAATTTGCATCATCCATTATTAAACCAGAATTTTCAATTTTTACCTCAACAAATGGCTCTTCTGGTTCTGATGAACCAGATTCATCGCCTGAACATGGCTCCTTTGACTTTGACGAGTCAAGATCATTGCCAATAATAGGCTCCTTTGTTTCTAAAGAAACAAATTCATCACCAGGAAGTGAAAATTTCACTTTCTTTGTTTTGTTAATCTCTAGATTAACCACTTTCTCTTTCTTCAATACCCTGTTAATCCTCAGATTTGTATCTGATGAATCCGTTTTGCTAGATTTGTCATTCTTTGGAGAGCAAGACGATTTATCAGGACTTTTATCTATTTTACCAGTTGTATCCGAGGACAAAATCCTCTCGAGATACTCTCTCGCTTTCTTCCTCTTCTTCCTCAGTCTGTCTTTCTGCCCTTGTGAAAGCTTTACTTTCGTTTCTGGAACTTTCTGTTCCTTGGGCTTTTCTTTGACTTTGACTGGTTTCTTTGCCATTTTCTGAGATTCAGCCCTTGATCTTCCCTTTGATCTCATTGGGCAATCTCTGGCAATGTGACCTTTGATTTGGCAGTTATAGCATCTTCTTGTCTCATAACTCCAACTTTGGCAGTTAACAGCAATGTGTCCTTTCACACCACAAGTGTAACACACTCTGTTATCATACCATTCACCACTTTCACACCAAACACTCAGATCATAGCATCGTCTGGCTTTGTGGTAATCATCTCTCTTCCTAAAAGCTGGATTTGGCTTTGAAGCACTGTCGTCAAATCTGCACCACTCATTACCAACTATTTTTGAATTTTCATTTTTCAATTTTTGTGATTTTTTATTGCGATTGGATGATTGATCTGATGAGCTTTTATTTTCTTTTTGAACAATTTTCACATTTTTCCCTTTTTGTTTTGGTTCTGCACTCTTTTCCAAAGGTTTCTGCTTTGAACATTCACCTTTTTCTGTAGAATGCAAATTAGTTTTCTGAAACTTTTCTTTTAATTTCAAAAATAATTTCTTTTTCTCAATTTTTTCATTTTCATCATCAGATTTCTCATCACAATCTTCAATTTTGACTTTGTCAAAATTTGTGACATTGTCACTTATTGGAACATAATTGATCGGTTTTGGACAAGGGTGATTCAAAAATTCTGATGAAGTCACAAAACCTTTCAATTTCTTTTCAAGCTCATCAATTTTAGTTCTTGAATTCTCAGCTTCATTTTCAAACTGAGATATTCTTTCAAGATGAGACTTGATTGTCTTTTCATTTTCAATTTTAATGTTTTCAAGAACAGACTTTTCATTTTCCAAAACTTTTATCTGTTCTTGAAATTTTGTTTCATTTGCTTTCAAATTTTTGTTTTCAAGCTTTATCTAGAAATCTTCATTTTCTGAAGATTTCTTTTTGCTTTCAAAATCTTTTTCTTTCTCTTTCAAACCCTTGTTTTCTAATGTTAAACTGTTCAAGTCACTCAACAATTTGGCATTTTCAGATTTCAACTTCTCATAATTTCCTCGTATTTCAAGAATCTGTTTCTTATCAGCTTTCTTCTCATTTTTCAAAGCTTGAATTTCCAATGTCAAACTCTTCACATTCTTCAAGAGTTTGATATTGTCAGCTTCAGATTTGTCACATTTAGTGCATACAGATTCAGAACTAGATTCTTCTTTCTTTGTGATTTCCTTTGTTTCCATCTTGTATGTTCCTACACAAAAAAGTTTAACGAAATCAAAAGGATTCATACTTTCATCGATATAATATTTCCTTTTAATATCATATTTCAAAATACTCTTTGTTGCAAGACACACACGAATTCTTTTATCTATCTCAGCAATTACATTCAATTCCAATTTTTGTAAATTCTTTTCCATTTCATTCATCAATTCCTTCTTTTTCCTATATTCCTTACGAAACTCTGCATTAACCTCATTGAAGAACTGTTTTGGATAAAGTTCTGGAAAAAATATCCTTCTTTTTTAGTTCAATCAAGAATTCATCCCATTTAGCAGGTAATGCATCTGCCAATTTCGATATCTGTTCATCATTTGATATTCTAATATCATTTTTCTTCAAATTGTCTATTAAAATTCCAAACCATCTTTCCAAATCATCCAACGTTTCATCCTTTCGACACATGAAATGTTCAAAACTTTTAACCCAAATATCCACATTTACATTTCTATAACTACTATCCAAAGTTCTTATATACCAACAATTTAAACTTTCAAGATAATCATTTTCATTCTCATCAAACATGTTTTCTATATTTCCAAAACAAACCCGACAAATTTCACACAAATGATCACTTTCAAACGAAATTAATTTTCAAAATAGAAACACACTTCAAGCGAAATAACACCCTGAAGCCGAATAACTGATTTCGAGCGGAATCACTGATTTGAAACGGAATGAGAACAATTTGGAGCGGAATCACTGATTTCGCTTGAACTTTCAAGTGGAATACCAACTTGAAGCAGAATCACCTAATTTCAAGCGAAATCACTGATTGCGCTTGAAAATCTCAAGCGGAAACAACACAATTTCTCAAGCGAAATACCGGTTCAAGAGGAATCAACAGAACTTCAAGCGGAATACCTTATTTCGCTTGAAATTACCACAATTTTCAAGCGGAATTAAATGTTTCGTTCAAGCGGAATAAGGTTTCTAGTCCATTTTTATCCGTTTTAATCCGAATTTTGTTCTGAAACTCTCAAGGGTTTGTTAAAACACAGTTTTACACAATATGTGAGAAAATGAGCCGATTTTAACCATGAAAAGTTGTTAATTTTGAAAAGAAGGTGTAGAAATCAGAATTTTCCAGCGAAAACGAGCTAAACAGTAAGAACTCTTCCTCCTGTGCTCTGATACCACATGTTGGATCGTGAAACGACCTTAACGAGTCGATCAGAAGAGGTCTTAGACTGAATCAGAGGCGGAATTCATTGATCCAGTCTTAGTTTAGCTTGTATAACACTAGAATCACTATTAACTGTCTCATGTATTGATTAGAAAGCAATTACAGACTCGGAGACACTTCGAGGAGCTTCGCCGTCGGAAACAAGAACTATATAACTGATTTCGCTTGAGGGAGTATTTATAGGCATGTGATTCCGCTTGAAACAGTTTCAAGCGAAATCACTTGTTCAAGCAAAACCCCACATAAGAACTAATTCACTTGATTTCGCTTGAAATGACCATGTGTCATTTTCAAGCGGAATCACCTATAAATTCCATTTCCTCGTTTTACGTGCCCTAATCTATCAGTTCTAATCTAAGACTCGAACGAAGATGAAGTCGATAGATAACTGAACCAACATGTTTATTCCTTTATTACTTGTAACCAGTAGTTTGTAATCAGTGGTTGTAATAGGTCAGTAGTTTGAGTTTGTTTGGAGGTTAGATGTCACTATCATTGGTGATGTCAGCAAAGATGTCACAGTGGTTTGCTCATGCCTATAAATAGAACAGTACCCTGTACTGTTCTATTAGCTCTTTCATCACTTGTCATTCTGTACGAACAAACTGTTGTGAGCTCAGGCTGAGGGGGAGTTTGTAATACATGCATGCAATTGTATTGAAGATTGAAATAAATTTAATCATTCGGTTCAATGATAAACTTGTGTGTTAAAAGCATTTCTCCTGTTTAATTGTGTGTGAAAGTTTGTTTCCATTTTAATTCCGTTGCATTTACTTATTCATCTTCTTAATTCTCAAATGAAAACACAATAATAAGAAACTCAAATCCTAACACATTTTGTTTGCAAAATTGTTGAAATTGAGTGTTAGCATATTCTTTTCCATTGTCGCATTGGAATTGCTTAATTTTACGCTCAAATTGGGTGTTTATGAAAGTCGGGAAGGTGGTAAAGATGGAGAAAACTTGTGACTTGTTACTAATAGGATATGTCCATAAGAAATTAGTAAAATCATCAAGAAATAATATGTAATAGCGATGACCGCCACCACTTAAAATTGGTGAAGTCCATAAGTCACTGTGAATAATATCAAAAGGGAAAGATGTAGTATTAAGTGAATCCACAAAAGGAAGTCTAATATGTTTACCAAACACGCATGATTGACAAAATTTAGGTTTCAAAGAATCACAATCAATAAAACTAGAATGTTTGAGTGAATTTAATAAATTTGAGCCCGGATGACCAAGGCGTTGATGCCAAATGTCTTGACTTATTGCAGCAAAAGTGGTAGGGGAGGTGAACTTGGATACTTGTGTGGGGTCCATCGTGTAAAGATCACCGGAGCTATTGCATCGTAGGATAGGGGTCCGGGTCTTGAGATCCTTCACAATAAAACCAAAGGGGTCAAATTCAACAGAAACTTGGTTATCTTTAGTGAAATGACGGACAGAAAGTAAGTTTTTGATTAAAGATGGTGCATATAGGACATTGGTTAATTTAAATGGTGGAAAGGGTAGGGGTAAGGTTTGGTCACCATGTCCAATGACTGGTATAGTTTTGCCATTACCAACTACTATGTTATGAAACATGCTATTATTAAATAAAGACGAAAAATTAATTGAAGTTTGAGTCATATGATCAGACGCACCTGTGTCCATGGTCCAATTTGGGTCTGGCGGGTTTAGCGACATATTATAGAGTGCCTGGTTGAGATCCGTAGGAGTGTAGGCATTTGCATAGGATTGGGCCTGACTAGCAGCATAGCTGTGGGCTGGTCTTGGACCAAGAATACCTGGGCCCGAACTGTTGGGTTTGGTGGTGGTAGGATAGGGGCATGGTGGTACCAGCCAAGGGGCCCAAGGTTGTTGAGAAAAACTCTGATTTGGGCCAACCCAATAGTTGGATGGGGCGTTGGTTAAAGCAAATGGAATGACAGTAAATTCATAATGGCCATACCTTGTTCTAAACGCAGTTTTAGGAATGTCCTCTTCCTGTACCTTTAATTGCTGATATCCTGACCTTAAATCAATTTTAGAGAAAAATCGAGCTCCTTGCAATTGATCGAACAGATCATCAATTCTCGATAATGGGTACCGTTTTTTAATCGTAACCTTGTTCAATTTGCGGTAGTCAATGCACATACGCATTAATCCGTCCTTCTTTTTAACGAACAAAATCGGTGCTCCCCATGGCGATGAGCTTGGCTGTATGAATCCTTTCTCCAACAATTCGTCTAACTGTTTCTTCAGTTCTTGCATTTCTGCGGGTGCCAAACAGTAAGGTGCTTTGGCAATTGCTGTTGTTCCTGGTAGTAGGTGGAAGAGTCCAATGTGAAGTAGTTTGGTTCGAAGAATTATGCTGACCTGATTGGGGCCAGGAGCCGCGTCCCCTAGACGTTGAACCACGGCCACGACCGCGACTGCGGCCACGACCGCGACTGTGGCCACGGCCACCATGATCCGCTGGTGTGTCAGAATTGCGAGAATCTTTCTATCGTGAGGCATGCTGATCGTTTGATGATGTTGCGGATAGAGCGGTACCAGCTAGTTGAGCCGCTTGCTTGGCCTAATTAACGTTCCGTGTTTCTGCCATACATAGTCTAGAACGGGTTTCATAAAAATCAGGAAGCGGCTTACTTTGTTAAATAATAAGGGCAACGCTTTCGTATTGCTTGTTGAGTCCTGTAAGAATCTGAAGTACCAGCTGCTCGTCTGTAATACCTGAACCAACACTAACGAGTTAATCATATATTATCTTCATAGCCTAACAATAAGATGACATGGACGTGAACTGCTCTAGTTGAGTGCTTGCAAAACGGTTTTTAAGGTCAATAGTTCTGGTGGCTTTGTTGTCTTGGAAGAGGTTTGAGAGGGCGGTCCAAGCATCGAAAGTCGTTGTGTTCGGTTTTAAGATGGTATGCAGAAGATCTGTTGAAATAGTCCCGTAAATCCATTGGAGGACTATTGAATCCAACCGTTCCTAGCTTTCAGTAGTTGCTGATGTCTTCTCCTTATCTTTTTCTTTCTCGGATGAGGAAGTAGCAGGGAGGACACGGGGTTGCAGGTGGTCGTAGACTTGATACGCTTTACAATGAATTTTAAAAAGTTCCGACCATGTGATGTAATGGCCGTTTTCTAAGTCGAGTGTAACCGTGATGAGGGTACGGATATTGTTCACTGTGACTGCAGGGTGAAGGGAGGTCGCCATAGAAAAAGAAGGGATGTAGATCGGAGAGAAGAGATTGGCGGCAGAAGTAATGATTCATTGTGGATTAACAAGGTGATGTCACAATCCACCAAACAAGTGAATTGAATTTGTCTTTTGATTGTGACGTAAGAATCCGCCAAAAAACCAAACTAATTCAATATCTTTAATTCCTTGTGTTGTTTAGAAGTTGAATAAGGTAAAAGAAAGGATAGGTTTGGTTACGATCGTAGAAGGAAAAGAAACAGGGTTAATTTGCTGGATGGAGGAAAAAAAATATTGCAGTTTAGGGTTCTCTATGGGATCGATTTAGCTTGACACCATGATAGAATATAATTCTCCTTGCCCTTATTCATTGATAACATCCCTATAAATAAAAGAGACTCTCCACTATTTTGGGAAGAGATAACACTAAATTAATTACAAGATATATCTCTATATTTACAACATAACAGAATAATCTATTATTATCGTCTCAGTATTTCTCTTTTCGTTCCGCTTTAGATACATTAGCTACCTTGAAGGCGTTGAGTTGTTTGATCTTTGACAAAATCTCTTTGATGGACTCCGACAGGTGTCCCGATTTCTTTGTTTTATGAACCTTCTTTCGAGATCAGTATAAATGGGCGGAGTAAGTTCGTCATCGTATGGAAATTAAGCTTTCGAAGATGTGATGTAGTGGCCTTCCTCATTTGTTCTTGATCTTTTCGATTGTAGTGAATGAGCACCCATTGGAGGAATATCGGCCCAACACAAGCTATATTGAACAACTTCCCATATCGATATATGTGGAAAACCTGTTTTCCTGACTTGCTTTTGTAGTCCTCTATCGCCTTCCTCATTACTTGTTCCTCGCATTGCCACTTTGTCTTGCTAAACTGACTCGATTTGATACCAACGAGGTGGTGATCCATTGGCAAAGGCAAAGCCTTTAAACACCTTGGGAGGGGGATGTCTTGGGTTCAAGTCCCACAGACGAATTTACCGTTCAAAAAAAAACCGATTTGATAAAAAGTGTTACATTTTGACTCTTGTTACACATCTGAATGGATTTTAAAAAGCTAGTTGATAAACACCAACTCCTGGTATAAATAAAAAAACAAAAAGGAAAAAAAGCAATCACAAATACCAGAATTTCATATGCAACCTGAATCATGTGATGGTGGCTCAGACGACAGATTGAAGGTCAAACGATTAATCATCAATCTATCTTATGGAACAATGCAAAGAATCATAATATACAGATCTTTTCAATGCCATGTTTCCAGAATCAAATCAAACTACAAATTCGTTGTGCCCAAAGTGATGACAATAATCCACAAATGAAACCATCTATGTTAGCTCAAATTCATCTTCTATTAATTAAAAATCAAATAGATGTGAATTGGAAAATATTACTTCAAGTTGTAGTTCAAACAACCTAGACAGTTTAAAGAAGCTTCGGTTTGAAGCGAAACTGGAATCATGAATTCAACTTAAGTTCTAATCGGCAAGGACTTGTTCATATAGCTCCTAGACAGTAGATTTCAGAACTTAATTGAAATAGCAACATCAAATCATTTCTAAACATCAAATCTATTCTAATAATTGATTGTTACTTACCTTGAATCACTGAATGGCCAACACAAACACCACCGCCGCAGATATCGGTTTCACGATCTTTATCGATTCAGTGAAGACGAAATATATCATGTGGCAACCATTTTTCACGTTCGAAAAAAATATATACATTATACAAATTTTACAAAAATTTTGGCATGACCCATTCGTAAAGTAGACGATTTCCTGCTTTTTAACAAAATCATTCAAAATACATTCTACAACACTTTTTAAAAGATGCTAAAATTTAAAACCATACACATTTCACCAAAACATATTATGGAAACTATCCAAAATAAAGTTTAAACTTCAAACTACTATGATCCTAGATACTAGTTTAACATTTACTACACAAAAATGATTTTGACCCATTTCAAAAGATGACTTGAACCGGAAGCGCTAAGTGGGCAATATAGTGTGTGTTCGGTTCGAGCACGCCGCAATCAAGCATGAGATTTACCTATCATACACAACATCAAACATTCGTTAGTTCATAATGCCCAACAAAAATCCATAACATTCATTACATACTTTTATTCGACCCATTTGCAAATTTTACCCATTAGTTGACATCCCTTGTGTGAAACACTCTTCCCGTTTGACATTATTTCCGTTAACTTTCTTTCATTCCACCAACAAAAACAATCATACATACATCCATTCGACCCATTAATAATGGGTCCATACTCAAACAACATAGCGATTCATCATACAAGTCTAAATCATCCCGTTTACAACGGAAAACTTTATACATACTTGACATAACTTTATCATTTTTGACCCGTTTACAACAAGTCATTAATAAATCATTCCACATTCTACTTTCCAAATGATTTTTGTACCACTTACGTGGTTAATATACATCCGATACTATTTTGCTACTTAACCGTTTTTCTAGCATTTAACATATCAAAAGTTTTATCATAAACAACTATACAACTCCACACTAAGATTTATTTACTAACTATCATCCGTAGAACTAGATAAAAAGGAATTAAGTTCATGTGAACTTACCGCGATCTTGCGTTTCTTGTGCTATAGAATGACTTGCTCCTCCTTCCTTCTTTGATCCTATACATCACAAATTCATATACTTAGCTTTCGAAAATTTCATTATTCTCATATTCTTTGTCGTACAATATGACGTTTATGAACCATATGCATTCACACCATAATCATATTTCATCAACTTAGCAAATTTTCATACAAAATCACAATTTCATTAATTTAGACATTTCATCGAACACATGGCGTGCGTACATTCTAATAAGCATGATGTACAAGTATTTATAACACATTCATCCTAATATCATCAATGGGTTAACCTAAACATGTACAATCAATATCATAACTATACTTCATATGATTAATATCAAATTACCTATCTAAACACCTTCTATAACATGAGTTTAATTTCAACATCATCCAATTCATCCATAGCTTTGCAAAATTTCACCATCTTACAAATTTCAAGTGGGTTTTACCCCAAACTACCAATACAACCAAAATGGCACATAATATGGCCTCTATTTGATCATAGCATCTAACATTTAGGTTCGATTTCATACAAAGATCATAAATTTCACATAACCCATTTCATAAGATTTCATAAAAACATGAAATTAAACTTACTTGATATGAAATTCACTTAGGGGATGAACATCCTAACTCATGCATTGGATTAACCACTGATTTCACTTTCAATTTGACTGAATTTAGGATGTTAGGTTTTTGAGGGAAAGAGTTTCCCCTGGTCTCTCCTGCGATCGCAAACCCACACCAACTCTAACACTGAACATTTTTATTAAGTGTTTTAATTACACAATTTTTCATTTTCAGCCCCTCATCTTATCATAACATGCCACTTTTCCCTTTACTACATACTAACTAAGTAAAACCTCATACATGCATAAAAATTTTAAGTTTGCTAAAGTTTATAAAACTTTAATAATGGTAAAAATCTATGTTTACCATTTCTTTTCATCAATTATTGCGATTAAAAACGTTATAATATGTCATATGAAATTTGGGGTGTTACAAGTCTACCCCCCTTAAAGAAGGTTGCGTCCCCGAAACCAGAATACATACCGAATAACTCTGGGTAGTGCTTTCGCATATCATCCGCCGCTTCCCACGTGAGATCCGATCCCTTCCAGTGTTGCCATTGAACCAACACTTGTCGAACGGATATGTTACGGAGTTGCTTCACTTTAAAATCTTTTATTGTGACGGGCCTTTCAACATAATTTAACTTCTCATCTACTTCAATATCATCCAAAGGCACGTATGTCGTCTCATCCATGAGGCACTTCCGCAGTTGCGACACATGAAAAGTGTTATGAATTCCATCCAACACGGGAGGTAATTCTAACTGGTACGCTACCGACCCGACCCGAGCGAGTATTTTGAATGGTCCAATGTATCGAGGACCTAGCTTTCCGTGTTTACGAAAATGAATTATCCCTTTCCATGGAGAGACTTTTAGTAAGACGTTATCTCCCACTTGGAACTCAATTGGTCGCCTTCGCGATCCGCATAAGACTTTTGTCTATCTTGCGCTGCTTTTATTCTTGATCTAACCATATCAATCTTCTCGTTCGTTTCGGCTACTATATCCTTTGACACGAGTTCGCGCTGACCCACTTCCCCCCAACAAATCGGGGTTCTACATTTCCTTCCATAGAGCATTTCGTAATGGGCCATTTTTATGTTGTTATGATAACTATTATTATATGAAAACTCTACCAAAGGTAGATGATCATCCTAGCTTCCTTCGAAATCCATAACACACGCCCTTAGCATATCAACTAATGTTTGGATAGTTCGTTCCGTCTGACCATCGGTTTGTGGATGGTAGACGGTGCTTATATGTAACTGGGTCCCCAATTCTTCGTGAAACTTCCTCCAGTAATGAGAGGTGAACCGGGTATCCCGGTCGAACACTATAGACACCGGAACCCCATGTCGAGATATAATCTCATTCGTATAAACTTCCGCCATCTTTTCCGAATTATAGGTTTCCCGAATGGGTAAGAAATGTGCACTTTTGGTTAGTCGGTCAACGACTACCCAAATAGCATCGTGCCCTTTCCTTGTCTTAGGAAGTTTAGTCACCAAATCCATCGTTACATGTTCCCACTTCCACACCGGTATCTCCAACGGCTGCAATTTTCCATACGGTTTTTGGTACTCGGCCTTTACTTGAGAACACGTCAAACACTTAGCAACATACTTGACTATGTCTCTTTTCATTCCCGGCCACCAGTAATTCATTCTCAAGTCTCGATACATCTTTGTAGCTCCCGGATGTACCGATTATCGAGACTTGTGAGCCTCATTCAAAAGTAATTCTTTAACATCACATTCCCGAGGTATCTAGATTCGGTCATACCTCGTTTTCATACCATTCGCATTCTCTGCTAATTCGTGAATAAATCCTTTCGTTCTTTCTTTCTTCGAGTCGTCGGCATTCAAAGATTTAGTTTGAGCTTCTCGAATTTCTTCAAGGAGTTTAGAAGTGACTACCATCTTCATAGATTTTACCCGAATCGGAGGCGGGTACTCCTTTCGACTTAGAGCGTCCGCCACTACATTAGCCTTTCCGGGATGATGTTGGATCATCGTGTGACCCTAACGAGTCAATCTGAAGAGTTCAACATCAAAATCAAAGGCAGAATCAATGAAATTGACGTAACACAGCTTGATACTTCCTAATTATCTTTTCTTATTGATTTCCTGAGCTTTTACAATTCAAATGACAATCCGGCAGCACCTCGGCTCTGAAAACACTGTTCTAATTCCGTTCCAAATGACACGACTAGTTCAGGTATTTATAGGCAGTTAATTCCGTTTGAAACAAAGCAAACGAGACTTAATTCCGTGCGGAATTAACTCAAGCGATATTATGTTTCAAACGAAATTATCTTTCCGTGCGGAATTATAATTTCAAGCGGAATTACCTATAAACTTCATTTCTCGTTTTGCGTGCCCTGATCTATCTAATACAATACAAGACTCGATAAAGACGAAGTTAAGAGACATTAGTGGAACCAACAGACTCCCCCTTGGATGTTGACGAAGTCTTTAGCATCCAATCTTCAGTCTTTAGTCTTGATCTATCGTTCTCTGCCCTAATTTGTCTTGACATTGTAAAGCATCCTTCAAACTTTTATCTTCAAATTTTAACCTTCAATCTCCCCTTTAAATGTTGATTCAGAATTTTGACTCCCCCATTCGAAGACCCCCCCCCCCCTCTCGATAAACTGGGACTTGAATTCTGGTTCAAACTTTGACATTTTCTTTGCCATGGGGATCTTCCAAACCTATTTCCCCTGTTTCTCAAAAATATAACATTACAAATTATTCATACTAACCATCTTTTATTGTTTATCAGTTTTAGAAATCCACTTAAGTGTTCAGGTCCAAGCTAATGACCCTAGATACTCAATTTGTCTACCAAGTCCAACTTAATGACCTTGGTTGATCTGAGACAAAACAAAACTGATTTTTGTTCAAATTTTCAAACAATTTCTGAAATTTACAAGTTTCAAATTAATGAACTTGATTTGACTTTTCAACTTTCAGATTTTATCATGATTTGCTCCAAACTCATCTTCCAGGTAGAATCTTCTCGCATTTGCTTCTGATTGAGAGTCTGACAATCAGCTTTCCACTTTGGTTTGTCGGAAAATAAAGCAGAAATGAAAAATATTTTTGGATTTTTAATAAAGATTCTAAACTAGAAATGAATTACAGAAATGAAATACAGAAAAGTAAACTATTTACAAACATATTTTTGGTGAGCGTGTTAGAGAATCATATCAGCTACTGACAAGTTACTAGCACCGTTAAGCTTGATAACATATTAAGCAATAAACAATTCGCATCGATTGTCAATATACTGATCCACTATAAATTTTCATACAAATTTCAATCTATTCAGGATACGATTTAGGTGAATTAAAGACTTAAACTTATATGTGCGTCCCACCTCTTGAATATACTCACGTATCCAGAACCCAATATTCAGTCTTACAGGTGAGTATACCACAGATGATATCTGTAAAGGGTTAAATGCAAAACCGTGAGAGCTCAGGTCAGAACTACCGTTCAGCAGAGAGATGACGGTTCGACTTTAGGTATGTTCCCTTTAGAGAATCTTTTCTTCAACAGCATATGATTAGCATTTTGCAATGTTTCATCATTTTTATGCTGAGGGCGGTGCTATATTACAAGCAATGCAGAAAGTATTATACGGGGACTAGGCCATTGCTTCCGCAAAATCAGAAGTCCCGGGATAATACCCCAGATATCACTGAGTATAAAGACCTAGTATCTCAGAAAGAGGGATCCTTCAAACAAGATTTCGAGGGTTACCCATATATCCAAGATTTGTTCCCCACAAAATAAGCAAGTTTGAATTTATGTTTATATCCCAAACAAGATTTACTGAATGTATAAAAACCTATTGACACATCATCAGCGAGAATGTTTAACGCTATATTCATTACAAATCTTTAGCGTACTGTAATTGTCAAGGCGATGTACTATCATTTTCCCTTTTTACACAAGCTCTTTTCCAGTTTTCTATTGTTTTTTGGATTTTTGAAATATCTCATGTTTTTGTATTTTTGAATTTTTTACTGTTTTTGTATTTCCGAATTTTTTACTGTTTTTGTATTTTCTGAAATAAACCTAACCCTATACTCCCCCTAAATACCAAAACAAGTAAAAAATCGACAAACCATTGCAGATTGCTTCTCATCATCATCTACAGTGGTACCTTCATCAATGCCAAGAATTTCCTCCAACACCGATAAAAGCTTCATACCGTTCAATTTTACCAAGTATTGAAAACGAGTTTTATCAAATGCTTTGGTATGTAAATCAGCTTTTTGATTGTCAGTGTGGATTTTCTCAATTCGTATCAACTTTTCTTGAAACAATCGCGAATGAAGTGATGACGAATTTCTATGTGTTTCGTTTTAGCATAATGAACAGGATTTTTTGTGATATTAATCGCTGCCTCATTATCAACAAATATAGGGTGTTAAGAAATTACAAACCGTAGTCGCGCATCTGTTGCTGGATCCACAAGATTTGAGAGCAGCAGCTGCTAGCAGATACATACTCAGCTTCACATGTGGACAAAGCTACAGAGGTCTGCTTCTTACATTGCCAGGTGACCAATCGTGGTCCGAAAAACTGACAACCCGCTGTTGTTGATTTAGCATTAACTTTGCAGCATCCGAAATCGGAATCGGAATACCCTTCGAGCGTGAATTCGCCTTCCTTTGGATACCACAACCCCAATGATGGAGTTCCTTTCAGGTAGCGTAATATCCGTTTCACAATCACCATATGCGAAGCTCTTGGGCTTGACTGAAACCGTGCTGCGAGGCAAGTAGGATACATAATATCGGGTCTTGAAGCAGTTAAGTACATCAGTGATCCGATCATGGAATGATACATCGTTTCATCTACCCTGTCTCCAGTGAGATCTGGGTTTATCCCATGATTCATTGCTAAAGGGGTTGAAGCTGGAGTAGATCCTGACATCCCAAATTTCTCTAAGATATCATGAGCATACTTCGTCTGATGTATGAAAATTCCCTCGAGCAGTTGATCAACTTGAAGTCCCAAGAAGAATTTCATCTCCCCCATCGATGACATTTCGAATTTTTTCTTCATAACAGATTCAAAATCTTTGCACAAATCTTCATTTGTTGACCCAAATATGATGTCGTCCATGTATATCTGAACTATCAGAAGATGTCCGTCGACCACTTTGGTGAAGAGAGTGGCATCCACTTTTCCACGGATGAAGCTGTTGGCTAGTAGGTGTTGAGACAATGTCTCGTACCATGCTCTCGGGGCCTGGTGTAAACCATACAGCTTTATCAAACAAATAAACCTTGTCTTTGTGGATTGGATCGGTGAAGCCCGGTGGCTGTCCGACATATACCTCCTCTTTTACCTTCCCATAGAGAAAAGCCGATTTCACGTCTAACTGATATACTTTGAAATTTTTCCAAGATGCAAATGCTAGGAAGATTCTAATCGCTTCAAGTCTAGCAACTGGAGCATACACCTCTGTGAAATCTAGACCCTCCTGCTGACTGAAACCCTGAACTACAAGTCGAGCTTTATTGCGAATAATAACCTCTCGATCGTCTCTCTTACACTTAAACACCCACTTGGTGTTGATCTTCCTAAGGCAAGTCTACCAATTTCCACACACCTAACTTCTCAAACTGACTCAACTCTTCTTGCATAACATTGACCCAATAATCTTCAGTTAGCGCCTCTTTGTATCTTCGCGGTTCGAACTGCGAAATAAAACAACTTAGTGAAAACTCAGTTTGTAAAGGTGCTACTGTAGAATAAAAACAAGTAAGTCCTTGGTCAATTTGTCGTCTAGAGCGGACGCCTGATTGTAATTCTCCAATAATTAGCTCCTCTGGATGGTATGAAAGAGTTCTTGGCATCACCTCGCCAGGAACATCTACCTCGCTTTCCAGATTAGTGAAATTCTTGTTTACATCTTGTTCGCCGACTGGATTTGTTTGATTTGAAATCTGGATCTGCTCCCCCTCAGAATCTGAATCACCACGATCAAATACTGGCCCATTATAAGATTCTTGATTATCATTGACTGCTGTCTGATTCTCAGGAGCTTGTTTTGAAGATTGTTGATTATTATCATGTTCACCAGCATTGCTTGGACCGGCTTCATCATCATTTGAAGTTTGCCGTCGTCTTCTAGAATACTTAGCTGGAAATCTTTCTCCTGATGACTCATACTCTCTCAGGATATCCAACTCATCAAAGAACTTTGTTTCTTACTCTGTTTCTTCTTCCACGTCAAACGAATCCCACAAAGTGTCGTAATGAAATCGCCATGAATCTCCTGGATTCTGTGGTGGCATTGTGTAACCTTGACACTCAACATTTGATGCTTCGATGATCCGCTTTAAGCTTGGAACAAAGACACGTCTTAGAGGACTTGAGTAACCCACAAATATCCCTTTGATGCTCGTTGGACCAAGTTTACCAAAAGGCTCTAGAACAGTACAGGGAGACCGAAACGGTTCTGAATACTTTAGGTTCGGCTTGCGGTTATTGATCAGCTCGAAACATGTCTTGTTGAATTTCTTTACAGTGAGAACGCGATTGAGTGTATAGCAAGCGGCTGACACTGCTTCTGCCCAAAAATTGACTGGTAGCTTTGAAACAGCAAGCATCGTCCTAGCCGTTTCAATTGTCCTGTTCTTTCGTTCAGCTACTCTATTTTGTTGTGGAGTGTAAGGAGCACTAAATTCTTGCAATATACCTTTCTCATCACAGTATTCTTCCATTCGGTTGTTCTTAAAATCAGTACCATTATCACTTCTGATTCTTCTGATTCGAGCTTGGTATAAGTTTTCAATTTTTCTAAACAACGCCATCAAGCTTTCAAATGTCTCATTTTTCGACTTCAGAAATGATACCCACGAAAATCTGGAATAATCGTCAGTAACTACAAGACAGTAGAGATCACCAGTTATACTTTTGATGTTCACTGGACCAAAAAGATCCATATGAAGTCTCTCTAGAGGTCTTGAGACTGAATTGACTTTCTTTTGAGGATGTGACTTCTTCTTTTGCTTTCCTTTGACACAGCTAATGCACTCCCCTTCCAGATGGAAACTTTTCAAATGAACACCAGTTACTAAATCACTGTGCACCAGGTGATTCGTTTTTCGTAGGTGAATGTGGCCCGTCTTTCGATGCCACAACTTCGATTCTTTTTCCGTTGCTCTTGACATGAAGCAATGAGCCTGACCCGTGGTTGTAGTAGCAACACTCATGTCCAACACGTACAGATCATTGACTCTAGGTGCTCTCATGATAACCCACTCTTCGGGAACAACAAATCCCGGTTTCAAGATCAAACATTCTTTGTCTGTGAAGTGCGTTGTATACTTTCTATCACAGATTTGAGAAATACTCAGCAAATTGTTCTCCAGCTCGGTAATGTAATTAACTCTTTCAAACGTGACAATACCATTGGATAACGTTCCTTCACCAACTATTCGACCTCCTTGATTTCCTGCAAAACCCACATAACCTCCATTAAATCCTCTAACATCGTATAGAAGGGTCTTCTTCCCCGTCATGTGTCTAGAAGCTCCACTATCCATAATCCATCGTGAAACGGATCTTGGAAGCTCCTCCACATTTCAAAAACACTTAGTTAGATTTTGATGCCACCCAAGCCTCTTTTGACTCAGGTAGCGGGAAATCAATGACAGTTCTTTTGATGATCAATGGTGGAACATTCTTGTCATTCATTTTTAAGCTCTCTTCAGATCCAACCTCAACCTCTTTGTATAAGAAAAACTCATCTTTAGGAGGTTGACCAGATGGTTGGTCTTTCTTTTGAACATCTTTCTTTATAGAAATGAGCATTTGTTCTTCAAGTTTCTCATAATAATCCAAAGGAGCATTCATCTTTACCGGTGTAGTAGAAGATGATTGTTTTTCTGACTCTGAAACCTTTGGTTTTTGAGAACTTGTCTTCTTTTCAGCAACTTTTGGCTTCCATGTTTGTTGAGATGATGCAACCCGTGTGTAAAACTTGTCATTTTTAATTACCACATTCTTTACAAGTTCAGTTTTGATTTTGTATTTTCATTTTTCAAAACTTTCTTCTCAACAACCATTGGAGCTTTGCCTTTTACATCAGCCTTCTTTTTCTGATTCTCAACAACTTCAAACTTTGGCTTTAAGTTGGTGCACTTTCATGCAATGTGCCCAACTTGATTGCGCTTGAAGCATGTACGAGTATCAACTACTCGACTTGTACCTTCGGTCTGAGGCTGTGAGGCCTTCCTCTCAAAGAACTCTTTGTTTGATTTTGAGAAAATTTCAGATTCTTGTTCAGAAAGTGAATTAGAACTTGAACTTTTCACAAAAACCTTTTTCTCAACAAACCCTCTGTTTTGAAAATTCTTTTTTGATATTTCTTACCACCCTGATAACCACCCGACCATCTGTTTTGATTGTTGTTATGAAAACACGGAGGTATAACAGGTTTCTTGTAGTAAGCCTTATCTTTTTCAAAATTCATTTGCCTCTTTGTCTGTTTCAACCCTTCAATTTCCGACACATCAATCTCAATCAACTTAAACACATTTCTCAGTTTGCCAACATTCACATTCTCTATTGGAAAATCTCGATCCGAATACAACTTGTCAGATCCTTCCATCTTGTACATCACAAGATTAGGTTCGTCATTTAAGTTGTTTTTGGACTTTGATTTTGGAATATATTTGTCCAAGAAACAGTCATCATCCTCAGTAGTGTCACTATCAGTTTTCAAAACATTTTCAGCCATGCTTTTAACAATTACAGATTGAACACTATCCTCATCGGACGATGAAGTGAATGTGACATCAATTGTGTCCGGAAGTTTCACCTCATTTTGTTCATCAATTACCAACCCTGATTGTTTCTTTGAAAAATTGTTTAGAACTGGTGGTGGAACTTGATGATAACCCACCCCGGTTCCATCAGAGTATACATCTTCGCCTGCTTTGTTTTTCCCAATCGGTTTAGGAATGATATGTTGAAGAACAAAACTTGCGGAGTTGTAACTGTTCAGTTTCAATTGAATGCGTTCATTTTCAATTTTAGCTTCTTGAAACTGAAGCTTCAACTTAGCAATCTCATCAAGTTGCTGGTTGATCAACTCTTCTTTCACTCTAAGAACTCCCGTCAATTGCATATTTTCTTTGTGTGTCTTACCATTTCTCTCATTAGAATCTTTAACCGTTCATTTTAGCTTCTCAAAATTTTCTGAGAGTTGACGATTTTCATGAATTAGTTTTTCATTTTCTTTCCTAATTCTTTCTACGACACTTTTATCTTTTTCAATTTTCTTAGTTAATTCTTTTGATCGTTCATTTGAAGCTTTTAACAACTTATCACGGCTTAAGATCTGATCTTCAACATCTCTGACTCTTTTTGTTAGTTCTATGGTCTTCTCACTGTTGAGGTAAGCAAGTGTACTACAAACCTTGCAGTTTTTCATGCAATTTTTGCAGTCGCTTTCAGTTTTAGCTTTCTTACCTGATTCACTGTTTGCATCATTCTGATTGACCTTGCTTTTAGAGTCAGTTCCAGAACCAGAAACTACCTCTAGCTCTTTTGCAGCAAGAACTTTGTCAGCCATCTTTTTCAAATTTTCTGCAGTCAACTCTTGTGAAGTGTCAATAATCCCATCATCCACTTTCTTTGTCTGCAGCTCTTTCTCCTTTTCTTTTTCTTTAGAATTCTCTTTTTCATCTGCTTTTTCTTTTTCTTTTTCCTTTCCATCTGCGTCTCCTCCTCCCCACCACATTCTCTGATTTCCTTCTTTATAATCAGCAATTTCTTGAATAACAGTTTCAATACTGATTGAATCAGGATCAACAGCAATGTTTCCGTTTGGATCAAGATAACATTCTCTATCAGCATCCCATCTTTTCGCTCTTTTAGCTTCTTTGAATGTATTATAGATTCTGGTCATCCTGAATTGAGCTTGCATCTTTCTGTTGACGTATTTTTCATGTTCTGTTCTGTTGTCTTTGAATGGAACAATCTTTGTCACAAACGCATAGCCCACTGCATCCTCCTCTGGTAGCATTTCACTCCAATCAAAACCTTCGTCATCATGAATAACAGCAAGAGCTCTGTATTTTTCTTTGGGGGTATCTTCAAGCTGCTTCATTCTGGGCGGTTCTGATTTGTTCTGATGATAGATTGCTCTTTTGTAGTAATCCTCACGAAATGGATTAGCAATATCATCAGCAGGTGCGTTTTGACATTCGCGCTTGAAATGTCCCTTTTGTTTACACCTGAAGCAAGTGACCTTTGATTTGTCAAAGCCAAGTTTTGTGGATGGCCCTCCGATAGAATGTCTTCCAGTAATCTCCATGAAACGTTGTGCTCTCCGAACTGCACTGGCCATACACCACCTGATATCGATCAGTTTCATCTCTTCCGGATCTATCTGATCATAGTCCTCCTTCGTCAGGTTAGTGTTTCCAATTTTACCTGCAACAAGATTTTCGTAAGATTCTAAAACAGAAGCTAAGAACACCATCTGTTGTTTGGCAAATTCTTCACTAAAGTTTTGAGCATTTTTAAGATCCACAGCAATGTTGCATTGAAACAATTATATAGTACAAACTTGAAAATGTACAATACCAAAAATTTAACTACAATGGTTTTGTATTTTGTTTGACAGAAAACGGTTATTTGTTTATTACAAAATACTCATCCACTCAATATATTTAAATTTTATTTCTGAAATACAAAGATTCTTTGTTAATAATTGATTTGGTAGACGTTAAATTAAATCGCAGAGTATTCAACAACTATATAATTGGTCATGCAAATTATTGTCCTTACAATATATTTATTCTTGTTGTATCAAAATTTCTCTTCATATAAAATCGCCTTAAATAATAATGTCGGATAAGGAATTATTTTTTTATTTTGATTTATTAAGCTACTAATAAAATTATATATATATTTTTTTTG
Source organism: Helianthus annuus (assembly GCF_002127325.2). Lineage (NCBI taxonomy): Eukaryota > Viridiplantae > Streptophyta > Magnoliopsida > Asterales > Asteraceae > Helianthus > Helianthus annuus. The sequence continues at coordinate 63,808,095 of NC_035448.2, forward strand.
AGTGACGAATGTTACATTAATAACCATACACTTAAATTAACCAAATTAATCATAATTTATTTCGTGTTAAAATTTGAACCCTTATCTTCTTCTTAAGAGACAAAAGTCTTTACTACCTGACTACATAATAGATTGGCATAAAAAAATAAAGAAACTAATAAAAACTTTATATATTAGTTACAGACAATTATGATTCTTTTTTTTTTTTTTTTGAACGGCCAACGAATCCTTCAAATGGGCTACTGGCGAAATTCACCACATCGAGATACACTCGCCTTCCGAACCGGGGAAAACCCTCACCTAGGGCCGAAGCCCGTGAACACTCGCCCGAAGGCACGACAGTACGATGAGGTAAAACCCGCTCAGTTCAAGGATCGAACTAGCGATCGCCGCCTACTCGCCTAGTCTCCCATTATCACCAGGTGCCGCAGAAACTAAATGCTAGGGGCAGGAATTGAACTTGGGTCACTTGGAACACAAGGTTTCTCCCTTACCACTCCACCACTAGCTCATTGGCAGACAATTATGATTCTATGTTGTGTCATCACATGTAACACCCAACAATATAATGTAGGGTTAGGATAAAATAGAAATTTTTTAGCTAAGAAGGTTAGTAAGTAATTTTGACCATCAATTGATTTAATCAAGGGCTAAGATCAAATGAGTGAAATTGAAGAGAAGAAAAGAGACGCGTGTGTTTGTGTAAGTGCATTTTAGTCAATTCAGAATAATAGTTTCTCTCTCCTCCAATTTCCTCCTAATTTTTAAATTTTAATAACTTTTTCATACGACATTATTTTTTTTTATAAAAATTGCACCCAAAAACGAGCGTTTTTTTATCTTTAAAACGAGTATACTATTTCTATATTTTCGATTTTTTTTTTGAAAACCCAGTTGCGTAAAACGCAATAGAAAAAACCCAGTTACGTAAAACGCAATTGAAAAAAAACGTAAAAAAGTGACTTTTTTCTAAAACGCAATGCACCAAAAACACAAAGAAATGTCTTATTTCTAAAAATCAATGGCCAGAAAACAAAAAGAAATGTATTATTTCTAAAACGCAATAGCCTAAAAATACAAAAAAAAATGTACTTTCTAAAACGCAATGGACTGAAAACACATAAAAATGTGTTTTACCTAAAACGCAATGCACCAAAAACATAAAGAAATGTCTGATTTCTAAAACGCAATGAGTAGAAAACACTTAAAAAATCCGTTTTCTAAAACCCAATGGCCTAAAAACACAAAAGAAAGTATACTTTCTAAAACGCAATAGACTGAAAACACAATAAAATGTGTTTTACCTAAAACGCAATGCACAAAAAACACAAAGAAATGTCTTATTTCTAAAACGCAATGGCAAGAAAACACTTAAAAATGTCTTTTTTTTTTCTAAAACGCAACGGACTGAAAACACATAAAATTGTGTTTTACCTAAAACGCAATGGACTAAAAACACTTCAAAAATGTGTATTTCTAAAACGCAATAGCCAGAAAACACATAAAAATGTCTTATTTCTAAAATGCAATGGCTTAAAAACACAAAAGAAAGTGTTCTCCTTAAAATGAAATGGACTGAAAACACATAAAAAAGTGAAACACTTCAAAAATGTGTTTTTCTAAAAACGCAATGGCCAGAAAGTGTTCTCTCTGTCTACGAAAATGAGGCAATTTCCAGCTCGACCCCAGCCAGGGGCTCTGCCCCTTGGACCCTGCTCCTAGGGGCGCTGCCACTGGACCCCCACAATGACTCAATTCAAAAACCCAGATCGTAAAAATGCAATTCAAGAACTTCTTACATGGATCGAAGCCGATTTCTTTAACGATTGACGAAATTTGAATGATAGAAATACTTTCAGCGATCGAATCAAACGGATCGAGTGATTCGCTTCAAAATCACGGGAAAAAATGAGATATTGTATGAAGTTAAACTGGGTTTATTCAAAAAGTTGAAGAACACATTGATTGGGTGTTTGAATCATTGATTGGTGACGAAAATCGCATTATAATGTAGTGATTATTGAGATAAAAAGTGAAAAAAAGGTTGAAGATGGTGGGTTTTGAAAATGGTGGGTTTTGAAAATAGTGGGTTTTGAAGTTACTGGGGGAGTAGAAGGAAGAAGATTGGATACGATTGACTAAAAATCACTTTCTCTTTATTTTAAATTTTGCCACATGTCATAACCCTATTGCTTCTTATCCTTTATAGTCAAAATAAACTTGATATTGATCCTCATCCATATAATGTAATATTTATGTTAGAAGTTATAAAGAGAATAATTTATTTAATCAAATAGTGATTTTAAATGTATTTGCACTATTTTGAAGTGTTATACGGTATATCAGTAATTTCCAAAACAAGTGAAATTTGGGAATTTAGTGCCAAAGTGACATATAAGCAAGTTAAGGGACTATTTGGTCAATCTATGAACTGAAATTTCTTTAAAAAATAGTGTAAAAAAAGATTTGCATTAAATAAAAATATAAGTACAACTGTACAGAAAAAAACAGAAGCAAAATACTAGAGAAGGAAAAGAGAGAAATACATTTCTTGAATAACATTAAAATTCGGAGAAACTCAAGTTTGAGTAGTAGTTTAAACAATTTCTATGGGTGATTTTAAGGCTTCTAAAAGTATCAAAACACTTTGGTAAGTGTTCATATTGAAATTTTGGTAGAAATAAGTTTTAAAACTAAGTATTCGACAACTAATAGGTAGTGGCTTGGTTAAGGGAACCGACTAGAGCTTTAGCAGACCATAAGGCATCAAGAGAGCCTCCAAGGAGGCCTCACTAAGCCAAAGTGAACACAACTCATTCCAACTCTTTCCTTTTTTGCCCTACGACAAATGATGGATTTATGTTATGCCAAAGCTTATCATTTGTATGTGTTTAGAAACTGTTAAAAGGGTATATATATAGGACCAGTTTAATAATACAAATGATGTTATAAAATGTTACTTATAATTATATATATATATATTAAACCCATTAAGTCTAACTATCTTCCAAATCGATATCCACCGTTAGATCTTGCTAAAATGAAATCTGGGCCGTTTAAACTCACTAAAATAACCGCTTTTGTGGTGGTTTTTGTGGCGGTTCCAAGAGGTTATGGTCGGTTTTTGTATGTGGTGGTTACCTCCATCTTTTGCTACCCATTATCTCCATAACTCAACCACCTAAATGTCACATTTAACCGTTTCAAGTATTGATTCTCTCTCACGTCTCTGAATCTACGCTCCCCTAACTTCTCTCTTTGCCGGTTACCTATTTTTCGCCAGTTTACAGCGGTTGTCTCTCCCCTAACTTCTCCCACCACGTTCGTCTACCACTGTGTATAAAACTATCATCAGTCATCCTCTCCAATCCATTATACACCATCCTCTCGAATTCTCTGCTCCTCTCTCACCAAGAAAACCCAAATCGACAATCGAATTTTCTCTGGCCGTCTCTCCCCCAACCAAATCCAAATCAACAATCAATTGTTGATTTGCATCCCTAACCCAAAAGGCATAGGAGCATCTAATTGTTTACACCCAAATTGGAAAAATTAGGGTTCGCTTTGTTAAATGTGAAGTGAGTCGCCAGCCACTCGTGTCCACCGTAACCTTCGTAATTGGAGAGCTTTTATTATGTTCAATCAGCATCACAATATGTATGTTCTGATGCTCTCAAATCAGATTGTTGAACCCGTTGTTTACAAGTTTGCTCAGGTAATTTACATTTCAGTTTGTTAGGGTTACCTACTTACAACATAAATTCCACACTTCGATCTTTCCTTCTGTGCAGTTCGTCACCATCTTCTCTGGCAGCCATCATCCGCCTCCTCCTGCCAATTGTTGTGCTTCCTTGATCAGCCATGGATACCCAAGGAAGGGACATCACCTATAAAGGTACCATTAATATCCCTAAATGTTGTTGGCACTACATATGCAAATGCTCTGATATTATATTGTATTGTTTGATCTCTATCTCTTTATTCTTTATTTCTTTTATATATCCTTTTCTATTGTTTATGATGCATTTTGTAAATAAATAAAATTTTAGATTACTACTGGTATTTTTATCACATATATTACTTTTTTATACTAGGGATGGGGCTTAAGGCGCAAAAGTATAATATTGTGGCTGATAATTTAAATCAAAGTTAGCCAACCATGGTATTTTCTGCATAACAATTTAATTAGTGTTCGTTTTAGAACAAATCATGTGTTCATGACCTAAAAAGGGTTGTTGCAAAACTTAAGAAGGCGCATGTTGGTAATCAATGAGGGTGAAATATATACTTCAACTAAAGTGTGTTTTTGTAACAATTTTGCGCTGATGTCAGTTGTGACACCCTATTCCCATGAACTGATAGGGCACATAGTTAGTATACTGCAGTTAACTTTGTTATCTACTCTACATGAATTGGTATTAAGATACAAATAAAATAGTTTTGTTGTATTTGTGTAAAATAAAATATGGCCAGAAGTACACTACTACATTGTGCTTATTTGCAATTAATTTGTTGATTAGAAAAACCGCTCTTCAAGTCAACTGATGAATAGATTGCTTTTGGATTGGTTATGTTCTATCTTTTACGGGTCAAATGGGTAAAAGTAAAAGAAATAAGTGGGTTATGTTCCTAACCCACCCATTTTGGAAATGTTTGGAATAAACATCATTGTGTTTTGGTTGGTGCAGGGAAAGACCATCGTCAACTCAAACATCCCTATTTGAAGTGGGTTTCTCTGCTTTATAGTTTGACGAATGGTATATTTTTTCATCATTTCTTGCAAAAAAAATAGCATATATGAGATTATAAAAGTCATAAACACCATAGCAATTGTGTATTCTGTGATTGATTGTATACATGGATTAATTGTTGGTTTTATTGTTTGTGGTTTTACAGAGTCATAAACATCATTGCTTCACTGGAGGCAGAACTCAAGTTGGTTAGAATGGAGGTAAGGACGCTAAACTTATACCCACCAATTGATTTTAGACGGCACGCTAAGAAAGAAAATTTTCAATCATGATTGGAGGCAATTTGCCCACATCAAACATTTTGCTGTTGACAATTTTATTCTTACACGTAACTGTTTTGTTGGACTATTTCTGTGACGTGAGGCTAAAATTGTGAAAAAAATGTTTTGTTCTAACTTTTACCTTATTATAAATAACCAACTTTTTTAGGAAAGAAAAAATCATCAGTTTCAACAATCTAATACAAGGTAACAAACTTTCTGAAGCTTGGATTTAAGGTAATATGATCTGTTAGCTAATAATTTTGATGGAGTGGTAATTTGTCCATAAGAAAAAGTGATTTTACGCAATAAATGTGAAAAAAATGTATCATTTATTGCGTAAAATTACTTTTTGTTATGGACAAATTACCTCTCCATCAAAATTGTCAGTTACCGGATCATATTACCTTAAATCCAAGCTTCTTAAAGTTTGTTACCTTGTACCAGAATTGTTGAAACTGATGATTTTTTCTTTCCTAAAAAAGTTGGTTACTTAAAATAAGGTAAAAGTTAGACCAGACTCATAAAATATAAGGGAAATACTCGACAAGTAGAATGGACTGGATACAAACAAGTGGGCCTGGAAATTAAAGTGTACTGGGATAAACCATTGCTTATGGATTTGTTGTCTTTTAAGTGGACTGGTACTAAAGTGGATCTCAAAAGAGGAAAACATGGGCTGTAGCTTTATAAAAAATAATGAGAAGGCCCATAAAATAAAATAAATGTGGATTATTAGATGGGATTCTTATGGTGGAATTAATTTGTTGGGCTCGATGACTGGGAATCTTGTAAATTGTCATGGGCCTATACTGATTGGGATGGGAGTTAATATGGAAAAAGTCTAAGAAGCATTGTAGGTGAACTTGGATATTCGGAGGTGGTTGATGATTAAATGCAATTGCGTTTTGTGTTGGGGACAGGTTAATCCTTCAGAGTCTTTAAACCGGATCATCGATAAAGAGTATAAGAGTATGGCATAACGGATGTGCAGAAAAAACGAATTATTGATGCCCTTCGGAGTGATGCGAGAGCGGTTAAAGCGGAGGATCATGAAGAGTGGGTTGACGGGGAGTGGGAGTTCTTTTACGATAAATGCATGGAGCTAAGACTTTTGTGACGAGGATGTTTACGAAGATGATAGTGGCTCAGTCCAGTTTTTATCGCAACTCGCAAAGACGGGTAAATATTTCGATCCCATAGTTGTGAAACCTCCTAAACGTTAATTTTATGTGTCTTTCGTTCCTGTTTAATGGGTCTGTTTTTTGGGTTTTGGGTTTGTGTATGTCTTTGTGTCGGTTGGTGTTGGGTGGTGCTCGTAAGTTGCTTTTATTCGGAACTTTTTGTTTGATTTTGTTTGGCCGATGGTTGATCTTTTTTGGCAGCAAAGCTGGTTGTGATAAGCTGGGAAAATTCTGGTTTGTTTCCAGGTTTTTTAAGATTATGTTGGCTGGTTGTGCTCTTGGCGTCCTGGCTTGGTGTCCGGATTCGAGTGTCCGGGTTGGGTATTTTGGTGTCCGGGTCTGCCCCTACCGATCGTTCCATTTGGTCAGTGACTTTGTTTTATCATTCCGGTCCTTTTGCTTATGTCCGAGTCTGTGTTTTGGGATTGGTTTCCTCTGATTTTATGTTTAAGTCTGAGTCTGTCCTATTTTTCTGCGTTAGTCTGGGTCTGCTCCGAGTGTGCTGTTTGGCTCCGGCGTCAAGTCATGAACTGGGTCTGTTCAGCGTACATGCTTCGGGTTTATCTCACTAGATTTATGCTTGGAAAAAGAACAATTCTTTGGATGGTTATTTTTGTTGTTTTGATTGGGTTTGTTTCGACTGCCCGGGTATGTTGTATGGAGCCGAGTGTTTGGTTTGGTATGATTTTGGTCTGAATCCCGGGAATGGGTCAGAGCTATGGAGCACGGGGACACCAGTTTGCATCGAGTACCTGTCCCGGGGACGACTCGGGGACGGAAACGCCTAGGGAACGGCTTGGGGACGTTTCCCAAAAGTACCCGGATATTGGGGACTTCTACAAAACCGTACCCGATATTGGGTACTTCCAAAATAAAGTATCGGAGACGTTTCCTAAAATATTTAGGGTTTTAACCCTTTGATTTGATTTTATTTGACTTTGATAATTTTGATAATCATTCCGTATGCAAGAGAATATTTGGATGCTTTTATAACCATTCTGTATGCTCCTGTTTCTCAATATTTGAATGCGAGAGAATATTTGGATGTTTTGATAACCATTCTGTATCCTCCTCTATAATAACCATTGATTGTTTATTGTTTATTTGAGAAATTGAGGAACATAGAATAGAATAAGGAACAGAGAATAGAATCAATAAATTGAATGTTCCTATTTCTCAATTTCTTGAAAACCCAACAAAACGGCAAAACAAAAAAAAAATACTATTTATTAAGTCAACAGAGAATAGAATAATCAATTAACGATAATTAATTACCTATTGTTTATGTATTGGTTTTTTGTTTTGGCGGCTCTCTGTTTGAGGGTGCGCTTGTGAATAATAGTTAACTTTCAAAAAAAAAAAAAAAAAACCTATTGTTTATGTAGTGTTTTTGTAGTTTAATATATTTTTGGACTTTGTTTAATATATTTTTATTTTTTGGACTTTGTTTAATATAATTTTATTTTTTAACATTATTTTTTTTGCCATACCCGTATCTTGTATTTTTGAATTTTGTCGTTCCCGTACCCTTATCCGTGCTACATAGGGTCAGAGTTTATGTGCTTGGCAGGTTATAATCCGGGCTTTTGTCCCGGGTTTCCTGGTTTGATCTCCGAGTTTTTGATACAGATTAGCTCAAGTTTTATTGTTCCGACTTTGTGCATCGGGCATGTTTTAATTTGGGCTCTTTTATATTTAATCAGGCTTGGTTGCGGTCCTGGTTTGCTTATGGAATACGACCCTCTTGGCTGGCCCAATTTATTTCCTGCTTGTGTGGCTTTAATTACTTTGGCTGCTATCATGTGGAAGGCCCACGACATGGGTATTATTTATTTGAAGATTGAAGGCCCAAAGTTTTTGGATTTTTGGATACCAGTGTTATGTTTGTTGTAAGTTTATGTAATATTGTTATGCTTGAAAAGGATATTATTTCTATTTCCTACTAGGAGTTTATTTTTTAGTAGGCATAGTATGGTTTTCGGTTTTGGTGGTTCCCAAAACATGTTTTGGGAGTCCAAGTGTTACGGGGGTTATGCCCCTCCAACAAATACATGTAAAATCCTTTCATTTTATTAAAGTTTGTCGGGCAAAAGCTCATTTACCAAAAAAAAAAAGTTAATAAGTCATTTTTGTAGTGTTTGGATAATGTGTTGAGAAGAGTTTTTGTGGCCTGAAAAGAAGAAAAGGAAAGGTTAGATGGTTCTGACTTTTTCAAAAATAAGAAAGGGTGATGGAAAAGGAGAAGCAATCCCAAACACCGTCAATATAGATTATCTTTGTTTGTTACGTAGTTAGCGTAACCCGTCCACCAGACGGGTATTAAACTAGGTAACCCTAACAAACTGAAATGTAAATTACCTGAGCAAACTTGTAAAGAACGGGATAAACAATCTGATTTGAGAGCATTAGAACATACAAATTGTGATGCTGATTGAACATAATAAAAGCTCTCCAATCACGGAGGTTATGGTGTTATGTATTACTTAAATGTATCCTCTTGACTTTCTAAATTTATTTATTCGTGGTTATGTCAAGTGTTTTAATTGGTTGGATTGTTGTCGTATAAAAACGTTAACATGTCGAAAAGAGGCCACCTTTGAGGTTAAAGAGAACGATCCAAAAGCTGAGAAAATATAGGCAGTAAACCAACCATATTTGAATGTTACTACACTTTCCCCCAATGTTGTCTATCGTTTACTTTTTCATTAAAATGACACAATTTCATGTTTTACCACTCTATCAGTTTTATTTTATATTGTTTTGTGGTTGTACACTCTTCATGTTCGTTTTACTTTTATAAATTAAAAAATGGTGCTTTTGTTTATAATGTTCTTTAGACTTGTGTTCACCTAACGTGGGTGTTTGGGATTGTTTATTTTGAGCTGCTTTTAAGTTTTTGACTTCTTAAAAGTTAATATGTCATTTTTGTAGTGTTTGGATAATGTGTTTTGAGAATGCGTTTCACTGATTTGAAAAGAAGAAAAAGAAAAGTTCGATGGTTGTAATATTTTCAAATAGGAGATGGAAAAGAGGAAAAGGGAGAAGCAAACCGAAACACCATCAATATACATTGTCTTTTTTTGTTACCTTAGCGTAACCCGTCCAACGGACGGGTATTAAACTAGTTATGTTTGTTTGTAATGTTCATGGTGCACACGAATAGGACTGGAATGGATAATGGCTAAAGGGCTTGGATGGCTAAAGGATTGGACTTGGGCTTAGAGTTTTGGGCTAGATGCTAGTAGCCGGGTACCAGTCAATGCAAGTGGACAAGTTCCAGTGGCGAATCCAATGTTTTTTTTTTTACTGGGGTCCATTTTTTGGTGTAAGAATTTTTCACAACCAATTATTAAAATTTTCGGGTCGGTCATCGTAGTCGGGTCAGGGCTAAGAAATAATATAGAATCATTTAGTGGACATGCAAACACTACATTAGTAAGAACCATTTTGAAGCATCAAATTATCAAATAGTGGTAATTAATAAGTTGCTTGGAACCAACAACACAATTACTTCACATAACTTCAAACTTTTCTTTCAGGTTTTTTTTTATGAATGCCATCGTATATTAAAAGTGTTATTTGGTAATCGAATGTGAAATAAAATCATTCAGAGTCATTCAATTGAAGCAAATTAGAGGATTCACTTTATCAAATTAAAGAAGCAAATTAGAAGATAAATGGGTGGGTGGCTGTGTTGTTTTAAAACACTTGTTTAATTTGAATGGAAAAAATAAACTAAAAAACAACACACGTAAGACATGAACATGGGATCCATATGTTGATAAACAAGGGGATTAACCACCATACCATCTTTGTTTTTAATACTTTGGGGTCCAACTAATTATTTTTATGGGGTCCTTGAAAAATTTAACATACCGATTGTACTATTTTTTTTTAAACATTGGGGTCTGTGGACCCCGACCCACACCATATGGGTCCGCCCCTGAGAAGGTCTGGTGGTTATACAAATATAACACAACCTTCAAGTTATACAATTCAAGTCAGTTATGCAAGTGGTGAACCGAGTTTCCTATAAAAGCTGAGATCCGGGTTTTAATCATTAATTCACAACTATTGTCCTTACACACACATTTGCTAGTCTCTCTCTTCCTTTGGTTGGATCGTAGGAAGTCTTTTGTTTTTAAAGATACAAGTGGTTTTGGGAAGGAAACAAAGATGGAGTTTTCTCAATTGCTAATTTTAGAGCGCAAATTATGAAGAAACGTAATGAGGATTCAGTTAGAATGGTGTTTAGATGGAAGAAGTGGATTATTTCAAAGATCGACTAAGCTTTTATGGGTAAAATTCCATCTAAAGTGGGGTTAATTCATAGTGGTGTCCAGATTGTAGTTCCTTTATGTAGTAGTTGTGGGCCGGATCAGGAGGACCCGGATCGCATATTATTTTCGTGTCTTTCGGTTAAGGCAATTTGGTGGAATATATGGGCTTGGTTGAAGTTGCCTAGACCAAGTCCGTCAGTTATTGAAGTTGATGCTATACAGAAGATTATAAACTTAAAAGGTTTTAATGAGTGAAAACGAAGTAGTAGTTGATGCTAATGAGTGGAAAAGATTGATCGAAGCAGTGTTATTTTTTACGATTTGGAAAATTTGGAAATGTAGAAATGGTAAGATATTTGAAAACTTAATGGGAGACAATTCCTAAGATGGTTGTAGGCATTGAAGAGGATTCGTTTTTGTGGATAAATAATAGGTCCAAGCTCGGGGAGCTAAATAGAGGAAGATGGTGTGATTTTAACATAAGAAATGTAGTAACTTAATGTTTTCTTTCATTGTTTCCTTGTATGTTCGGGACTTCTAGCGTCTAGATGGCCCGGTTTATTGGCAATAAAATTTTATAGTTGGTTGTTAAAAAATTGGTCTTATTTTAATGCAACTAACTGCCCACTACTACTGCTATGTTGAAAGACTTGGTCACTCATGAGAAATTATCAGTCTTCACTGCAACTTATCGATGGATTGATTGGGTTTGGGTCAGGCTCTGTCCACAAACCTGATTCACATCTTGATCTCTCTTCGGGGCCGCTCTGAAGTGGGCTTAACAACATCCTGTTGGGCTGTAACATCTTTCTTTTAATTTTTTTAATTCGCTTTTCTTAACATAATCAATTTTTCAAACATTTTTCAACCAAACTTTCCAAAATCAAATAAAGTGCCTAGTGGCATCTTGGGGGTGTGATAAGGCTTTAGGACCAATAGGTCTTGGGTTCGACTCCCACAAGGGGGTTTTCCATATTTATTGGGTTTACTCCTGAATTGGAGTATAGGCATTATAGCCTAGTGGAGATGGATATGATTGGGTGGTTTCGTTGGTGGCACGATGATACTCCAAGGTCCGTAAAAGATCCGAATTTGTCGTTCAAAAAAAAAAGTTAAATACATTGCCTTCAAACCATATAAGAAATGTTTACTGTAAATACTCTGATTCTAAATAGTAATTTCTTTTAAGTTTAAGTACATATAACTGAACCTGACATTCTTGAGTTAGACTTGTGTAACACACTAACTTGTCATTATATATTAACAAAAATGGTGTACATCACCGTTGGGCGTCTCCCACCGATAGTTTGTCATATATATTCGTGACTGAAGAAACACAGATTCAACGTTGATTTCATCTGAGTGTCGAATTGGTGATTCTTCAGGTACATTAAGTAATAATCAGTGATATGGTTTACTGGCTGGGAACTTATGAACTTGTTATGTTGTATGAGATGTAATTGCTTATACATTTACTAGTATTTGATTTCCGTAAACGTGACACGGCAAGCCATGATCTTATCCGTATAAATTGCAAAATTCTGGTGAGCTTGTTAGGAACTTATGTTATGGTTAGTATTGGATTCAACTCACTTCAACTAATGATCTAAAACCTAATGTTTGGACACTCTTTGGGGGTCTTATGATTTTATTTGCACTAGATGAAGCATTTTAAAGTTATGATTTCAATGTAATAATGTGGGCTCTTAAAAATTGATACGTACAACCATAAAGTGAATCATATTCAATTAATCACAAAAGCTTGAATCGTATACATATCCAAAAGAGCAACAACATTCGAGTTCTGAGTTGATAAGACATTAGAAATATCCTGTGAGTAGAATATTGTATTTCTGATCCAAATAAACTTACAGCACAACGTTTTTCAGCATCTTTTCAATGTCATCCTTTGACAGCTTTCCACTCTCAGCAATTATTATACCTTTCTTATTACCCGTAGATACCAATTCAGCAGAAACATTGAGAATACCATTGACGTCTATGGTAAAGCAAACCTTCACCTTTTGTTCACCTGCAGGGGCTGGAGGAACACCCTGAAGATGAAACTGATCAAGGAAGATGTTGTCCCTAGTTTTCCTGCTCTCACCCTGATACACCTGGATTGTGAAACCTATTTGGTTGTCCACCATTGTTACATAAACATCCTCCTTCGTGGTGGGTATTGGTGTGTTCCTTGGGATTAAAATATCCATATCATCTACATTGGTCTCGATGCCAAGCGAGAGAGGGGTTACATCTAAAAGTATCAAATCCTTCACAGTTTTATTGCCATTGTCACTTAACTTTGCAGCCAACACTGCTGCACCATGCGCGACAGCTTCATCTGCATTAATGCTCTTGCAAAGTTGTTTCCAGTCGAATAATTCCCTCAGCATTAGCTGTATTTTGGGGATCCGAGTCGACCCGCCAACAAGAACAATATCATCAATGTCTTGCTTTTGCATATCCCCATCTCTCAAACATTTCTCAACATGCTCAATGCATTTAGTAAAAAAACCAGCATTTAGCTCCTCAAATCTTGCGCGGGTGAACTTAATTGAAAAATCAATTCCGTCGTATAACGAATCAATTTCAATAGATGTTTGAGCTGTAGATGAAAGATCCCTCTTTGCTTTTTCACATGCAACTTTTAATCTCCCCACTGCCCTTGCATTTTTACTGATATCCTTGTTTTGTCTCTTCTTGAATTCTTCTACACAATGATTAACCATAGCCTTGTCAAAATCCTCTCCACCTAAATGCGTGTCACCGCCCACGGCTTTAACACTTATGTTTCCATCCTTGGTAATAGTCAGAAGCGACACATCAAATGTCCCCCCACCCAAATCAAAAATGAAGACATTTTTCTGCGGTGGGTGGTTCCTGTCAGCAAGTTTGTCTAGACCATAGGCGATTGCAGCTGCTGTGGGCTCGTTAATCAATTGCAAGATATTGAGGCCAGACAGTGTCCCAGCGTCCTTTGTCGCCTGTCGTTGCTTGTCATTGAAATACGCAGGGACCGTAATCACTGCATGTGTAACTGGTGTTCCGAGGAATTCTTCAGCAGCCTTTTTCAAGTTCTTCAAAATCATGGAAGATATTTCTTCCGGTGAAAATTCCCTTTCTGTGCCCATATGTTCAAGCACAATCATTGGCTTTTCTAGAGACCGTTCAATTACCTTAAAAGGCCAGGATTGTATATCCTCCTGCAATCTTTTGTCACTAAATTTGCTTCCCATTAAACGCTTAACATCTGAATGTTAGCAAAAAGTTCATTACTCATCAGGTTGTATATCAAATAAACAGGAAATCTAGTATTGTCTTGTATGATAAATATCCAAGTTCATAATGAAATCAACATACCGAAAACTGTGTTATTCGGATTCCTGGTGATTTGGTTTTTGGCACCCTCACCAACTAAAACTTCTATGTCGTCGCAAGCCACGCATGATGGGGTAATGTTGTTACCTTGTTCATTAGGGATGATCTCGACACGGTTGTGCTGATCAAACCAGGCAGCAACACATGAATAAGTTGTTCCCAGATCAATGCCGATTGCGGTTGTTTTAACGCTTCTTGACATATTGGAAAAAGTTGGCTGTAAAAGAAGAATGGGGAATAGATGTAGTCAATGCTGATAAATGATATAGGAATTGAAATGGGAAGGAAGGAGCATCAGAAACACTTATTTACATCGGTCTATAAATATTTGAAGTTGCTGAAACCATATAATCTGAGTTGCATATACAAATATAATAAATAAATAAATAATTGTAATATAGGTATACCGGCGATTAGTTTATTAATATTTGAACGTGTTTGAAAAAATGATAAGCCAACTTGTATATATTTATCTAGTTGATGCATAGTTAGTGTATTAATATTTAAACGTTGTTGAAAAAATGATAAGCCAACTTGTATTTATTTATCTAGTTGATGAATAGTTTATTACAATAAGGGAAACGGACTATGTCCTTTCAAAAGTTGACATTGATATTCTATGAAACAATATTCGACAACATAAATGAAAATGGAACCAATTGAAAAAATAAAAATGATGATTATAATAAGATAATAAGGGTGAAATGGAACCAATGAAAAAATAAAAATGATGATTACCCTTTTATGAGAAGGGGTAAACTTTCCACTTATCAAATCATGAGTTTATCAAATCATGAGTTGCCATATCAATTCCTTTCACTTACATCCCTCTTGCCCCAAAAACATAAAGGGTGGTCAACACTCATGTCATGGGGTAAACTAATTTGTTTTCCTTTTTTTAACTGTTTAATTAATAAATGAAACATATTTTAACAAAATAAAAGTACATTAAATTAAAAAAAAACAATACATTAAATAAGACTAACTAAAATTACATTAACTAAATTCAAAAAAAAAAAAACATTACATAAAATTAAACTTAATAAAAAAAATAAAACTATAAAAGTTTAAGAAACTATATGGCCAATTATATTTTTTGGCGATCTCGAATTTTCGGCTAGCGTGATTTCCAACATCTCCGGTGAAACATTGTCGGGTGGCCTGTTAAACGTCTCTAGATCCTTATGAAACCCAATTGGTCTAAACGTCTCTCTATGTTTATCCGCCAACACCATAAATTATTCCTCTCGTTTCTTTTTAATGTCCACCAACTCTTGTTTCATAAATTTGCATTCTTAGACCTTGTCGGACATACCAATTGACATTTCGGTCGACGTTGTGAGTTCTTTATCTTTTTTCTCTTTCCTTTTTTTTTTTTTTTTTTGCCTTCTTGGAGAGGGGTCTATGTTTATGTATCTACGCTGCAAAGAGTTCGTCTACCAAGCAATTGTTTTCTCAGAAACTTTACAAACATCTCTATAACTCCTTACCTTTCTATATCATTTACCACCTTTTTAGAAAATTAAATTATATAAATTATAGTATTGTTAAAACAACAAAAATTATTCTTAAATATATGTAAATTATTGTTGGGTAAATTACAATTTGCATCCTTTATTTTTGTATCGGATTGCAATGGATGCTCTTTAACTTCATAATTACAGTCACAATCCTTTATTTGTAAAACACATTGCAAATTTAAACGTTAAATGATGTCACGTGGACCCTACATGAGGGCATTTATGTCTTTTCACACCTTCTTTCTTCCCTTATGAAACCCCTCTTTCACAGTCACAACACTCTCTCGCTCTCGCTCTCTCTCTGTCTCTATCTCTATGTCAGTTTTCTCTCTCTCTCTCTATTCAAAACATCAAATCCCTTCATCTCCCACACCTCTCCCTTCTGGCCACCCACCACCACCACCACCACAACTCTGGCATCACTACCACCATAGCCGCACACAACCACAACCATCCACCCATACCTCTTCACCGTATTAACCACCTACGACCACACTAACCACTTCCACCTCATACCACCACCACCACCACTGTATACCGCCTTACACCATAGCAAAATACCACCACCTATTGTAACCCTCTGTCACATTTCAACCCCATTGTTTTAAAGGGTAAAAGAGGAGAGATATGTGTTGCTGTTTGTCACGTGATTAGGGTTTGTGTGTATTGGAGAGAAAGTGAGAGGGAGGAGCAGAATAATGTCTTGGTGAAGTTTTGAAGTTAGGGTTTGTGTGTATTGGTTGGCGGTTATAGTTTTAAATTAGAGTTTTGGTTTGGGTGTGTTGGTGCGCAACTTAAAATGTCCCAAATCTTTTAGAGATGGTAGTTTTGGTTGGTGTTGGTGGTGGTTTTCAGAGATGGTGGCGGTGGTTGTCGAAGGTGGTTTCTGATGATGGTAATGTTGGTTATGTCGGAGATGGTGGTGGCTAGATGGTGGTGGTAGAGAAAAGTTAGAGAGAAAAAGATAGGAGGTTTATGAAAGAGAGAAGGGAGTTATAAAGGGGGAAGAATCGGGGTGTGAAAGGACATAAATGTCCTCACGTTGGGTCACGTAATCTTACTTAACGTTTACATTTAACCTAGTTAGTGCTAAAGGATGTTGAGTGTAATGAACAATTTTCAATTAATAATATTTGACATTCTCTCCTTCAACATCACAATTTTATTTATATTTGATTTTAATATATTTTAATAATAATAATAATAATAATAATAATAATAATAATAATAATAATAATAATAACTAATACATGATTACATGTATAACACTTATTATAAATGTAGAAATAATCTTTTTCTTGTTGATAATCATGAAAGCCAAAAATTTTGGTAGTCAAATAATCAATAACATATAATTTTAATTCGAGTAAATTACGATTTTAGCCCCTGTAGTTATGTCACTTTTACCTTATTAGTTCAAAAAGGAATCTTTTAACTGTACCCCCAAAGCTATTTTATTTAACTATTTTGGCCCTTGCAACTAACCACATCCATTTATTTAGTTAAAAAGTAGTCATGTGCCCCTTACATGAGGGGCATTTATGTCAATTCACCGACCCACACACTTATAATAAACCCTTAAAAAAAACACATCTGCATCAATCCTATCTTCATCTTCTTCATTTGTATTTGACTTCACACGGTGATTAGTTTCTAATTCCTGTAATTGTTTATTGTTCTATTACTTTTTTAATTACTATCTGTATTTAGTTGAATTTGTATTCCTCTTTTTTATTCATATTCTTTTAGGTTTGAATTATGGTTGGGTAGACATTGCATATAATAATGGTGGAATTAGGGTTTGGGGGTGCTGAAACTAAGAAGATGAAGATGGATCATAGATGAGTTTTTTTCGTAATCATATTGATGGGCATGAGAAGGAAGACTACAAATTTGGAAGATTAGGTCTTGGTGATTTTATTTTGAGCATTCAACTAGTGTTTAACCCCTTTGTTGCCGGGGCATAGGTCGTAAGACCGTGCTAAGTAGTAATCAAACAACTAAAATCGGCAAAAATTGTAAAGCAAAAAGGTACCGCCACGTGACGTAAAACATGGGCAAAGACAAACGCGAACTTATATCGCGACCCGCTGTAAAAGGTAGACGAACTCGAATTTATACTAATTAACACGGTAGATTATAACGGCAGATCATAAATATAGTTATACAAAAAGGGTTTATTATAAGTGAGTGGGTGAATTGACATAAATGCCCCTCGTGTGAGGGGCATATGACTAGTTTTTAATCAAATAAATGGATGGGGTTAATGGTAAGGGTCAAAATAGTTAGATAAAATTACGTTAGGGGTACAGATGTCAAAATATTCCTTTTTGGGCTAATAAGTTAAAAATGACATAACCACAGGCTAAAATTGTAATTTACTCTTTTAATTATATGATTTCAAATCCTCCTACATAATCTTCATCTGATAACAAGTTTACTATTAAATTTAATAATATGTTTAAATTATATAAAAAAACATAATTTAAGATATTCATTTTAAAAAGTTCAATAAACAAAAACGTATAATTTTCAGTTCACATTGTATCATTTATTCAGCTATAGCCACAGTGTAATACACGAGATCAAAGAGCTCGTTTTATGTTTCGCGATGACGATAAAAAAATTCAATGACAATTGCAATCCAACAAAAGGAATACTGAATTAACTGAAAATGAATATCTGTCGGAACCAAAACAACAGTCTTAATGTCAAAGGATTTTGCGAGACAAGGTAGGTAAAAATATCACAAAAAACACCATGGAAAGCTCTAATCAGGCACTATTGTGTTATTGGTCATGGAACAGAAAACATTTATGGTATGTACAACGTGGTTAAAAGTTTGAGCAGGGTCAACTCGATGATTTTGGCCTCCATTTTTGATTAAATCACTCCCTAAGTCAAATTTTTGTCACCAAAATAAAATAAACACGAAAATGAGCACTAATCGACCAACAATATGGGGTTTCAAAACATACAAATCAGTGATTAATAACCCTAAATCGGCTTGAAATATAAAAGCTTTAACAATTGTTCATGTTCAACTAGCCAACGTTTATAAAGGACATAAAACAAAGATCATCGCTTTGTTCGTAACAGTGGAGGTGGCGAGACACATTTTAATCATTTTACCTAAATTTAACAGCAAACTTTGTCACACCCTGTCCCGTGGCGGATTATCAGTCGGAGCGGGATGATTGTTCATAACTCATGACAACTACTAAAGTTTAAACATTTATTCATATCCAAATTAAAAATGTCACATAACAAAAAAAATTCCAATATATCAATCCAAAAACATAACTCATAAAATAAGTCCCGTTTATTCAACTAAGGCATTTCCTACGTGTCTTCATCCTCCTCTCGTCAACCTGATTTCCTGTATCGTGTCTAAAATAGTTTTTGAGTTAACATAAGTCGGTGAGTAAACCTATTTATTTAAATAAATAGTTCATTTATTTTTTATTTTATGAAGAAAATGTTAACATGCAAAACACATGTTAATAAGGTACTACGAATGTAGGATCGCGTGTGACGTGTAGAAACACCGAAATGATATCTAGACAACTTTATAATGTGCGGAATCCATTAAAAAGTACTCAAACATGCTTGGTTTCATAATCTATCTTTTCTGATTTAAATTGGGCAACATAACATTTGGTTTACAATGATTTGACAAAAGCTCTCCAAAATACCAAAGGAACAAGTTAACCACTCATGTGCCCCATATCTACTTATATAGACATGCGTGAGACACATAGGGCACATGAGTCTTGCGCGGGATGTGCTCATACGCACGTAGGACTCCTACCTGCATATGAGTGTTTACATTATAATATCAAATCTCAAACACTCACAAAACACTGCCCTATTACATATAACCCTAGACTTAGACGTAGGCATTAGACATACATACACTAACAAATTCCCCCTTGGATATTGCCGCAATCTTTTCTTTAGGTCTTCAAAAAAAAACTTTAGTAATCTATCCCGAAAATTTATCTTCTATACTCTCTCTTGTGCTCTTCGAAACTTCTTCGAGTAGACTAATCCGTTAGTGGTGGCTTCTTCATAAACTTGAATCTTGTTATAGACACTTGCATTCGTCTTTCCTCCACCTTTTCCCCTCTCTTCTCTTCTTTCTTCCTCTCTTTTTTCTCTAACTTTCTCTACTTTATCTCCCACATTCAACCTGAGTGGATTTCGTATATGAATCTTACTCGAACTACATGTTGAAACTGCAAAGCTTGAGTTATGTCACGTGCATCGAATAGAATTTGATTCCAGAACAATCTATCCACATCTTTCTCCAAGAGATTTACCAACCACATCGGGTCGTAAACTCTTACCGATCTCCAATTTTTCTTCTTTTCACACAATCACAACCTCTCTTGTCTTCTCATCGTAATACCACCACCTTAACATACCGTCATGTGGAATGGTATGTTTTTGAAAACTGTTGGCTTCTTGTATCTCAAAGTAACAACTAGCTTCCCCCTCTCTAGATCAATTTCTTTCTTTAATATCAACCTCTACGGTTCCTATGGCTTGCAAATTGGAAATCATGTTCTAGCTTGATGCTTAATGATAATCCACACATGATGAGTATAACCATCTACATCATGGTTTATCATTGTTAATCGACACAACTCTTTAACATGGAACCACTGCAACATTTTTAAATTGTTTATCTGTTGAAAGTATTGTACGTTGTATTCCCTTCTAATAGCCACTTTTCATATCTTCGGAAGATATGCAATACTTATAATATCACCCATCAAGATATCCTTGTTTTGTTGATAGAACTTCAACGGTCTTAAAAACTTTCTCTTAGGCTTTAACTCTTTTAACCATTTCTTCTTAGTATTTGCAATCTCTGCATCATCAACTATCAGTGCATTCTCGTTTGTTTTCTCTTCAATGTGACGCTTAAGAAACTCGTCTATCTCAGCATCAAACATTTCAGTAAAGTGGTAAAGTTTTCATGAATATTGTTCTAATACCTCACATCAGCATCATCAACATCTTCTTCAATCTCAACCCTATCGTAATCGTTTTCCTAAGGAATATTAACAAACTCCTGTTTATCATCATTCACAGCTTCATCATTTAAATCAGCTTCGAAATCTAACACTACTTCTTCCTCTGAAATCCCACACAACTTTGAAACTTTTTTTGTAGTATAACTGTGCACGAACTGTCCCTCTTCAATAATATAATTTGTGTCTTTGAACCATTCTGCTACATCACTTGCATGAATAGTTGTAACTGGTACTACATCTACAATGATTAGCGCTTTATACACATCAACATCCTATACATACTCCCCTGTCTTTGTACATTCTCTATTTCTTGTTCAACCTCAACTTCAGTAGTTTGAGCTGTCGTACCAATAACCAACACACCTGTATCTCCAACCTTGTTATCATCATCATCATCATCATCATCATCATCATCATCATCATCACTATCTTCACCACCATTGTTATCATCTCCAGAATCACCATAATCTACCAACTCCTCATCTTCTTTTTCTTCATCTTCGTCATCAGGCTTGTTCTCTTGGCCATACAAAGCATCCGTAATCTCTTTGTCTTGAGTAGTTAACACTGGTTCGAATGGTTTTTTAGGTTCAGCTTCAGGTTCAGCAACACTTATTGTTTTAGCTTTAGTTGTGGCTCCAGGAATATCATCAACCGGCTTTTTTTCCTTGAGCTTTATTTACAACACACATGACGGCATATAAATTTGTTATGATGTCTAAAAACGCAAAACACATGACGGCATCGAAATCCGTTTCCGGTAAAACACATACATTTGCAAGAAACGAATAGATCTTGTTTGTTAAACGTGACCTATAATAGAAGGTTAAAATACCGATCAGTATATATAATATACAAATATATAAACAGTGTACATATGCGACGTAGTGTAATTTTTTCATTAAATAAGAAACAAAAAAATAGAAAAATTTATTACTTTAATTACTAACCTTGAACTCATTTATAACTTCGGAAGTGTGATCTTGACGTCGAAGAATATTTTTCTTGTGTAAATAACATTTGCATGACGTTGGATTGGCCAATTTGTTTTGAATTCGGGATTAGTGGTGTCTGTTTTATGACAGAGTTTATGTTGGTCATTTTGTATCCCATCAACAGACGTATCATAGCACAACATAAATTGGACCAACGTATTATGTGAACTGGAGTTTGGTTTGAAAAAATGGTTAGCACTTTCACACCTAGATGTGGTCTTCATTAAGGTACACATAGGTATTCGCGAAAATATCCTGGAATCCACTGTTCATGAATTGAATACATTTCGGTCAACCATGAATGGCCTTCTAAACCGTATTCAGCAATAAGTAATTGTATTCAGCAATAAGTAACTGCCATCTCTTCTCAAACGTTTCTGGTTTGATGTAAACATCCCATACAAGCTTGTGAAATTTTTGCTTGATTTATGCGTTCCTCTTGTCGTTACCCTTGATCTACCTATAAAAGAAAAGTAAATATCTTCAACAAACTTTTTCGTTATACACTTGTGTACACTTGAATGTCGGTAACTACACACATGTGTATAATTTTTTAAAATGATGTAATTTGTATTTCACAATTGTTTTGCAACATAACGACATTATAAGATATACATGTTTGTAATCCATACCTTTTTCGGCAGCTTTTGGATAATGTGCCCCATACATAGTTTATGAATGGACTTATCAAATACATTGCCGACTGCTTGTTACATCGCACAATCTTGATTTGTTAATACCAAAAGGGGTTGTTTTCCATTATGTGCCTCAAGAAATTTTTGAAGAAGCCATGTGTATGACTCAATTGTCTTATTATGTAGCAATCCAGCTCCAAAAATCGTGCACTTTTTGTGATGGTCAACTCCAGTAAAATGGACAAAAATCAAATCATACCTGTTCGGAAAAATTGGTTTTGATACCTGATAACTAAAAATAAAATTAAATTAAAAAGTGAATTTATGACTTACATATTTGTGTGATACGTTGCATCGAACGCCAGAACATCACCAAATGCTTCGTAGTTTAATTTAGAAACGCCATCACACCAAAATATTGTAACACCCCGAAAACGGGTTTGGTAATCAAATCGCGATAATACTAAAAGACGGATAAAGCACCGTTGGTAGTAAAATTTACTCGACGAATATTAGAATTTAAATAAATAAACTTGATGTTAATTAAAAGAAGGGTAAATACTTTGAGGAAAACAAAGTATATAAAAGGCCCGAGTTGATGGGACTCGAAATATAAAAGATAGGGAAACACCCCAAAGATATATAGGTTTCGTACATATATATTAAATATCGGTTATGAACAAGATAAAATAATTAGGAAGTAAATAACCTAGTTAAATTACAAGTCTTGTAGTAATAAAGAAATTGGTTAAAATACACTCAATGTAACTTGGGTGAATTAGAGGGGCCATAAGGGACAAACTAGAAACAAGTTTTAATTAAATAAAACTCTCTACACCAAAACACACACCTTGAGTGTGTGTTCTGGTCGATGTCTTCCACAGGGGCAAAGGAAGTTCCTTTGTTCAACCCTAACTTGCCTAAATCCAAGAAATTGAGAGGCCAAATCAGTCCCAAATCGAAATCCAAGCTCGTATTCATGAACACCAAGTTGAAAGGATCACAAGGTATGTAAAATTGTGACGTTTTGACCCATCTCAAAATTCTAGGTTATTTGTAAGAAACTGAAATTGAGCTTGATTATGTCATGCATGAGTGAATCTTGAAGTAATATGATGTCTAGGAGTAAACCCTAGTCAATAACATGTTAGATTGTTGGAAAAACTATGAGATTCATGATGATCCATTGATAAGCTAAGTGGGTTTTATGTTAATATGATGAACACTAGGAAATAGATTGTTGATCTAGTGTAAATTGACGATTTTGAAGTGAATTCAGAAATTATAGAAGTTAACCACTTTGTAAGATGGTTGATTTATGTGAAATTTGGGGTAAGAGATAAGCTAGAGACATGATAAATAAACATGTAAAATTCTGCCCTTAAGGTGTTCGTTGAAATGCCTCAAAGAAGGCTCGAAACTAGAATTTCGTAGTTAAAACACCTAGTTGTGATGTTTCGACTATTATGCAAAAAGTGATTAAAGAGAGTTCTAAATGTGTTAAACGCGATTAGAACTTTGGTTAAAACGGAGGTCTAAAGATAACGCCTACCGAGTAGTTAAAGAGTGCTAAAACTAGTTGATAACTCGAAAATGCAAATTAGTATACTAATGGGCATTTGACTATTAAAAAGGTCAAACTGACCTATAATACGATAAATAGCAATTTTGATATGAAATGCATAAGGTGGAATAATCGTATTAGAGTATGATTAAACTAACCACCTTGAAAACGATGATGATAGTTTGACGCGTAACAAGCTAGGTGGAAGCTTGGAGTGAAAGCGGGTCAAACAAGTCAAGCATGGAAGAAAAGCGTAGCTCGGATGCAAGGAGCGATTAGCGATTCAGTTAATTTCGCCCACACTAAGTGTGATGATAAAAGCGAGGTATAAATTGGGTCTATATGTTGACCCTAGCCAGGTACGTATGCATACGATTATAGTTAACATACAAACTTGGTCAAATATGTATTGAAAGCCCCTCGTAGTAAATGAGGGGCTAATGTCGACTAAAATGCCCTTGAAGGGTAAATTGAGCAAACAACTTATAAAGGTTGTTTAGGAACTTATCTTACGATCTTGTAATCTTTAGACGCGCATGAAAGTTGTAGACATAAACTTTCAAGAGTTAAATGCTTAATTTGTGTGTTGCCGCAAAAATAACACATCCGTAGGAATTAAACTCGGAATAAATAGTCCATTTCGTTAAATCCACCACATTCATAGTTGTGGTGGAAGACTAGCTAATAACAAATTGGTGGAACTATGAGGTACATGAGAAATGAGCACCGTTTGTGTTAAAATGGTCGTAAATACCCTTAACGGGTCAAAATAAGATTTTAAACAAAAACGGGTAAATAATTGTGTAGAAACCCGTGTTCAGTACTTAATATGATTGACAATATTAGAATTTAAGGGTTCATGAGGAATGGTGGTCAAACAAACATGTTTGTTTGATAATCACATAGTCGGGTCGAAAATTGTTGAAAAGATAATAAGCCGAAGGCTTAAAAGTCTCAATTTTATTTAATCCGGATGTCAGATCTTAACTCCATATGATGGAGAATTAAATTACAAACATGTAGGAAGAAACGGTAGGTCAAACGGATAAGCGGTTTGAAAGATACGAAAGATTTCGTGTCAAATTACGGCAAAATGGAAAGGTGTGATGCAGGTGCCACCGTAATTTACGGTGGACCTGAAATGGTTTACGGTGAAACACTCCTGATTTACGATGGAAACAAATCAAAACAAGGACTACCGTAAATTACGGTGTCCACCGTAATTTACGGTGGACCTTGTGCAAAAATGTATTTTTGATCAGTTTTGTTTTCCGGACTCGTTTAGATGCGTTTTAGATACCGTATGACTAAAGCATTTCATATTTATGAAATGTAGGTGCTTTCTGCGATGCCGGAGGACGATCAAGCTCAGCGAAGAACCGAACACGATAAAGATACACGCTTCCGCGCATTGCAACGTTGTAGATTTTAATCAACGAATTCGATCACGTTTTGTAGAATAACGGATGATTTGTAAAAGTTTTTAATAAACCCGTATTTATATAGCATGTGTAGTCTTAACTACACATCTAATTGTTGGTATTTACATATAAAATAACTAGGGTGTTACAAATATTAACTAAAGTTCTGTATCAACAATATGGGTGCTAAATGTGTAATTTTATTTGTTTTCGCTGCGTGCTTTGAATTTGTAAAGTATCATTTGGGCGTCTCTATCACCTATAAAATCTCGGATATCGAGCCCGCAGTTTTGTAGTCCACAACGGTGCCGTGTAGTAGAAAAAGCCTTGTATTATAATACGGGCGATTATTGAGGTTGACGTTACTAACTTTTGTGAATGTTTTAATTAAAGGACACTCGCGTTTGAAGACGACGAGAGTCAAACGAATTGTGGATATGATGATGGAATGGTCCGAAGTATGACAAGAGGAGCATTCTCACCGAGGACTAAATCGCGTAATGACCGCGAACAAGGTTAATGGCAAAGAACGCCCGTCGGGGAAAA
The DNA here is from genome assembly GCF_002127325.2 of Helianthus annuus. Lineage (NCBI taxonomy): Eukaryota > Viridiplantae > Streptophyta > Magnoliopsida > Asterales > Asteraceae > Helianthus > Helianthus annuus. The sequence goes on from NC_035448.2 coordinate 63,833,674, forward strand.
CATTACCAGGTGCACATTTTAAATAATAGCATAAATAGTAATATGCAACAATAAGTAGGAACTTAAAAGTTGCATATGTAAATTAAAAACTTGGAAAGACCTGAATAGAAAACCTATCCGGGATATTGTTTCCAAGAAAAACAGATAGAGGTATTACTTACATCGCTTACTCTGGCCAAGTAAGTAGCGGCATATGTTACCATGAACTTCTTATGGTGGACACGTTTACATCCGATGTAGTAAGGGCAGGGTGAATGGGACTAATTAAAAAGTGCCCAAATGAATCAGATAAGCAAAATATTTGATAATAATGTAAACGCACAACCAAGTGACGGGAGCGTATTACATTAGGATAATGAGCCCGAGTGAAGGGACAAACAAGCATGTAAAATGATTTAGACAAGTATTGGGAGGGAGTGTACTTACACTCGAACCCAGAAAACATCAAGCATGTAAAATGATTTAGACAAGTATTGGGAGGGAGTGTACTTACACTCGAACCCAGAAAACATCAAGCATGTAAAATGATTTAGACAAGTATTGGGAGGGAGTGTACTTACACTCGAACCCAGAAAACATCAAGCATGTAAAATGATTTAGACAAGTATTGGGAGGGAGTGTACTTACACTCGAACCCAGAAAACATCAAGCATGTAAAACGATTTAGACAAATATTGGGAGGGAGTGATACTTACACTCGAACCCGGAGAATGTAAACATGTAAGATGAGTTAGATATGCATTGGGAGGGGGTGTACTTGCACTCGAACCTGGAAAATGCAAATATGTCCCTTAACGGGTCATTTTTGTAAAACGTCGAACTTAAAGACAAGGTCAGAATATAAAAATGAAGCAAGGTCTTAATGCATACCGGGAGGATTGCAATAATAACGACTTTGGTAAAACACCCGGTTGATGGGTAAGAATTAAACACATACGTAAACCGAGAAACGAGAACATGAATTTAAAGTCAAAAGACTCGGATTATGAGTTATGACAAAAAAAAAAAAAAACCATAAAAAATTTCGTAAATAGAAATTCTGATAATTATATTCAGCCATTTTGAGATTGAATGGGTTGAATAAAGTATAATGCTTGAAGGCGTAAGTAAGCGCAAGCCGGATAACGGTAAGCTTGAGACAAATGAAATTCAAACGTAAAAAGAGTGCTTTGACACCAAATATATATATTTTAATAAGACACTAGTAAAAAGAGTGATCTACGGGATCAACATAACCTTTAGGGTTATAAACAAATGAGAGATATACGGACTAAAACGACCCACGGGTCATGATTAGAAAGAAGTTATAAGGACTTCGCCTTAGAAAGGTGAATGTCTAATCAAAAATAGCCCGTAAGGCTAAGTGATAAAACCTACGGGTTAGAAGGAATAAAGCGAGGAAATCAGTTAAGAATCCCCGCATAAAACTAATACTGTAAGGGATTAAATTACGGACTGTCAATATCCCAGTATGGATGATTGACAAAAGTTAAAGAGAAGATCCTAAAACTAAAACTTCGGTTTTAGTAAGAAATAATGTTTTTTTTTTTACAAACATAAATTCTGATAGGAATTTAAATAGTAAGCATGAAAGATACAAGTCTTGACACTGATAGGCGCAAGACGATATACTCGAAAAGTGATATTTTCGAAAATGAAAGGTTGATATAAATTAAACATGATGTAACACAATCACGGTCAAGAAATGTAATGTGAAGTAGAATCACATTATAACCAAGCAAGCGGTAAAAAGGAACTGGACAAATAAGTCTAGTTAGTGAAACCGGTTAAGGTCAGCAATTCAAGTTAAGAAATTTGGTTCGCTAGTAAACGGTAAATTCGGTATAACTAAACCGAATAAATAAATTTGAAAATAAAAGGAATTGTTGCTAGAGTGAAAGATTTCACTAGAGACCTTTAAACGGGTCAAAGTAATGGATTCATAAAGAATTCAATAATATATAAAAGCGATGGAAATCGCTAAGTTAACTAAACTAGTAGAAATAACGGAATTACGTTATTTCGAAGTTACATTATGTCGTATGAGATATGAAGACAATTAGTAACTAAAAGATGTTACCGTACTTTTCGGGTAATACTAACGATTGGTTAAGAAGTATAGGTAATGTTTAAAAGACCTCTCGGCTCAAATACATTGAGTTTAAACTCAATGAATTATGTAAGAACAGGTTTCGAGGACGAAACCTCTCTAAGGGGGGTAGACTTGTAACACCCCGAAAACGGGTTTGGTAATCAAATCGCGATAATACTAAAAGACGGATAAAGCACCGTTGGTAGTAAAATTTACCCGACGAATATTAGAATTTAAATAAATAAACTTGATGTTAATTAAAAGAAGGGTAAATACTTTGAGGAAAACAAAGTATATAAAAGGCCCGAGTTGACGGGACTCGAAATATAAAGGATAGGGAAACACATCTAGCATGTGTAGGGAAACACAAAAGTTTTTAATAAACCCATATTTATATAGCATGTGTAGTCTTAACTACACATCTAGTTGTTGGTATTTACATATAAAATAACTAGGGTAAAAAATATACATATGCGTATTACCGTGAACTTCATCATTCTATTCTATGTTAAATACAATGTTTATCAGATGTAATCATGCAACCCCCCTACGTTATACACATGTGTATTATGAATATCCATTGCCAAAAAATTATCTTTGCTCACTCGAACTTAAAACCACGAACTGTACGTATGTGTATAATCAATGGGGTAATCTTAAAAACACAAAAATCCTTGTTGTTGGTATTCAATATACGTTTGTGTATTAACACGAACTGCATCATTAATCTCAATTAAAAATACGTTTGGATAAAGAATCACATGAATGCAAACTGCAGCAAACGATACGAATAGAATAAGAAAAACACACAACACTGGTATACATATATTCATCTTAAAGATCATACAACACACACCTGGGTATTATTTTCTGGGTCGGCCATGGTTGAAAGACAGGAAGAACGAAATTGAATTCTGGGTATTATGGAAGAACTCTGTGAATGAATTATGGGTTTTATGATCTTTGTAAGTTACGTAAATTTGTTAAAGATTTCAAATAATGATCTTTATAAAAGATTAAAAGATATTGTAGAGGATAATTACTAAAAAATAGGGATTGTGTAACTAAAATACAATTATTAAAATAAAGATTCAAAACTAAATTATTTTAAAATTACGATCCTACCCTTAACAAGTAAAAAGGAAATCAATGGTCCTGATTAGTTCATGCAGTTCACTATGAAGATGTTGTTCACAAATGAACCTAATCAAATATATATATATATATATATATATATATATATATATATATATATATATATATATATATATATATATATATATATATATATATATATATATATATAGGTACGGGATCAGGAGAAAACGCCCAAAAGTGTGAGAACGGTGAGAACGCATCCTGGGCCAACACGTGGCGCGGGATATGATCAGGGCCTGAGGGGTTTTTTTGTCTTTTCAATATTCTTCTTTTTTTCCCGATTTTCGTGTGTGACATGCTGCTTCATTTTTGGTGTGCAAGATAATTTTGGCGTTAACTAGAATCATTAATTACTTGGCGTTTTACTGTTTTCCCCGATTTCTTATGTCACATAGTTATTTTTTTGGCGTTTTGGCGTTTTCCAGGTCATTTTTTTGGCGTTCGGGGTCTTTTGTTAATAATTGATTACCATAGATTAATATTTTATAAGATTAAAATAATACGAAATCAAAATAAACTAATAGTCTTCTGTGGATGGGATTATATCAGAGACGTACCCATCGTTTTGTTTATCACTTTCTTCAGATTCATCATCATCAAATTTTAGATTGGCGTATAACGCCATTAGCTCGTCTCTTCTTTGCTGCAGCCTATTCTTGAATATCATTGCAACCCTGGATTTTGTATCGTTCGAAGGTGCTAAATCACAAAGTTGTTCAATGAGAAATAGCCTCCCTGTCTTCAACATTTCCTCCACTGGCAATGAATATTGCACCCCGTGTTGATAAGTCACTTCAACCGTTCCTGCTTCTTCATGCATCACTCAACTGATAAGTGTTGTAGAGGAGTATCATCAATATCATCATCGTCTTCTGTCGGAAATTTTCTCTTCAATCTTCTTATTACAGTTCGGGTTCTTTCACAATCGTTGGCCATTAGAACCCCAAGGGCCATGATATCCCTCTGAACCCCTTCATCCATAAGTATGGCTTTATTGTCCTTACCTTCACCCTTCTCCTATCAGAGAACTTTATGATGAATCGTCTCTCCTTCCCTTCAAACCTCCATGCAATAACCTTAGCCATTTTTTAAGTTTTTGGCGTTTTGGACAATATGTGGCGTTTTAGTCAATGTTTTTGGCGTGTTTGAGGTTGTGTTCTAATGGTCTACTTTTATAAGGACCTTTTTTTTCCCGCGCATGACAGGTAGTTATGGCGTTTTGAAAAAGATAAATACATTCAATTCCCCAAGTATTTGGCTTTCGATATAATAAATGTTAGTAATTATGTTTCCGTCGTTTCATTTTACTGTATTGCAGTTACCGTGTTTTGTTTTCAGATTCATTTTACTATCTTGTAACACGTCTAATCTTGACTGCTGTAATTATGGCGTTTTGTTTCCGAATGGCGTTTAGATAACGATGGGACTTTTTGTTTTATTTTCTTTGCACATTGTTTTAAGCTTTTTTTTTAGATTTATTATAATAGTACTTGTTCAAAGTAATTTTATTATAGTTTGGTAGTTTTTGGGGCGTTTTATGGCATGATGGCGTTTCACAAGCATTTGCTCGTTTGGCGTTTTATTATATTTTTTCATTATAGGATTAATGTATTTGTTGTTCTTAGCTGAAAATTACATAACAAACAACCGAAAAAGAAAACTAAAAAAAAAAAAACAAATAGAAGCAATTTATGATCTAATCTTCAATGTCATCAGTCTCTTTCTTCTCTTGAAACTACAAGAATTGTCACAAATAAATGGCGTTTTGGGTTTGGCGTGGTTTATTTTCTTTGTTCATGTGTTGAAGTGTCTTTGTGGATGTTGGAGACATAGATCGATTCCGTGAGGGTGGATGCTATCTGCCCGTCATCTTTATTATAATCATCGAGGCCAAAGTAGCATTTGCACTGGGATAGGTCTCTTCTACTCATTCAAACCTTCTTCAAGAACAAAGAAGACAAAATGACATATGGGTGTCATCAGTCCCTCTTTCTTGAATTTTGTCCATCTCATGCAGCAAAAACTTACTCCACTCACCTAACAAATCATTCAGCGAAACTTCATGCAGAACATTACTGAGTATCAAAGAAAAGATGTTTGCCATCGTTGATTTCTATCAACTTTTTGGCATTTTACATTGAGTTGTATTTTTTAGGAACCACTGTGTTTTTTGTGTGTTATTTTGGTGTGATAAACTGGAGGTGGTGAGACGTTTCTATTTATAGAATTTTTTTGGCGCGTAGTTTGGGCCGGATATTATTTTTATAACAATAAATGTAATTAACATTTATCCGGATGTAAGGCTTAGCGTTTATATATTATGGCGTTTCACATTTTGTGGCGATTTTGTAGCCTGAGAGCTTAAATAAAAACACAGAATAAACTACGCAGAGATAAAATTGACGTTTTGTATTTATTTGGCGTTTTATATTTCAACGGTGTTTTATGTGAGAAAGGATGTTTTACCTTTTTTACCCTTAATGAAATGCGTCCACGTAATAAATTCATGTTATTTACGAAAACGCCACCGCGCCAATCTAGTCCATAGATTGTTTTGACCGGACGATCCATAACCGTTCTCACACTTTCCACCATTTTCTCTAAATCCTGACCCTATATATATATATATATATATATATATATAGGGTAGGGTTCATGCGAGAACTGCGAGAATCAATGTAAACACAAAAAATAAACCTACTACACCACCCAAAACCTAAAAAAAAACCTAACCCCCACCCCCAAAAACTAAAAAAAACCTACCCCCCCCCCACCCAAGCTAAATGCTAAAAACTAAACCATAAAGCTAACCCCCCCCCCCCCCCCCAAAAAAAAAAAACTGAAAAAATCTAAAAAACACAAAAAATAACTATTTTTTTTATTAAAAAATAGCTAGTTTAATCTCCAAAAAAAATTATAAAAATCTTTTTGACGAAAAGTAGCGATTTTAAAAAAAAAAAAAAATTGTGTGTTTTTTAGATTTTTTTAGGTATTTTTGGTTGTGTTCACATTGATTCTTGCAATAAAGGATGATTTGGGGCTTTTGATTTAGGATTTGTGTTTTCACGAAATTGGATGAAGATTACTAATTGTTATCATGTTAGTGTTGTTGGTTTCATTTTTGAGAATTTTCAGATAATAATTGGAGTTATTATAATATATATATACTCTAGAAATTCATAATATTATTTATAATAATCTCTGTTAGATAATTATTATATTTTGATAAATTTTATTTGAAATATAATGATTATAACTACAATAACTCCAATTATTATCCGAAAATTCTCAAGAATTAAACCAACAATACTAACATGATAACAGTTAGTAATCTTCATCCAATTTCTTGAAAACACAAATCCTAAATCAAAAGCCCCAAATCAATAACTCAAGAACCCTAGAACTTCAAGAAATTAAATACGATTTTATAAGATAGAAGGGTTTTGTAGATCTCGAAAAACTAAGCAAAATGGACACATGAACTACCTTAATCAATGAAGAAACGCAAGAGTTACACAGAGATAAAGTTCCAAGCCCTAGCTTTGATCCTTGCTTAAATCCGTTAGTTAGAGAACGATTTGGACGAATTGTGAGTAGTGTATAGCTTGCAGAGAGGGGAGATGTCGCTTAGGAATGATAATAGAGGTGGTTGTGGTCGAAATTCGTTATATTGATTTAATATATTTTTATTCTATAAAGGAGATTTGATAAAGATGTAAATTAGGTACGATACAAGTGTATAGGAACGGTTTACTGGTGAGTATTAGTGTTTAGGTTCATTCAAAGTAAATTATATTAATTAACGTGTTTTATAGCTGGGATAAGTAATTGGAGTTGCCAAAATTGTGATCCCTTGGAGAAGAAAACATGCAGTGAAGTGTCGTTCGTAGAGTAGATGAGTGTCTTTTGGTTTGGCACCAAACGATACCAAGTATCGTTTTCCGACAAAAGGTGTCGTTTAGATTGTATTACGTGAGATAGTTTAAGGATGTTGTTTGGTTTATATAGCATTATCGCTTAGAAATGTTCAGGTGATGAAGTTGATGTCGTCTGAGTTAAGCAGCTTATCGTTTGCAATAAAAGGTCACGTGGTTTGAAATATGAGGCCATGTCATTTGCAAATAAGAGATGGTGCACTTGGATTTGTTGAAGGTGTCGTTTAAGACATTATTTAGAAAAAGGCTGGATTCTCGTTTAAATGTTGTGGTTTAAGTTAGATGTTAATGTCACTTAGGATATGTCTTTTAGGAACTAGTATACTTTATTTATAAAATAATATTCAAACCTTGATATAACTATTGTAATTAAATTAGTACGTGTCATTACTAAAAGTAATACAAATAATCATAAACCGCAGTTTTAGTTATTACGTTTTGGATCTGGTTTATGAAACGTGTCAGGTTTTGAGGATCCACTTTTTTGCGGATGTTACAAACTTAACGAGAATTAAGGACGGACTGACTGACTAGTTAAGAGGCTTTGATCCAGTAAGTGTTGTGGCAATAGTGTTTTTTGGTTGAACTTTTGAATGACATTTTTACCCCCTCTGAGCTATTTTGTGTTGTTTGGTGTGAAGGGACGAGGGTGAAGGGGTTGTGGAGAAATACAAGATGGGCGAGAGATAACTAGGGTAAGGATAAATTTGTCTTGTTTTTCATTCAACCGGTTTTAGAACTAAATCATTAATAGCTTAACTAAACCATTAAAAGGTGTTATTTTAGTGAAACAAACACACCTACCTCTATCTCTGAACGAATCAGAGATAGCCTCTTAATACAATCATTACGAGGCTACCAAACATGCTCTTGGTCTTAGAACCCAACATTTTTGCAAAATAAAACACAAAACCCAATTTGTTACTTAAAACCCTTAGTACCCAACATTGTTACTTTTGAGAAACCACATGGATTAACCTTGTAACTAACTCAAAATAATAATAATAATAATAATAATAATAATAATAATAATAATAATAATAATAATAGTAATAGTAATAGTAATAATAACAATAATAATAGTAATAATAATAATAACTAAAGATTTAAAAAATCTTTTATGAAAAAAAAAATAACAAAAAACGTAGTTAACTTATGAATCTAGATGCAATATGGGATTGTTTCTTGGTATACCATGAGGTCTAATTCAAATGCAAAGAGTGAAACTTATGTTGGACAACTAACTCACATACCCTATACAACGACTCATAAGCCTACACCAATCACTATTATTGGACTAGAACCCTCAACCATTAAGGAATAAACGCATTCACAATGCACCTTAAAGCGCCAGGCTATAAACCGGCCCTTTTGGTATCCATTGGTTCCGATACGTGAAAGCATACCTATAAACAACTTTAATGTGCCATGGGAAAAACAATTGAATTTGGACAAAATAGTTGGCTAAAGATAAATATTATTTAAAAAACAAATAAGGCTAGCAAGAAGCTAGAAATTATGGCCTACCAAACCACCAAGTACACGATCTACCAAACCGTTGAATACACCACTAAAACCATGTGTAATGGTTCAAGCCCCTATATTGTCTCTTCAATGATTATAATTATTATTTTTTTTCCATTTTAAATAAAAATAAAACATAAAAAATTACTAAATAATAAGTTTTTTAACTAAAAAAAGAAGGCAGGTCATCTTCCTCGTAACTTTTTTAATCCACCCTGAAAGTTTATGATATGTATCAAATGAACGATAAATCTGGTAACTAAATAAAAATGAACAAATGAAAGGCCGGCTTGGTCCATTTGCAGAGTGGGCAACCGCACAGGGCCCACACACCCAAGGGGCCCATAACTTTATTTTTTTATATATAGTTTTTGAGCAGCAATTTAAACACAAAAGGATAATGGTCTGTTGGCTTTGCGCAATTATTCCATAGAACAAACCGGAGTTCGAGACTTGTTCTACACTCTTTTTTTCTGTTTCTCTGCCTTAAGTCCTTGTCTACTTGTGTTTGGGCTTTGATCAGCCCATTCTTTTAGGTTTGATCAGCCAATTTTTTTTTTTTTTATTTTCGTAGATGGACTTGTACAAATCAACACATATCTTATACCAAAAGAGTTTACATTTGTTTCGCCAAACACCTTAGAGGCGTGAAATTTGGTGTGTATCTTAGAGATGTGAAATTAGGTGTGTACCTTAGAGACATGAAATTAGGTGTGTTTTTATCGGTTGAAGATTGTTTATTGAGCTTGTTAGATGTGCTTGATAGATTTTTGAGGTTAATTTGAATTCAAATTTGTATTTAGTTAGTTTTGCGGGTTTAATTACCAATAACCGTCAATTTAGCGGGTTTAGATAGTTTACCACTTTAGCAGGTTTACCACCTTAGCAGGTTTGTGATCAAATTAGTGTGTTTGTGAGATTTAGCAGGTTTATGATCAAATTAATGGGTTTGTGAGCTATTAGCGGGTTTACCTTTGTAACCACGCTAATTTGTGTGTTTGGTGTGCACTAACGATTAGCAGGGTTATTTGATATAACGAGGTTAGCCCCAGTAGTTAAAAAGGGGAGGGGTTAGTGTTTGAATAATTAATTGATCTTGATTAAAAAAAATTAGGATATTCGAAATAAGGGGATGGGTGTTTCAGAAAAAAATTGCTGATAATATTTTCATGATCAATAAATGGACCGCAAGAATGCTAGGCCAGTTGTTATTGTTCATATTTGGACCTTATGTTAAAATTCTAATTAGGATCGTGATAATTAGTTGATTTGTGGGTCATTCCAAGGGTAGAGTTTGAAGGTTGAAAGAGAAAGGGAGAAGATTTATTTGTTTTTTTGGTGTTTTTGCGAAGAAAAGGGAGAGTAAAAATTTCTAAAAATTTATGTTTCTTTGCAAGGCTTGTGTTTTTGATTTTGTGAAACTGTGTTCATGGTTAGTCAAGTGTGTTAGGTGGTTTAGTCCTGCTTTTGTCAAAGTTGGTTGTTGTGTGGCTTCTCGAAATAATTAGGAGGTGCTTACCTTGAGTGGGAGATCGGACATGAAAGACATCGGATAATTGGTAGAGTCATGATGATACGAGACGAAGTCAGAAGGTCTAAGATGATGATCAAGTTCTAATAGTTGTACACGATATCGTAGTTCGGTTTATTATTAATTTATCGAACTGAATTTCTTGGTTTTGTGGAAACTGACTTGTTTGATGTTGAGCATTGGAAAATTTAACTTCTCTATCATACGTCTGGTTAAGTTTGAATATCAAAGGATCGAGGGTTAATGCCTTAAGTGGTTGGTTCGCATCAGCTTAATTCGAAGGTTGTTACGGTTGAGGGGGAGAATTACGGTGTTTGATATGGGATTCGTCGGATTTCACAAAGCGGCCTAACAAAAATGTGATTTACAACAAGTCTGTAATTAAAATAGTTGTAGATGTTAAAAGATTGTTAGAAAACTTGAGGGTTAAAAATATGATTTTGTAGTGTTAACTAACAACTCTAAAGATACTTTCGAACAAATTAATAAAAGAAAAAGTATACGTGCAATATGACACTAAATTACGAGGAATCCGTCAAATATTAAAAAAAAGTGAAACACATCATCAATCATGGGTGCCAACTATTGTGATATGGCTTTTAATCGTTTCCAAACGTTACATAATTAGTTATCTTTGGTTGACATTTTGAACAAGTCTATAGTTGATAACTTGAAAAATATAAAAATAGGTCCGATTACAAGCGTCCTTGTCATAATAATTATGCACAATAGTTGTTATTTAATGTATGTTTCATGGCTTGCAAATGCCTCCTCGCTTTTTAGTTAATTGCAATTCATAATATAATTTTCAAGTTTCAACTGTCTTTGGTAGACGACATGCATTAATATACGAATTATTTAAGAAAAATTGGTGATGCCACCAACCGTATTACTTTATTACTTGACTTAAAAAGTCAATATCCAATAAGCCAATAGATTCATCTCATGACAAAATATTACAATGGGTTATAATACTGATCTCTTGAAGCATTTCAAGTTGTGGTCGGAAGGTGGATCTTCAATCCCCATACATGCAGGCATCGGCCTCCTTAATCTGATCAAGTGAAATACTTTTCAAGGTATATATGATGATGTTCTAACTAATTCCTGCCTTTTATTTTATGACTTTTGTTGTACTTAGCTATCTCACCTTTCCCAACCCTACTATTAGTGATATCTAACTAACTGGGTATGTTTGTTTGTATGCTCTCAAGAAACTGGAAAAGCGTATGTCGATATTTAACGCTACCCATCCACACATACTTGTACTGAATCACGCAAACTGCCCTTATTACTGTTGGGGTTGCGACCAACTAGGTTTCGGATTGAGTTATGTATGCAGCCAGGGCTGCAACTTCTATCTTCACAAACAATGTGGGAATCCACAAACCCTAATCGAGTACCCATTTTCCAACAAATGTATTCTTCGATTTCGCGATGGAGGACCTGGTATAGATTCCCCGTGTGATGCATGTGGCAAGAAAATCAAACGGTTTCACTTCAGATGTACATGTACATTTCAAAAACGTCATTTGCACCCGTCTTGTCTTGCTGATGAAAAGACGTTAGAAGCTGCGAATGGTCTTACGTTGCACCTCCAGAAGGCGGCTACTTCAAAGTGCTTGCACTGTGGGACTAAAGATCTTTGGTCCAAGGTTCGTGGGTGGGCTTATGTTTCTTCATGTGGGAGTTACTGTTATCATGTTTCATGTGTGAAGGAAATCATTAATCAGAACTGGAGGTATGGGTTTTTCACAGGCAAAAGTGATCCTTTTTTGACCATTAAACAACGTTTTCCAGAAGATATGGATCGGATGAATCAGCTAGTTGTGGCACGGAAGAAGGAGAGACCGACAAGGAAACACACGAAAGCAGTTCTTAGCGTCTTATTTAATTTGTTAACCGGGAATGCTTTGGGTCTTGTTGGTGCTGCTCAGACATATTTCAATAGTTAATTTCAATTCTTCTTTAAGCAAGATCTTTGTTTGGTAAACGTATGCTTCGCCATCTACTTGGGATTTATCAATCATAGTACTGTTGATGTTAAGATCATATGTTTCATTTTCGTATAATTGGATGATGTGTTTCTTGAATAGTTTGTTCATATTTCTGCAACAAAAACGCCATCTTTGTTTTTCTTGTTGATTACCAACAATATGATATGATGATAGGTTTTATTTGTGGTAAACCAAGAAAGTAAAAGGTCTGAACAAAGAGAAAAGATGAAGCTGATAAAGGAAAAGAGAGGAGTTAAATCTTGTTTATTCTGTATGTTTATCTCTTTGCAAAATTTCATGTTTATAATGAATTAATTAGGGTAGCTTAGAGAGCAAGTTATTGTAGTATGTGTTGGCCTTAATTGTGTGATCAAAGTTTGATAGAAATGCAGGGGTTGATTATGCATTAGTTTAAAGTTATTTAGATGGCGTTTACAAGGTAGTTATAAAATATGGGGACTAAAGTTGACAATCTGGAAGTTGGCAACTTCTCCTCTAATCGAAAGGGTATGTCCCTGAGGACATGTTTGTTCGCGATTGGCTGCATACAAGGGATCAAGGGATGCGACTTGTGGATGTAAAGACACACCTCTTCAAGTTTCATTCTCATCCACATATTCTAGAGACGTGACTATTCGTGAAAGGACACGACTCTACACTCGCACCCATTGAAGTCTATAAATAGTTTAGGATTTTCATTTGTTATTGTAATCTGGAATCTCGCATCTTGTAACAATCAGGTTCTATTGTTCATTTATTAATACAATTGCATATTAGGGTTTATCCCTCTCTTCTTGTTCTTTGTTTGATTATTATTTTGTTCTTGATTGATGGGTTGAATTCATGGTCTCCTGGGATCTATAGTATGTATAGGGATGTTATTGTAGGTTTTATTTGTGGTGTTTCGATCTATATTAACGAACACTACAAGAAAATCGACCAATAATGGCGACAGCTGTCACCGCTAAAAGTAATGATCTGCGCCGCTAAAGCTAGTATACATTTCTTGAAGTACATTTGCACGTATTTTGTCACATAAAGATTAATTTCGGTTTTATACGTAAAGTGTTTTATAACTGCTCAAAGTTCACTTAAAAAAGTTCTCAACAAAATCAAATAGGAGAATCATGTAAAAACTAAGGCCTGGTCTACTCGCACACGCCATTTGTCTTTTTGCACACCCAAAGCGCCGCGCTATGGCCACAGCGGGGCGCTTAGGGCTTGGTCAACAGACAAGGACTGATTGGGGTTACATTAAGGTCAGGGGGACGATACGTAAGCATTTCGTACGCGTTGGTCTGATCCCTGTATAATGTATGCCAGGCTGCTGCGCGCTCTGTTCTGTTCGCTGTCCAGAGTAGGTTTGGGGGAGGCATTGGATAACAACCTCCAAGCTCTACATGTATGAAATGCCCATCATCGACGAACACAACCGCAACCACCAAGTGAGGTTGCTCAGCTTCGTTTGGCCCGCCCAGCAGAGGGAAAATTGTATCGCTCCCACGAATGTCGAAGGTGTGAACAATCACACCATATCGTTGGGCAATAAGAAACCCCGTCTCAGGCATCGTCATGTAATTTTCGATACCTGCTCGTCCCACCCCTTTGAAATCGATCCGTCTAACTAGCGCATCATAATGTCCTATGTTTTCCGGATCAAAAACCTGCCTCCAAAGCGATTCGTTCATACGTAAGTCCATTATAAGTTGTTTCCGGATCATCAAATATGTATTTTGTTTCACTCCTAACCCAACAGCCACCGATCGAAACCCACAATGACCATCTGGTTTCACGTCCTTTATTCTCACGATGTATGGATGGATCACTTTGGGAATCTGAGATGCGTAGTTGCGGATCGCTATATCCATCTTAGGACCGAGCTTGATCATCGGGAAATCAGGGTGTAGGTTGAGCGGTTTGGTATTCTTTTGTCTTCTAGAATCTTCGGATGGTATGTACGAGCTGTGACAGGGAAGATCGTCTGAGGCCTCGACCCAAGTTTCTTCCGACGGAATGTACGAGCTTTTTCTAGCGGCTTCAACCTTCCTTTGTTCCTGCGTTTTCAATGTTGGGCGACCACGAGTTTTCTTCAGAACAACAGGAGGTTTTTTGTTATTGTTCCCTGGATTGAGGATTTGTTGAAACTTTTCAAAGAAGCTCCTTTTCACTTGAGGGGGTGTTGGATCGATCTGTTGTTTCAATTTTTCAAATTCCGCGTCTACATCAATATCCTCTATGTTATTCCTTGTAGGCTTGAAGTCAAGCTTCTTCTAGAACACGTCTATGTGTGTGATCCGGATTTGCTGACCTGTGGATGAAAACAAATTAGGTGGCAAAATCATAACGAGAAAGGTCAAAACTATTAATTACCGTTATTTTCCATCTTTTCCAAACGACAGGCACATGGCAAACCACAGCTGGTAAAAAGTTGGCAACCACAGCTTGCACCGTAGGCTCTCAACCCGTCTTCCTTACGTTTTAGTTCAATACTCAAAAGCTCAATCGCATATATTGAAACCTTTCTGAGAATATATGCAAGCATGGGCTGATCCTTGTGGTGCTTCATCACTTTTCGGAGGCTTGTTTCAAAGCTACTTCTAATCTCAGCGTATTGTCTATCAACAACATGATCAACATACAGTACAAGTTTATCCAGTGTGTTGCGATGACTTGGAAAGTGACTTTTTAGTGTTGCATGCACGCCCTCAACCCTGTTGGTCGTAGTTTGGTGAAAGTTGATGTTGGATCGTATCTTGACCCGAATGAGTCGTTCAGAGGCGTTCTCCTATGTTTCAGGTGCGGAATAACAAGAAACGTAGGTAGAAATAGCTTGCACTTCACTTTAATCTACTGTTTTATTGATTTATCAACGTTTACAGCTCAATCGTCACACCGGCAGCACCTCGGTATGGAATTCAATGAAGTTACAAATGATTTCGCTTCAGGGGTTTATATAGAGTTCAGATTTCGCTTCAAGTGACATGTTCACATAAGCGAAACCTCATGTGAACACATAAGCGGAACCTCATGTTCAACCAAGCGAAACCTATCTCTAATGTCCCTATAAGCGAAACCTCTTCCTAACACACATACATTCTCTTATTTTCTCGTAATACATGCCCTAATCTATACAATGCAATGTTTGACTTGATCTAAGACGAAATCAACAGATGTAGTGCACCAACAGACTCCCCCTCAGATGTTGATGGAGTCGTTCATCAATACACATCATCCTGTGTCTTCACATCTTCAGTCTTGATCAGTCTCTGGGATTTTCTTTCTCTCTTCACCAACAGACTCTTCTTTTAGCATATCTGCTTGAAAATCTTCAGACTCCCCTTCTCGATTTGCTGGCATTCCTTTGTTCTTCAGCAACATCTTCAGGATCGTTGTCTGACCTTCACAGGTTCTCAGGATCGATCAGCCTGGCTCAAACAGAGGTCTTCAAGAATCGAAACCTGACACTCTATCTTTAGATCCAAGATCAAAACCTGATTATACCTGTACATTCTTAACCCAGAAATAAAATTTCTAAACTTAACACTTTGTGTGCACCAATTCTAACTCCCTCTCATGAGCGTCAACAAACACTCTCTCTCAAGCTATGATGAACCACTTGTTGATTTTCAAAGTACATTTGATTGTTCAATACACACTCCCCCTCACAAAAAGATCATCATGTCTAGCACTCGAAATTTTGAAAATCAGCTTTCCAATATCAGTTGTCAAAAATCTTTTTGGATTTTTTAAACTTTATGCTAAAACACACTGAAAATCTTTTTGGATTTTCTAAAAAAAAGTAACTGACACCATTTGTAAAAACACAAGAATGTAGAAAAGAAATATTTACAAACATATTTTTGTGAGTTCATGTAAGAGGATCATATCAGTTTATGAGACATATCACTAACATCGTTAAGCTTGATTATATTTTCAGTTCAAAACAATTCACCTAGATTGTCAGTATATTGGTCCACTGAAATTCTCACACAAAGTTCAATTGATCCGAGATACGATGTTAATGTCTTAGATACTGACTTATTCGTGTGTCTCACTACTTGAATATACTCCCGTATCCAGATCCCAATATTCAGTCTTACAGGTGAGTATACCACAGCTGATATCTGTATAGGGGTTAGATGCGAGGGCCGTGAGAGCTCAGGTCAATACTTCCGTATACGCAGAGAGATGACGGCTTCGACTTTTGGTATGTCCCCTTTAAAGGATCTTTTGAATTACAACAGCAGCGACTATCAATTTTATTGTTTCATCAGCATGCTGAGGGCGAAGCTATGTTTCAAGTTTTTGCGGAAAGCATTATCCGGGGACTAGGTCAGTACTTCCATACAGCAGAAGTCCCGGGATAATACCCCAGATATCACAGAGCATAAAGACCTAGTATCTCAGAATATGGGACCTTTCAAACAAGATTTCAGGGATTACCTATATATCCAAGTTTGTGTTAACCCACAGAACAAGCAAGTTTGAAATTTTGTTTATATCTCGTCACAACTTACTAAATGTGCAAAAACCTACTGGCACATCCTTAGTGATATTGTTTATCACATTTTATCTTTACATTTCTTTAGCATGTTGTGACAGCCTACTGATGTACTATCATTTCCTCTTTTCACAACAAAACTTATTTTTAATTTCATCATGTTTTTGTCTTTTTCAAATTTTCTAATGTGTTTGGATTTTCTGAAATTTCCCTACTCCCCCTAAAATGCAAACACATTCCAAAGGAAATTTGAAAATAAATAGACTCTTAACCCACATGAAACATGAAATGTAAAACAAGATTGTACAAAAATTTGACAACCGACATCGAATCACATCAAATCGCCATTCACTCGGCATAAACAATCTGAACTCCCCCTATCAACAAACTATTTTCTCATTTAGATCTCAAAACACTTAAGTTTGTTTTAATCAAAATGATTTTTCCGGAAAATGAGTTTATTTTTTAACCATTTGACGGTTAAACATGTGTTAAAATTGGGGTTATGGTTCATCATCTTGTTAGTTTTTCTATCATGTTAGTAAATCAAGTACAACTTAATGTCCCTGATTTACCATTTTGCACTCAAGAACTACTGTACCATTTGTAAAAATTACCACTTGTAGGTACAACCAATCAATACCAAATGTAGGAATATTACATCTACATTTTCAATCAGGATGCCGATTCCTGCTTCGCACTTACTCACCTGGAAGCTCCGGCGTAGTCCTTTCACCTGTAAAATTCAAACATTATTCAAAGCTCTTTCAAATAAACTTTTCAAACACTAGAATGATGCCGATTCCTGATCCACGATATAAACTTGGGATCTCCGGCGTAGTCCTAAGACTTCTATGGGAAACAAACTTCCATCCAAGTCTTTTCAGACTTGATGGCTTTCACCTCTTGCGCAGTGGGGTTGTAAGTTGCCTTTTTAGTCGCATAAAAATCTTTAACCCCCTTCGCTTTCCCATTCAACATTTTCCCAAAAATTTTCTTTACACTTCCATTAAATGTTTTTTCGACATCAAATTCAGTTTTCTCTGTGTAAAACTGTTTCGAAATATCAACTTTTCCAACTTTCTTTTTAACTTCTTCAAATTTCAGTGATGGAAAATCATCATCATTCACTGAAATTTGCTTCTCAACCTGTGGCTCTTCTGGCTTTGTGGAACCAGATTCATTGCCGACATTCACATCAACTTTCTTAACAACCCACATTTGGTTGTCTTTTCCTTTCTTTTCATACATATTCTTCTTTGAACACTCACCAACCTCATAAGTTGAGTTTTCAAAAACTTAAGTTTTTCAGTTGGTGGTTCAATATCAACAACTTTTTCTTTTAATTTCTGAGAAACTCCCTGTTTTGTTTTTGCATTCTTTGAACAATTCCATGCAATGTGACCAGCTTCATTGCATTTATAACAGGTTCTAGTCTCTCTTTGATATACCACTTCAGCTCCATTCCTTCTCTTCTCAGCAAGAAACTCCTGGTTCGATTGTTTCCAGAACGGTTTCTTCTGTTCCTCATCTGAGCTTCCACCTGACATAAATTCTGTTTTTGTTTTAGAATTTTTATCATTTTTATAATTTTCTGGTGGAATAAAACCAAGACCTTTCTTTTTGTAGCTACGATTTTGGTTAGGTTTCTTTTGAAAACCGGATTGTAACCTTTTTTCTTGTTTAGTCGTTGTTGAAATCTTGAAGTATATTTTTTAGATTTTTCAAAATTTTTCAAAACTTTCAATTCAGGAATATTAATCTCTATTAGTTTGAAAGTTTTGTTAATCAATTCCGTTTTAATACTCATTATTGGGAACTCTTTGTTGTAATATAATTTGTCAGAACCATTCAAAGTATAAACAACTTCGAATGTTTTATCATTCAAGTTTGCCTTTGATAACAAAAACTCTTTACTATAAGACCGTTTGACCGACGAATTTTCCCTGTTGACTGACGAATTTGACTTTCCAGACTCAGACTTTGACTCGGACTCCTCATCAGTATCTAATACCTGATCGACCACCTTTTTTATTAACTCAGACTCATGATCAGTATCGGACGAGGTAAACGTGACATCAATGTTATCTGGTAAAACGTCAGTTGTGTCGGTTTTTAGCTTTATATTGACAGCTTTTTCAAGTTGCTCCTCGTTTGGTTTTCTAGGAGAATACCCTTCCCAAATTGGAGGTGGACACTTGTTATAGCTAACAGTCGGTTTCTTACCACAATCTTTCTTCTTCTTTGGCTCCTCGTCTTGAAAAGCTTCCATTCCTGCAATAGTTGGGTAAATACGATCAATGAGATAATCAGAACTAGAATAACTCTGTAATAAACGTCTAATTCTCTCATTCTCGATCTTTTCTGTTTCCAACTCTTGCTTCCATTTAGCACTCTCTTCGATGTAAAAGTTGATAGCTTTCTGCTTTGACATCATGACTGCATTCATCATCGTCAGTGCTTGTTCTCTCTCTGAGTTTGTCTTTTGGAGGCCAGTTACTGTTTTGTTCAAGACATCGTACGATTCTTTTACGTAATTGAGGCTGAACAGTAACTGCTCTTTCTTCTTCTCATACTCAGCAATGATGTCATCTTTTGCTGCACAATCCTTGCAAGCTTCCAAACACTTCTCGCAAGGCTTTACAACTTCAACAATCTTTTCAACTTCGATTGTTTTCACCACTTCTATCACCTTTTCTTTTTCTTTCACCTTTTCATCTTCAATCACTTTCTCAACTTCAGTAATGTTCTCAGCAACACTTTCAACATTCTGAACATCATCTTCAGATTTCATTTGTTGTTGTTCTTTAGCAGCTCTTTTCTCCTTTAGTTTTTCCAAGCGATCTGCAAAATAGAAATGAAAACTTTCAGGAGAAAGATGAGATTTAGCAACATTAATATGTTTCTCTTCCTCATCATCACTACTACTATCAACTGGTGATTGATCAAACTGTACAAACTTTTCAGAATCAGTATCTGATGAACCAGAATCAGATGGTGTTTGATCAAATACAACTTCCTTATCAGAACTAGCAACATTTTCAACACTCTCATCTGAACTCACTGAAATTTCCTCAACATTTTCTGAAAGTTCATCACTACTTTCTGAATTTTCATCAGATGTAACAGACTTTTCATCCTCACTCGTCACATTCACTCCAATAAACTTCATCCATGTAGCAAACATGTATGGCTCTCTGACAATCTTGGCGATAAAGGCTTTGAACTCTCCTTTTTCATCAACAAACATATCCCAGCTGAAGCCTTCAGGTAATTTCTCATCATCTTGATCAACTATACAGGCTTTGCTGTCAAGAGATATGTATTTGTCCCAGCTGAAGTCGACTAAACACGCTCTTTTAGAATCTTCGATTTTCCTACCATGAGCCGTCTATGAGTCTTGTGATTGACCAACTTGCTGATAAATGGCTTTCCGGTAGTAGTCGTCTTTTCCGAACGGATTCTGAGCACCGCTAGCTTCTCTACCCTTGCACTCCCGTTTGAAATGGCCTTTCTCCCTGCATCGAAAACAAGTAACTTTAGATTTATCAAAACCTAAAGTAGATGCATGAGCATCAAGAAAGTCATTTCTCCTGGTGATTGTTTTGAACTTCTTAGCACGTCGAAGAACACTTGCAAGACACCATTTGATATCTATGAGTTCCATTTCTTCGGCATCTATCTGATCGTAATCCTCCTTTGTAAGCATTGGATTTCCGATCCGACCAGCAACAAGACCCTCATAGGATAACAATACAGAACCAAGAAGTGCCATGTGGTCTTTAGCAGTATCCTCAGAAAAACTTTGACCTTCAGGAAGATTTAGAGCTATGTTGCACTGAATCATGTATCCATTTCCTGTCTTTGTACCCTGAGATTGAAAGCTTGTATTTGTCTCTTTAGGATTTACACTTGGAAATGATGAGAATCCGCTGCTGCTTTTGCTTGAACCCTGATCAGCTTTTTCCGATGAATCCCCAGCACTGAATGCAGTTTGGATTTTCGGACTTTTCTCAGATTCTGGAACTTGAATGCTACCCTTATAGTACATCTTCACATCCTGTTGACCACTCGGACTATTCATCCTTGCGATCTTTTGCTGTTCCAGATCCTGACTCTCGATCTTTTCAATGAACTGAGAAATAGTCAACCCATCATAAACACCCGTGTTTTTCAGGATTATCAAGTATGTTTCCCATTCTTTCTGTGGTAACGCATCAGCTAGCTTGTCTACCCACTCTTCACGATCTTTTTCAACACCCAACATCTACAATGATCGCACTAAGTGACAGTATCTCTCAATCAGCTTCTTTGTATCCTCTCCCGGTAAGCTGCTGAACAGACCAAACTCTTTCTTAAGCAGCGCCTTCTTGCTTTTAATCATATTCTCGCTACCTTCAAACTTGACTTTAAGGGCATCCCATATTGACTTTGCAGTTTTGTCGTGCTATAGCAGAATGAATATATCTTCTTTGATCGCTTGCTGCAATAAACTGATCATCATCTTCTCGGCTTTGTACATCACCCGTTCCTGATCTGTGAATTTGGATAACTGTTTGATAACCTGCAATTCTGTTCAAGGCAACACATACTTCTTCAATATACACTCCCATGATCTAAGATGATTCGCCTGAACCCAGTTCTCGAATCTATCTTTCCACCCGTAATATTCTTCGATACTCATCAATTTCGGGGGCTTTTGGGTGGTTTCGGTCTCGTTCTCTAAGTTCATGGCCTGAGCAATCGCAGGTGGTGTAGACGGTGTTTCAAATGCGTTGTAAAACTCGGTATCCATGATGATTTTGCACGTTTTTTCAAAATCAGTGACAAATAAGCGAAACCAGGTGAGAATGCACAATAAGCGAAACTACAAAAGGTCACACAAGCGAAACTAAGGTTGTCTGAATAAGCGAAACAATGATTGATCACTGAAGCGAAACCTCTGAGTTCAAACAAGCGGAACTGCTAATGTTCTTAGAAGCGAAATTACTGATGTAATAATAAGCGGAACCATAGTTGTTCAGATAAGCGAAACTGTTGAAGCGGAACCTTAGATGATCAATGAAGCGAAACCAATAAGCGAAATTCCAACACTGTCTCTTGAAGCGGAATCTTGAAGTGAAACCTTTGATATTTTTGAAGCGGAAACTCACTAATGGTGACACACAAGCGGAACTACTACGTAATTTGGAGCTGAACCTCTGAAGATTGACCGAATAAGTGGAACTATGAAGTAGTTTGAAGCGGAACTACTACGTAATTTGGAGCAGAACCTCTGAAGATTGACCGAATAAGCGGAACTATGAAGTAGTTTGACGCGGTGCTACTCAAGCGAAACTCCAAATTGTCAGTTGAAGCGGAACCTTTAAAGCAAAACAGTTAAGTGTCCCTTGAAGCGAAACCAAATCCGAAGGTCATTTGGTCCATTTTTAGTTCGTATTTTGGTCCGAAACTTTCCAGGATTTGTCTTTGATCCATTGCGCACAATCTGAGAAATTTTGACCCAATTCTGACCGTTACAACTTTCTGAACTAATAAAAGAAGGTGTAGAAGTAAGAAATAATGATGAAATCCAGCTAATTTCTGTAGAAAACCTCCTCCCAAGCTCTGATACCACTTGTAGGATCGTATCTTGACCCGAATGAGTCGTTCAGAGGCGTTCTCCTATGTTTCAGGTGCGGAATAACAAGAAACGTAGGTAGAAATAGCTTGCACTTCACTTTAATCTACTGTTTTATTGATTTATCAACATTTACAGCTCAATCGTCACACCGGCAACACCTCGGTATGGAATTCAACGAAGTTACAAATGATTTCGCTTCAGGGGTTTATATAGAGTTCAGATTTCGCTTCCAGAGACATGTTCACATAAGCGAAACCTCATGTGAACACATAAGCGGAACCTCATGTTCAACCAAGCGAAACCTATCTCTAATGTCCCTATAAGCGAAACCTCTTCCTAACACACATACATTCTCCTATTTTCTCGTAATACATGCCCTAATCTATACAATGCAATGTTTGACTTGATCTAAGACGAAATCAACAGATGTAGTGCACCAACAGTTGATAGTTTTGCTAATCCAGCAAGATACAAACTTTTCACGGTACGGATCCAACCAGGATTTCATCAAATAATCAAAAACCTCTAAAATTAAAAAACGTAAATAGTCAGTTTTTGTTATTATATAAAATTTGAACATAATTATGTAAGAAATACCCACGTTCACGGCCATCTTCTTTCAGCTGTGCTTCAAGGTTTTCCAAGTTATACCTGTATATTTCCTCGGTCGTAGACTCGCGCAATGTCCAAAATGTACGTACGAATTCTTTCCACTCCTTGTCAGAGAATTTCCTCTTGCTGTTCTTATTAATATTTTGTTGAATATGGAACCGACAAAGATACTTATGCGCTTTTGGAAATACTTGTTCACACACGTTCACTAGCGCAAAATCCCTGTCAGTTAAAATCACGCGCGGTTCCATACATCCTACCAGCATAGACTTGATCCTCTGCAACACCCATAGGTAGTTCTCTAACTTCTCAGCGGAAATTACCGCACAAGCAGCCGTAAATGATTTGTTTGTCGACGTCATGCCTACGACCTGAACAAATGGCAGGTTGTACATGTTCGTTTTGTAGGTGGCGTCAATCATTAGCACATGCGGGAAGGCACACCACATAATGAATGATTTTTTTGTGAACAAAGAAGACATCTTCAACTTCGTTCGATATCTCATTCGTGCGCATGTAATAAGTGTAATCTTTTTCGAGAAGAATGTTTTCAAGTTTTTGCATCGGAGACTTACCGACATTTTTTTCGGCGTTGATCTTCTGAACAGCGTTGTGTATATCTTTCGGAATAAGCTTTCTAGCCGGATTGTTTTTTGTCAGCGTTCGCCAGATACTTTGGTTGGGAATATCTTGCTCTGCCAGCTCCTTAACCAGTTTTTTATCCTCCGAAGAAAGCCTTCTCGCATACGCGTGACCCTCTAAGTTTTCAATAGGAGTGTGGTTATGCTTTGCCTTCGTCACCTCGATCCTCTAAACACTTCCGGATGATTGCGAAAACCCGATCATCTCGAACGGGCAACCTATTTTCTTGATACTCGTTTTCCTCTGTGTAGCTATACTCTTATGCTCCCCACCAAAAGTACATTGAAACCAAATCTTGTAATTCTCTCCTCTTTTATTCGACCTCTTAATCACAATGAGGTAACCATTGTCTTTTGCTGTGTCTTGTACCCAACGCACCAACTCTTTACGTGACGAAAAGGTCTGCGTTGTATCAAACGAAAATGTAACCGGGTAACAGCCTTCCTC
Organism: Helianthus annuus; assembly: GCF_002127325.2. Classification (NCBI taxonomy): domain Eukaryota; kingdom Viridiplantae; phylum Streptophyta; class Magnoliopsida; order Asterales; family Asteraceae; genus Helianthus; species Helianthus annuus. The sequence goes on from NC_035448.2 coordinate 63,857,736, forward strand.
GTCAACAGACACATCCTCCGGCTCACCATCGTCACCGAGGTCCGAATAGACTTGATGTTCAAAGCTCTGGACAACCGTAACTGTGGTTTGGATAACATTCCTGCTGTACAAAGCTGTGCTCGCCACCGTAACCGAAATTCGAATAACCTTGTAAGCTCTGTTGACAACCGTAACTGTGGTTTGGATAACACTCCTGCTGTATAAAGCTGTACTCGCCACCGTAACCGAAATTCGAATAACCTTGTTGTGCGTAAGGGTCCTCCACAGGGGTATTCAAATCCAGCTTCACCGTGTTATCACGATAACGAATGCCAGATACAACCTATGCCTCCCTCAAGTTGGACGAGACCGGTTTCTCATACGAGTCAGAAATAGCGGTCCCCTCGTAAGAATCAGGAACAACTGACTCGTTAGAATATTGACCGAAAAGATAGTTGCTTAACCACAACATCGTTTTTTCAAGACACGTAACTAATAGATCAAAGAAAATCGACAAACAACAAAACCCCCGAATGCTAAATGTTGTGTCTGAGCAGCTTTTAAAAGTGAAAATTTGGGGTCGAAGCGCCGCGCTTTGGCCATAGCGCGGCGCTTAGGGTTCACGAGACACCTGCAACCTCGTTTCACCTTATGTCTCTGCAACTTATGTTTCAAACGTCAGTCAAATCACCTTTTGTCGAGCTAAGCGCCCCGCTATGGCCATAGCGCGGCGCTTTGGGGTGTGAAAATAATTTTCTCCGTGTGGGAATAGCATGACCTGACCCAAAAACTAAAGCAAAAAACAAAGGGTAAATAGTTTGTTATTATTACTATACTTTGGTTAAGAAAACAAAAAAAAACGTATTTATTCTTTCACAAAATGATGTTTGTCTTAATATTAACCTTTTCCCTACACCCTAGAAAATGAAAAGATTCTGTCATGTGACTCTTACAAAAGTAGCAACAAAATGGCAAATGTGTTACAGTTCTACAGAAAACACACTTGTTTTTTCTCTATAAACCATCAGAATTAACTGGTAAGCACTGAAAGTGATAACTAAATAACCGATTAAACATGTGTTTTACATCATAAAGAACTACATTTGCTTTTCGTTATATGTTACCTTTGTTTCTTTAAAGTGGTTCAGGATATATATGGTTATATACCCTTAATGTATAACATGTTATACTTAAGGTACACTAGATGCAATCATAGCTTTTAGAATTCTAAGTCCAGGACCAACAAAATGCAAAACTGTTCAGATTCACCACTTAAAACAAATTTAAAAGCAAAAAAATAGCAGAAAAAAGAACTAAAGTACATTTACTAACTGTGACAACCGGTGATTTACGGCTCTTAATTACGTGATTAACAAGTGATTAACGCGATAATAGATAGTGTTTACAGCGGAAATTAACTTAATTAGGCCTTTGGAGTGCCTAGGAACGCTTATACGACTTTACAGTGCGTGAACGGTGGTCTACAGAAAAATCTGCTGAATATTACGCGACAACGAACTGATACCGTACGAAATACTGACAACGCCGACAAATACGGATTTTCTACGAATATTTTATATTTATGAAATTAATGTTGTGAATTTATTGCGCTTCCGTACATCGCAAAACGCAAACAGGAACGAGAAACGCGACTGTAGGAAACGCACCGGTAATGAAACGGAAGCATCGGAGGTGCGTATTATTTTTAAAACTTAAAATTTACGATATATGTTGTTTCGTAATTAAATTTTAACTACTCTAGTCGGATCCGGATGGAAAAACGCATTAACGACAATCGATGCACTCTACGCAAATTTTCTTTTAACGCGACCGATGATAAAATGCGCCAAACAACGATTATTGATACTACTTTACATGTTTATAAACTTGAAATTTGAATTTATGAATTACGAGAAGTTCGAGTTACAAAAACGGGTCTTGTAGAGAGGATCGGGCCACTCGAAACGCGAGGGCTGGGCTTGTGGGCCTTGGGCCCAAGCCCAAAGCCCACTACATAAACTTTAGTACTTAAGGGGGGTCGACCCTTATCCCCTTCATTTGAGATCACAAACACACAGACTTAAAGTCTGTTTCTCTCTCTCCCTCGTGACCATACACCGGAGCCGGAGACGAGGACCGAGCTCCGGTACCTTTCGTCTTCTCCGATGATCACACGACACCCCCACACCCTGAGCATCCACCTCACCGCACATCCACACCTCCCCTCTCCTGTCTCTTCGTCGAGTGGCGGTTGGCAGCGCCGCCTGAAGCGGCGGCGGTGGTGGCCACTGTCGCTGATTTCCGGCGAAACACACCCCCCTTTTAGCGATCCAGCAAATGATCACCACCACCACGGTCCGGTGGTGGTGCGGCGACGGTAACAAGCGGGAGAGAGAGAGAACGAGAGACGGCGGAGCACAGCAGTAGCGGCAGCGGTGGTAGGCATCTCAGACCGACAGTCGACGTCTCGGACCGGCAGTCGGTGTCTCGGTCCGGCGGTCTGAGTCAAGGACCGGCGGTCCTTGCCATTATTCGACGGGGTCTGTTCGGAAGTCCTTGTTCGGGTCAGGTTAGTTCAAGTTAAAAGCTGGTTCTTGTCGGCTCATGCTCAGAGTCGTTCCGGATTTGGTGCTCGAGTCAGCTCGGTTCGTTCGGGTCAAAACTTGTTCAACACAGTATTGTTCAAGGTCTGGGTTACTCAGTTTAAACTCAGATACAGTGTTGGAGATTATTTCGGGAGTTTCGGGTCTCGTTTCTGGACAAAGTTGCTTTGGTTCAGATTTCACTTTGGTTTCCGGTGCGGCTTGGATCTCGGCTCAGATTTCACAGTAAACAAAGTCAACAACGGTCGGGTTTGGTCAGCTTTGGTCAACCTGTGGTGCGGGTCGCGCGGTTCGGTTCAGTCAACGTGGGTCAGCGGTGGTTCGGGTTCGTGAATCGGGTCGACTCGGTGCAACTCGGCTCGACCCGGTTAACTCATTAATTGACTCGGTCAAACTGAGTCAACTCAGCCGACCAACTCAGTTGACCCAGTCAACTCGGTCAACACGCGTTTCGGCATAATGATTTGGTAAAGATTAACGGCCCGATTGTTTCGTTATTTTTATAGTTTTATATACGCGAAAACGAGCTTGAACCGAATAAAATCGACGAAATCATTAGTTAAAAATACTCAAATTACTATTTAGCTTGTTTATATAAATTGATTACATACATATACATTGTTGAAACTTGATTGAATTTTGAGAAATAACGACAACTTGTGTTGTCGGGGGCGTCCAAAAACAAAGGAAACTCTGCCCGTTTTTCGAGAAAATCCGTAAATACAAAGTGTTTTATCATAAAATAAAACTATGGGATTCAAATAACTTTTCTTGACGGCATTTTATAACGCACAAGAACGAGGATAACACATTCTTTTTACAAAGATAAATATAGCGTATATATTTATTTCAGATATCGAGCAAACGAAATCCTTTTTATAAAAATGAGCATAATGTATAATGTATATATCTATTTCTGATAGCAAACAAAACGAAACCTTTTATAAATAAATAGAGATTATATATTTGCTTTAAATAACAAACAATTCGGATTCTTTTATAAAATAAATATAGTTATATATTTATTTCCGTTAACAAACAGCACGACTTCTTTTATAAAAATAAATATAGTTTATATATTTATTTGAAACATTAGACAACACGAATTCGTTTTATAAAAATAAATAGGGCTTATATATTTATTTTAAAGACCGTACATCATGAATTCTTTTGTAAAATAAATATGGTTTATCTATTTATTTCGGACTTCAAATAATCGACGATTCTTTTACTAAATAAATATAACTTTTTATATTTATTTTAAACGCCTAAACGACATCTACATATACTTTGACGAATATATACAAGACACAATATATGTTGCGAAATTGTTATATGTTATTTTCATATAAACATTCTTTTTCTACACGTGCGACTTCTCGGGACGACAAGCGATCTTAACGATATTTATATATTTCGATATAAATATTTATTTATTTTTAAATATCTCGAGAACCAAATCTTTTTCAAGACTTATTAGTTATTATCAACGGTAAACGATACTTATCAAATATGACCTAATCAATTCCGATAAGTTAACTACTTACCGTTGAGTCGTTCGGTCAACGATTCGGTAGAGCTCGAGGACACGTAGTTTAGTTACTGCCTTTATTTAGAAACTTATAAGATATTCCGTGTTAGGAATATTGTAGATTGCACACTAGCGAGTCTCGTCTCGGAAACGACATCACGAAGTCGTATTTAGCTAGCTTTGCACAAGGCGGTTCAGGTGAGTTCATAACCCCCATTTTTTACGGTTTTACATTTTTATAAATGTTTTCGGGGGTGGAAAGACATGCAATTTTTGCAAAAGTAAACAATTTCTCGATAAATGAAAACTCATTTCTAAACCATGTTACGAATGGATTTCGAGGAACTCAAATGGTTTACGAATGGATTATACAAAATATACCGGTTTTTACAAAACAAATGCGTATTATCAAATGTGAATGATTTTCATGACTAGGGATGGATCGTCTGGTGATAATATAGAGAGACTGGGGAGTTGGCCTTAGAGGCTGGGGAGGTTCAGCCTTAGAGGCTGGGGTAAAATACATGTTACAAAAGGATTACTTACAATACTATTGGTATGATTAGCCTAGGAAAGAACCATAGATCATGTGATAGGGTAGGCGGATACTTGGGACCATTAATCCTCGTATCAGGACCGAGGGGCATGAGTGATAGATCTATTTGGGTGTAGCGAGCCCACACCCATGAGGCCGGGGCGGCCCATAGTGGTGACTATGTCTTCCAGCCGGAAGCCCAGTACAACTTTGCTAGGTTTGAGTCTTCCTACACCGTCACACATATCAATGGCCTTGCAAACCATTGGTGATCTTTTCCTTGTTTGCTTTCATACCGGGGTTTTACAAATTACATACCATGTTTTATACAAATTCAAGGCATAGGATTATGCGGGCATGGAGTCAAAGTCAGGGTGGGCATTGACGGTTATACGGACATTACAAATTCAAGAGTTTACAAATACATGGTTTTACGAACATAAAGCGTTACAAATACAAAGTTTCCATACAACATGACAAGAAAATGATTTTAAATTCGTTTTCTCAACAATACTTCAAAAACCGGTTATTCAAAAAGATTTATTTCAAATCTTTTACAAACAAACTATGAACTCGCTCAACTTTATGTTGACTTTTTCGCATGTTTCTTTCTTAGGTTGCATTTCAAAGTTATGGAACGGTTGAAATAGGAGAGCCATTGGAGATTCGAGTACTTAGTGGGCGTTCATTTTCTAGAAGTCTTAGCTTATTTGCTTTCGCTGTGCAATGAAGATACCAGTCTAGTCACGCCAGCTCTGATAATTTCGGGGTGTGACACTAACATTCACATCTTTGAACAAAAATAAACATACACTAACCTTAATTTGAAGGAGGAGAAGAGGTGGTGACGGTGGAGATGAGGTGGTGGCCGTGGAGACGAAGTGGTGACGGTGGAGACTAGCATACACATATACATACACCAAGAATCAAGAAATTAACAACATATATAAAAAATAAACAAGAAATTCAATATAAAATTAACAATACTAACCGATTTGAAGTAGAATTGGTAAAAATGAAGAGATATAGCCGATTTGGAGAAGAACCTGTGAGAGGATATGAAAGGTTTTGGGGAAAGTGGAAAAAGGAGGGAAGAAATGGCACTGTTTTCTCTGTTTATTCGACGGACCAATAAGGGCGACAACCTTTCGCCGCTATTGATATAATACTGTCGCTGCTATTAACCTGGATAAACCATATCCGTTGAATGAGGATAAGAAACGTATGGCTAGGGTTTTACTTGGGACACCAGGTGCGGATAAGGGCAATAGCGGCGACCAATTGGATGTCGCCGCTAATAGTGTCGCCACTATTGGTCCTTTTTCTTGTAGTGGAAAAGGAAATTCACCGGAAGACCAAACCAGATTCATCAAAATAAAATCTGACGCGTCTAAACATAGATCCCAGGAGACCATGAATTCAACCCATCAATCAAGAACAAAATAACAATCGAACAAAGAACAAGAAGAGAGGGATTAACCCTAATACATGTTAGGGGGGATTTTCCAATCCTAAGGATCATGGATCCTCAAGTACTATCAGGATCACGGATCCTCAATTCTGTTTGAATTATGGATCCTCAGAGGGTGTTGCAGGATCAGGATCCAGGATCCTCATTGTTATCCTTACACTAACGGTTGTCTACCTTGTATGTGAGCTTGTTTTGCAGGAGTATATTCATGGACCAAGTCTTACCGATATTCTTTGAGAGTATGCTCTTAATATTCCGCACGTGCTTGGCCCTTGTGAACGTTATGGAGATCGTGGGAAGCTTGCACATTTAGCGGATAGTTAGTTGTTTTAGTTATTTCTAAATTAAAAAGGGGATAACAAGCTTGAGTTAGAACACTTAGCTAATTTTAGCAAACACACACTTTCGAAACAGCTCTCAATAGCTCTCAACAGTTCATTTGGCGATTTCATACACATTGCACTATAGTGATCCTTGTAACAAGCTTGTTATCATCCCGAGTTGTGACAATCATTTGTTTAATTATAGTTGGTGATCGGTAGTTTCCTCGTATAAATCCTCGTGTCATTTGTTCATTTGATTTGCAAATAGTTCATACAATTGTTCATTGATTCAAGCATCACACCTCATAACAAAAGATTTGGTTGCATTATCCTTACTTGATTTTTGACCAAAACAGTTTGGCGCCCACCGTGGGGCGATTGGTGCTTCATTTCTAAGGAATTTTTTTCTTTGTGATCATTCCGGTTCATTACAACCAAGCAGATGGCTTCTTCAGCAAAGAACACTTCAAGCTCTATGCCGGCAGTCACTTCTTCATAGGGCGTTCCACGTTTGCCTCTACCACCTTTTGGATCCCAGAAGAATGCTGAAAATGCTGCAAAGAGACCGAGCCCCATTTTCCCAAAACCACCAACTTCTTCTGTTTCTTCTAATCCTACTAACAATGATCTTTTTGTTTTGATTTTACAGATGAGGGATCACATACAAGAGCAAGATAAAACCAACGAAAGGATCCTCAAGGAGATTGGTGATATCAAGAAACAGAAGAGATCAGTGGAGGATCATTCTCCATTGATGCCTAGATCGCTGAATTTCGACACTCCGGTCATAACCTCCCAGCATTCTGCAGCTCCGGATGTCCAATACCTGGGTGGATTAGCAAGAATGCGTTCTGGATCATCGGCAATGACTCAGGCTCTAGGATCCTACTTTCAACCTTCAGGATCCTCTGTTCAACATCAAGGATCCTTCTTCCAGCATCAGGGATCCTTCACCAGTTCAGGAGGGTACATGGGGACACAGCCAGCTCAAGGATCCTCTCAGTTTCAAGGATCCTCTCAGGTTCAAGGATTCTCTCAAGTTCAAGGATCTTCTCAGGTTCAAGGATTCTCTCAGGTTCAAGGATCCTCCTTTCAGCCTCAAGGATTCTCATCGCAGGTTTTCGGATCCATGGATTATCCTCCAAGACCCCCATTTACGACACTTCAAGGATCCAACATCTTTCAGGATCAAGGATCCTTAAGAAGTGTGCAACCTGGAAGTTCAGATGTTCATCAAGGAGACTTCATACCAATGCAGACCATTGCTACTTCTGGTCCCTCAATTATACATCCCGTCAATATGGATTCACATCCGGAATTCCAAACCTGAATCCTCCGGGAGGTAACACTTTGAATAATTCTTATACTGCTAACCATGGCTTCATGCAGGATACAGGTATCAACCAGGCTATGGCTAGGGAACTACAGAAACTGAAGGATATGATATCCAGTGTAACAAGAGTGGTTAAACCCATTCCTGAAATTCCAGATGGAAGCCACAAGATATCCCGTTTTGCACCACCTCTTTGTGATGCAGAAATCCTAAAACGGTTCCAGATACCAACCATGAAGTTATACGATGGTTCAACGGATCCATAAGAGCATGTGGCTCAATACAGAGAAAGGATGGAGATCAATCCAATTCCTGAGAAGTTAATAGAAGCATGTCTATGCAAGGGTTTCGGATCCAAACTCACAGGATCAGCTCTTAAATGGCTGCTAAGTCTTCCCCCTTACTCCATTACTTCATTTGCTAATCTAGTTAACCTGTTTAATAGTCAATTCTCATGTAGTAGAAAATTTGAACGATTAACTAGTGATCTATATAGGGTAACACAAGGTCAAAATGAATCACTTAGAGATTATATCACTAAGTTTAGTAAAGAATCCTTGGATATTCCTAATTTGGATATTGCTACGGCTGTAGAAGCCTTTAAAATGGGTTTACTTAGGGATTCATTATTCTATGATGATCTTGTCATGACCCCTTGTAGGAATCTTGATGAAGTAAGAACCAGGGCCCTTGGCTGGTAGGATCCTCAAAGCAGGAAAAGCAAGGATCCTACTTCAGGAACAACAAGTCCAAATCCTACAACAAGTCTGATAACCAGAATGTGCATGTAGTAGAACAGGAAGAGGATAATGAGGATTATCCTCCAATTTCTGAATATTGTTTTTCTGTTGATAACAATGAACTAATTCTTGCAATGTAGAATCTAGGTGAGAAAGCAAGATGGCCAAGGAAAAGTGATAAACCAGCCGCAACAAAAGATAAATCCAAATGGTGTGCATATCATGAGGATTTCAGACATCTCACTGAAGTGTGTATTGCACTTAGAAAAGAAATTGGTTACTTGTTAAGCAAGGGGCACTTGAAGTAACTTTTGGGAAGAAAAAAGTTAAGGATCTAGGATCCTGGAAAGGTTCAAGAAAGGGCTCCTGCCCCTCCGGCAGACGCACAAGTTATAAACTTCATATCGGGTGGATCAGACATTTGTGGTACTTCCTTTTCAGCAGCCAAGAGACATGCCAAGGAAACCAAGATGGATAATGGGGATAGACCCATTCGAACTTCCACTGTTACCAAGGATAAAGTTATAACTTTTGATGAGGATGATCGTATTGATATCCAGGATCCTCATCATGATGGTCTTGTTGTTACTTTATTTATATCTAACCACTTTGTTCGCAGGATCCTGATAGATGGAGGAAGTTCAGTAAACATCATTCAGCTTGATGTCCTCAAGAAGATGAACATCCCTGAATCAGATATTGTGCCAAGATCCTCAGTTCTTGTGGGATTCAGTGGAGAAACCAAGAACACATTGGGGGGCATCAAAATCCCCATCTATATTGAAGGACTTCATTCTTATCAAAAATTTTGTGTTGTAGATTGCTTATCCTGTTGTAATGTTATCCTTTGCAGGCCATGGATACATGACATGAAGGCAGTCCCATCTACCTATCACCAATGTGTAAAGCTTCCTAGTCCATGGGGAGTGGTGAAGATTGAGAGTGATCAACAAGAAGCTAAGAATTGCTATACATCATCAATGAAGCCAGCCTCAAGACCAAGGGAGCAATAGCAACTAAAGTATCCTCCAAGAGATGTCTTGGAGGCAAGAGAACAGGATGTGAAAGACATTCTTATGGATCCTCAAGATCCGGAATCCAAAGTCTTAATAGGATCAGGGATCCTTAGCAATATTGAACAGGATTTGGTATCCTTCCTCAAGAGGAGAAAAACTACCTTTGCTTGGAAGCATGAAGATATGACAAGTATATCTAAAAATATAATTACTCACAAACTTGGCATTGACAGGTCATTCAAACCAATACATCAGAAGAGGAGGAAGTTTGCACCTGAGAGGAATGCCATTATCCAGGAAGAGGTAGATAAACTGCTCAGAGTAGGTATGATTAGAGAGGTTAAGTATCCAAGGTGGTTAGCCAATGTGGTTGTTGTTCAAAAGAAAAATGGAAAGTGAAGGGTATGTGTCGATTTTACTAATTTAAACAAGGCATGTCACAAGGATCCTTTCCCATTACCCAACATTGACTCCATGGTGGATGCTACCGCGGGTCATGAGTTGTTGACTTTTATGGATGCTTCATCTGGATTTCAACAAATTCAGATGGAACCATCTGATCAAGAGGATACAGCCTTTATGACCCCAACTGGTATATATTGTTATATTGCTATGCCGTTTGGACTAAGAAATGCAGGTGCTACTTGTTAGGGGAAGATTTTCCTGTGATCAGTGATCCTCAATTGCTATCGGGTTCAGGGATCCTTAATTCTGTCTGAATTGGTGATCCTCAGAGAGCATTGTAGGATCAGGATCCAGGATCATTATAGTGATCCTTACACTAACGATTGTCTACTTTGAATATGGGATTGTTTTGCAGGAGTACGTGCTTGGACTTAGTCATGGCGATATTCCTGGAGCATATTCTCTTTTATTCCGCACGTGCTTGACCATGGTGAACGTTATGGAGATCGTGGGAAGAGGGCATGAATTGCGGATAGTTAGTTATTTAGATATTTTACTAAATTTAAAAGGGGATAGCGAGCTAAATTAGAACACTTGGCTATTTTTGGCTAAAACACACACACTCATACAGCTCTCATCAGTTTACAACAGTTTGCTCGGCTATTACACACCATTGTCACACATTTCACTCTAGTGATCCTTGTAACTAGCTCGCTATCATCCGAAGTTCTAACACACATTTTATTTTATTTAAGTTGGTGATCGGTAGTTTCCATCACCCGAGGTTTTTTATGCCGGAGATCATCTCTTGATCAAGGGCTTTTTCCTCGTATAAATCTCCGTGTCACTTGTTCATTACATTTCAGAGTGATCCTTAATATTGTTCATTGATTCAAGCATCACACCTCACACATAAAGATTTGGTTGCATTATCTTTGCTTGATTTTTGACCAAAACAGTTTGGCGCCCACCGTGGGGCAATTGGTGCTTCATTCCTAAGGAATTCTTGTTTTTGTGATCATTTCGGTTCGTTACAACCAAGCAGATGGCTTCTTCAGCGAAGAACACTTCAAGTTCAGTGCCGACAATCAGTTCTTCACAGGGCGTTCCACCTTTGCCTCCACCACCTTCTGGATCCCAGAAGAATGCTGAAAAGAGACCGACTCCTATTTTCTCAAAACCACCAACTTCTTCTGTTTCTTCTAATCCTACTACTAGTGAACTTTTTACTTTGATTTTGCAGATGAGGGATCACATACAAGAGCAGGACAAAACCAACGAAGAGATCCTCAAGGAGATTGGTGATATCAAGAAACATAAGAGATTAGTGGAGGATCATTCTCCATTGATGCCTAGATCACTGAACTTTGACACTCCGGTCATAACTTCCCAGCATTCTTCAGTTCCGGATATCCAATACTTAGGTGGATTAGCAGGGATGCGTTATGGATCATCGGCAATGACTCAAGCTTTAGGATCCTACTTTCAACCATCGGGGTCCTCTGTTCAGCATCAGGGATCCTTCTTCCAGCATCCAGGATCCTTCACCAACTCAGGAGGATACATGGGGACGCAGCAGGTTCAAGGATCCTCTCAGGTTCAAGGATCCTCTCAGGTTCAAGGATCCTCGCTAGTTCAAGGATCCTCTCAGATTCAAGGATCCTCCTTTCAGCCTTAAGGATCCTCTCAGGTTTTCGGATCCATGGATTATCCTCCAAGACCCCCATTCACAGTGCATCAAGGATCCAATGTTCCGCAGGATCAAGGATCCTTAAGATTTAACAACCTGGAAGTTCTGATGTCCATCAAGGAGACTTCATTCCAATGCAAACCATTGCTTCTTCTGGTCCTTCAATCATACCAGAGCCTCGACAATATGGATTCACATCTGGGATTCCAAGCTTGAATCCACCGGGAGGTAACACTTTCAATAATTCTTATACCGCTAACCATGGCCTTATGCAGGATACAGGTATCAATCAAGCTATGGCTAAAGAGTTACAAAAGCTTAAGGATATGATATCCAGTGTTCCAGGGGTGGTTAAGCCTATTCCTGAAATTGCAGATGGGAGCCATAGGATATCTCGTTTTGCACCACCTATTTGTGATGCTGAGATACCCAAGAGGTTCCTAATACCAACCATGAAGTTATATGATGGCTCCACAGATCCTAAAGAACACATAGCTCAATACAGAGAAAGGATGGAGATTAACCCCATCCCGGAGAGGTTGAAAGAAGCATGTCTATGCAAGGGTTTTGGATCCACACTCACAGGATCAGCTCTTAAATGGCTGCTAAGTCTTCCCCCCTACTCCATTACTTCATTTGCTAATCTAGTTAACTTGTTTAATAACCAATTTTCTTGTAGTAGAAAGTTTGAACGATTAACTAGTGATTTGTATAGGATAACTCAAGGTCAAAATGAATAACTTAGAGATTATATCACTAAGTTCAGTAAGGAATCCTTAGATATCCCTAACTTGGATATAGCTACGGCTGTAGAAGCCTTTAAAATGGGTTTTCTTAGGGATTCATTATTCTATGATAATCTTGTTATGACCACATGCAGGAATCTCGATGAAGTAAGAACCAGGGCCCTTAGGTTCATCCGGTTAGAGGATGACAAAAGGATCCAGGAAAGACTGGCAGGATCCTCAAAACAAGAAAAGCAAGGATCCTCTTTCAAGAACAACAAGTTCAAATCCTACGACAAGTCTGATAACCAGAATGTACATGCAGTGGAACAGGAAGAGGATGATGATGATTATCCTCCAATCTCTGAATACTGTTTTTCTGTTGATAACAATTGTTTTGGTCAAAAATCTGATGAGGATAATGCAACCAAACTCTTAGTTATGGGGAATGATGCTTGAAATGAGGAACAATGATAAGGATCACTTCAATGTAAATTGCACAAATGACACAAGGATTTATATGAGGAAAAAGCCCTTGATCAATGAATGATCTCCGGCATAAAAAACCTCGGGTGATGGAAACTACCGATCACCAAGCTCAAATTAATCAATAAATGTTTACAACTTCGGATAGTAACGAGCTAGGTACAAGGATCACTATGGTGAAATGTGTAAAAGTGTGTGAAAACTGTTAAGTGTTTGCCGAATGCTTCAAGAGTGCGGTTGTACGAGAGTGTGTGTAGCTGAAAATGGCTAAGTGTTCTAATTACTAGCTCGTTACCCCTTTAAAAATAGAAGTTAACTATGCTAACAAACTATCCGACTTTTGTGCCATGCTCCCACGTTCTCCACAACGTCCATTTCTAGTCAAACATGTGCGAAATACCCGTGGAATATTCCATAGCAACGTTGCCAAGACCAGGTCAAGCTTGTTACTCCTGCAAAACAATACGAAATTCAAACAAACAATCGTTAGTATGAGGATCCTTAAGATTATCCATGATCCTGATCCTGAAGCTCTTCTGAGGATCACTATCTGTCACAGAAGTAAGGATTATTGTTAGGATAACAAGTAAGGATCATAGGTCATTAAAAATCCTGCCCTAACAATTGCCCCCAAAATATAAGGAGTAATTTGTAAAATGAACGAATTATATTTTCTTGATCTTATACGCAACTAACTAACGGATATATAGCCGTTGATATAGAACTATCCGTTGCAATCCTGACGTCACAGAAGTGACAACCCTGCACAATCATGATTATAAATAGGAGATAGAGATAGGATTGTTCCGCATTTAAATTTCAGAGATACTCCCTTTATAATCCCATCCGAAGATCAAACAGGTATTCTCTCTTCATCCTCTTCCTTCTCTTGCTCTGTTTTCTTTCTCTTTCCATCATTCTGTCAAAAATGTTGCTCCGGAACTCCCCTGCTAAGGATCATCAGAAGAACAGCCCACTGAAGAGCCAGGGGATCATTGAAGATTCCATAAAAGAACGTTGCTGTTTTACCGATCCGCAGATTGATAGGATCCGCTATTGCTTCCCGGCGAATACTGTGTTTAAATCCTTTGACCCCAATGCCCTGAGTGACCATATTTCCGATGATTGGGTTGCTTTTCCTGTGACCCCGTTTACCATAGGTTATACATATCCTTTTCCAGCCTTCACCCAATCTTTCTTCTCCTTAACCGGCATCTCTTACATCCAAGCCATGCCAATGATCTGGAGGGTTTTGTATACCCTTGAAAGGATCATTGAGCAGGAGGGGATAGACCTGGGAATGTCAGAGCTTGGAGAGTTGTATGATCTCACTACCTTTGACTCTCATCGTTATTTGTTCAAACGTAAACCTGGTGAGGAACACCCGATCTTCAAAGCTACCAAAAATGACACTAACTGGAAGCGGCGTTTCTTTTTCGTCAAAAGAGATTCCATCCCTGATGGGAAGGATCTACCCGGGAAATGGGCTACCCATGGTAGGATGGAGGATCCCGAGAAGGATCACCAGAGAACTTTCTTTTCATATAAGGATCACTGACCCCTTCTGTTTTTTGTTGTGCAGCTATCAACGTCTCACATCTCAGACTGACTCCTGCTGCCAAAGAGAGACTCGCCGCCTTCAAGAGACTTGATCCTGAAACAAGATCTTTCAAGACAACCACCCAGGATTCACAGGAGGTATCCTCAGGCTCTGTCACGATGTCAAGTAAGTATCTTTGTTTAAAAATTCAAATGAATAGTGAAGTATAAGTAAGGTAAAGATACTTATCTTGTTTTGGTTGTGTAGGTGCTGGAAAATCCACCAAGTCTGCTTCAAAGTTCAGCGTCACCGATCTTACCACCGTCAGATCCTCCAAGAGAAAGACTCCTGCCAGCCCGACTGCTTCAATCCCCAAGGCACCCCTCAAAGGAAAGGGAGGCAAGAAGAGAAAAGCCTCCGAAGCTGAGGATCTGCAAGGTCTGCCCTTGATCCACCAACAATTCCTTGACTACTTCAGTGAGGTAAGGATCACTGTCCCTGCTTATATATCCTGCTTGTTTGAGGATCACCTGATCCTAAATTATCCTATATCCTCTTTGCAGAAATTTGCTGAGATTGAGGATTACGTTGGCCACGTGGAGGATCAGGATAGGAAAATTGCTGATCTTCAACAGGTTGCTCTGCTAAAGGATCTCAAGATTGCCGACCTTCAAAAGGATCTACAGAATGCCAAACACGAGACGGCCAAGGTGTTGATAAACTTTGACTACGAGAGGCATGAGATCACCGAGGATGCCAAAGTCTCTGCCGCCATAGCAATGTACAAGACTAAACTGCAGATGGCCTTGGAAGCTCAGGATCCTGATTTTGACAGGAGCACCTGGGATGTGGAGGCTGGAAGGCAAGGCTGGCTGAACTGGATGATGAAGAGGAGGCTGAAGAGATCCTGACAATTGAGGCTGGAGGCAGTGGCAAGGATCAAGGTGGTGATGCAAGTGGAGCCGGAGGTGGTGATGCAGCGAAGGTTTAGGCTGCGTGATTGGGCAATGATGGAAATTTCTAGACATAGCCGGAGCCAAAATTTTTTTAGTTTGATGGCTATTTTGTTGAACAATTTGATGGTTTGTACTGAACAATAGCTTTAGGTTTAAGGATCTAGGATCCTTCAGACAATAGGCAGGATTGCAAATGGTGGAGGGATCCTTTGTTTGGGGATGAAGCCATTGTGATCCTGCCGCCTTTATATTCCTGCACTACTTAGAACTTATTATCATGGACACCCTTTACCTACCCCAGCGGACGGGCCACGTATTGCTGGGAGATGCTCGGGGTAGGTAATTTTGACAACCTTTTAAGGGTTAATCTTTTGTTAATAAATAAAACCTTAATCTTTTGTGGCTCATCTTGTGTTGTTATCCTTTTTGTCCCTTTAATCTTCAATTATTCTGATGTACATTTGTTTAAATAAGTATTTTTGAACAAGTCAGATTGTAAATATTTAGGATATTGTTAGGGCTGGATTTTTATTATAGGTGATCCTTACACGTGATCCTAACCAGTGATCCTTGTTTCCTTGGCAGACAGTGATCCTCAGCCGGACTTCAGGATCAGGATCATGGGACATTATAGGATCCTCATACTAACGATCATCTTCGCTTAATGCAATGTTATTTATGCAGGAATATCTAGCAGGATACGCTCTAAGCATCATGATCAAGGGACGCGTCTTCACAATTATGGCAAGAGCTTAATCGGAGATAGACGTTGCACAGGATATGGAAACATGGCTTGATTCATGGGCAGCAATTTAGGCTAGATTGTATCTCATTTCTAAAGGGGTAATGAGCTGAATATTAGTTTAGCTACCTAAAATAGGTCACCTACACACGTATAAATACCACTCTTCCTCATTCGGAAGAACACACACGACATACAACGCAACTCTTACACACTTAGACACTCGAAACAATAGTGATCCTTGTACTCAGCTCATTATCATCCGAAGTTGTAATCATTTTGTTCTTATATTGAAGTTTGGTGATCGGTAGTTGCCATCACCCGAGGTTTTTTATGCCGGAGATCATATATTGATCAAGGGCTTTTTCCTCGTATAAATCGTTGTGTCTTTGCATCTTTATCACAGAAGTGATCCTTTACTTTCATAGTTAACCAAGCATCATACCCCGTTTACATAAAGTTTGGTTACATTATCCCTGTGTGATTTTTTGACCAAAACAGTTTGGCGCCCACCGTGGGGCAATTGGTGCTTCATTCATAAGAAAATCTTTTGTTCGAAATCATTTCAAAGAGTTATATGGCTTCATCATTGAAGAACACGTCCACGGCGATGTCTGCAGTCACCTCATCACAGACCACTTTGCCTCCTCCACCGGCAGGATCTCAGAAAAATACTGAGAAGAGATCAACTCCCACTTTCTCTAAACCTCCATCTTCTTCTGCTATGAATTCTTCTATTCCCAGTACTAGTGATATATTTGCTTTAATTTTGCAGATGAAGGATCGTATGCAGCGGCAGGATGAGACTAATGACAGGATCCTCAGGGAAATTGGAGACCTCAAAAGACAAAAGAAAGCGGCAGAGGATCACTCCCCACTGATGCCCAAATCCTTGAGCTTCGATACTCCAATGATCACTTCCCAGCCATCAGGGATCCCGGACGTGCAAATCATAGGGGAGTCAAGAGGATCACATCTCAACTCGGCAGCAATGACTCAGACATCAGGCTCACATTTTCAGCCAGTAGGATCCTATCCTCAGTACATGGGATCCTTCATGAATTCAGGAGCCTATCCGGGGGCACAGCAGTTTCAAGGATCCTACTTTGTTCCAGGATCATTCCAGGGCCAAGGATCCTCCTTTGTTCCAGGATCACTCCAGGGCCAAGGATCCTCCTTTGTTCCAGGATCATCCCAGGTTCAAGGATCCTCCTTCGTTCCCGGATCCTCCCAGACACCAGGATCCTTCCAGATACCAGGATCCCTAAAGAGTTTGCAAACAGGAAGTCTAGATGTCCATCAAGGGGACTTCATTCCAATGCAGACCATTGCTTCCACTGGTCCCTCCGTTGTTCCAGAATCCCAGCAATATGGGTTCCCTAACTTGAACCCAATGGGAGGTAACACTTTAAATAATTATCCTACCACTAACCATGGATTCATGCAGGATACAGGTACCAATCATGCTATGGCCAGGGAGTTGCAGAAGCTAAAAGATATGATCTCAAGTGTTCCAGGGGTAGTCAAGCCTATCCCAGAGATTGCAGATGGAAGCCACAAGGTATCTCGCTTTGCGCCACCAATTTGTGATGCAGAGGTACCCAAAAGGTTCCATATCCCTACCATGAAGCTGTATGATGGCACAACGGATCCAGAGGAGCATATAGCACAATACAGGGAGAGGATGGAGATCAATCTTATCCCAGAAAAGTTGAAGGAAGCATGCCTATGTAAAGGATTTGGATCCACTCTTACTGGATCAGCTCTTAAGTGGCTGCTAAGTCTTCCCCCCTACTCTATTACTTCATTTGCTAATTTAGTTAATTTATTCAATAACCAATTCTCTTGTAGCAGAAAATTTGAAAAATTAACTAGTGATTTGTACAGGATAACTCAAAATCATAATGAATCCTTAAGAGATTATATAACTAAATTTAGTAAAGAATCCTTGGACATTCCCAACTTGGATATGGCTACGGCTGTTGAAGCCTTCAAAATGGGACTGCTTAAGGATTCATTATTCTATGATGATCTTGTCATGACACCATGCAGGAATCTAGATGAAGTAAGAACTCGAGCACTCAGGTTCATCCGGCTAGAGGATGACAAGAGGATCCAGGAGAGACAAGTAGGATCCTCAAAACAGGAGAAGCAAGGATCCTCCTTCAAGAACAACAAATTCAAATCCTACCATAGAAATGAGAACAAGAATGCGCATGCTGTTGACCAAGAAGAGGATGATGAAGATTATCCTCCAATCTCAGAATACTGTTTTTCCGTTGATAATCATGAACTGATCCTTGCAATGCAGAATCTAGGAGAAAAGGCTAGATGGCCTAGGAAGAACGATAAACCATCCGGGACTAAAGACAAGTCGAAATGGTGTGCATACCATGAGGATTTCGGGCATCTAACTGAAGAATGCATAGCTTTAAGAAAAGAGATTGGATATCTGTTAAGCAAGGGGCATCTAAAAGAATTGTTGGGGAGAAAAAAGCAGAGGACCCAGGATCCTGAAAGGATCCCCGAAAAAGCTCCAGCACCTCCGGCAAATGCACAAGTGATCAACTTTATATCCGGAGGATCAGACATCTGTGGTACATCCTTCTCGGCGGCCAAAAGACATGCAAAAGAATCAAAAATGGACAATGGTGAAAGGCCTATTAGAACATCAAGTGTCTCAGAAGGGAAGATGATAACATTTGATGAGGATGATCGCATTAACATTCAGGATCCTCACCATGATAGTTTAGTTATCACTCTCTTTATCTCTAACCATTTTGTCCGCAGGATCCTTATTGATGGCGGGAGCTCAGTGAACATTATCCAGTTGGATGTCCTGAAGAAAATGGGAATCCCAGAATCAGACATCACACCAAGATCCTCCGTGCTTGTAGGATTCAGTGGGGAAACGAAGAAAACTCTGGGGGACATCAAACTCCCAATCTACGTGGAAGGATTACATAATTATCAAAAATTTTGTGTTATTGACTGTTTATCTTGTTGCAACGTTATCCTTGGCAGGCCTTGGATACATGATATGAAAGCAGTCCCATCCACCTACCATCAATGTGTGAAGCTCCCTAGCCCATGGGGGATAATCAAGATTGACAGTGATCAGCAGGAGGCTAAGGATTGTTATACCTCATCTATGAAGCCAACCTCGAAGCCAAGGGAGCAATAGCAATTACAGTATCCTCCAAGGAATGTCTTGGAGGCAAGGGAACAAGATGTGGATGAAATCCTCTTGGATCCTAGTGATCCTGAATCAAAAATCTATATCGGATCAGGGATCCTTGGCAGGATGAAAGAAGACTTATTATCCTTCCTCAAAAGAAGAAAATCTACCTTTGCTTGGAAACATGAAGATATGACAGGTATATCTAAGGATATTATTACTCACAAACTTGGCATTGACAGGTCTATCAAACCAATCCATCAAAAAAGGAGGAAGTTTGCACCAGAAAGGAATACCATTATCCAAGAAGAAGTAGAGAGATTACTTCGAGCAGGTATGATCAGAGAGGTAAAATATCCAAAATGGTTAGCCAATGTGGTCGTTGTCCAAAAGAAAAATGGAAAGTGGAGGGTATGTGTCGATTTCACTGATCTGAATAAGGCATGTCCCAAGGATCCTTTCCCATTACCCCACATTGACTCCATGGTGGATGCAACAGCGGGGCATGAACTGTTGACCTTTATGGATGCATCATCTGGATTCCAACAAATTCAGATGGAACCATCTGACCAAGAGGATACAGCCTTTATGACCCCAACAGGTTTGTATTGTTATATTGCCATGCCTTTTGGACTAAGAAATGCAGGTGCAACATATCAAAGGCTGGTGAATATGATGTTCAAAGATCAAATTGGAAAAACTATGGAGGTGTACATAGATGACATGGTGGTCAAGTCAAAGAAAGCTGAGGATCACCTAAGGGATTTGGAGGAAGCATTCGATATCCTTGATAGTTACAACATGAAACTTAATCCTTCGAAATGCCATTTTGGTGTTAAGGCAGGAAAGTTCTTAGGATACATGGTAACCCAGAGGGGCATTGAAGCAAGTCCGGAACAAATCAAAGCATTAATAAATATCAAATCTCCTGCCAATGCCAAGGATGTTCAAAGACTGACAGGCAGGATAGCAGCTTTGAACAGGTTCATATCGAAATCCTCAGAAAAATGTAAAGAATTCTACGATATCCTAAGGAAGAATAAGAAGTTTGAATGGACTGAGAAGCATGAGAACGCTTTACAAGCCCTTAAAGAATATATGTCCTCAGCACCAGCATTAGCAAAACCGGAAAAAGGAGATGTGTTATCCTTATACCTGGCGGTATCCTCAACCGCTGTAAGTGCTGTCCTTGTCAAGGATCATGAAGGTACACAATATCCTATCTACTATGTAAGTAAAAGTCTACTTGATGCCGAATCCAGGTACTCACACCTCGAAAAACTTATTCTTGCATTAATCATGGCATCCACTAAGTTAAGGCATTATTTTGAAACCCATACTATTGTTGTTAAAACTAATTTTCCAATTAAGAATGTCCTCAGGAAACCGGAGATGTCAGGGAGAATGGCTAAGTGGGCAGTGAAGCTTAGTGCCCATGATATAAGATATGAACCAAGAACAGCCATTAAATCACAAGCCTTAGCCGACTTTGTGGCTGATTTCAGTAGTGATCTACAAAAAGAAGCAGAATTGGAGGTCCAGCAGCTGGATGAAACCAAGGATCCTTGGATATTACACACTGACGGATCCTCAAATGTCAAGGGCACAGGGCTCGGGATCCTACTAAAATCGCCACAGGGGGACATAATACCCCACTCCATAGCCTGTGAGTTCCAAGCAACTAACAATGAGGCTGAGTATGAAGCCTTGATTGCTGGCTTGCAAATTGCTAAGGATATGGGGGTAAAATATCTTAAAGTATATGTAGACTCATTATTGATCACCAATCACTTTAACGGATCCTATGCTGTTAAAGGTGAAAAACTAACCAAATATTTAGAGATAGTCAAAAAATTGGCACTCTCTTTTGTTTCTTTCAGCTTAACACAGGTACCAAGGGAGGATAACACGGAAGCTGATGCATTGGCCAACTTAGGATCATCCTTGAAAATTCCATAAGACATAAGTATCCCTATCATCCATATCCTGGCTCCTGCTATTGAAAATCAAGTGGCCATGGAAATAGAAGAGGATACTGCAATAATCCCTAGTGAAGAAGCTCAATCTTATTCAGGATCATGGGTCTCACCAATCATGAAATACTTGCAAAACGGAGAGATTCCAATGGGAGAAAATCCTAGAGCTTTCCGGATCAAGGTATCTCAATTTACAATCTTAAATAATGTGCTATATAAACGATCCCTTGCAGGACCATACTTAAGATGTATTGAGGATCCTGAAATTGAAGAAGTGTTGAGAGACTTCCATGAAGGAGATTGTGGAAACCACACTGGGGGCAGGGCATTATTCTCAAGGATCCTTAGAACAGGATACTACTGGCCAACCATGAAAAGGGATGCTGTAGAATATGCCAGGAAATGTGATCCTTGTCAAAGACACAGCAATATCCTTCATCAACCAGCTGAACTGCTACACCCTATACCATCCTCTTGGCCATTCATGAGATGGGGAATGGATATAGTGGGCAAGCTTCCTAAAGCATCTGGCGGAAAAGTATTTATGCTTGCCATGACTGACTATTTTTCTAAGTGGATAGAAGCTGAAGCCTTCGCCCAAGTCAGAGAAAAGGAAGTCATATCCTTCATCAAAAGAAATATTATAACTAGATTTGGCATTCCCTCTGAAATTGTATGTGATAATGGCTCCCAATTCATTGGAAGCAGAACCACTAACTTTTGTGACAGTTGGGGAATCAAGATGATAACATCAACAACAGTTCATCCACAAGCCAATGGTCAAGCAGAATCATCCAACAAGATCATCATCAACAATCTGAAGAAGAAGCTAGGATCTAAGAAGGGAAAATGGGCAGAGGAGTTACCTTATGTGCTATGGGCTGATAGGACAACTCCCAAGAATGCCACTGGTCAAACACCCTTCTCTTTAGTATTTGGGGCAGAAGCAGTGATCCCAACAGAAATGGTGATCCCAACTGCTAGAACAAGTGCTCGTGATCCTGAAGAAAATGCTACAATCCTAGCTCAGGATTTGGATACTATTGAAGAAATCAGGGACCTAGCTAGGATAAGGATGGCAAGCTACCAACAAAGAATGGCTGGTGCCTACAACAAAAATGTTAGAATAAGGAAGTTCCAAGTCGGAGATATGGTGTTGAGAAAAACATTCCAAAACACTATTAATCCTGCTGACGGAAAGTTAGCACCAAAATGGGAAGGCCCTTACTTAATTGAAGCCGAAGCAGGAAAGGGGGCATACAGGTTGCTAACCATGGAAGGAAACTTATTGCCAAGAGCCTGGAATGCTGTTCACTTAAAGAAATATTTCCTGTGAACATGATCCTTCATGTGATCCTTACATTGAAGTATCCTTGAAGGATCCCGGTGATATCAGTGATCCTTACTCTGGTAATATGCTTATCCTAGAAACTATTGCATTTTCTTACTTTTTACCTAAGGATAAGGATCATGTATCCTTCATCCTCTACTCACAAACCCTTTGAGTTATGATAGTTCAGGTATCTTCAGCATGACGTCAAAGATCTTCAAAAGCACCGCAGATCCTTGGGTCCAACCCCAGTTATCCTTGGGATTATCCCCAGTTTCCGTCAGCAGCGCACAATGATCCTGATATAGTTCACGTCTTTGGGACCAGTACCCACTTCCGGGGCTGACAACCTCATCGTACTGGCTATACCCAGGATCCTACGTATAATGGTAGACGTACCATACATCCGTTCCTAAGGTTTCTAACGTTTTCACGTTAGCTAAGGTTTTGACATTTTCATGTCACTAAGTTTTGATAATCGCCAGAAAGGGCCATACTCCAGTTTACATACGATCCTTTGGGCTTGTCCCCAGTGATCCTCCGGGATCATCCCCAGTTATCCTTTGGGCTTGTCCCCAGTGATCCTCCGGGATCATTCTCGGTTATCCTTTGGGCATGTCCCCAGTTGCTAATTTATCTCTTACATTGGCTCAGTCCCAAGTTGTGCTTCGTTTTTCAGGATTGTCAAAGGTAAAACACATAAGGATCCTTAATCCTTATTATCCATCAAAATCTTATCTACGATTGTCTCGATTGAAGGTTAGGATCCTAACTTGGATCCTCAGGTATGATCCTTAACTATTTTGATTATATTCATTATCCTGACCGACCCTTATACTTTGACAACCAAACCTATGGTCCTTGAACTAAAATACTTTGAATATTTTCAATATCAGGATATTTGATCTAGGATCATATCCTAATTTTATTAAATATATTTTCAACTCTTGCCACTTTAAACAAATATACTACAAAAATAACTAAGAAACAAGAAGATAAGGATAACAACACGAGATAAGCCAGAAAAGTTAAAGTTATATTATTAAACAAAAGGATCATTAACCCTTTCAAAAAGTTGTCAAAATTGCCAACCCACATTTCTACCAGCAAAACGTGGCCCGTCCACATGGGTTGGCAAAGGGTGTCCATTGTCTATGCGGTCTTAGCATTGTGCAGGAAAGTAAAAGCGGCAGGATCACAAAGGCTTCATCCCCCAAACAGAGGATCCCTCCACCTTTTGTAATCCCACCTATTGTTTGAAGGATCCAGGATCCTTTACCCTAAAGACTATTGTTCAGAGATTACAGACCATAATTGTTCACAAACCATCAACAACCACAAAAAACTATTACCAAACCTAAAAAATTGGGCTCCGGCCTAGTCAAAAATATCCATCATCGCCCAATCTTGCAGCTCAAACCTTCGCTGCACCATCACCACCAGCTCCACTTGCTTCACCCTGATCCTTACCAGCATCTCCACCTTCAAGCATAGGGATATCCTCAGCATCATCATCATCCTCCAACTCTGCCAGCCTTGCCTTCCAACCTTCCACGTCCCATGTACATTTGTCAAAGGAAGGATCTTGAGCCTCTGCAGCCATCTGCAGCTAGATCTTGTACATGGTTATCGCAGCAGAGACCTTAGCATCGTGGGTGATATCATGCTTCTCGTAGTCAAACTTGATCAATGCTTTGACAGCTTCATCCCTGGTAGCCCGGAGCTCCTTCTCAAGATCGGCTATCTTGAGATCCTTTAGTGCACCCATCTGGTGGAGGTCGGCAATTTGGCGATCCTGATCTTCAACGTGGTTAACATAAGTCTCTATTTCAGTAAGTTTCTGCAAAAACAACAAGATATGACATCAGACACAGGTGATCCTCGAAAACCATCAGGATAACCCACAGGGGCAGTGATCCTAACCTCGTTGACAGAATCAAGAAATTGCTGACGGTGGAGGGGAAATCCTTGTAGATCTTCAGTAGTCTTCCTCTTCTTCCCCTTGCCTCGAATAGGTGCTTTGGGAGCTGATACTGAAGGACTGGCAGCAGGAGCCTTCTTCTTTGAAGATGTGACATTGGCAAGATCACTTATCCCAAATTTGGAGGCAGATTTGACAGACCTGGCAGACTTTCCAGCACCTACACAATCAAAAACAAGATAAGTTGCTTTATTAATCAAACAATCCTACATTTAATTTATTTTCTATAAGGATACTTACTTGACATAGTGGCAGATGCAGAGGATACTTCTTGAGAATCTTGGACGGTGACTTGGAAACTTCTGATTTCAGGATTAAGCTTTTTAAAAGCTAGGACTCTCTCTTTTGCAGCAGGGCTTAATTTCAGATGAGCAATGGATACAGCTGCACAAGAGATAAAAAGAGATATTAGTGATCCTCATTATATGAGACAGGGCTGATAGTGATCCTTCGAGGATCCTCTATCCTACCATGAGTGGCCCATTCCTTGGGTAGATCCTTCCCATCTGGGATGGAATCCCTCCTAACAAAGAAAAAGCGACGCTTCCAGTTTGTATCGTTCTTAGTAACCTTGAAGACAGGGTGATCCTCCCCGGCTTTCCGTTTCAACAAATACCGGTGAGAACCAAAGGTGGTGAGATCGTAAAACTCAGCTAACTCCGCCATCCCCAGATCAATCCCTTCCTGCTCAATGATCCTCTCGAAGGTATACAGAACCCTCCAGATCATCGGCATAGCTTGGATATATGAGATGCCGGTTAAGGAAAAGAAAGATTGGGTGAACAATGGAAAAGGATATGAATACCCTATGGTAAATGGAGTAGCAGGAAAAGCCACCCAGGTATCCGAAACAGAGTCACTCAGAGCGGTAGGTGTGAAGGACTTGAAAACAGCATTCGCCGGAAAGCAATGACGAATTCTGTCTATGTGAACATCAGTGAAGCAACACCTCTCCGTAGGAGAATCCTTGATAATCCCCTGGCTTTTTAAGGGACTATCCTTCTTGGAATCCTTGTGTGGAGAATTCCGGAGCAACATGTTTGTGACGAGACGGAAACAGAGTAGAAGCAGAAAACAGAGCAAAGAGATAAGAAAGAGAGAAAGAGAAGAATACCTGATCAATCTTCGGTGCAGAATATAAAGGGAGTGTATCTTGAATTTAAATGCAAAATGATCCTAACCCTATCTCCTATTTATAATCATGATTTGCAGGGATTGTCACATCTATGACGTAATGATCACAACGGCTAGTCCATGTGTAACGGCTAGTTATTCGGAGTCGCCCGTTGGAGATAAGATCG
This sequence comes from Helianthus annuus, assembly GCF_002127325.2. Classification (NCBI taxonomy): domain Eukaryota; kingdom Viridiplantae; phylum Streptophyta; class Magnoliopsida; order Asterales; family Asteraceae; genus Helianthus; species Helianthus annuus. The sequence goes on from NC_035448.2 coordinate 63,883,577, forward strand.
AAACAAAATATAACTCGTCAATTTACAATAAACTCCTTATATTTTGGGGGCAATTGTTAGGGCTGGATTTTTATTATAGGTGATCCTTACACGTGATCCTAACCAGTGATCCTTGTTTCCTTGGCAGACAGTGATCCTCAGCCGGACTTCATGATTAGGATCATGGGACATTATAGGATCCTCATACTAACGATCATCTTCGCTTAATGCAATGTTATTTATGCAGGAATATCTAGCAGGATACGCTCTAAGCATCATGATCAAGGGACGCGTCTTCACAATTATGGCAAGAGCTTAATCGGAGATAGACGTTGCACAGGATATGGAAACATGGCTTGATTCATGGGCAGCAATTTAGGCTAGATTGTATCTCATTTCTAAAGGGGTAATGAGCTGAATATTAGTTTAGCTACCTAAAATAGGTCACCTACACACGTATAAATACCACTCTTCCTCATTCGGAAGAACACACACGACATACAACGCAACTCTTACACACTTAGACACTCGAAACAATAGTGATCCTTGTACTCAGCTCATTATCATCCGAAGTTGTAATCATTTTGTTCTTATATTGAAGTTTGGTGATCGGTAGTTGCCATCACCCGAGGTTTTTTATGCCGGAGATCATATATTGATCAAGGGCTTTTTCCTCGTATAAATCGTTGTGTCTTTGCATCTTTATCACAGAAGTGATCCTTTACTTTCATAGTTAACCAAGCATCATACCCCGTTTACATAAAGTTTGGTTACATTATCCTTGTGTGATTTTTTGACCAAAACAGATATGATCCAAGATCAAATATCCCATATTTGAAAAATCCCAAAAAGTAATATATTTTAAGGGTCACAAACTTAGTTGTCAAATTACAAGGGTTATTCAAATAATCAACGAATAGAATTGAAATAGTTAAGGATCATACCTGAGGATCCAAGTTAGGATCCTAACCATAATCAGGATAACTATAAGATAAACATTAGAGAGAAGTAAGGATCAAGGATCCCTAGTTGTTTAAGTTCAAGGACCTGAAATAGAGCATAACTTGGGACTAAGCCAATATAAGATAAGAGTTAGCAACTGGGGACAAGCCCAAGGATAACTGGGGACAAGCCCAAGGATAACTGGGGACAAGCCCAAGGATCGTATGTAAACTGGAGTAGGCGACTATGCAAACTTAGTGACATGACAATGCCAAAACCTTAGATAACGTGAAAACGTTAGAAACCTTAGGAACGGATGTATGGTACATCTACCATTATATGTAGGATCCTAGGTATAGCCAGTACAATGGAATTATCAGCCCCTAAAGCGAGTACTGGTCCCACTGCCTTGAACTATACCAGGATCATCATGCGCTACAGGCGGAACTGGGGTCAAGCCCAAATAACTTGGGTTAAACCCAAGGAACGAATTGCTTCTGTGGATAATCAACATTTTGCTAAGGATACCTGAACTTTCAAAACTCAGAATCATGTGAGAGATGGATAAAGGACACATGATCCTTATCCTTATGTGAGAAAATAAGGAAATGAAATAGTTCAAGATTAGGACATTACCAGAGTAAGGATCATTGATGCTTTAAGGATCCTTCAAGGATACCCCTAATGTAAGGATCATATGTGCCATGAGGATCCTGCTCACATGAAATATTTCTTCAAGTGGACAGCATTCCAAGCTCTTGGTAGCAAATCACCTTCCATAGTCAGCAACCGATATGCCCCCTTTCCTGCTTCAGCTTCAATCAAATAAGGGCCTTCCCATTTTGGTGCCAATTTTCCATCAGCAGGATTGGTGGTATTCTGAAATGCTTTCCTTAACACCATATCACCAATTTGAAACTTCCTGATTCTGACATTTTTGTTGTAAGCACCAGCCATTCTTTGTTGATAACTGGCCATCCTTATCCTAGCCAGATCCCTGATTTCTTCAATAGTATCCAGGTCTTGAGCCAAGTTCTCATCATTATCCTCAGGATCACGGATACTTGTTCTAGCAGTTGGGACCACCATTTCTGTTGGGATCACTGATTCTGCCCCAAATACCAAAGAGAATGGAGTCTGGCCTGTAGCATTCTTGGGGGTTGTCCTATCAGCCCAAAGCACATAAGGTAGTTCTTCTGCCCATTTTCCTTTCTTGGATCCAAGCTTCTTCTTCAAATTGTTGATGATGATCTTATTGGATGATTCTGCTTGACCATTAGCTTGTGGGTGGACTGGTGTTGATGTTATCATCTTAATTCCCCAGATGTCACAAAAGTTAGTAGTTCTGCCCCCAATAAATTGGGAACCATTATCACATATAATTTCAGAAGGAATACCAAATCTAGTTATAATATTTCTTTTAATGAAGGATATAACTTCCTTTTCTCTGACTTGGGCAAAAGCTTCAGCCTCTATCCACTTGGAGAAGTAATCAGTCATAGCTAGCATGAACACCTTTCCACCAGGTGCCTTAGGGAGCTTACCAACTATATCCATGCCCCATCTCATAAATGGCCAAGAGGAGGATATAGGATGTAAAAATTCAGCCGGCTGATGAAGGATATTGCTGTGTCTCTGACAAGGATCACACTTTTTAGCATATTCCACAGCATCTCTTTTCATAGTTGGCCAGTAGTATCCTGTCCTCAGGATCCTTGAGAACAATGCCCTGCCCCCAGTGTGGTTTCCACAATCTCCTTCATGGAAGTCTTTTAAAACTTCTTGGATTTCAGGATCCTCAATGCATCTTAAATATGGTCCTGCAAGAGATCGCTTATACAACATATTATTTAAGATTGTGAATTGAGATACCTTAATTTTGAAAGCCCTAGGGTTTTCTCCTGTAGGAATCTCTCCGTGTTGTAAGTATCTCATGATTGGCGAGATCCATGATCCTGATCCTGAATGAGATTGAGTATCCTCACTAGGGATAATCGCAGAATCCTCTCCTATTTCCAGCGCCACATGATCCTCGATGGCGGGAGCTAGGATATGGATAATGGGAATGCTTATATCCTCCGAAATCTTCAAAGATGATCCTAAGTTAGCCAATGCATCAGCTTCTGTATTTTCTTCCCTTGGTACCTGTGTCAAACTAAAGGAAACAAAAGAGAGTGCCAATTCTTTGACTATCTCTAAATATTTGGTTAGCTTTTCACCTTTAACAACATAGGATCCATTAAAGTGATTTGTAATTAACAATGAATCTACATGTACCTCAAGATACCTGATTCCCATATGCTTAGCAATTTGCAAACCAGCAATCAAGGCTTCATACTCAGCCTCATTGTTAGTGGTTTGTAACTCACAAGCTATAGAGTGGGGTATTATGTCCCCCTGTGGCGATTTTAGTAGTATTCCAAGCCCTGTGCCTTTGACATTTGAGGATCCATCAGTATAGAGTATCCAAGGATCCTTGGTCTCTTCTAGTTGCTGGACTTCTAACTCAGCTTCTTTTTGTAAATCACTACTGAAATCAGCCACAAAGTCAGCCAATGCTTGGGATTTGATGGCTGTCCTAGGCTCATATCTTATATCATAGGCACTAAGCTTCACTGCCCACTTAGCCATCCTCCCTGACATTTCTGGTTTCCTGAGGACATTCTTAATTGGAAAATTAGTTTTAACAACAATAACATGAGTTTCAAAATAATGTCTCAACTTAGTAGATGCCATGATTAATGCAAGAATAAGCTTTTCAAGGTGTGAATACCTGGATTCGGCATCAAGTAAACTCTTACTTACATAATAGACAGGATGTTGTGTACCTTCATGATCCTTAACAAGGACTGCACTTACTGCTTTTGAGGATACAACAAGATATAAGGATAACACATCGCCTTTTTCTGGTTTCATCAAGGCCGGGGCTGAGGATAGGTAATCTTTGAGAGCTCTTAAGGCATTTTCATGCTTCTCAGTCCACTCAAATTTCTTGTTCTTCCTTAGGATATCATAGAATTCTTTGCACTTCTCTGAGGATTTGGATATAAATCTATTCAAAGCTGCTATCCTGCCTGTTAGCCTTTGGACATCCTTAGCATTGGCAGGAGATTTGATATTCACTAAGGCTTTGATTTGTTCTGGGCTAGCTTCAATGCCTCTTTTGGTCACCATGTACCCTAAGAATTTACCTGCTTTAACACCAAAGTGACATTTTGAAGGATTAAGTTTCATGTTATATTTGTCAAGGATATCGAATGCTTCCTCCAGGTCCCTTAGGTGATCCTCAGCTTTTACGGATTTTACCACCATATCATCTATGTAAACCTCCATAGTTTATCCAATCTGATCCTTGAACATCATATTCACCAGCCTTTGATATGTTGCACCTGCATTCCTTAATCCAAACGGCATAGCAATATAACAATATATACCGGTTGGAGTCATAAAGGCCGTATCCTATTGATCAGATGGTTCCATCTGAATTTGTTGAAATCCAGATGAAGCATCCATAAAAGTCGACAGTTCATGACCCGTCGTTGCATCCACCATGGAGTCAATGTGGGGTAATGAGAAAGGATCCTTGGGACATGCCTTATTTAAATCTGTGAAATCGACACATACCCTCCACTTTCCATTTTTCTTTTGAACAACAACCACATTGGCCAGCCATCTTGGATACTTGACCTCTCTAATCTCACCTGCTCGGAGCAATTTCTCTACCTCTTCCTGGATAATGGCATTTCTTTCCGGTGAAACTTCCTCCTTTTTTGATGGATTGGTTTGAATGACCTGTCAATGCCAAGTTTATGAGTGATAATATCCTTAGATATACCTGTCATATCCTCATGCTTCCATGCAAAGGTAGTTTTCCTCCTTTTGAGGAAGGATACGAGGTCTTCTTTCATTTTGCCAAGGATCCCTGATCCGATATAGATGGATTCAGGATCATCAGGATCCATGAGGATTTCAACCACATCCTGCTCTCTTGCCTCCAAGACATCCCTTGGAGGATACTTTGATTGCTATTGCTCCCTTGACTTCGAGGCTGGTTTCATCGATGAAGTGTAGCAGTTCTTAGCCTCCTGCTGATCTCTGTCAATCTTGACTATTCCCCAAGGACTAGGGAGCTTCACACATTGATGGTAGGTTGATGGGGCTGCCTTCATATCGTGTATCCAGGGCCTGCCAAGGATAACATTACAACAAGATAAACAGTCAACAACACAAAATTTTTGATAATTATGTAATCCTTCAACATAAATTGGGAGTTTAATGTCCCCCAGAGTATTCTTAGTTTCGCCACTGAATCCCACGAGCACAGAGGATCTTGGTATAATATCTGATTCAGGTATACCCATCTTCTTTAGAACATCAAGCTGGATAATGTTCACTGAGCTTCCTCCGTCTATAAGGATCCTGCGGACAAAATGGTTAGAAATGAAAAGAGTGATAACTAAACCATCGTGATGAGGATCCTGGATATCAACATGATCATCCTCATCAAAGGTTATGACTTTTCCTTCGGAGACACTTGATGTTCGAATGGGTCTTTCTCCACTATCCATTTTGGTTTCCTTTGCATGCCTTTTAGCTGCTGAGAAGGATGTTCCATAAATGTCTGATCCTCCAGAAATAAAGTTAATTACTTGTGCATCTGCTGGAGGGGCCGGAGCTTTCTCGGGGATCCTTTCAGGATCCTGAGTCCTTGACTTTTTTCTCCCCAATAATTCTTTCAAATGCCCCTTGCTCAACAAGTATCCAATTTCCTTTCTTAGTGCAATGCATTCTTCTGTGAGATGCCCAAAATCTTCATGGTATGCACACCACTTTGATTTATCTTTGGTTGCAGCTGGCCTTTCATTTTTCCTGGGCCATCTAGCTTTATTACCTAGGTTCTGCATCGCAAGGATTAGTTCATTGTTATCAACAGAAAAACAATATTCAGAAATTGGAGGATAATCCTCATCATCCTCTTCTTGATCAACAGCATGCACGTTCTGGTTATCAGATCTGATATAGGATCTGAACTTGTTGTTCTTGAACGAGGATCCTTGCTTCTCTTGCTTTGAGGATCCTGCTAATCTCTCCTGGATCCTCTTATCATCCTCTAGCCGGATGAACCTGAGTGCCCGGGTTCTTACCTCATCTAGGTTCCTGCATGGTGTCATAACAAGATCATTATAGAACAATGAATCCCTAAGCAATCCCATTTTGAAGGCCTCAACAGCCGTGGCTATATCCAGGTTGGGAATGTCTAAGGATTCTTTACTAAATTTGGTAATGTAATCCCTTAATGATTCATTATGACCCTAGGTTATCCTGTATAAATCACTAGTTAAACGTTCAAATTTTCTACTACAAGAAAACTGATTATTAAACAGGTTAACTAGATTAGCAAATGAGGTAATAGAGTAGGGAGGAAGACTTAGCAGCCATTTAAGAGTAGATCCTGTGAGAGTGGATCCGAATCCTTTGCATAGGCATGCTTCCTTTAACCTTTCTGGAATTGGATTGATCTCCATCCTTTCCCTGTATTGTGCTATATGCTCTTCAGGATCCGTCGAACCATCATACAGCTTCATGGTTGGCACATGGAACCTTTTGGGTATCTCAGCATCACAGATCGGTGGTGCAAAACGAGATATCTTATGGCTTCCATCTGCAATCTCTGGGATAGGTTTGACCACTCCCAAAACACTTGATATCATATCCTTCAACTTTTGCAACTCTCTGGCCATGGCATGGTTGATACCTGTATCCTGCATGAATCCATGGTTAGTGGTAAGAGAATAATTAAGAGTGTTACCTCCCACCGGGTTCAAATTAGGAACACCGGATGTGAATCCATATTGTTGAGACTCTGGAATGATCGAGGGACCAGTAGAAGCAATGGTCTGCATCAAAATAAAATCTCCCTGATGGACATCTGAACTTCCTGTTTGCAAACTCCTTAAGGATCCCGGCATCTAGAAGGATCCTTGAAACTGGGATGATCCTGGAACAAAGGAGGATCCTTGAACCTGGGATGATCCTGGAACAAAGGAAGATCCTTGAACCTGGGATGATCCTGGAACAAAGGAGGATCCTTGAACCTGGGATGATCCTGGAACAAAGGAGGATCCTTGAACCTGGGATGATCCTGGAACAAAGGAGGATCTTTGAACCTGGGATGATCCTGGAACAAAGAAGGATCCTTGAACCTGGGATGATCCTGGAAACGGCCAGAACCCCTGAATCTGCTGCGCTCCTGAGTGTCGTCCCGAACTCGTGAAGGATCCCATATGCTGAGGATAGGATCCTGTTGGCTGGAAATATGAGCCTGATGCCCGAGTCACTGTTGTTGATCCGTAGTGCACTCCTTTTGGTCCACCAACATATTGAACATCTGGAACCACTGATGGCTGAGAAGTAATCACCGGAGTATCAAAATTCAAGGATCTGGGCACCAATGGGGAATGATCCTCTACCGTTTTCTTTTGTTTCTTGAGATCTCCGATTTCTTTGAGAATCCTTTCGTTGGTCTTATCCTGTTGCTGTATATGATCCTTCATCTACAAAATCAAAGTAAACATGTCACTAGTAGTAGGAGTGTAAGAAGCAGAAGAAGTTGGAGGTTTGGAGAAAATGGGAGTTGGTTTCTTCTCAGCATTTTTCTGAGATCCAGCAGGTGGTGGAGGCAAAGGTGGAATGCCCTGAGATGAATTGACCGCAGACATTGCAGTAGAGGTATTCTTCAATGATGAAGCCATGTACTTGTATGCAATGAACCAGAATGATCACCAACAGAAAAACTTCTTAGGAATGAAGCACCAATTGCCCCACGGTGGGCGCCAAACTGTTTTGGTCAAAAATCTGATGAGGATAATGCAACCAAACTCTTAGTTATGGGGAATAATGCTTGAAATGAGGAACAATGATAAGGATCACTTCAATGTAAATTGCACAAACGACACAAGGATTTATACGAGGAAAAAGCCCTTGATCAATGAATGATCTCCGGCATAAAAAACCTCGGGTGATGGAAACTACCGATCACCAAGCTCAAATTAATCAATAAATGTTTACAACTTCGGATAGTAACGAGCTAGGTACAAGGATCACTATGGTGAAATGTGTAAAAGTGTGTGAAAACTGTTAAGTGTTTGCCGAATGCTTCAAGAGTGCGGTTGTATGAGAGTGTGTGTAGCTGAAAATGGCTAAGTGTTCTAATTACTAGCTCGTTACCCCTTTAAAAATAGAAGTTAACTATGCTAACAAACTATCCGACTTTTGTGCCATGCTCCCACGTTCTCCACAACGTCCATTTCTAGTCAAACATGTGCGAAATACCCGTGAAATATTCCATAGCAACGTTGCCAATACCAGGTCAAGCTTGTTACTCCTGCAAAACAAAACAAAACAATACGAAATTCAAACAAACAATCGTTAGTATGAGGATCCTTAAGATTATCCATGATCCTGATCCTGAAGCTCTTCTGAGGATCACTATCTGTCACAGAAGTAAGGATCATTGTTAGGATAACAAGTAAGGATCATAGGTTATTAAAAATCCTGCCCTAACAACAATGAACTGATTCTTGCAATGCAGGATTTAGGTGAGAAAGCTAGGTGGCCAAGAAAAACTGATAAACCAGCTGCTACAAAAGATAAATCAAAATGGTGTGCTTATCAAGAGGATTTTGGGCATCTTACTAAAGAGTGTATTGCACTAAGAAAAGAAATTGGTTACTTGTTTAGCAAGGGGCATTTAAAGGAACTTTTGGGATGAAAGAAGTTGAGAACCCAGGATCCTGAAAGGATCCCAGAAAAAGCTCCAGCTCCTCCAGCAGATGCACAAGTTATAAACTTCATATCTAGAGGATCAGACATTTGTGGTACTTTCTTTTCAGCAGCCAAAAGACATGCCAAAGAAACCAAGATGGATAATGGAGACAGACCCATTCGAACATCTAGTGTTACCAAGGATAAAGTCATAACTTTTGATGAGGATGATCGTGTTGACATTCAGGATCCTCATCATGACGGTCTTGTTATTACTCTTTTTATTTCTAACCATTTTGTTCGCAGGATCCTTATAGACGGAGGAAGCTCTGTGAACATCATCCAACTTGATGTCCTTAAGAAGATGAATATTCCTGAATCCGATATTATACCAAGATCCTCATTGCTTGTGGGATTCAGTGGGGAGACCAAGAATACTCTGGGGGACATCAAACTCCCAATCTATATAGAAGGATTACATTCTTATCAAAAATTTTGTGTCATAGATTGCTTATCCTGTTGTAATGTTATCCTTGGCAGGCCTTGGATACATGACATGAAGGCAGTCCCATCCACTTATCACCAATGTGTAAAGCTTCCTAGTCCATGGGGGGTGGTAAAAATTGAGAGTGACCAGGAAGAGGCTAAGAACTGCTACACTTCATCAATGAAACCAGCCTCAAGGCCTAGAGAGCAATAGCAATTAAAGTATCCTCCAAGGGATGTATTAGAGGCAAGAGAGCAAGATGTTAAAGAAATCCTTATGGATCCTCATGATCCTGAATCCAAGATTTACATAGGATCAGGGATCCTTGGCAAAATAGAAGAGGATTTGGTATCCTTCCTCAAGAGAAGAAAATCTACCTTTGCATGGAAACACGAAGATATGACAGGTATATCTAAGGATATAATCACTCATAAACTTGGCATTGACAGGTCATTCAAACCAATCCATCAGAAAAGGAGGAAGTTTGCCCCAGAAAGAAATGCCATTATCCAGGAGGAGGTAGAAAAATTACTCCGAGCAGGTATGATAAGAGAGGTTAAGTATCCAATATGGCTAGCCAATGTGGTTTTTGTTCAAAAGAAAAATGGAAAGTGGAGGGTATGTGTCGACTTTACTGATTTATATAAGGCATGTCCCAAGGATCCTTTCCCATTACCCCACATTGACTCCATGGTGGATGCTACGGCGGGTCATGAACTGTTAACTTTTATGGATGCTTCATCTGGATTTCAACAAATTCAAATGGAACCATCTGATCAAGAGGATACAACCTTTATGACCCCAACTGGTATTTATTGTTATATTGCTATGCCATTTGGACTAAGAAATGCAGGTGCTACTTATCAAAGGCTAGTCAATATGATGTTCAATGATCAAATTGGACACACTATGGAAGTCTATATAGATGACATGGTGGTTAAGTCTAAGAAAGCTGAGGATCACCTTAAAGACTTGGAGGAAGCATTCAATATCCTTGATAAATTTAATATGAAACTAAATCCTTCCAAGTGTCATTTTGGTGTTAAAGCAGGTAAATTCCTAGGCTATATGGTGACTAAGAGGGGCATTGAAGCAAGTCCAGAGCAAATTAAGGCTATTGTGAACATTAAATCACCTGCCAATGCTAAGGATGTGCAAAGATTAACAGGCAGGATCACAGCCTTAAACAGATTCATATCCGAATCCTCAGAAAAGTGCAAGGAATTATATGACAGCCTGAGGAAAAACAAGAAATTCGAATGGACTGAGAAGCATGAAAGTGCCCTTAAAGCTCTTCAGGATTACCTATCCTCAGCCGCCGCTTTGATGAAACCAGAAAAGGGGGACATATTATCCTTATACCTAGCAATATCCTTAAAAGAAGTAAGTGCGGTCCTTGTTAAGGATCACCAAGGTACACAAAATCCTGTTTATTATGTAAGTAAGAGTTTGCTTGATGCTGAATCCAGGTATTCACATTTTGAAAAACTTATCCTTGCTTTAATCATGCCATCCACTAAATTAAGACATTATTTTGAAACTCATGCCATTATTGTTAAGACTAATTTTCCAATTAAGAATGTTCTCAGGAAACCTGAAATGTCAGGAAGGATGGCTAAGTGGGCAGTGAAGCTCAGTGCTTATGATATAAGATATGAGCCTAGAACAGCCATTAAATCCCAAGCCTTAGCTGATTTTGTGGCAGATTTCAGTAGTGACTTGCAAAGGGAAGCTGAATTAGAAGTCCAACAACTAGAGGAAACTAAGGATCCTTGGATACTCTACACTGATGGAGCCTCTAATGTCAAAGGAACAGGGCTTGGAATACTACTAAAATCGCCACAGGGGGACATAATACCCCACTCTATAGCTTGTGAGTTCCAAACTACTAACAATGAGGCTGAATATGAAGCCTTGATAGCTGGTTTGCAAATTGCCAAGCATATGAGGATCAGGTATCTTAAGGTACATGTAGATTTATTATTAATCACTAATCACTTTAATGGATCCTATGCTGTTAAAGGTGAAAAGCTAATCAAATACTTAGAGATAGTCAAAGAATTGGCACTCTCTTTTGTATCTTTTAGTTTGACACAAGTACCAAGAGAAGAGAATGCAGAAGCTGATGCACTGGCTAATTTAGGATCATCCTTGAAGATCCCGAAAGATATCAAAATCCCTATTATTCACATCCTGAATCCTGCTATAGAGGATCATGTGGCTATGGAAATAGGAGAAGATTCGGTGATCATACCTAGTGATGCTCCGCAATCAGGATCCTGGATCCTCCCAATCATGAGATATATCCAACATGGAGAGATCCCTACAGGAGAAACCCAGAGCTTTCAAAATTAAGGTATCACAATTTACAATATTGAATAACATGCTATACAAATGATCTCTTGCAGGACCATATCTAAGATGTATCGAGGATCCTGAAATCCAAGAAGTCTTAAAGGATTTTCATGAAGGAGATTGTGGAAATCACACTGGGGGTAGGGCATTGTTCTCAAGGATCCTGAGGACAGGGTACTATTGGCCTACTATGAAGAAAGATGCTGTGGATTATGCTAGAAGGTGTGATCCTTGTCAAAGACATAGTAATATCCTTCATCAACCAGCTGAACTCCTGCATCCTACATCCTCCTCTTGGTCATTTATGAGATGGGGAATGGATATAGTTAGTAAGCTTCCTAAGGCACCTGGTGGAAAAGTGTTCATGCTTGCTATGACTGATTACTTCACCAAGTGGATAGAGGCTGGATCATATCCTAAAATTCTTAAACTTAATTTGTTCAACTTTTCTTATTCTTTGACAACAGACCCAATGATTCTAAAATGGCATAACCTTTCTAAAGTTTATCTTTTTCGACTATAGGATATTTGATCCTGGATCATATCCTAAAATTCTTAAACTTAATTTGTTCAACTTTTCTTATTCGAACAAAGTATATAATAACACTTGGATACTAAAGGATTCATAAGAATAACAACACAGGATAAGTCAAAAAGTTAAAGTTTTATTTATTCACAAAATGTTCAACCCTTTAAGGTTGTCAAAATTGCCAACCCACATTTCTACCAGCAAAACGTGGCCCGTCCACATGGGTTGGCAAAGGGTGTCCATTGTTCATGCGGTCATAGTAGTGCAGGAAATAAAAGGCAGCATGATAACAAGTGGCTTCATCCCCCAAACAGAGGATCCCTCCACCACCTATTATCCTACCTATTGTCTGAGGATCCATGATCCATAAACCTAATAACTATTGTTCAAAATACAACCCATCATTGTCTAAAAACATCACAACCAAAAAACCACTACCAAACTTAAAAAATGGGCTCCGGCTATGCTTAGAAATGTCCATCATCGCCCATCCTTGCAGCTTACACCTTCGCTGCATCACCATCACCAGCTCCACTTGCCTCTCCACCGGCCTGATCCTTGCCACTCTCGGTTGCTTCAATTGCTAGAACGTCATCAGCCTCCTCTTCATCCTCCAACTCAGCCAGCCTAGCCTTCCAGCTCTCCATGTCCCAGTTGTTCCTGTCAATGTCAGGATCCTGAGCTTCTTGGGCCATCTGCAGCTTGGTCTTGTACATGGCAATGGCAGCAGAGACTTTAGCACCCTCCATGAGCTCGTGCTTCTCGTAGTCAGCGTTGATCTGAGCTTTAACCGTCTGAGTTTTGGCATCATTGAGGTCATTTTCAAGAGAAGCAATCTTGTGATCCTTGAGCACCGCCACTTGTTGAAGGTCTGAGTATTTCTCTTCCAGCTCCTCAACGTTCCCAACATAGTCCCGGATTTCAGCAAATTTCTTCAAAAAAGAAGATACAATTCAGGATCCTTTACTGTCAGTATGGAAGGATCATGTGCCAGGATCACATTAAGGATCAGCTATTCTTACATCAGCAACGTATTCCTCGAATTGATGCTAGATCAGAGGAATGCCATCAAGGGTACCGACAGCCTTTCTCTTCTTTCCAGTTCTTCCCTTTGAAGTAGTTACTTTGGGGACTATGACGGAGGGGCTAGCAACAGATTTTTTCTTCCCAGACCGAACGTGTCAAGATCAGTGACACTAAAGCGAGAAGCAGATTTTGATGACTTTCCAGCACCTACACACCCAAAACAGATAAGTATCCTTATCCTATTTCTATTCATTTAAACGTTTAATTATACAAAAAAGCAGGATACTTACTCGACATTGTTACAGAACCTGAGGATACTTCTTGAGAATCTTGGGTAATGGCCTGAAATGACCTTGTTGCAGGATCAAGTTTTCTGAAAGCAGCAAGCCTCTCCTTGGTGGCAGGTGACGGTATAATATGTGAAACAGAAATAGCTGCGCAAAAGAAATGAAAATATGTTAGTGATCCTGATCAGAAGCAAGCTTATTCGGTGATCCTTCTAAGGATCCTCTATCCTACCATGGGTGGCCCACTTCCTTGGCAAATCCTTCCCGTTTAGAAGGGTATCCCTCCTGACAAAGAAGAACCTCCTTTTCCAGTTGGTATCATTCTTCGTGGTTTTCAGAATGGGGTGTTCTTCAAAAGGTTTGTGTTTGAACAAATACCGGTGGGATCCGTGGCTCACTAGGTTGTACATCTCTGCCATTTCGACATTCCCAGATCAATGCCTTCTTGCTCAATGATCCTTTCAAGGGTGATCAAGACCTCCACATCATTGGCATAGCTTGAATATAGGAGATGCCGGTGAGGGAAAAGAAAGATTGGGTGAATTCAGGGAAAGGGTATGTGTATCCTATTGAAAACGGAGTGACTGGGAAAGCTACCCAAGTTTCAGACATGAAATCGCTCAGAATGGTGGGATCAAAGGTTTTGAAAACGGTACTCGCCGGAAAACAATAGCGGATTCTGTCTATCTGTGGATCAGTGAAGCAGCAACGCTCTTTCATGGAATCTTCGATGATCCCCTGTGTGACACCTGTGTCACTTCAACCATCAAACAAATGCCAAACTAATGAAATATTGTATTTCATACATGGGATTTGTAAAAATATGTGTATCGTTGGCACATATCAATTCTTGTCCGATTTTAAACTCTAAATCGCTTTCTGGAAGGTTATGCGCGCACTGATGCGTAAATATAACCAGTTTAACGCAACAAACACTCCGGAATAGTGAAATAGGCTTAACATACCTTAAATAACCCCCACATAACTTAGAAATAAGTTTTGGATGGTCTGGTGTGTTGAAATCAAGTTTGTTCGATCGCAGGGACTAATTGTGTCAAACTGCGAAACTATACCGATTTGTATAGTAACGAACCTTCCGGAACTTGATCATAAGTTAAATATGCCCTAAATATCCTTTATATAGGTTAGAAATAGGCTTTGAGGTGTTTCGTGCGCAAAAATAAACTTTTGGTCATTCAGGGACTAAAAGCGTCAAAAAGTGCATAAGTTTGCATTTTCGCGCATAACTTGCGTTCTGAATATATCCGGACATCCAAAAATTTATGTAATCATTAAAATATTATGTTTTAGTGATTGGCTTGTCAAAAATCCATTCGTCGCGCAATTTGGACCGTTTTTGCGTCCGTTACGACTTCCGTCGTAATTAACCGCACAACTCAACCGTACGACCAAACGAGCCGACATCCGGGATATTTTTTTAGCACATTTCAAGTTCCCTATACTTTAACTTCATTTTAGAGCTTTAAAATGGGGTTAACCGGGGCTTAAACGTGCCAAAAAGCATCAAAAATCAAGTTTGGAGGTGCAGGGGCCTGTTCTGCCAAAATTCAAACTTGCTGACCTGCAGGGGTCCTTACGGACCGTAAGACCTACTCCATACGGTCCGTAAGCAGGTGCCAGTGACCAGAATTTGTTTTCCAGCTTGATCCAGCTGTTCCACACCTTAGCACCTGGTTTCTTTGATTCTATGTGCTTGTTTTGGATGCCCATGGTTTCACAAATCAGTGGGTATGATGTGTAGGGCTTGGATCGAAGCTCGGGTTTCAAGAAACGATCCTAACGGTTCTAGAAATCCTATAAATACCCCCTTCATTCACTTGCAAAACCCACACTTGATTTTCTGAGATTTCTCTAAGTTGAAGTGCTAGCCACTTCATACCTGAGAATACTTGGGAAATCAAAGCTTGCGGGGACCTTTTGTAAGTATTCTTTCGTTCTTTTCATTCGTTTTTATCGTTAAAGTCAAACTGCGTTTGACTTTCTGCTTTGATCAGTTTATGGTCAACGTGAAGTTCGTTTGAACTTCATAACGTGAGCGTAATCACGATGGTTATAGTCCCTAGTGACTATACCTACTGATTACCACGTTATCTAGGCTCAGTGACGAGTCGTAGCTTCGGCCAGAATACGTATTCTCACGTATTTTGTAACCAAGCTACCTTTAGGTATCAATACCGGTTGTTTTGATACCAAACCTGTTTTCTAACTTTGTTAAACATGTTTCGACGTGTTTAGCTCGTCACTTTTAGTTTAGTGCTTGTGTAGAGTCGTAAGTCAAGCGAACTAAACACCCGCTTAGACTTTCGAACACGACCCGTTTGGTCGATCATTAGGATCCGACCAAACATGTTTAGTGACCATAGTTGCATAGGGAATAACCTTCTGAGGTTATACCTTATGGTCACCTAGTTTAAGTAGTCGTATGATAAGTAGCTTATATGCCTTAGGTAAATTACCAAAATGCCCTTTTCATACATAATTGGTAATTAAGCATATGTAACCTAAATTTTTATCACATAACTGATTATGTAGCACATTTAAACATGTTTTGGCATATAATACTTGTCATAGGGCTAGTTAAACGTCTCGAACGCGCATTGCGCGCGCGACGCGTTAAAGTAGCGTAAGCTACCTTAATGGATCATAATGGGTCGAAAGCACTTAGGATAGGGTTCATTTTAGTATGTAAGCCTTGTTAGACCATATCATATGAGTTCCCATGCTCATTTGGTTCACGAGACCTCATACTATCCGATCTCCCGATTTAGGTCCGGTTTATTTATGTAGTTACCTATATTAGGTGCCGTTTGATTCTGTGCTCCCTCTAGCTTGCTTGCTAGTTGTTCAAGACTCCTAAGCACTCTCAAGTGAGTACATAGTCCCCTCTTTTACTGTTTTCAACTGTTTTGGGGTGAAACATGTGTACCTATTTGTTATGTTCTTGTTTTCAAAAGTATAATTGATTATACATACTAGTACTTATCTTTATACAAACTGAATGATTATTTATGGCTTAAACTCTAAAATTTTATTAAAGATTATAAAATAAATGTTTGGAATAGTACTTATTTTGTTCACCAGACTGGTTGGTAGTATGATATAGCGCTATAGGATTTGACACCCCATTCCTGTTGTCATGGAATGTCTGAAACCAATTTGTTGCTCCATCCAAATAGGGATTGCCTTTGTGGTATTTCTATAGTCTCAAAGGTGTATTTTGATACACTAGGTCTGAATGAATTCTTAAATCACATTATTTTTGTATATTAAGTTATACTCCCAAAAGTATAGTTTGATATGCTCTCATATGGGATATTGTACAAAAACCAACATATATTTTGTTAATCATTAAAACATAGTTTGATATGTTATCTTCATAATCCAAAGCATAGTTTTAATATGTTATTTTCAAACCAAAACATAGTTTATTATGTTATTTGTAAATCCAAAGTATACTTTTGATATACTACTGAAAACTTAATTATTTTACCAACTAAAGTATGGTTAATATACTATTTACTTAATGACTGGTTTTTGGTTAGTGTTTAGATAACGGGACGGGTGTAATGTGATGAAAACATGGTAGATACGCCGCTGGTACTTCTTATATATAAGTGTTTTCATTGCATTACATACCGTGGCGTTATTTAGTACACTTGGGTTAACGGTTTTGGAACTGAAATATATTCTAATATATTATTTATTCGACTTTCCTAAATCAAAGTATATTTTTATATATACTATAAACCTTTTTATCAAAATATTGTTTTTCAAACAATATATTTTTATACAAACTTATTCTACTTACTTATTTAATTTCCTATGTATTATTATTTTATATCATCTGAATTCTTATAAATGATTTATAAAAGAAAACCTTTTTCAAGGATCATGACTACTTTTCTTAAAACCTTTTTCTTTAAACTCATAAGTCATGAATCCTAAATCAATAAAACCTATGTACTCGCCGGCATTTTTATGCTGACGTACCTATTTTTACACATGTTTCAGGTACTGCTCTGTGATGATTGATGATATATGCTACACATAGGATGGACTCGTGCCTTAGCGACTTTAAAACTTGAAAGATAATAGTTGTACTTATTTGATTGTATTAAAACAATGAGTTCATTTATTCAATAAAACAAAATTATTTATTCCATGGTTGTGAAACAATGATTCTGTTACAACACTCCCGACGTTTCCGCCACGTTTTATTGTTTTACGTGGTCGGGGTGTGACACCCTGGCTCTCAAGAGGACTATCTTTTATGTGATCCTTAGCCGGGGAGGATCTTAGCATCATTTTAGTCATGATGGTAGAGAAGAAGATGAACAGGGAAAGAAAACGTAAAGGGAGAAGAGGAAGAGAGATACCTGCTTGATCTTCAGATGAGGATTTAAAGGGAGTCTTTCTCGAATTTAAATGCAATTTGATCTCTATCCCTAACTTCAATTTATAATCATGATCTTGCAGGGTAGTCACTTCATGACGTCAGGATGGTAACGGCTAGTCCGCTTATAACGGCTAGTTATCCGATTGATTTGTTGCAGATAAGAACAGAAAATACAACTCGTTATTTTCACTTTTACTCCTTGTATTTTGGGGGTAATTGTTAGGGGAAGATTTTCATGTGATCAGTGATCCTCAATTGCTATCGGGTTCAGGGATCCTTAATTCTGTCTAAATTGGTGATCCTCAGAGAGTATTGTAGGATCAGGATCCAGGATCATTATAGTTATCCTTACACTAACGATTGTCTACTTTGAATATGGGATTGTTTTGCAGGAGTACGTGCTTAGGTCAATTGGGAGCAGAACTACTAACTTTTGTGACAGCTGGGGGATTAAGATGATAAATCAACACCAGTCCACCCACAAGCTAATGGTTAAGCAGAATCATCTAACAAGATCATCATCAACAATTTGAAGAAGAAACTTGGATCCAAGAAAGGGAAATGGGCAGAAGAATTACCTTATGTGCTTTGGGCTGATAGGACAACCCTCAAGAATGCTACTGGTCAAACAACATTCTCTTTGGTATTCGGGGCAGAATCAGTGATCCCAACAGAAATGGTGGTTCCAACTGCTAGAACAAGTACCCGTGATCCTGAGGAGAATGATGAAAACCTGGCTCAAGACTTGGATACTATTGAGGAAATCAGGGATCTGGCTAGGATAAGGATGGCTAGCTACCATCAAAGAATGGCTGGTGCTTACAACAAAAATGTCAGGATAAGGAAATTCCAAGTTGGGGATATGGTATTGAGAAAAGCATTCCAGAATACCACCAATCCTGCTGATGGGAAATTGGCACCAAAATGGGAAGGCCCTTATTTGATTGAAGCCGAAGCAGGAAAGGGGGCATATAGATTGCTAACCATGGAAGGTAATTTGTTACCAAGAGCCTGGAATGCTGTCCACTTGAAGAAATATTTCATGTGAGCAGGATCCTCCTGGCACATATGATCCTTACATTAGAAGTATCCTTGAAGGATCCCTGAGGTATCAATGATCCTTACCCTGGTAATGTCCTAATCTTAAACTATTTCATTTTCTTATTTTCTTATTTAAGGATAAGGATCATGTATCCTACATCCTTCTCTCACAAGATTTTGAGTTCTGATAGTCCAGGTATCCTTAGCGTATTGTTGATAATCTTCAGAAGCAATTCAGATCCTTGGGTTCAACCCCAGTTGTTTGGGCTTGTCCCCAGTTATCATTGGGCTTGTCCCCAGTTTCGCCTGTAGCGCACGATGATCCTGGTATAGTTCAAGTCTTTGGGACCAGTACTCGCTTTAGGGGCTGATAATTCCATCGTACTGGCTATACCTAGGATCCTACGTATAATGGTAGATGTACCATACATCCGTTCCTAAGGTTTCTAACTTTTTCACGTTAGCTAAGGTTTTGGCATTATCATGTCACTAAGTTTGGATAGTCGCCAGTAAGGGCCATACTCCAGTTCACCTATGATCTTTGGGCTTGTCCCCAGTTATCCTTTGGGCTTGTCCCCAGTTATCCTTTGGGCTTGTCCCTAGTTATCCTTTGGGCTTGTCCCCAGAATTGTTGGGCTTGTCCCCAGTTACTAGCTTGTCTTTTATATTGGCTTAGTCCCAAGTTATATTCTATTTCAGGTTTTCGAAGTTAAACAACTAAGGATCCTCAATCCTTATTATCCACTAAGGTTTTTCTTATAGTTATCCTGATTATAGTGTTAAAGGTTAGGATCCTAACTTGGATTCTCAGGTATGATCCTTAACTGTTTTGATTTTATTCATTATTTTGAATAACCCCTGCACTTTGACAACTGAACCTATGATCCTTAAAATTAACTACTTTTTGGAAGTTTTCGACTATAGGATATTTGATCCTGGATCATATCCTAAATTTCTTAAACATAATTTGCTTAACTTTTCTTACTCAGACAAGTATAAATCAAAACAATTGAAAGTTTAAAGGATATACAAGGATAACATCACAAGATAAGTCAAAAGTTAAAGTTTTATTCATTCACAAAACATTTTAACCCTTTAAAGTTGTCAAAATTGCCAACCCACGTTTCTACCAGCAAAACGTGGCCCGTCCACATGGGTTGGCAAAGGGTGTCCATTGTTCATGCGGTCATAGCAGTGCAGGAAATAAAGGTCGGCATGATAACAAGTGGCTTCATCCCCCCAAACAGAGGATCCCTCCACCACCTATTATCCTACCTATTGTTCAAAGGATCAAAGATCCTTACCCTAAAAACTATTGTTCAAAGTACAAACCATCAAACTATTCAAACAAACAACCACCAAACAAAAAAATTGGGCTCCGGCTAAGTCTCGAAATTTCCATCATCGCCCAATCCTGCAGCTCAATCCTTCGCTGCACCATCACCACCAGCTCCGCTTGCCTCACCACCTTGGTCCTTGCCAGTGCCTCCACCCTCAAGCATCGGGATCTCCTCAGCCTCTTCATCATCCTCCAGTTCAGCCAGCCTAGCCTTCCAGCCTTCGACATCCCAGGTGCTGTTGTCAAAAGCAGGATCCTAAGCTTCCTTGGCCATTTGCAGCTGGATCTTGTACATAGCTATCGCGGCAGAGACCTTGGCATCCTGGGTGATCTCGTGCTTCTCATAGTCGAAGTTGATCAGCATCTTGGCGGCTTCCCCCTTGGTGGCCTGAAGCTCCTTCTCAAGATCAGCTATCTTGAGATCCTTCAACACACCAACCTGTTGAAGGTCAGCAATCTGGCGATCCTGATCCTCAACGTGGCCAACATATGTCTCTATCTCAGCAAATTTCTACAAGGAAGACAAGGAATAACATCAGAAACAAGTAATCCTCAAAACTAGCAGGATACACAAGCAGGGACAGTGATCCTTACCTCATTGAAGTAATCTAGACACTGTTGGCGGAGCAGGGGCAGACCTTGCAAATCCTCAGCTTCAGAGGCCTTTTTCTTCTTGCCTCCCTTTCCCCTGATAGGTGCCTTGGGGATAGAAGCACTTGGGCTAGCAGGAGTCTTCTTCCTTGAGGAGTTAACATTAGTAAGATCGGTGATGCTGAACTTCGAAGCTGACTTGGTGGATTTTCCAGCACCTACACAACCAAAATAAGATAAGTATTTTAACTTAATTTGAATTCCCGTATAGAATTACTCTTTAAATAAGGATACTTACTTGACATTGTGACAGAAGCAGATGATACTTCCTGAGAATCCTGGGTGGTAATCTGGAAAGTCCTTATTTCAGAATCAAGCTTCTTAAAGGCCAAGAGTCTCTCTTTTGTAGCAGGAGTCAACCTAAGATGTGAAATGGATATAGCTGCACAACAAGAAAACAAAAGAGTGTCAGTGACCCTTATGCTAAAGGATAAGCTCTACGGTGATCCTTCCAGGATCCTCTATCCTACCGTGGGTAGCCCACTTCTTGGGTAAATCCTTCCCACCAGGGATGGTATCTCTCCTCACAAAAAAGAACCGACGCTTCCAGTTAGTATCATTCTTGGTAGCCTTGAAGATCGGATGCTCCTCCCCAGGTTTACGTTTGAACAGATAACGATGGGAACCAAAGGTGGTCAGATCGTACAGCTCACCTAACTCGGCCATACCTAGGTCTATCCCCTCTTGCTCGATAATCATGATTTGTGCAGGGCTGTCACCTCCGTGACGTCAGGATTGCAACGGATAGTTCGTTCACAACGGCTATATATCCGTTGAGTTAGTTACAGATAAGATCAGCAAAATATAACTCGTTAATATTATATAATTACTCCTTATATTTTGGGGGCAATTGTTAGGGCAGGATTTTTAATGACCTGTGATCCTTACCTAATATCCTAATAATGATCCTTGTTTCCGTGGCAGATAGTGATCCTCAGAAGAACTTCAAGACCAGGACAATGGATCATCCTAAGGATCCTCATACTAACGATTGTTCTCTTTGAATTTAATGTTGTTTTGCAGGAATTACGAGTTGGACCTGGTCTTGGCAACGTTATTAAGGAATCTTTCACGCTAATTTCGCACATGCATAACCAGAAATAGACGTTGTGGAGAATATGGAAACTTAGCACAAATTACGGGCAATTAGTTAGGCTAAATTTACTTCTGTTTCTAAAGGGGTAACGAGCTAGTAGTTAGGTGACTTACCTAAATTCAACCACACACACTTATATAAAGGGCACTCTCGAGCATTTGGAGAGGACAACACATTTCTTACACGCTCTAGCATACTACACCATAGTGATCCTTGTACTTAGCTCGTTACCATCCAAAGTTGTAAACATTGTTTATTATATTGAAGTTTGGTGATCGGTAGTTTCCATCACCCGAGGTTTTTTATGCCGGAGATCATTCATTGATCAAGGGCTTTTTCCTCGTATAAATCTTTGTGTCACTTGTGCAGTTTACATATAAGTGATCCTTTTCTTTATTCATCATTACAAGCATCATTCCCCGTTAACAGAGAGTTTGGTTGTATTATCCTTGTGTGATTTTTGACCAAAACAATACCTGCTCGTAGCAATCTCTCTACCTCTTCATGGATAATGGCATTTCTTTCTGGTGCAAATTTCCTCCTTTTTTGATGGATTGGTTTGAATGTCCTGTCAACGCCAAGTTTATGAGTGATAATATCCTTAGATATACCTGTCATATCCTCATGTTTCCATGCAAAGGTAGACTTTCTTCTTTTGAGGAAGGATACAAGGTCTTCTTTCATCTTGCCAAGGATCCCTGATCCGATACAGATTTTGGATTCAGGATCCATGAGGATTTCGACCACATCCTGCTCTCTCGCCTCCAAGACATTCCTTGGAGGATACTTTAATTGCTATTGCTCCCTTGATTTCGAGGCTGGTTTCATTGATGAGGTGTAACAATCCTTAGCCTCCTGCTGATCACTATCGATCTTGACTATTCCCCAAGGGCTACGGAGCTTCACACATTGATGGTAGGTGGATGGGACTGCCTTCATATCGTGTATCCAGGGCCTGCCAAGGATAACATTACAACAAGATAAACAGTCAATAACACAAAATTTTTGATAATTATGTAATCCTTCCACATAAATTGGGAGTTTGATGTCCCCCAGGGTTCTCTTAGTTTCACTACTAAATCCCACAAGCACGGAGGATCTTGGTGTGATATCTGATTCAGGGATACCCATTTTCTTTAGAACATCTAGCTGGATAATGTTTACTGAGCTCCCTCCGTCAATAAGGATCCTGCGGACAAAATGGTTAGAAATAAAAAGAGTAATAACTAAACTATCATGATGAGGATCCTGGATGTCAACACGATCATCCTCATCAAAGGTTATGACTTTTCCTTCCGAAACACTCGATGTTCGAATAGGTCTTTCTCCATTATCCATTTTAGCCTCCTTGGCATGCCTTTTAGCTGCTGAGAAGGATGTACCACAGATGTCTGATCCTCCAGAAATAAAGTTTATCACTTGTGCATCTGCCGGAGGGGCTGGAGCTTTTTCAGGGATCCTTTCAGGATCCTGAGTCCTTGGCTTTTTTCTTCCCAACAACTCTTTTAAATGCCCCTTGCTCAGCAGATATCCAATTTCTTTCTCAATGCGATGCATTCTTCTGTTAAATGCCCAAAATCCTCATGGTATGCACACCATTTTGATTTGTCTTTAGTTGCGGCCGGTTTGTCATTTTTTCTGGGCCATCTGGCTTTTTCTCCTAGATTCTGCATCGCAAGGATTAGTTCATGGTTATCAACGGAAAAACAATATTCAGAAATCGGAGGATAATCCTCATCATCATCTTCTTGGTCAACAGCATGCACGTCCTGGTTGTCAGTTCTGTTATAGGATTTGAATTTGTTGTTCTTGAACGAGGATCCTTGCTTTTCTTGTTTTGAGGATCCTACTATTCTCTCCTGGATCCTCTTGTCATCCTCTAGCCGGATGAACCTGAGTGCCCGAGTCCTTACTTCATCTAGGTTCCTGCATGGTGTCATAACAAAATCATCATAGAATAATGAATCCCTAAGCAATCCCATCTTGAAGGCCTCAACAGCCGTGGCTATATCCAAGTTGGGAATGTCCAAGGATTCTTTACTAAATTTGGTTATATAATCCCTTAATGATTCATTATGACCTTGAGTTATCCTGTATAAATCACTAGTTAATCATTCAAACTTTCTACTACAAGAAAATTGATTATTGAATAAGTTAACTAGATTGGCAAATGAAGTAATAGAGTAAGGGGGGAAAACTTAGCAGCCATTTGAGAGCTGATCCAGTAAGAGTGGATCCAAATCCCTTGCATAGGCACGCTTCCATTAACCTTTCTGGAATCGGATTGATCTCCATCCTCTCCCTGTATTGTGCTATGTGTTCCTCAGGATCCGTTGAACCATCATACAGCTTCATAGTTGGAATATGGAATCTTTTGGGTATCTCAGCATCACAAATTGGTGGTGCAAAACGAGATATCTTATGGCTTCCATCCGCAATCTCCGGGATAGGTTTGACCACCCCTGGAACACTTGATATCATATCCTTCAGTTTTTGCAGCTCTTTGGCCATAGCGTGGTTGATACCTGCATCCTGCATGAATCCATGGTTAGTGGTAAGAGAATTATTAAAAGCGTTACCTCCCATTGGGTTCAAGTTAGGAACACTGGATGTGAATCCATATTGCTGGGACTCTGGGATGGTGGAGGGACCAGTGGAAGCAATGGTCTGCATTGGAATAAAATCTCTCTGATGGACATCTGAACTTCCTGTTTGCAAACTCTTCAAGGATCCTGGCATCTGGAAGGATCCCTGAAACTGGGATGATCCTGGAATAAAGGAGGTTCCTTGAACCTGGGATGATCCTGGAACAAAGGAGGATCCTTGAACCTGGGATGATCCTGGAACAGAGGAGGATCCTTGAACCTGCTGTGCTCCTGAGTAGGCTCCTGAATTCATGAAGGATCCTATATGCTGAGGATAGGATCCTGCTGGCCGGAAGTATGAACCTGATGCCTGAGTCACTATTGCTGAACTGAAGTGCACTCCTCTTGGTCCACCCACATGTTGAATATCTGGAACCTCTGATGGCTGAGAAATAACCACCGGAGTATCGAAATTCAAAGATTTGGGCACCAGTGGAGAACGATCCTCTGCCGCTTTCTTTTGTTTCTTGAGATCTCCGATTTCTTTGAGGATCCTGTCATTGGTCTTGTCCTGTTGCTGTATATGATCTCTCATCTGCAAAATCAAAGTAAATATCTCACTAGTAGTGGGAGTATAGGAAGCAGTAGAAGTTGGAGGTTTAGAGAAAATAGAAGTTGGTTTCTTCTCAGCATTTTTCTGAGATCCAGCTGGTGGTGGAGGCAAAGGTGGAATGCCCTGAGATGAATTGACCGCAGACATCGCAGTAGAGGTATTCTTCACCGATGAAGCCATGTATTCGTATGCAACGATCCGGAATGATCACCAACAGAAAACTTTCTTATGAATGAAGCACCAATTGCCCCACGGTGGGCGCCAAACTGTTTTGGTCAAAAATCACACAAGGATAATGCAACCAAACTCTCTGTAACGGGGAATGATGCTTGAAATGATGAATAAAGATAAGGATCACTTAAATGTAAATTGCACAAGTGACACAAAGATTTATACGAGGAAAAAGCCCTTGATCAACGAATGATCTCCGGCATAAAAAACCTCGGGTGATGGAAACTACCGATCACCAAGTTCCAATATAACAAATAATGTTTACAACTTTGGATAGTAACGAGCTAGGTACAAGGATCACTATGGTGTAGTATGCTAGAGCGTGTGAGAAATGTATCGTCCTCTCCAAATGCTTGAGAGTGCCGTTTATATAAGTGTGTGTGGTTGAATTTAGGCAAGTGACCTAACTACTAGCTCGTTACCCCTTTTAGAAATAGAAGTAAATTTAGCCTAACAAATTATCCGTAATTTGTGCTAAGTTCCCATATTCTCCACAACGTCTATTTCCGGTTATACATGTGCGAGATTAGCGTGGAAGATTCCTTAATAATGTTGCCAAGACCAGGTCCAACTCGTAATTCCTGCAAAACAACATAAAATTCAAAGAGAACAATCGTTAGTATGAGGATCCTTAGGATGATCCATGATCCTGATCCTGAAGCTCTTCTGAGGATCACTATCTGCCATAGAAACAAGGATCACTGTTAGGATATCATGTAAGGATCACAGGTCATTAAAAATCCTGCCCTAACACTACTGCAAGGACAAGCATCCGTGATCCTGAAGGAAATGCTGAAAACTTGGTTCAAGACTTGGATACTGTTTTGGTCAAAAATCACACAAGGATAATGCAACCAAACTCTAAGTAAATGGGGAATGATGCTTGGTTTACTGAAAAGGTAAAGGATCACTTCAGAATGAAATATGCAAAGACACAATGATTTATACGAGGAAAAAGCCCTTGATCAATGTATGATCTCCGGCATAAAAAAACCTCGGGTGATGGCAACTACCGATCACCAACTTCAATATATCAAAATATGGTTACAACTTCGGATGATAATGAGCTGAGTACAAGGATCACTATCGTAATGTGTGTCTAAGCGTGTGAGAATTGTGTTGTGTGTTCTTCCGAATGGGGAAGAGTGTTATATATACAAGTGTAGGTGACCTATTTTAGGTAAAAAGACTAATAATCAGCTCATTACCCCTTTAGAAATAAAAGTAAATCTAGCCTAAATTGTCGCCCTTGAATCATGCCAAGTTTCCATATCCTTTGCAACGTCCATCTCCGATTAAGCACATGCTATAATTGTAAAGACGCGTCCTTTGATCATGATGCTAAGAGCGGATCCTGCTAGATGTTCCTGCAAAATATCACTTGATTCAATGAAGGTAACTGTTAGCATGAGGACCCTATAATGGTCCATGATCCTGATCCTGAAGTCCTGCTGAGGATCACTATCTGCTAAAGAAACAAGGATCACTGGTTAGGATCACATGTAAGGATCATATATCATAAAAATCCAGCCCTAACAATTGCCCCCAAAATATAAGGAGTTTATTGTAAATTAACGAGTTATATTTTGCTTTGATCCTATCTGTAATGGGCGACCCGGATAACTAGCCGTTATAACCGGACTAGCCGTTGCAACCTTTACGTCATTGAGGTGACATCCCTGCAAATCATGATTATAAATAGGAGATAGGGTTAGGATCAATCTGCATTTAAATTCAAGATATTCTCCCTTTATAATCTCTACCGAAGATCGATCAGGTATTCTCTTCTCTTTCTTCCTTCTTTTGCTCTGTTTTTCTGCTCCCTGTTTTTATTCTGCGATGAGTACGTTGCTCCGAAATTCCCCTCACAAGGATCACAAGAAGAACAGTCCCCTGAAAAGCCAAGGGATCGTCAAAGACTCTCCTACTGAGAGGTGCTGCTTCACTGATGCTCATGTTGATAGGATCCGTCACTGTTTTCCGGCGGATGCTATCTTCAAGTCATTCACTTCCACCGCTTTAAGCGATTCTGTTTCCGACACCTGGGTGGCCTTTCCTGCAACTCCGTTTACCATAGGATATTCATATCCTTTTCCAGCCTTCACCCAATCCTTCTTTTCCCTGACCGGCATGTCCTATATCCAAGCCATGCCGATGATCTGGAGGGTTCTGTATACCCTTGAGAGGATCATTGAGCAGGAGGGGATTGACTTAGGGATGTCGGAGCTGGCTGAGCTATATGATCTTACCACGTTTGGTTCCTGTCGATACTTGCTGAAACGGAAAGCCGGGGAGGATCACCCTGTTTTTAAGGTTACCAAAAATGACACAAACTGGAAGTGACGTTTCTTTTTTGTTAGGAGGGATACCATCCCTAACGGGAAGGATCTGCCCAAGGAGTGGGCCACTCATGGTAGGATAGAGGATCCTGGAAGGATCACTATCATACTTGTCTCTTATGATGAGGGTCACTAATGTCTTTCTTTGTTTTCTGTTTATTGTGCAGCTATCTCCATTGCTCATCTCAAGTTAACCCCTGCTGCAAGAGAGAGGGTTCTAGCTTTCAAGAAGCTTGATCCTGAAATCAGGAGTTTTCAAATTGCCATTCAAGATTCACAGGAAGTATCCTCCGCATCGAAATAGAGACTTATGTTAACCACGTTGAAGATCAAGACCGCCAAATTGCCGACCTTCAACAGATGGGTGTGCTGAAGGATCTCAAGATAGCTGATCTTGAGAAGGAGCTCCGGGCTACCAAGGATGAAGCTGTCAAAGCACTGATCAAGTTTGACTATGAGAAGCATGATATCACCCAGGATGCTAAGGTCTCTGCTGCGATAACCATGTATAAGATCCAGCTGCAGATGGCTGCGGAGGCTCAGGATCCTTCCTTTGACAAAGGCACATTGGACGTGGAAGTTTGGAAGGCAAGGCTGGCAGAGTTGGAGGATGATGATGATGCTGAGGATATCCCAATGCTGGAGGGTGGTGATGTTGGCAAGGATCAGGGTGGAGAAGCTAGTGGAGCCGGTGGTGATGGAGCAGCGAAGGTTTGAGCTGCAGGATTGGGCAATGATGGATATTTCGAGACTAGGCTGGAGCCCAATTTTTTAGGTTTGGTAGTGGTTTTCATGGTTGTTGATGTTTGAAACAATTGATGGTCTGTACTTAAACAATAGTTTTTAGGGTTAAGGATCCTGGATCCTTTGGACAATAGGTAGGATCGCAAATGGTGGAGGGATCCTCTGTTTGGGGGATGAAGCCATTGTGATCCTGCCGCCTTTAATTTCCTGCACCTGCTAAGACCGCATAGACAATGGACACCCTTTGCCAACCCATGTGGACGGGCCACATTTTGCTGGTAGAAATGTGGGTTGGCAATTTTGACAACTTTTTGAAAGGATTTAAGATCCTGTTGTTAATAATATAACTTTAATCTTTCTGGCTTATCTCGTGTTGTTATCCTTTATTTGTCTTCTTATTTTCCAGTTTGTTTTAGAAACATATTTGTTAGAGTAACAAGAGTTGAGCAAACCATGTTTAATAAATTTAGGGTATGATCCTAGATCAAATATCCTGACACTGAAAATTTTTGAAGCAATCAATTTCAAGGATCATAGGTTTAGTTGTCAAAGTGTAAGGGTTGTTTAGTATAATCAAAATAGTCAAGGATCATACCTGAGGATCCAAGTTAGGATCCTAACCTTTAATCAAGATACCCAAAAGCGAAATTTTAACGGATAATAAGGATTAAGGATCCTTATTTGTTTAACTTCGAGAACCTGAAAATGGAACATAACTTGGGAATAAGCCAATGTAAAAGATAAATTAATAACTGGGGACATGCCCAAAGGATAACTGGGGATGATCCCAAAGGATCACTGGGGACAAGCCCAAAGGATAGCTGGGGATAGGCCCAAAGGATAACTGGGGACAAGCCCAAAGGATCGTATGTAAACTGGAGTATGGCCCTTACTGGCGACTATCCAAACTTAGTGACATGAAAATGTCAAAACCTTAGCTAACGTGAAAACGTTAGAAACCTTAGGAACGGATGTATGGTACGTCTACCATTATACGTAGGATCCTGGGTATAGCCAGTACGATGAGGTTGTCAGCCCCGGAAGTGGGTACTGGTCCCAAAGACGTGAACTATATCAGGATCATCGTGCGCTGCTGGCGGAAACTGGGGATAATCCCAAGGATAACTGGGGTTGAACCCAAGGATCTGCGTTGCTTTTGAAGATCTTTGACGATATGCTGTAGATACCTGAACTATCATAACTCAAATGGTTCGTGAGAAGAGGATGAAGGATACAGGATCCTTATCCTTTGGTAAAAAGTAAGGAAATGTAATGGTTTTAAGATAAGGACATTACCAGAGTAAGGATCACTGACATCACCGGGATCCTTCAAGGATACTTCAATGTAAGGATCACATCCTTGAAGGATCATGTTCACATAAAGTACTTCTTTAAGTGAACAGCATTCCAGGCTCTTGGTAACAAATTTCCTTCCATGGTTAGCAGTCTGTATGCCCCCTTTCCTACTTCAGCTTCAATCGAGTAAGGACCTTCCCACTTTGGTGCTAACTTCTCGTCAGCAGGATTGATAGTGTTTTGGAATGCTTTTCTCAACACCATATCTCCGACTTGGAACTTCCTTATCCTAACATTTTTGTTGTAAGCACCAGCCATTCTTTGTTGGTAGCTTGCCATCCTTATCCTAGCTAGATCCCTGATTTCCTCAATAGTATCCAAATCCTGAGCCAGTATTGTAGCATTCTCTTGAGGATCACGAGTACTTGTTCTAGCAGTTGGGATCACCATCTCTGTTGGGATCACTGCTTCTGCCCCAAATACTAAAGAGAAAGGTGTTTGACCAGTGGCATTCTTGGGAGTTGTCCTGTCAGCCCATAGCACATAAGGTAACTCCTCTGCCCATTTCCCCTTCTTGTTGGATGATTCTGCTTGACCATTGGCTTGTGGATGAACTGGTGTTGATGTTATCATCTTAATTCCCCAACTGTCACAAAAGTTAGTGGTTCTGCTTCCAATGAATTGGGAACCATTATCACATACAATTTCAGAGGGAATGCCAAATCTAGTTATAATGTTTCTTTTGATAAAGGATATAACTTGCTTTTCTTTGACTTGAGCAAAAGCTTCAGCTTCTATCCACTTAGAGAAGTAGTCGGTCATGGCGAGCATAAACACTTTTCCACCAGGTGCTTTAGGAAGCTTGCCAACTATATCCATCCCCCATCTCATGAATGGCCAAGAGGATGGTATTGGGTGTAAAAATTCAGCTGGCTGATGGAGGATATTGCTGTGTCTTTGACAAGGATCACACTTTTTAGCATATTCTACAACATCCCTTTTCATAGTTGGCCAGTAGTATCCTGTTCTAAGGATCCTTGAGAATAATGCTCTGCCCCCAGTGTGGTTTCCACAATCTCCTTCATGGAAGTCTCTCAACACTTCTTCAATTTCAGGATCCTCGATACATCTTAAATATGGTCCTGCAAGAGATCGCTTATATAATACATTATTCAAAATTGTGAATTGAGATACCTTAATCCTGAAAGCTCTAGGATTTTCTCCCATCGGGATCTCCCCGTATTGCAAGTATCTCATGATTGGTGAGATCCATGATCCTGAATAAGATTGAGCTTCTTTGCTAGGGATCATTGCAGTATCCTCTTCTATTTCCATGGCCACCTGATTTTCAATAGCAGGAGCCAGTATATGGATGATAGGGATACTTATATCTTCTGGAATCTTTAAGGATGATCCTAGGTTGGCCAATGCATCAGCTTCCGTGTTATCCTCCCTTGGTACCTGTGTTAAGCTGAAAGAGACAAAAGAGAGTGCCAATTCCTTGACTATCTCTAAATATTTGGTTAGTTTTTCTCCTTTAACAGCATAGGATCCATTAAAGTGATTGGTGATCAATAATGAGTCCACATATACTTTAAGATATTTCACCCCCATATCCTTAGCAATTTGCAAGCCAGCAATTAAGGCTTCATATTCAGCCTCATTGTTAGTTGCTTGGAACTCACAGGCTATGGAGTGGGGTATTATGTCCCCCTGTGGCGATTTTAGTAGTATTCCGAGCCCTGTGCCCTTGACATTTGAGGATCCATCAATGTGTAGTATCCAAGGATCCTTGGTCTCATCCAGCTGCTGGACCTCCAATTCTGCTTCCTTTTGTAGATCACTACTGAAATCAGCCACAAAGTCAGCTAGTGCTTGGGATTTGATGGCTGTTCTAGGCTCGTATCTTATATCATGGGCACTAAGCTTTACTGCCCACTTAGCCATTCTTCCGGACATCTCTGGTTTCCTGAGGACATTCTTGATTGGAAAATTAGTTCTAACAACAATAGTATGGGTTTCAAAATAATGCCTTAACTTAGTTGATGCCATGATTAATGCAAGAATAAGTTTTTCGAGGTGTGAGTACCTGGATTCGGCATCAAGTAAACTCTTACTTACATAGTAGATAGGATATTGTGTACCTTCGTGATCCTTAACAAGGACAGCACTTACAGCGGTTGAGGATACCGCCAGGTATAAGGATAACGCATCTCCTTTTTCGGGTTTTGATAATGCTGGTGCTGAGGACATATATTCTTTAAGGGCTTGTAAAGCATTCTCATGTTTCTCAGTCCATTCAAACTTCTTGTTCTTCCTTAGGATATCGTAAAATTCTTTACACTTTTCTGAGGATTTTGATATGAACCTGTTCAGAGCTGCTATCCTGCCTGTTAGCCTTTGCACATCCTTAGCATTGGCAGGGGACTTGATGTTCACTAGTGCTTTAATTTGCTCCGGACTTGCTTCAATGCCCCTCTGAGTTACCATATATCCTAGGAATTTACCTGCCTTAACACCAAAGTGGCATTTTGAAGGATTAAGCTTCATGTTATAGTTATCAAGGATATCAAATGCTTCTTCCAAATCCCTTAGGTGATCCTCAGCTTTCTTTGATTTGACTACCATATCATCTATGTATACTTCCATAGTTTGTCCAATTTGATCTTTGAACATCATATTCACCAGCCTTTGATATGTTGCACCTGCATTTCTTAATCCAAAAGGCATGGCAATATAACAATACAAACCGGTTGGGGTCATAAAGGCTGTATCCTCTTGGTCAGATGGTTCCATCTGAATTTGTTGGAATCCAGATGATGCATCCATAAAGGTCAACAGTTCATGCCCCGCTGTTGCATCCACCATGGAGTCAATGTGGGGTAATGGGAAAGGATCCTTGGGACATGCCTTATTCAGATCAGTGAAATCGACACATACCCTCCACTTTCCGTTTTTCTTTTGGACAACGACCACATTGGCTAACCATTTTGGATATTTTACTTCTCTGATCATACCTGCTCGAAGTAGTCTCTCTACTTCTTCTTGGATAATGGCATTCCTTTCTGGTGCAAACTTCCTCCTTTTTTGATGGATTGGTTTGATAGACCTGTCAATGCTAAGTTTATGAGTTATGATATCCTTAGATATACCTGTCATATCTTCGTGCTTCCATGCAAAGGTAGACTTTCTTCTTTTGAGGAAGGATATCATGTCTTCTTTCATCTTGCCAAGGATCCCTGATCCGATATAGATTTTTGATTCAGGATCACTAGGATCCAAGAGGATTTCGTCCACATCTTGTTCCCTTGCCTCCAAGACATTCCTCGGAGGATACTGTAATTGCTATTGCTCCCTTGGCTTCGAGGTTGGCTTCATGGATGAGGTATAACAATCCTTAGCCTCCTGCTGATCACTGTCGATCTTGATTATCCCCCATGGGCTAGGGAGTTTCACACATTGATGATAGGTGGATGGGACTGCTTTCATATCATGTATCCAGGGCCTGCCAAGGATAACGTTGCAACAAGATAAACAGTCAATAACACAAAATTTTTGATAATTATGTAATCCTTCCATGTAGATTGGGAGTTTGATGTCCCCCAGAGTTTTCTTCGTTTCTCCACTGAATCCTACAAGCACGGAGGATCTTGGTGTGATGTCTGATTCTGGGATACCCATTTTCTTCAAAACATCAAGCTGGATAATGTTCACTGAGCTTCCTCCGTCGATAAGGATCCTGCAGACAAAATGGTTAGAGATAAAGAGGGTAATAACTAAACTATCATGATGAGGATCCTGGATGTTAATGCGATCATTCTCATCAAACGTTATCGTCTTTCCTTCCGAGACACTCGATGTTCGAATAGGTCTCTCTCCATTATCCATTTTTGCTTCCTTTGCATGCCTTTTGGCCGCCGAGAAGGATGTACCACAGATGTCTGATCCTCCGGAAATAAAGTTGATCACTTGTGCATTCGCCGGAGGGGCTGGAGCCTTTTCAGGGATCCTTTCAGGATCCTGAGTCCTTTGCTTTTTTCTTCCCAATAATTCTTTTAGATGCCCCTTGCTTAACAGATATCCAATTTCTTTTCTTAAAGCTATGCATTCTTCAGTTAGATGTCCGAAATCCTCATGGTATGCACACCATTTCGACTTGTCTTTAGTCCCGGATGGTTTATCATTCTTCCTGGGCCACCTAGCTTTTTCTCCTAGATTCTGCATTGCAAGGATTAGTTCATGATTATCAACGGAAAAACAATATTCTGAGATTGGAGGATAATCTTCATCATCCTCTTCTTGGTCAACAGCATGCACATTCTGGTTGTCATTTCTGTGGTAGGATTTGAATTTATTGTTCTTGAAGGAGGATCCTTGCTTCTCCTATTTTGAGGATCCTACTTGTCTCTCCTGGATCCTCTTGTCATCCTCTAGCCGGATGAACCTGAGTGCCCGAGTTCTTACTTCATCTAGATTCCTGCATGGTGTCATAACAAGATCATCATAGAATGATGAATCCTTAAGCAGTCCCATTTTGAAGGCTTCAACAGCCGTAGCCATATCCAAGTTGGGAATGTCCAAGGATTCTTTACTAAATTTAGTTATATAATCCCTTAATGATTCATTATGACTTTGAGTTACCCTATATAAATCACTAGTTAATCTTTCAAATTTTCTACTACATGAGAATTGGTTATTGAATAAGTTAACTAAATTAGCAAATGAAGTAATAGAGTAAGGGGGAAGACTTAGCAGCCATTTAAGAGCTGATCCAGTAAGAGTGGATCCAAATCCTTTACATAGGCATGCTTCTTTTAACTTTTCCGGGATTGGGTTGATCTCCATCCTCTCCCTGTATTGTGCTATATGCTCCTCAGGATCCGTTGTACCATCATACAGCTTCATAGTGGGGATATGGAACCTTTTGGGTACCTCTGCATCACAAATCGGTGGTGCAAAACGAGACACCTTATGGCTTCCATCTGCAATCTCCGGGATAGGCTTGACCACCCCTGGAACACTTGAGATCATATCTTTTAGCTTCTGCAACTCCCTGGCCATAGCATGATTGACACCTGTATCCTGCATGAATCCATGGTTAGTGGTAAGATAATTATTTAAAGTGTTACCTCCCATTGAGTTCAAGTTAGGAACAGCGGGTGTGAATCCATATTGCTGGGATTCTGGGATAACGGAGGGACCAGTGGAAGCAATGGTCTGCATTGGAATGAAGTCCCCTTGATGGACATCTAGACTTCCTGTTTGCAAACTTTTTAGGGATCCTGGCATCTGGAAGGATCCTGGTATCTGGGATGATCCTGGAACGAAGGAGGATCCTTGACCCTGGGACGATCCTGGAACAAAGGAGGATCCTTGACCCTGGGACGATCCTGGAACAAAGTAGGATCCTTGAAACTGCTGTGCTCCCGGATAGGCTCCTGAATTCATGAAGGATCCCATATGCTGGGGATAGGATCCTGCCAGCTGAAAGTGTGAACCTGATGCCTGAGTCATTGCTGCCGATCCGAGGTGCAATCCTCTTGATTCTCCCATAAGTTGCATGTTTGGGACTCCCGATGGCTGAGAAGTGATCATTGGAGTATCAAAGCTCAAGGATTTGGGCATCAGTGGGGAATGATCCTCTGCCGCTTTCTTTTGTCTTTTGAGATCTCCAATTTCCCTGAGGATCCTTTCATTAGTTTCATCCTGCCGCTGCATACGATCCTTCATCTGCAAAATCAAAGTAAATACGTCACTAGTACTGGGAGTTTAAGAATTCATAGCAGAAGAAGATGGAGGTTTAGAGTTAGTAGGAGTTGGTCTCTTCTCAGCATTCTTCTGGGATCCTGCCGGTGGTGGAGGCAGAGTGTTCTGGGATGAGGTGACTGCAGACATCGCCGTGGACGTATTCTTCAATGATGAAGCCATGTAATTCTTTGAAATGATTTCGAACAAAAGGTTTTCTTATGAATGAAGCACCAATTGCCCCACGGTGGGCGCCAAACTGTTTTGGTCAAAAATCACACAAGGATAATGCAACCAAACTCTAAGTAAATGGGGATTGATGCTTGGTTTACTGAAAAGGTAAAGGATCACTTCAGAATGAAATATGCAAAGACACAATGATTTATACGAGGAAAAAGCCCTTGATCAATGTATGATCTCCGGCATAAAAAAACCTCGGGTGATGGCAACTACCGATCACCAACTTCAATATATCAAAATATGGTTACAACTTCGGATGATAATGAGCTGAGTACAAGGATCACTATCGTAATGTGTGTCTAAGCGTGTGAGAATTGTGTTGTGTGTTCTTCCGAATGGGGAAGAGTGTTATATATACAAGTGTAGGTGACCTATTTTTGGTAAAAAGACTAATAATCAGCTCATTACCCCTTTAGAAATAAAAGTAAATCTAGCCTAAATTGTCGCCCTTGAATCATGCCAAGTTTCCATATCCTTTGCAACGTCCATCTCCGATTAAGCACATGCTATAATTGTAAAGACGCGTCCTTTGATCATGATGCTAAGAGCGGATCATGCTAGATGTTCCTGCAAAATATCACTTGATTCAATGAAGGTAACTGTTAGCATGAGGATCCTATAATGGTCCATGATCCTGATCCTGAAGTCCTGCTGAGGATCACTATCTGCTAAAGAAACAAGGATCACTGGTTAGGATCACATGTAAGGATCATATATCATAAAAATCCAGCCCTAACAGATACTATAGAAGAACTCAGGGATTTGGCAAGGATAAGGATGGCTAGTTATCAACAAAGGATGGCTGGAGCCTACAATAAGAATGTCAGGATCAGGAAGTTCCAAGTTGGTGATATGGTATTGAGGAAAGAATTTCAGAATACCACGAATCCTGCTGATGGCAAGTTAGCACCAAAGTGGGAAGGCCCCTATCTTATTGAAGCTGAGGCAGGAAAGGGGGTATATCGATTGTTAACCATGGAAGGAGATTTACTACCAAGAGCTTGGAATGTTGTCCACTTAAAAAGATACTTCATGTAATAAGGATCCAGGATCCTCAACTGTGTCAGTATCCAATGTCCATGAAGGATTCTTAGAGGATAGATGATCCTTATTATGAAGGTTCATGTATCCTTAACGAAGGATTGAGTATCCACAAAAGTCTCCAGTTATTTGGGCTTGACCCCAGTTATTTGGGCTTGACCCTAGTTATTTGGGCTAGTCCCCAGTTTTTTGGGCCTGTCCCCAGTATCACTAGTAGCGCACGATGATCCTGGTACAGTTCATGGCAATGGACCAGTACCCGCTTTAGGGGCTGACGATTTCAGTGTACTGGATGTATCCGGGATCCTACGTATAATAGTAGATATACCATACATCCGTTCCTAAGGTTTCTAACGTTTTCACGTTAGCTAAGGTTTTGACATTATCATGTCACTAAGTTTGGATAGTCGCCAATGAGGGCCATACTCCAGTTTACACAAGATCCTTTGGGCTTGTCCCCAGTTTTTTGGGCTTGCCCCCAGTTTTTTGGGTTTGTCCCCAGTTTTTTGGGCTTGTCCCCAGAATTGTTGGGCTTGTCCCTAGTTGCTAACCCTTCTCTTATATTGCATTAGTCCCAAGTTATATTCCATTTCAGGTTTTTGAAGTTAAACAGCTAAGGATCCTAGATCCTTACCTTCTACTAAGGTTTGTCTCTTGGTTATCCTGTTTATAAATATTAAAGGTTTAGGATTCTAACTTGGATTCTCAGGTATGATCCTTTATCATTTTGATTTTATTCTTTATTTATCTAAGTGACCCTTATTCTTTGACATTAGGACATATGATCCTTAAATTACATTACTTTTTTGAATTTATCGATTATAGGATATTTGATCCTTGATCATATCCTAAACTTTTTGACATGATTCATTAAACCCTTATCCTTTACTTATGAATTCAAACAAAGTATGCAACAACAGTTGAAAAATAAAGAATTCACAAAAATAACAACACAAGAAATAGCCAAAAGATTAAGGTTTTATTTATTCAACAAAAGTTAAACCCTTAAAGGTTGTCAAAATTACCAACCCAAGCTTCTACCAGCAAAACGTGGCCCGTCCACTTGGGTTGGCAAAGGGTGTCCATATTAACAAGTCTTAGTGCAGGAAATAAAAGCGGCAGGATAACAAGTGGCTTCATCCCCCAAACAGAGGATCCATCCACCACCCATTATCCTACCTATTGTCCAAGGATCCATGATCCATAACCCTAAAAACTATTGTTCAAAGTACAAACCAGCATTGTTTAAAACATCAACAACCAAAAAAACTTTCAAATCCTAAAAAAATGGGCTCCGGCCGCGTCTAGATAAATCCATCATCGCCCATTTCTGCAGTTCACGCTTTGGCTGCATCACCACCAGCATCACCACCAGCTTGCTCCTTCCCGCTGCGACTTGCCTCAATCGCCAAACCTCGGTAGCCTCCTCCTCATCATCCAGCTCAGCCAGCTTCGCCCTCCAGCCCTCCTGGTCCCAAGTGGTCATGTCGAAGTCAGGATCCTCAGCCTCCTTGGCCATTTGCAGCTTGATCTTGTACATGGTGATGGCAGCAGAGATTTTAGCATCCTCCGGCACCTCATGCTTCTCATGATCAGCATTAATTTGGGCCATGACCACCTGCTTCTTCTCCAAATTCAGTTCTCTCTCAAGGGAAGAGATGGTTTTATCCTTTGCCAGGAAGAACTTTTGGAACTCCAGGTGCTTCTGCTCAGCCTCTTCGACATACGCATCAAAAAGCATCTGGGTCTCGGCTAATTTCTGCAAAAAAGACAAGGTAAAGTTCAGGATCCGTTATCCTCAAATGGGTAGGATAACCAGTCAGGATTGAGGATCCTTACATCGGAGAAGTATTCTTCGAACTGGTGGCGGATGAGGGGCAAGCCTTCCAGATTGTCAGCCTCGGTGGCCTTCCTTTTCTTTCCTCCCTTGCCTTTGGAGGTGGTGGGCTAAGGCATTGGAACAATGGGGCTAGCAGCAGTTTTCTTCTTTCCAGAACGGGCTGTGACGGTGTCATGATCACTGACGCTGAAGCGGGTGGCTGACCTTGAAGACTTTCCAGCACTTACAAGCAACGAATAACAGATAAGTATCCTTTACATAAATTTATTCACTTACATATAAGTTTAAACACTTACTTGACATTGTGACTGAGCCGGAGGATACTTCTTGTGAATCCTTTGTACTTGCTTGGAATGATCTGATTGCAGGCTCAAGGTTCCAGAAGGCAGAGATCCTCTCTTTTGTTGCAGGTGATGGAATGATATGAGAAACAGAGATAGCTGCAATATAAAAAAAGAAAGAGATCAGTTATCCTCACAGGAACAGGGTTATCCTATGATCCTTCTATAAGGATCCTCTATCGTACCATGGGTGGCCCACTTTCTTGGGAGGTCCTTCCCATCCGGGATAGAATCCCTCCTAACGAAGAAAAAACGCTTCTTCCAGTTGGTGTCATTCTTGGTGGTCTTGAGGATTGGGTGTGCATCACCGGGTTTATGTTTGAATAAGAAGCGGTGTGAACCATGGCTCACAAGGTTATACAGTTCAGCCAGTTCCGACATCCCCAACTCTATACCTTCCTGCTCAATGATTCTCTCTAGGGTATATAAAACCCTCCACATCATTGGCATGGCCTGAATGTAACACATGCCGGTGAGGGAGAAGAAGGATTCAGTGAAGGCAGGGAAGGGATAGGAGAATCCTATCAGGAATGGAGTGGCCGAAAAAGCAACCCAAGTTTCAGAAACAAAATCGCTTTTGGCAGTACAGTCAAAAGGTTTCAAGACAGAATCTGCCGGAAAGCAGTGACGAATCCGGTCGATCTCCGGATCGGTGAAGAAGCAGCGTTCCTTTGGAGAATCCTTGATAATCCCTTGGCTCTTTAGGGGACTATCTTTTTGGTGATCCTTAGCCGGTGAGGATCTTAAAACCATCTTGGCCATGGGTGATGATAAAGAAAGAAGGAACAGCAGAAGAAGATGAAGAGAGAAGGGTGAGAGAAGTACCTGGTTGATCTTCGAATGAGGATTTAAAGGAAGTATCGCTCGATTTAAATGCACATTAATCCTTATCTCTAACCTATATATAATGATGATTCTGCAGGATTGTCGCTTTAATGACGTATGATCTGTAACGGCTAGTTAGATTCTAACGGCTATATATCCGTTAGTCAGTTGCAGATAAGATCAAAAAATATAACTCGCTAATTTACATTTTACTCCTCATATTTTGGGGGCAATTGTTAGGGGAGGATTTTCCAATCCTAAGGATCATGGATCCTCAATTACTGTCAGGATCACGGATCCTCAATTCTGTTTGAATTAAGGATCCTCAGAGGGTGTTGCAGGATCAGGATCCAGGATCCTCATTATTATCCTTACACTAACGGTTCTCTACCTTGTATGTGAGCCTGTTTTGCAGGAGTATATTCATGGACTAATTCTTACCGATATTCTTGGAGAATATGCTCTCAAAATTCCGCACGTGCTTGGCCTTGTGAATGTTATGGAGATCGTGGGAAGCTTGCACATTTAGCGGATAGTTAGTTGTTTTAGTTATTTCTAAATTAAAAAAGGGATAACAAGCTTGAGTTAGAACACTTGGCTAATTTTAGCAAACACACACTTTCGAAACAGCTCTTAATAGCTCTCAACAGTTCATTTGGCGATTTCATACACATTGCACTCTGGTGATCCTTGTAACAAGCTTGTTATCATCCCGAGTTGTAACAATCATTTGTTTAATTATAGTTGGTGATCAGTAGTTTCCATCACCCGAGGTTTTTTATGCCGGAGATCAACTCTTGGTCAAGGGCTTTTTCCTCGTATAAATCCTCGTGTCATTTGTTCATTTGATTTGCAAATAGTTTATACAATTGTTCATTGATTCAAGCATCACACCTCACAACAAAAGATTTGGTTGCATTATCCTTGCTCGGTTTTTGACCAAAACAATACACAATCGTATTAATAAACTGAACAATTGAATTTGATTGTTTCAAGGTACAAAAAACAAACTGAAACCATGATCCTATTTATACATACTGAATGGTTGCGTCTTGAGCCATCGCGTCTCCTCGCGAACGGTTGTGTCTCTTGAATATGTGGTTGTGTTTGTTGGTGAAGAGGTGTCTCTTGATCAATTCCTTGATGCCGTCAATCAAAGGGTGTGTCTCCAGGAGACATGTCTTTTCCTCCGAGTCTCATTTAACAAGGGGAAGGGAAAGAAAAGAGATGAGAAATATGAAAAAACCATGTTCTCGAGATTTTTTAAAGATAGAAGGGGATGGGAAAGGAGGGAAAAGGGAAGAAAATTTGTACTTATATTTATCCTTCCAAATTGGAGAGATTAGGAGAGAAAATCTTATTAATTACTAAATTACCCTCATATTTAATTAAAATGTTTTATGTTTAAAGGGTATAATGGTAAAATTGTTCCTTTCTTCTCTTTTCCTTTACTTTTCATTAAACTCGGGAACACGAAAAAAAATCACATATTTTCCTTCCTTTTCTCTCTTAATTCATTATTATTCCCTTCCCTTGTTAAATGAGACTCGGGAACATAGTGTAAGTGTAGGTTACAATCTTTCAACTTGTCTTCTTTAGTCCTTGTACTTTATAACTACCCAATCTAAACATAACATAACCTTATCTATTAACTAATTACACTTCTGACCCGCATCTTCTCTTTCGAACTTGATCAACAAGACTTAGACTATTAAATAGTCTTGTTCTTCCAATCTTCATGCTCCTTCCTGGGCAATCTCTGAATCCGGTGTCTTTAACCATATGCAACTTTGAGATCAACTTCTTGGGAGACTTGTTAGTTGGTGATTTCCACGAACGAAGGATGGCTTCCCCTGCGCGTACTATTTACCTTTCCCGTTGGTGATTTCCACGAACGAAGGATGGCTTCCCCTGCGCGTACTATTTACCTTTCCCGTTGCTCTGGCCGTTCTTTCCTCCGTTCAGACCCGCACCAACATGCTCGGTTCGCCCGATGATTTCCTTCCTTCCCTCAAATGATTCTTCCAAATCGCGAAACCCCTACCTTGATTGAAGAATTGAATCCATGATCTTGATTCTTTGAGCCTTGACTCTGATACAAATGATGGTGGTTGGTCTCCAAAGACAGTTCCTATGACTTCGGTTTAGAAACAATTGACTAAAGAATGGGTTCAATCTTTGTTGTCGGATTCAAGAAGAAACCAAACATTTAGCTTCCATTCAAAAGGTTTGACTTTTTTCTTTGACTTAAGTTTGTGGGTTCTTGATATAAATGCCATACCCCTTTCAGAGGCGGAAGCACGAGGTGTGATCTGAGTGGTTCTCATTGCATACGATAAATAAATGTGCTACATGATATAAAACAAACTCCATCTTGCCATTCAAAGTTTAATTATCCAAAATACAGAATTTAGTTTAAAGTTTACATCTAAGATAATTGTTTGAAAGTTTACAACATCCTTTCAAGACAAAGATCAAGGTTTTGCTTCCTATATCACCGTAAGGAGGCGGGATATAGCAACCAAATCCGTCAAAAGGTGGTAGTGGAGAATGGCACTAAACATCTTGAAACATGACACTACATATTGACAAAAGAGCCCGCGAGCATATCCACTAATTTCCTGAAATACATGTAAGTTTAAAAATCGTCAACAAAAGTTGGTGTGAATTCATGCAGATTGTGTAAAATGTAGGAGTTGTAATTGTATAAAACATGGTATGTAACTGTAAAATGTAAGTTTGTAATTCGTAATGAAAGGGAATCGAGATCGCTAACGTTTTGCAAGGACATTAACATATGTGACGACATAGGAAGCATCCAAACCTAGGCGACTTTTAACATCGTTTACCCTACGACTGTGACCCAAAGCACTCCATGGCTATGTGTTGCCAAGAGAGTGAGGCTGTCCGGACCTGCTAGATCTAACCCTTGCTCTTTCGGTCTAAACTAAATTAATGGTGCTTACGCATACCCTATTCGTGACATGATCTATGTATGATTCTTTTGTTTTAAACATACCATTGAACATGTATTTTCCCCAAAGTTTAGAAAACAATAAAAATGTTTAAAAGTGGGGACATGAACTCACTGATTTGCGTCTCGTGCGTCAAGCTTCACCGGCGTCCGCTACTTTGGTGTCGTAACTTATAGACTTTCTAAGTATGTTAAACACCTAACTTGTAAATCTCTAAGTACAAGTTACCATTTGGTTTAATGTGTCTTATTGTGTCTTACATGTTTATGTTCTTGTATTATTAATCAATATATTCCACAATATATTTAGTGGTTTATTTGTT
Organism: Helianthus annuus; assembly: GCF_002127325.2. Lineage (NCBI taxonomy): Eukaryota > Viridiplantae > Streptophyta > Magnoliopsida > Asterales > Asteraceae > Helianthus > Helianthus annuus. The sequence continues at coordinate 63,926,627 of NC_035448.2, forward strand.
ATATTTATTTTATCCCCAAAAATATATATTTGTATATGTAAAATTTGAAAATGATATAAGGTTAAAATAATATATATTTTTTAACCTTTCCAAATATATGATACTTATAGTGTTTTCCAAAACTAATATAAGAAATTTGTTAAATAACAATTTACATATTATTTTTGTATAAGTATACTTAGGAAAGTATACTTGTATTTAAGTGTAAATACTTGTGTGTTTTGTATTAATTGTCAAAAATCAATCCTTTGATTTTTAATACTTTCTGGAATTATATTTCATAAAAATAATAATATTTTTAAGGTTTATTTGTTATATATATATATATATATATATATATATATATATGGGAAGGTTCAAATGAAAACCACTAGTTATTGTGAAAACTCGAAAACTAATTAAAAAAAGCCAAAAAAATATACAATTTTTTTTTTTGCAAACCAAATTTCGCAGGTTTTTATATATAAAAAAAGTTTCAAAAAAATTTTTTTTTTTTGTGTAGTGTACTTGTGTAATAATACACATGCACATGTGTAATACTACACATGTGTATGTGTACTACACATGTGTATTATTACACATCTGCACTACACAATTTTTTTTTTTTGAAAAAAAGTTTTTTTATATATAAAAACCAGCGATTTTTATTAAAGAAATTGAAAAAAAAATTTGTGTGTTTTTAGGCTTTTTTTAGTTAGTTTTCGAGTTTTCACAATAAAAGTGGTTTTCATTTGAACCATCCCCTATATATATATATATATATATATATATATATATATATATATATATATATATATATATATACGTACGGGATCAGGAGAAAACGCCCAAATGTGTGAGAACGGATTCTGGCGTAACACGTGTCACGCGACATAGTGAAGGGCGGAGGGGCTTTTTTTGTCCTTTTATATTCTTTTTTTAAACGCGTCTCACATCACCACTCCATTTTTTGGCGTTTAACAAATACGCGGCGTTTTTATTGTTTTTTAGATCAGGAGCAGTAAATATTTTGGCGTTTTAACTAAGTATGGCTTTAATTGTTGTGCCAAGTAGGATCAGGCCTATAATGTAAAAAACATTAGTAATTTTCTTGATGTTTATCTTTTTTCTATCAATTGTTGTGCCATGTAGGATGCAGGCTTATAATGTGACATGCAATTATGGCGTTTTGAAAAGATAAACAAATTCAATTTTCCATGTAGTGGCTTTTAATATAATAAATGTTTTGCAATAATGTTACCATCTCTTTATTTTACTATTTTGCAATTACTGTTTCGTTCAGTTTCAGTGTTGCTTTTTCTAGTAATACTTTGTTTAGCATTTATTGGTGTTTGTAGTTTTTGGCATTTTATACTCAATTTTTTTATTAGTAGAGAATTAGATAATAAACAACAGAGAATTAGATAACAAACAATAGAAAATGAAAAAAAAACAAATTAAAAAATCTAATCTAATTTCTCATCCAAATATTCACTGTCATCAGCCTCTTCTACTTTAACCTTTTTGGCGTTTTGAACCTGTTTTGAATACCTTATCTAGATCCTTATTTTCCTACATAGTGCCCGTCTTTAGAAGATGCTTATTTTTGGTGGCATTCTGCATTGTGGTTTGATATATACTTGTTTGGCGACATGTTGAAGATCAACGCCTGCTCGAATGTATTGATCCCTTCATGCCATCCATATATCCATCAAGAACAAAGTGACATGATGACATATCAGTGTCATCAGTCTCCTTTTCATGAATATTTATCCATCTCATTCAGCAAAAGCTTATAGAGATACCCACCTCATAGAAGAATCCATTTAGTGAAACTTCATTCAGAACAATACTCAATATAGAAGAAACGAGGTTTCCCATTTTGTGGAGTTTTTAACTATTTTTTTGGCGTTTTAAAGTGAATGGTTTCTAGGAAAAATGGCGTTGTTTTTTGGATGTGATCAATTGATTGTGCAGAGACGTCTCTCTTATAGGATGTTTTTGGCGCGTAGTTTAGGCGGGATTTTATTTATAATAAATGATATTAATAAATTAGTCGTCTATTCAGTCACTGTATGTATTTTACTGTTTTTGTTTGCTTTTTATAAGTTTTTAGGGTGATAGACGTGCCATATTCCAAGTTTGGCGTTTTTAATGGATTTAAGTAGTTTTTGGCCTTTTTTATTTTTAGCTTTTAATATTACTTGTCCAAATTACTTTTATTATAGTTTGGGAGTTTTTGGTATTTTATGGCATTATGGCGTTTCACAATCATTATGTATGTTTGGCGTTTTTATTAAAATAATGTATTTTTTGTTCTTAGCTGAAAAATACATAACAAACAACAGAAAAAGAAAATTAAAAAAACTAAAAAATAGAAACAATTCATCTTCCAAATCTTCATTGTCATCAGTCTCTTTCTTCTTTGAAAGATGTTCACTGGCGGTTTGACTTTGGCATGCTTCATTTTTTGTTTTTGTTGTTGAAGTAGCTTTTTGTGGCTGTTTGGAAGGACAAAATGACGTGAATTTTTTGTTTGAAGTTCATCTTTATCTTTATGTTTATCTTCAAACAACTCATCAGTGTCATTCGTCTCTTCATGCCATTATAATATTCATCAAGAACAAAACACAAAAAAATGACATAAGTCTGACACCAGCATCTTTTTGTTGAAGATTTGTCCATCTCATGCAGCAAAATGTTATTGAGTCACAGCACCTCAGCCAAGAATGCATTCTACGAAACTTCGCGTAGAACAATATTGAATATAGAAGAAATGATGTTTGCCATTTTGGCGTTTTACTGAGGAAATAGTGTATCTAAAAGAAACGACGATTTTTGGAATCTTTGATGTTTGAGTTTTTTGGCGTTTTCTAAGATGATTGGTATATAGTAAAATATGGCGTTTTTGAGTTGGTGTGTTTTGATGTTTTGGGTTTTTTGGCGTTTCTAAGATGAATGGTATATAGTGGCAAATATGGCGTTTCCGGTTCGGGGTGTGTTTAATGAATGTCTGAGATGTTTTTTGTTTATATAGGATGTGTTTTGGCCCGTAATGGCGTTTTATTCATGAGTTTGGCGTTTTTGGTAGAGAAGTCTAAAGACCCTTTTACCCTTAATGAAGCGCGTCCACTTAATAGAATTGGTGTTATTTACGAAAACGCCACCGCGCCAATCTAGTCCATAGATTGTTTTTATCGAACGATCCATAAGCGTTCTCACCGTTCTCACACTTTCCACCATTTTCTCTAAATCCTGACCCTATATATATATATATATATGTATATATATAGAAACGGGATCAGGAGAAAACGCTCAAAAGTGTGAGAACAGTGAGAACGCATCCTGACCCAACACGTGTCACGCGGCATAGAGAAGGGCGGAGGGGCTTTTTTGTCCTTTTATCTTCTGCTTTTTCAGTTCCGCTTTTCACAATATTGTTTAATTTTTGGGGTTTAAGATTTTTGGCGTTAACCAAATTCAATAATTAATGGCGTTTAATGGTTTCATTGTATTAACATTTTGGCGTTTATGGCGTTTATGGCCTTTTTCAAATTATATGCCATTGGAACCCCGGGGGGGGGGGCAGGACATCTATCTGAATGCGTTTTTTCAAGGCGTTTTAAACAAGATGGCCCATTGTTCTATTATTTTTTATACACATTTTGGCGTTTGTGGTATCTTGGCGTTTTAAAATTGTAAAATTATATTACAACCATAGGGAAAAAATAGAAGCGAAGAAAATAAATTAAAAATCCTAATCGGATCTCTCTTCGCAATCTTCACTGTCATCAGTCTCTCTCTTCTTTAATAGTACAAGAACTGTCACCAAATATATGGCGTTTTATGTAAAACTTAACAAACTCATCGGTTTGATTATTTTGCCTACTCGTTTGTTGAAGTGGCTTTTGTGGATGTTTGGGGACATAGATCTATGACGTGTGGGTGTGTTTTTCGCTTTTTCTTCATCTTGATCTTCATCTTTATAATCATCCCACTCTTCAGTGTCATTGATCTCTTCTCCTCATCCAAGCCTTATTCAAGAACAAAAAACACAAAATGACATTCGATTGTCATCAGTATCTTTTTCTTGAAGATTTGTCCATCTCATGCAGCAAAATCTTACTGAGTTACTCCCCTCAGCTAACAATCCATTCAGTGAAACTTCACGAAGAACAATACTGAATATCCAAGAAACCATATTAGCCATCTTTGATTTTTTTTTTAATTTTTTTGGCGTTTAAGTGTGAGTGGTATTTAGTAGTATTTGGCGTTTGTTTTTTTGGTTTGATTAAATGGAAGTTGCTGAGAGTTATTATTTTATAGGATTTCTTTTGGTGGCGTAGGTTAGGCGGTGCATTATTATAATAAACTATTCATCGTTTCAGTTACTGTTTGTAATTATTGTTTTTGATAAGCTTTTATCTCTGAAGTCTGTAACATGTCCCGTCTTTCAAGTTTGGCGTTTTAGATTCTAATATAATAAATTTCCGTCTCTTCATTTTTACTGTTTTGTAGTTACTGTTTCTAGTTACATTTTCAAGTTTGGTTTTTATTTTTTTTTATTTTTTGGGTTTTTTATAATACTTTTCCAAAGTGATTTTATTATAGTTTGGGAGTTTTTGGGGCGTTTTACGGCATGATAGCGTTTTAACAAGCATTTGGCTATCTGGTGTTTTTATTATATATGGCGTTTTTATTATATAACAATCAACTGAAAAAGAAAATTAAAAAAAAAGAATATATAAACAATTGATCTTCCAAATCTTCACTGTCACCAGTCACTTTCTTCTTTTTTGAATCATCTTAATTGGCTGGTTCGACTTTCGTATGATTCATTTTGTTTTTTTGTTTTTCAAGTAGTTTTTTTTTGTCACCGTTTGGAAACACAAAGTCTGACATCAACATCTTTTTCTTGAAGATTTGTCCATCTCATGCAGCAAAATGTTATTGAGTTTACACCCTTCAGCCAACAATCTTGAATTTTCCAATGATCGATGTTTGATTTTTTAATTTTGGTGTTTTACCGATAAAAAGAACGCCACTAAATAAAAGCACCTTAAACCTCAAAATTTGATCATGCTAAAATCAATAATGTTTTGTTGTATGAGATGGACAACATTGTTAATCCTTGGTTAATAAAGATAACTAACAATGTTGTCCACCCCATACAGCTAAACTTTATTGACAACAAACTTCAATAATGTTTTTGTATGTTTTGGCGTTATAAATTGGATGGAAGTTGAGGATAAAGTCAATAAGATTTTTACTCAATGAAATGGACAATATCCTCACTTAAGGATTTTTGTCCATTACATTGAGTGAAACCTTACAGACAACCAAACTGAATTTCAAATAAACGTTTTGGGTTAGAAGATATTTGATGTTTGTGTTTTTTGGCGTTTCTCAGACGAATGGTATATATTAAATATGACGTTTGGGGTTTTGTGTGTGTTTTTAATTGAAGGTCTGAGATGTTGTATATATAGGATTTTTTTGGCGGTTTTTTTAGGCGGGATTTTATTATAATTAAGTTTGGCGTTTTATATCTAATGGCGATTTTAGTTAGAATGGTGTGTGCTATTTGTTTGGCGTTTTATTTCATTAGATGGCGTTTTGTGTGGAGAAGTCAAAAAGACTTTTTTACCCTTAATGAAGCGCGCCCACGTAATAAAATTGATGTTATTTACGAAAACGCCACCGCGCCAATCTAGTCCATAGATTGTTTTGATCGGACGATTCATAAGCGTTCTCACCATTCTCACACTTTCCACCGTTTTCTCAAGATCCTGACCCTATATATATATAGGGGATGGATCATGAGAAAACTAGTTTAAATGAGAAAACCAAAAAACTAACTAAAAAAGCCTAAAAAACATACCAATTTTTTTTTAAAATTTTTATAAAAAAATCGCAGGTTTTTATGCATAGAAAAAAATTTCAAAAAAAAAAAATAAAAAAAAAGTTTTTTTGTTGTATTGCACATGTGCACTATTACGGATATAGTGCACATGTGTAGTACAGATATAATGCTCTTGTGCAATACAACAAAAAAAAATTTATATATAAAAACTAACGATTTTTTATAAAAAATTGTCAAAAAAAATTTTGGTATGTTTTTTAGCTTTTTTTAGTTAGTTTTCTAGTTTTCTCATTTATATGTAGTTTTCTCATGATCCTCTCCCTATATATATATATATATATATATATATATATATATATATATATATATATATATATATATATATATATATATATATATATATATATATATATATATATATATATATATATATATATATATATATATATATATATTTGCCACTTGTCCAATTTTATAATTTTTCCATCACTTGGAGTAATTATATATGTGTCCATAAATATGTAAAATTGTCCAATTAGTCCAAATGTTTGACCATATACCCCTTTTACAGGTAATTTTGTATACTTGTATACTTAAGTATTTCTTATATATTTCTATGTGTATTTTGGTAGTTATACTCCTTTGGAGTATTTAGTGTATTTTTTTCAAGTTCCTAATATACACTAATATATATAATACACATAATATACACTTAGCACATAATTTTGTGACCATTAAATATATATATTTTTCCCTAAAATATACATACTTAATATTGATTTTATACATGAAGAAAAACCTTATCTCTTGCCTTGTAATTTTATATAAAAATTAGGAAACCTTAGTAAATATTTTTAGGTGAATTTTTGGGGAAAAAGTTTCACCAAAACTAGTATTTTTTTCTAAGTGTCAAAATTTTATACATAGTTTCCCCTAAAAATGGAGGTTTCCCATGTTTTCAAAACATGTGTTTATTTTCTTTTCATCACCAAAATTCAATCTTCAACAATTTCACAAATAACATATACTAAAATGATCATGCTAAAACTTATGACGAACTTGATTATTGTCAAAAATATGCAGTCTTTTAGATCTACACTGTACATACTTGAATCTTCCAAAAATAAGTGTTCTTGTTGAACTTTAACAAACTTTTATGAAACTTTATTTACCAAATAAATCATCCATAAGTTTTATGGTTCTAAAACCATGAGAAACATATTTTAAAACCACTTTTATACTCATTTTGAAGATCTTCAAGTTCATCATCAAATTTCATCAAGATCCATGCTTAAACTTATTAGATCTAAGTTTCTAACAAGCTTACACATGATGAATCTAACTAAAAACACAAGATCAATGTTCAAAACTTCATATCATACACCAAACAACTTCATAACAACTTGTTTTCATCATGATTATGTTAGATTTTCATGTTTTCATCTTTGAAAGTTTGGTTTCTTAGATTATGTAACTTGTACATAATATAAGCATGAAGTGAAAATGAGTGTAAGAGACTTACCACTAGCTCTTGTGGCTAGGGAAGTGGCAAAGAACACAAGAAGAAGAATTGATGGACAAAAGCTCCTAGTGAAGGTCCTTCCACTTCTTTTGCTTGTAGCCTTCTTAGATCATCTTCTAGCACCTTATGACACCCTTAGAATGGCTTGAAAGTTGCAAGAAAATGGTGATGGTATGGAGAGTGGGTGTGGCCGAGAGTAGAGAAAAGAGGAAGAGGGAAGAAGTGTGAAAGTTTGAATGAAAGGATAAGGAAACTGACCTTATGGTTTATGCTTATAATCATCCAACATTACAATGTCCAATGGTCTTCATGTTCCATATCAAGAGCACATATTTTTTGAATGGGGAAATGTTAGTGGGACCTCTTGGGGTCGATTGGAAGAGAAGGGGGTTATGTAACACCCCGTGTTTCGAAAGTCAAAGTCAAAGTCAAGACTGAAGTCAAAGGAAGAAAAGATCGCTAATTACGATCTGTCTCTCCTTGCTCAATTCCTGTTTTGACTTCTTTGACCGTAGTTAGTCTATTTTATGTTTTACATTAGTTGTATTACGTGGAGTAATTAATTATAATCGCAGCAATCGACAAATATTAATCGCTACGAATCGCTTTACGACTGTGCATAATAGGAAGTAACAATGCGATAAAGTCAATTAAACGCTAATCGATCTAATCTAATCAACATCGCACTCACAACTTGAATTACGCATTTTGGTTATTGTTATACGTGTGTGTGTGCCTTATGTGTTACTTGTGCATGTTTATTTACGTTATGTGTGATAATCAATCGAATCGCAATCGAACTCAATCGCAATCAAATCGCAAACGCTAAACGAATACGAGATAAGGATGATTGTATGTTGATATAGTATGATAATTAGTGGAGAAGAGATAGCGCGAGATATGAGTAGTTGGGATTAAAAGTAATTTGACTAGGAAACCCTATCGCATCGCAACACTCGCAATCGCAATCGAAACAGCAAAACTCATCGCACCGAACACTCGAATCAGGCGAATCAGGTAACCAGCCGATCGACCAGCCGTCCGATCGGACTGCCGTTCGATCAGACAGGTTGTCCGATCGAGCTGCCTGGCCGATCGGCCAGCCCTTTCCCCTTTTGGAACTCTATAAATACCCCTGTCACTTTCATCCTTTCTACTTTTGGAAACTCTCTGACCGACCAGCTCGTGGTCCTCACCTTTTCTTCGATTTCTCTCGATTCCGGTAAGATCTCGCCCTAAATCTTGTACTTTCTTGATCTACACGCACTCCTACACCTTTCTATCTTTCAAATCTTAACTTTTAACCGTGAAATCACTAAGATTCAAGGTGTTCTAGGATGACGTCATCATGTGTTCTTGAAGAACTTCATGTTTTGGCCTCAATCCACCAAGAACAACTTAGATCTAACTGATTTCCATATATACTAACAAAGATCTTTCATAAATCTAAACAAATTCACCACAAAAAGGATTGAAAGACGGTTTTCCAACTTTCTTTCAACTCTTTTACACTCAATGCACTCAAAAACCGATAGAATCGGAGCTTGTGCCGACTTACTACCCGATCTGTGGTCGTGTTGGCTTAAGATTTGGATCCTATCTACGAGGCTACCAATTCCGGGTTAACCAAGAACAATCGTCTGGAACTAGTGGACCGACTGAGCTTGGGTGATTCCTGTTCAGCCGGGTCACTAAAGCGAAGGATGAGGTTCTGTTGGCTAACACGTCATCGAAATGTCTCGATAAAACGACAAACAATCAAAACAACCAAGTGTGAGACGAACAGGACGAGGTGCCGTCTGATCGACCTAATGACCGAACAGATAGCCACCCGATCGACCGGCCAGCCGAACGGCTTGCACCTTGGGACCCACACTTAACCATTTTGGTAATCTAAGAAGTCTGAGGGTTGAACGAGTTGCTGTCCGATCGGACTACCATCCGATCGAACCGCCAACCGTACCATGAGACATTTGAACCTCCTCGCTTAAACAATTTTCAACATGTTCAATGCACTAGGAATGCCACCCGATCGAAGTGCTGTCCGATCGAGTGACACCCTGCTGCAAGAATGATTTCACTAATGTGGCCAACCGATCAGGTTGCCGATCGACCGACCGTCCGATCGACCGACCTGAAAGGTAGAGATACTTCTATGTTCTCAAATGCTACAACAAAAACTTCAAAAGTCAAACCATCATACATAAACACATCCTTCCTGAAGGAAGAAACAATCCACTCGAACGGCCATCCGATCGGACAGCCGTCCGAATGGGTTGTCACTCGCACGACCAGCTGTCCGATCGGACTACCAACCGATCGACCCACCAACACTTATTCTCGTTTTACGCATCACTTATCGTTATGCTATCGAACTATTCAGGCTAACCTTACTCTCAAGCGCTCCCTTCAATCCATCAACCGCTGTGAGTATACTTGATCCCTTTTTGCTTTACGCGTTTTTGGGTGTTACATACTTTACTTATATGAAATCACATCGAACACACTACGCAATACTTATAAACGCTAACCGTTACCGCATGTTATACGTGACCTAATGAATGCTTGTTTGTTATTTTTACACATGGAATGCTGTCTACCTGCCTTAGCAACGATAGTACTATAGTTTGGACTCAGCACCCGTTCACACGGGGGTTGTTAAGGACAATCACTTGCATGGATTACAGTGGTGATCATGTATTTTCGTCTCTATTTTACTAAAATAGGAAAGAAGTTGTTAGGCTAGGGGTGAAACCCTAACCTTGATGACTTGATCCGACCTCGATTTTGGTTTTACAAACTCTCACCAAAGTTCTGATGGATTCCAAGGACTCGAGTACTTAAACAACCGAAAGGATGGGTGCCATTCACCGCATGTCGGTAATAGAGCACAGTCTATTAGGTCAACAAGGACTTGTGGTACATCCTTGAGAATAGTCGAATCGCTTTAGGTAGTCAATGTCTAATAGCCACATACAATCTATTTCTCGATTTTTACGTGTTTCGATTCTGAGCCTGCAACTGCTGAGTCTGATGACTCGTTGATTTTATGTGTTAGTATGTACTTATCTGTTTATGTGTTTAAATTTTGGAGACTTATTCGATCTTTGCTTTCACTTCGATCGACACACACGACTCGCATTGCTTACCTATCTCAAAACGTTAACAAGTCGCTACTATCATAAGGAAACGTCGTACATTATGATGCTCGCTATAATACTACACGCTTGTGCTTACTAATCGCTATGCTAAACGTGATCGCTATAATCGGATAATGACGGACTTTGACTGATAGGTTTCTGTATTCTCACTGCCTCTGTGATTACATGTGTATGTGCTTCTGTGTTTTTGTGCCCTACGTGCTTATATGTTTATGTGCTTTCGTGCCTCTATGTTTATGTGAATCTATGATTTCGTGCCTATGGGCTTACGTGATTATGCGTGTTACTGAGCTTTAGTAAGTATTAGACGTGTGAGGTGAGATTCGACTATGATGTGTCTGAGACATATGACGATGTCTGTTGCAGACAATGTCGACTAGACCATCATCTGGACCCCACCATCCACGACTCACTCGCCAAGAACAACGGGACAAACGCCTTGCTGCCATTCTCGCTAAACAAGTGGCCAAGGTTGTGCCCCAGATCATGAGTGAAATTTACGAGAACGTTAGCAAATCGTCTGAGGAGTCTAGAACGGACGCTCCTAAAATTGCCACCAAGACTGCTTTCAGCTACAAGCAGTTCAAGGCTTGAGGTCCAAAGGAATTAACTGGAGAAGATGGCCCAATGGCTATGTTCTAATGGTTCGATTCCATCGAAGTCACTTTGCGCCAGAGCGGATGTCCTGAAAATCTCCGTACCCTAAACGCAACCGGCGTCTTCTAGTCCCGCGCACTAGACTGGTGGACGGCCGAACGAAACAAACGCGGGAATGATGCAGCTTATGAGCTGACCTGGGAAGAGTTGAAAGCCATCATGATGGATGAGTTCTGCCCTCCCCATGAACGCCAAAAGCTGGAGGATGAGTTTTGGAACATTAAGCAGAAGGATGGAGATAACGCTGCCATGACTGCTCGCTTTAAGCAGCTCAGCATCATTTGTCCCGATCAAGTCAAGACTACAGACATGACGATCAAGAAGTACATTCAAGCTTTACCCGACTGTGTCGCGGATTTTGTGCATGCCGCCAAGCCAGCATCGATCGAAGAAACTTATTTGCTTGCCGCTGAAATCAACGACAAGCGGGTAAAAGCTGGTTTTTTGGGATAATCCTTCAAAGTCTCTGCATCAATCTACCACCGCGCCAACTGCTGACTCTACCGCTACTGCACCTCAGTCATCAAAGTCCTCACGCCGCAAGAAGAAGAACAACAACAGCAACTCCAGCAACAAGAATTATGCTGCCACCACCACTGCTGCTCCACTACAAGCCGTACCGGCTCAGCAGCAGTCTCACCACCGCCCAGCTCCAATCACTTATGCACCGCCTGCAATGCGTGCATACACAGGCCCCCATCCGGTTTGCCCAATCTATTCTTATCATCACCCGGTGGGTCTCGCCTGTCGTTTCTGCGCCCACTGCAACATGTACGACCACTTTACTATCAACTGCCGTACTGGTCCCCGCAACACCACAACCCCTGCCACTGCTCATCAAGCTATACTCCCAGCCCCGCAAGGCCAACACGCGGCTCAGGAACCCACAGTCAACGCCCGATTCTGCTTCGCATGTGGTGATCCCAACCACTTTGCGAACATATGCCCGAACAGGGTTGTGAAACAAGAGCCCCAGTAGCAGCAGCCTCATCAACAGTAGCAGCAACAGCAGCAACACCAAGCAGCGCGCGCCAGAACCTTCAACATCAATGCGCGCCAAGCCCAGGCTGACAACAACATGGTCAATGGTACGTTCCTTGTGAATGGTATTTATGCTTCATGTTTGTTTGATACTGAAGCCGATAACTGCTTTGTATCGTTTGAATTCGAGAAGCTCCTTATTCGTAAGCACTCCTATCTCCCCTCGACATTCGATTTTGAAGTCGCCACCGGAAGAACTGTCACCGTTAATTCTGTTCTTTGTGATTGTACTCTTGAGCTCAACAATCACATCTTCCCAATCGACCTTATTCCGATGCAACTCGGAAGTTTTGACGTCATAGTAGGCATGGACTTTCTTCGCGAAAACCATGCTGAAGTTGTATGCTTCGACAAGATGATTTGATTCTCGCTCGTAAATGGTGATTTATTATGTGTCTATGGTGAAACTGCTTCGAAAGGTCTCAATCTCGTGTCATGTGTCCAAGCTAGCAAGTATCTCCGCAAGGAATACATGGCTTTCTTGGCTAACATTGAAGTAGCGAAGAAGGAAAAGAAAGGAAAGACAACAGTGAAAGACGTCCCCGTGGTCCGCGAATTTCCCTAGGTATTCCCTGATAATCTCCCAGGACTCCTGCCAAGTGGTGATATCGATTTCTGTATCGACCTTATTCCTAGAGCCAACCCTGTTGCCAAAGCTCCTTATCGACTCGCGCCGTCCGAAATGCGTGAACTCTCGAATCAGCTTCAGGAATTACTTGAGAAAGGCTTTATTCGCCCGAGCACCTCTCCTTGGGGCGTGCCAGTCCTCTTCGTCAAAAAGAAGGATGGGTCGTTCAGGATGTGCATCGACTACCGGTAATTTAACAAGCTAACCATCAAGAACCGCTACCCCCTGCCTCGTATCGACGATTTGTTTGATCAGCTACAAGGTGCTACATGTTTCTCGAAGATCGATCTACGCTCAGGCTATCACCAGCTACGCATTCAGGAGAAAGATATACCCAAAACCGCTTTTCGCATTCGCTACGGCCACTATGAGTTCGTTGTTATGCCTTTTGGTTTAACCAACGCACCCAAGGTTTTCATGGATCTGATGAATCGCGTGTGTAAACCTTATCTCGACCGTTTCGTCATCGTGTTCATCGACGATGTCTTGATCTTTTCCAAGTCGAAAGCCAAACATGCGCAACATCTACTGTTGGGATTGAACCCTATCAGAGGAACAGATAATTAAAGCCAAAACTGGATCAGAGCAGTGGATCCTAAATAAGCAGATGTTTACATACAAATCTCTCCCCTTGAAAGTGATTTCAACAACTACTGACCTCCTATCTGCTGATCTTGTTAAATGCTGACCTACAACTGCTGCTCAAGTAAAGACCTGATGAAAGAAGCCCTGCTGATTCAATCTACTGTTTTGAGTCAAGCTCTGCTGATCCGGACAAGTGCTGCTGGGTTCACAACAGTAGAAGGTTGCAACAGCTGATCAATAGTCTGTTTTATTTTATAATGTAATAGCAGTAGTTAACACAGCAGTGTTTGTATAGATCAGAGGTTAGAGTTTGTTAGGAGGTTAGATGTCACTTTCATGGTGACGTCAGCTAAGATGCTCAGTAGTTTGCAAGTGCCTATAAATAGATCAGTACTTTGTACTGTTCTATTAGCTCTTTTGCACAATCGTCTTCTTTGCACGAACAAACAATTGAGCTCTGGCTGAGGGGGAGTTTGCATTCATTCATCAATCATTGTAATCGTTATTGAAATAAATTCAATCTTCCGATTCATTGTGGAAAGATGTTTGATCAAAGTATTACTCTCGTTTGATTGTATCCAAAGTTTGTTTTCATTATAATTCCGCTGCACACTCATCCATTTTCATTTTAATTTCAAACACAAAATACAATCAAAATCAAACTCAGATCCAACATCTACGTTTGGTTCTCGAACTACTCCAGGGGAATCGACTCTATGCCAAGTTCTCCAAGTGTGAATTCTGGCTGGAGGAGGTTCAGTTTCTGGGTCACATCGTAAATAGTCAAGGTATTCACGTCGATCCCGCGAAGATTGAAGTAGTTAAGAGTTGGATGACGACTAAGAACCCGTCTGAGGTCCGTTCTTTTCTCAGACTTGCGGGCTATTATCGACAATTCATCGAGGGATTCTCAAAGATCGCTGTGCCGCTTACCGCTCTCACGCATAAAGACAAGCCTTTTGTTTGGGGAAGCGAACAAGAGTCTGCTTTCCAAACCCTCAAGCACATGCTCTGCAATGCTCATGTTCTCACATTGCCCGATGGAAACGACGGATTCATTGTCTACTGTGATGCTTCCAACCTTGGTTTTGGTTGTGTTCTTATGCAACGGGACAAGGTTATAGCATACACATCTCGTCAGCTCAAAATCCACGAGAGGAACTATACAACCCATGATCTCGAGCTAGGCGCGGTTGTTTTTGCGTTAAAGATTTGGCGACACTACCTGTATGGTACCAGGTGTACGATCTTCACCGATCATAGGAGCCTACAACATATCTTTGATCAAAGAGAGCTTAATATGCGTCAACGCCGATGGGTAGAACTTCTCAACGACTATGACTGCGAGATTCGTTATCACCCAGCCAAAGCAAATGTCGCCGCCAACACTCTCAGCAGACGGAGTTATTTGCTCAGCATTCGCGATACCCAAGCCCAATACGATCTCGAAACTCTTATCTGTGAAGCCCAGCATGCCTGTTTTAATGAGCGTACATTGAAGAAGGAACGAATCTATCACGATGGAGCTCAACTTGTAAATAAGTCAAATGGGATATTCCATTACCTGGACCGAATTTGGATCCCTAAACGGACCGATTTGCGAAAGATTTTGATGGACGAAGCCCACAAATCTCGGTATTCTATTCATCCCGGTGCCGATAAAATGTACCAGGATCTTCGCTACAAGTACTGGTGGCCGGGTATGAGGAGGGATATTGCTCTCTACGTCGGGAAGTGCCTGACTTGTGCAAGGGTCAAGGCTGAACATCAAAAGCCCTCTGGCTTACTCGAACAACCGCCAATCCCCATGTGGAAATGGTAGAGTATAGCTATGGACTTCATAACCAAGCTCCCGTGCACGTCAATGGGTCACGATAGCATCTGGGTTGTTGTCGACCGTTTGACCAAATCTGCCCACTTTTTGCCAATACGGGAAAACTACAAGGTAGAACGATTAGCCCGAATCTACACCGACGAGATCATTTGTAATCACAGGACGCCTCGTGACATCATCTCTGACCGCGACGCTCGGTTTACCTCGCGATTATGGGAAACGTTTCAAGCTGCTCTTGGCACTACGCTTAATCTGAGTACCGCATTCCACCCTCAAACCGATGGACAGACTGAAAGAACGACCCGTACTCTTGAACACATGCTCCGTTCGTGTGTCATAGATTTCGGTGGTAATTGGGACACTTACCTGCTGTTAGTCGAATTCTCGTATAACAACAGTTATCATTCCAGCATTCAGATGGCACCATTCGTGTCCTTATGGAAGAAGATGTCGATCGCCTATTGTATGGCATGAGATCGGTCACTCGCAACTAACCGGTCCTGAGCTATTGCAAGAAATGACTGACAAAGTCTTCCAAATTCGAGACAACTTATTGAAAGCTCGGAGCCGACAAAAAAATTACGCCGATAAACGACACAAGCCCCTTGAATTTGACGTTGGAGACTACGTACTCCTAAAGGTATCACCTTGGAAGGGTGTAGTCAGATTCGGCAAGAAAGGGAAACTAGCGCCTCGATATGTTGGACCTTTTAAGATTCTAGAGAGGATCGGAAAAGTCGCCTACAGACTCGAACTACCAGAGGAACTTAGTAATGTCCACCCGACTTTTAACGTTTCAAACCTCCGAAAGTGCCTGGCGGAGCATGATTTAATTGTACCTCTCGATGACCTCCAAATAAAAGAAACAGTACACTTTGTGGAGAAGCCTGTCGAAATCATGGATCGCCAAACCAAGCAGCTCAGACGCTCGCGCATTCCTATTGTGGATGTCTAATGGGAAGGCAAACGAGGAGCAGAGTTCACTTGGGAACTCGAAAGCGACATGAAGACAAAGTATTCGCAGTTGTTTGTTACGACTTCGGCCTAATTACGGGACGAAATTCCCTTAACTAGGGGAGGCTGTAACACCCCGTGTTTCGAAAGTCAAAGTCAAAGTCAAGATTGAAGTCAAAGGAAGAAAAGATCGCTAATTGCGATCTGTCTCTCCTTGCTCAATTCCTGTTTTGACTTCTTTGACCATAGTTAGTCTATTTTATGTTTAACGTTAGTTGTATTATGTGGAGTAATTAATTATAATCGCAGCAATCGATAAATATTTATCGCTACGAATCACTTTACGACTGTGAATAATAGGAAGTAACAATGCGATAAAGTCAACTAAATGCTAATCGATCAAATCTAATCAACATCGCACTCGCAACTTGAATTACGCATTTTGGTTATTGTTATACGTGTGTGTGTGCCTTATGTGTTACTTGTGCATGTTTATTTACATTATGTGTGGTAATCAATCGAATCGCAATCGAACTCAATCGCAGTCAAATCGCAAACGCTAAACGAATACGAGATAAGGATGATTGTATGTTGATATAGTATGATAATTAGTGGAGAAGAGATAGCGCGAGATATGAGTAGTTGGGATTAAAAGTAATTTGACTAGGAAACCCTATCACATCGCAACGCTCGCAATCGCAATCGAAACAGCAAAACTCATTGCACCAAACACTCGAATCAGGCGACTGATCGATCAGGTAACCAGCCGATCGACCAGCCGTCCGATCGGGCTGCCGTCCGATCGGACAGGCTGTCCGATCGAGCTGCCTGGCCGATCGGCCAACCCTTTCCCCTTTTGGAACTCTATAAATACCCCTGTCACTTTCATCCTTTCTACTTTTGGAAACTCTCTGACCGACCAGCTCGTGCTCCTCACCTTTTCTTCGATTTCTCTCGATTTCCGTAAGATCTCGCCCTAAATCTTGTACTTTCTTGATCTACATGCACTCCTACACCTTTCTATCTTTCAAATCTTAACTTTTAACCGTGAAATCACCAAGATTAAAGGTGTTCTAGGATGACGTCATCATGTGTTCTTGAAGAACTTCATGTTTTGGCCTCAATCCACCAAGAACAACTTAGATCTAACTGATTTCCACATAAACTAACAAAGATCTTTCATAAATCTAAACATATTCACCACAAAAAGGATTGAAAGACGAGTTTCCAACTTTCTTTCAACTCTTTTACACTCAATGCACTCAAAAACCGATAGAATCAGAGCTTGTGCCGACTTACTACCCGATCTGTGGTCGTGTTGGCTCAAGATCTGGATCCTATCTATGAGGCTACCGATTCCGGGTTAACCTAGAACAATCGTCTGGAACCAGTGGACCGACTGAGCTTGGGTGATTCCTGTTCAGCCGGGTCACTAAAGCGAAGGTGAGGTTCTGTTGGCTAACACGTCATCAAAACGTCTCGATAAAACGACAAACAATCAAAACAACCAAGTGTGAGACGAATAGGACGACCAGGACGAGGTGCCTTCCGATCGGCCTAATGACCGAATGGACAGCCACCCGATCGACCGGCCAGCCGAACGGCTTGCACCTTGGGACCCACACTTAACCATTTTGGTAATCTAAGAAGTCTTAGTGTTGAACGAGTTGCTGTCCTATCGGACTACCATCCGATCGAACCGCCAACCGTACCATGAGACATTTGCACCTCCTCGCTTAAACAATTTTCAACATGTTCAATGCATTAGGTATACCACCCGATCGAACTGTTGTCCGATCGAGTGACACCCTGCTGCAAGATTGTTTTCACTGAAGTGCCCTACCGATCGGGTTGCCGGCCGATCGAACGACCGTCCGATCGACCGACCTGAAAGGTAGAGATACTTCTATGTTCTCAAATGCTACAAAAAAAACTTCAAAAGTCAAACCATCATACACAAACACATCCTTCCTGAAGGAAGAAACAATCCACTCGAACAGCCATCCAATCGGACAACCGTTCGAACGGGTTGTCACTCGCACGACCAGCTGTCCGACCCACCAATACTTATTCTCATTTTACGCATTACTTATCGTTATGCTATCGAACTATTCAGGCTAACCTTACTCTCAAGAGCTCCCTTCAATCCATCAACCGCCGTGAGTATACTCGATCCCTTTTTGCTTTACGCACTTTTGGGTGTTACATACGTTACTTATACGAAATCACATCGAACATACTACGCAATACTTTTAAACGCTAACCGTTACCGCATGTTATACGTGACTTAATGAATGCCTGTTTGTTATGTTTACACATGGAATGTTGTCTACCTACCTTAGCAACGATAGTACTATAGTTTGGACTCAGCACCCGTTCACACGGGGGTTGTTAAGGACAATTACTTGCATGGATTACAGTGGTGATCATGTATTGCGAACTGCCTTGGGCAGTCAACCCGCAGTCACTGGTATCGATAGGTTCATGTTGATAACTAACATGCTTCGTTTTCCTCTGTGTATGTGTTGGTTATGCGTAAACTATTTCGAACTCTAAATGATATTATTAAACTTATATGCTCGCCTTTACACTATGTGTATTGACTTTATTTTAACGTATGTGACAGGTGTTTAGGATGCATATCTACTAGGAAAGCGAGGCTAGAATAAGGTCCTAGAGGCCAACAAATAGTCGTCTGTACAAATGAAATCTGAGTTGTCGGAACAGAACTATTTGCCTAGATTTTGTTTGTAATAATTTTTTTACCTTTTGAGACATGGTATGGGACATGTTAATTTAAATTGATTGGCAATGATAATTGTTATGGAAACTTCTGGACAATCTGTTTCGCTCAGTGCCGCGCCCCAATGTTTCCGCCATCGGTTGGGGTGTGACAGGTTAAATGTAAATTTTTGGTAGTCTAGGGTTAAAGATGTAAGTTGAAGTGTTAAGTGTAATGTTATAAGTGTTTAAGTGTTTTTAAGGTTTTTAAGGTGTTTTATCATCATAACTAGCTTTAAAACATAAAAACTATGCTTCTAGTCTATTTTTGGTGTTTTGTGTAGTGTCCGGTTAATCGTTCGGTTATCGGTTCGTTAAAGTGCTAAATTGTGAATTTTACAAGGTATGAAGTACCTTTTGTGACAGTTTTCATTTCCGACACTTTACAAGTTATTCTGTACATCTATGCAGTTAATGCGGTAAAATATCGGATATCGGTAAAGGACCGATATTTGAAATATAGGTTATCTCGGTGAGATATCGGTGGGATATCGGTAATTTTAATATAATGCAGAATTTATATATATAGCAATTTAACACCAATAATTCAGTGATATATCAGTGATATATCGGTTATATCGGTCAAATATTGATGATATATCGGTTATATCGGTCAAATATCGCTGATATATCGGTTATATCGGTCAAATATCGGTCAATATCGCCGATAATATCGGTACCGATATTTGACACCGATATTTTACTAAGGGACCGATATGACCGATATATCACCGATATCTCACCGATATTAACTGCATAGCTGTACATTTAAACCTTAATTCTGCATGTTATATTGATGTTTAAATGCTGATTTTTGCTGAATTCTGCAGAATTCTGCATTTAAAGTACGTTTCAGGTAGTTTTAGTGCCTATTTCAGCTTCCGGAAAGTGTTTATGTTAACCTTTGTTCACCCACTTAGGTTTTATTGTATTTTTGATGTTGGACCTACATCTAAGTCCTAAATCTATTGTTCAACTGTATTCTGAAGTTGTGCTGACGCAGCTTGTCTAACAGGTGAGCTTACTAACCATTTCGACGCAATGCTTAAAGTATTGTATAATGTGACAGTTAATATATGAAACATGCATGAATTCAATTGCATAACAAGTAAGCATATAATGTTGACGTGTAAACACATAAATGCAGGAAATAAATAATTATTAAAATAGTACGAAAATTACTGGTTTGTGCCAGTTGTCACAATAAGTTTGTGGGTTGTTAACTGTTTTCTTTGAAATTAAGTTTTTGGGTTCTTGATTTAAGTTTGTGGGTTATTGACGGTTTGCTTGATTATGTATGTTTCAGACTTCAATTTTTGCTAAAATTTAATTAGGGATGCTCATGGTTTGCTTGGTTATGCATGTCTTTTCAAATCAATTTAGTTTCATATTGGTTTTGAAGTTTTAAGGCAACTCTTTTGACATCCACAGTCAAATCAAAATTGAAGTTTTAGAGAATATAGAAGACACATGTGTGCAGTCTAGGGTTGACATATATCACATTGTTGTTAAAGCTCACAACACCAGGATCTTGTATAATTTGTTCTGGTAGATTGGTTACTATTTTGCATCGAGTGAAAAGCCTTGCACTGACAACTTGATTATGACTCATGTTGTTTATAAGCTTGAAGGATCTTTATAGTTTCTAATTAATATGAAAACTAGTAATAGTGCGCTTTGCGGCGCGGTACTTCGCAAACGTCAAATGAATTAGTCCAAGCGTTATGTATATGATTGAACTCAGTTTAACCTATATAAGCATTGCGATTGGATCAAAAAGTAAAGTAAATTGAATTTATACCATACAATCATAGGATATTATATGCACCGTCAAATCAAAACGAATATGAGACTTGAATCATACGTAGGAAATGTACAAAATAAAGCACGAAAGTTTATGTTAAAGTCGAAACGTAGACAAACTCGAACTTATAGGAAAAAGTATACGAAATTTGTTTCGAAATGTAGACAAACTCGAATATTGTACCGACTATGTGGCATGATTATATATAGATTATTATCGACCCTTTACGTTAAAACGTAGAGCAAATCGAATTTAATCGACGAATCAAAATGTATTATATTGGACCCGATTGTTTTTAAACAAAACTTATGCCAACACGTACATAGAAAGTAAGCTCGAAAACGTATTATAATTGAAAACAAAATTTACTTCGAAACGTTGACCAACTTGAATTTATACTGTAAAATCAAGACGTATTATTGTAGGACCGTTCCGATGACCTTAAACGTCAGTAGAAGTAGTTCATCTCAGTTTACAAAGGCGGAAACAGAGTAAACCAAGTCAAAAACAGCTTAATCCTTTCAATTCTTCTTTCCATTACTGATTGTGAGCTTTTACAGAGATTTTTACAGAAATCTGGCAGCACCTTCGCTCACACATACACAAACATCTACTACTGACCGTTTGAAATGAACTGTCTATTTATAGACCCATGCTGTCCGTTTGAACTAGACACAGCATGTTCAAACGAACACGCTTCAAACGATCAGCATATTCAAATGGCCAGGTCCTTCTTCAAACGGCCAGATGTCTTTCAAACGGCCAGGACCATTTCTACCTATACAAACCCTAATTTAATCATGTTTATGCACCTATTTAACCTATCTAGACAAAAGACTTGATAAGACGTAGTCAGCAGACATTTAGTGCACCAACAGACTCCCCCTTGGATGTTGACGAAGTCTTCGGCATCAAGTCTTTAGTCTTTGTCTTTTCACAACTTTGTCTCCTCATTGTAACAACTCAATCTTCACAGGTTCAAAATCTTTTCCTAGCTCCATCTTCAGTCTTCCCTTTAGATGTTGATCCAGACTCCCCCTTTCACAGACTCCCCCTCTCAGTATGCTGGGATCTGAGGTTTCTAGTTCAAGCTTTGACAATTAGCTTCCGTGGGAATAATGAAGTCCAAAACCTGTTTAACCTACACATTCTCTACCTCAACATAAGTTTCACAAATTTATAACACTAAACTTCCTGGTAGATATCATTAACACATATATTAGTTACATCAAGTTCAAATGAATGACCTTGATTAACCAAATATACAACCTTTCAAAACATTTATATATGTCATTTAAAGAATTCAGCATATTCTCCCAAACCTGTTCATCATGTTTAGCACTCGAATTTTGAATATCAGTTCTTCAATATCAGCTGTCGAAAATCTTTTTGACTTTTCAAAATTTTATGCTAAAACACTCCGAAAATCTTTTTGGATTTTTGTTTTTGAATGAAATACAGTAAACAAATATATACAAATAATATTTTTGTGAGATTGTGTAAGAGGATCATATCAATTTATGAGACAAATCACTAGCACCGTTAAGCTTTAATCATATTACGTTCTAAACGATTCACATAGATTGACGATATAGTTGTCCTCTTAAATTTTCACACAATTTTCAATCTATTCAGGATACGATTTAGATGTTTTAGAAACTTAGCTCAATTCATGTGTCCCACCTCTTGAATATACTCCCGTATCCAGAATCTCAATATTCAGTCTTACAGGTGAGCATACTACAATGATATCTGTACATAAATTAGGGGTTAAATGCGAGAACTAAGGGATCTCAGGTCAGAACTTCCGTTCAGCAGAGAGATATCAGTTTCGACTTTGCAGTATGTCCCCTTTAGAGGATCTTTTCAGCTACAACAGATGATTAACAATTTTATTGTCTAATCAGCTGAGGGCTTTATGCTATATTTCAAGCATTTAGCATAAAGTATTAGCCAAGGACTAGGTCAGAACTACCGTTCAGCAAAAGTCCCGGAATAATACCCCAGACATCATAGAGTATAAA
Organism: Helianthus annuus; assembly: GCF_002127325.2. NCBI lineage: Eukaryota > Viridiplantae > Streptophyta > Magnoliopsida > Asterales > Asteraceae > Helianthus > Helianthus annuus. The sequence continues at coordinate 63,949,460 of NC_035448.2, forward strand.
CACCTAGTATATCAGAATACGAGACCTTTCAAACGAGATTTCAGGGGTTACCTATATATCCAAATAGTGTTCCCCACGAATTTCACAAGTTTGAAATTTTATGTTTATATCCCGAATAAATCTACTAAATGTACGAAAACCTATCGTCACATCATCAGTGAGACCGTTTATAACTTTTGACAATTCATTTCCTTAGCATGCTGTGATAGTCCACTGATTTTCTATCATTTCCTCTTTTCTCAACAAAACTCATTTTTTTATTTTTCAATGTTTTTGACATTTTTAAATTTTCTATTTTTTTTTTTAAATTTTTCTCCCCCTAAAATCAAAAAATGTTTCAATTTTGATTTTCAAGGAAAATTTGAAAAACAAACTGTACAAATAAAGTGACAAACTGATATCGAATCACTTCAAGTCGCCATTCTTATAACGTAAACAATCAGAACTCCCCCTGACAACAAATTATTTTCCCATTTAGATTTCAAAACACTTAAGTTTGTTTTAATCAAAATGGTTTTTTCCGGAAAATTAGTTTTGTGTGTCATTTCACAAATTCGGGGTTCTTTCATCATATTGTTTTTCCTGTAATCACTTGACAGAAAGAGAAATCAAGTACAACTTAATGTCCTTGATTAGTCTTTTGTAATTCGAAATATCACAGTTACCAACCTGTGAATTTCTCAAGAAAGATGCCGATACCTGTTCCACATTTACCAACCTGGGAACTCCGGCAAGTCAGGGTTTTTCATTTGAAAAGATCCACCCAAGCCTGACCAGCCTTGGGTTTGACAGTTTTAACCTCAACAAATGGCTCTTCTGGCTTTACCGTACCAGAATCATTGCCTGAATGTGGCTTGTCTGACTTTGATGAGTCAGATTCATCGCCAACAACTGGCTCTTTTGTTTCAGAAGAAACAAATTCATCACCAGGAACTTTTCCTTTCTTCACACTCCATTCTGTCCTCAGATTTGCATCTGATGAATTCGTTTTGCTTGATTTGTCATTCTTTGGAGAGCAAGACGATTTATCAGAACTCTTCTCTGATTTTCTTGTTATATCCGAGGACAAAATCCTTTCCAGATACTCTCTGGCCTTCTTCCTCTTCTTTCGCAGTCTGTCTTTTTGCCCTTGAGAAAGCTTTACTTTTGTTTCCTGAACTTTAGGTTCTTGAACCTTCAATTCTTTGGGCTTGACATTGACTGGTTTCTTTACTATTCTCTGAGATTCAACCCTCGATCTTCCCATCGATCTCCTCGGGCAATCTCTGGCAATGTGGCCTCGAATCTGGCATTCATAACACCTTCTCGTTTCAAATCTCTGACTTTGGCAGTTAACAGCTATGTGCCCTTGATAGCCACAAGAGTAACACACTCTGTTATCATACCTCTTCTCTCTTTCATATCGTATACCATTTTCATACCACACACTTAAATCATAGCATTGAATTGCCTTGTGGTAGTCATTTCTCTTCTTGTATCCTTGATTTGGCATTTGAGCACTGTGGTCAAACCTGCACCACTGATTACCAACTATTTTTGAATTTTGATTTTTAAAATTTTGTAATTTTTTATTGTGATTGGATGATTGATCTGATGAGCTTTTATTTTTTTTTTGAAAATTTTTCGATTTTTTATCTTTTTGTTTCTGTTCCACACTCTTCTTTACAGGTTTTTGCGTTGAGTATTCACCTTTCTCAGTAGAATGTAAAAGAGTATTTTTAAACATTTCATTTAATTTCAAAAATGTTTTTCTTTTTTCTTCTTTTACTTTTTCATCATCAGATTTGTCATCACAATCTTCAATTTTAACCTTGTCAAAGTTTGTGACCTTGTCACTTATTGGAACTGAATTGATCGGTTTTGGACAAGGAAAATTCAACATGTCTGATGCAGTCACAAAACCTTTCAACTTCTTTTCAAGTTCATCAATCTTGATTCTTGAATTCTCAGCTTCGTTTTCAAGCTGAGATATTCTTTCAAGATGAGACTTGATAGAATTTTCATTTTCAATTTTAAGATTTTCAAGAACAGATTTTTCATTTTCCAAACTCTTTAACTGTTCTTGAAATCTTGTTTCATTTCCTTTCAGATTTTTGTTTTCCTATTTTATCCAGAAATCTTTATCTTCTGAAGATTTTCTTTTGCTTTCAAAATCTTTTTCTTTTTCTTTCAAAATTTTGTTTTCTGATGTTAAACTCTCAACAATCTTTAAAAAATTGTCATTATCAGATCTCAATTTTTCGCAGTTCAGACGCAAACTCAAAATCTGATCTTCATCAGCCTTCTTCTCGATCTTCAGAGTTTTGTTTTCCAATGTCAAACTCTCCACATCCTTCAAGAGTTTCACACTGTCTGCTTCTGATTTTTTGCATTTCAAGCAATTTTTATTCATTTTACCACCTTCAGCTTCTTTCTTTGTTTCCATCATGTATGTTCCTGCACAAAAAATTTTAACAAAATCAAGAGGATTCGAATTTTTATCAATATAACAACCCCTCTTAATATCGTATCTCATATTCTTTTTTGCTGCAAGACATACATCAATTCGTTTTCTCATTTCAATGATTACATTCAAATCTATCTTTCTTGATTCGTCTTTTATTTCATCCAATAATTGCCCTTTTCTTACATATTCATGACCACTATGATTTGTAATTGTGTTGATGAAACTTCTTAAATCATAACGTGATAGACTAGAATCCCGTTTCAATCCATTCACAAAGTTATCCCATTCCAAAGGTAAAGCATCAACGAATTTCAAAATTCTTTCTTCCTTTGAATGATGTATCTTATGTTTTTCTAACTTGATGATTAATTCCCAAAACCTTTCTTTCAACATCTCCATTGATTCATTCTCCATACACAAGAAATTTTCGTATCTTTTTACATAAACATCCTTATCATATCTCATCTCATTCCAAGATTCTATAGTCCAGTTATTTAAACTTTCAATATTAGCATTTTCCATCTCATCAAACATTTTGATCTCACTTTCTTTGTTAAGTGACTTGATTCAAAAATTTTCGTTCAAAATTCACAAATTTTAACGTCTTGATATTTGCACCTTCTAAAAACACTTCGAATCTCCTGCAAACACACAAACAAATGATCAGTTTATACTTTTCAACCGGAATGATAATTTCAAACGAAAGATATTCAAACGATCATTTTCAAACGAACTGGTTTTCAAATGAAATCGTTTGAGATAACACTAGTTTCAAACGAAACCCCTTCAAACGGTATGGCCTCAAACAAAATGGTTTCAAACGATACAATTTCAAACGGAAGCTGTCCTGATCGTTTGAAATACACCTCTTTCAAACGATAAGTTCAAACGGAGTCCATTAGTTTCAAACGGAACGTCAATTTCAAACGAATATTCAAACGATAGGACCTCTTTCAAACGAACTGTGTCATTTTCAAACGGATGACGTCACTTTTTCTCGAACAATTTCAAACGGATAAGATGATTTCGATTAGTTTTAGATCGAATTTTGGTTTCAAATTGTCAAGGATTAGTTAAAAGTGAATTTCGTTAGATATGTGAACGTTTCAAGCCATTTTAACCGTGACAACTAGTTCAAGTCAGAAAAGAAAGGTAGAAGTGAGATAATCCGGCGATTTCAAGCTGTATTTGGTATGAACTCCTCGTCCTGAGCTCTGATACCACTAGTAGGACCGTTCCGATGACCTTAAACATCAGTAGAAGTAGTTCATCTCAGTTTACAAAGGCGGAAACAGAGTAAACCAAGTCAAAACAGCTTGTTCCTTCCAATTTCTCTTTCTATTACTGATTGCGAGTCTTTACAATGATTCTGATACAAATCCGACAGCACCTCGACTCACAAGCACACACATCTATCTCTGTCCGTTTGAAGCGCCCAGCTATTTATAGACACACACCCATCCGTTTGAATTATGTTCAAACGACTAGGCTTCAAACGGTCAGGATATGTTCAAACGGGAACCAATTTTCAAACGGAAAGCTATGTTTTCAAACGATAATTCAAACGTAAGTCTTGTTCAAACGACCAGTCAAACGGGAACCCACATTTCAAACGATAGGTGTCAATTTCAAACGGAACCTAGCTGATTCAAACGAACTTCGGACCTAAAAACTCGAATTTCTCCAAAACGGCTAGGAGTTTCGATCTGTAGGGTTGTAGATCAGGTCTATACGCACAACATATTCAAAAGTCAGCTGAAACGGACCGTGAAAACCTGTTCGATTTGACGTTTTTCAGTAAAAAACGTGATAAAATGTGAAAAATGAAGAATTTGATGAAATTAGGATCTGAAAACGCTGAATTCTGGTATGAATCAATGTGTTTGATCGTGCAATCGAGCTCCTAGCTCTGATACCACTTGTAGGACCGGTTTTGACACCGTTCAATTGCGTAACGAACGTTCGACGTGCGGAATCCGTGAACGTACTTGATCGAACACACAATAACGTACAAGAAAATGTGATTCTATTAATGTGACGTCGTGTACAATGCCAGGAATCACGTAGAGAAACTTTCTCTCTCTAGACTTTCTCCCTCTAAGCTCTAAGCTCCTCAATCTCCAAATGAGCTCCAAGTCTTCCAAAAGTCTTAACCTTTACAACTAAATGAGCTATTTATAGGCACAAGGAATATAATGAGAAATCTCATTATTTACAAAATCGCCACCTTGCCTTTCTAACTAGTTGTAACCTAATAGCTTAGAATTCTTCAATTCTTCGATTTCTTCTACGGAATAGATTGACGAAGGCGATAGACAGATAATGCACTAACAATTATATTTGACCTAAATAGTTTCTGAGCAAAATTGACATCAAAACATACATAAAAACTAAGCATAAAGCGTATTATATTTGATCCGACTTGTTTTCAAACAAAATTTTTTATCGAAACGTAGACCTACACAAATTTATACCAACACGTACATAAAAATAAGCAAACAACAAATTAATTTTTTTAAGTTAACGACCGAAGGTATTAAGAAAAAAACATATTATATATACTCCCGAGGGGCTCAAAGTGACATTTTACAAAGTTCACAAAAAGTTACGGGGTTGAAAAGGATCCTACTATTTACACCCAACTTTTTGCTATCTGCACCAATTGATGTGACATTAATAAATTCAAATTTGTTTTTTTCTTTTATAAGTTCTGATATATAATATTTAATAAAAAAACGAATATGGTTTTGTGATGTGCTTATTTTTATCTATGTTTTGATATAAATTTTATAAAAAAAATGGAACCGTATCAAATATAACATTTTATAAGTCATTATAAAATTTTATATTCCGTTTTTTATAAAATTTATATCAAAACGTAGATAAAAATAAGTACATCACAAAACTGTATTTGTTTTTTAATAAAAGATTATATATAGGAAGTTATAAAAGAAAAACACAAATTTAAGTTTATTAAATTCGTATGCAGAATTGATGATCACTATCTTGATGATTGTCTTCTAAGAAGGGAGATTGAGATGGTTTGAGCATGTGAAGAGAAGGCAGACTGCAACGCCAGTTAGAGCAGTGGAAAACTTCATTGTGTAGGGGATAAGAAGTAGAGGCAGGCCTAAATTAGCTAATTTTTTTGCAGGATTAGGTGGTTTGAACAAGGAAAGAGTGCTCCTAGGTTGCCTTTAATTATTGAAGTGTTAATAGGTATGTCGCTGTTTGAAACAACAACTTTCACTCTCATTTCCTGCAAAATGTCAGGTCTCATGCCAACATTCTCTTTGTCCACAGAAAGTCGTTGTTTCAATGTAAGACTTTCTTGAAAGTTGCTGTTTGAAATCCATACATTTTAGAAAGTAGTTGTTTCAATTAAAGATGTTCTAGAAAGTTGTTTCAATATAAGATGTTCATAGAAGGCCGTTGTTTGAAATCTATACATTTAGCTAGCCTACTTAATATTACTATTGAGTATAGTAAAAAGGTAGCCAACTTAATATTTCATTTTCACCACAACTAGCCTACTTAATATTATATACATTGCATACATTATTCTCTGTAGAAGAATCACGTGAAAAAAGTAAAACTTGAAAGATGGGGGGCTCAAAAACAAAAGAGGCAGCAGTCACTTTAACTTTTTTTTTTGAATTAGCCAGTTTTAGTTTCGAAACAGTGACTTTATTAACATGTTACTTCCAATCAGCAACTTTTTATGATGTTGTAATTCCAAATAGCGACTTCATGAAAATTGTACTTTCAATCAGCGACTTTCTTGAATTTGTGATTCCAAACAGGGACTTTTTTTTACTGTGGTACAATGAAACAGCGAACTTCAAGAACATGGGACTTTCAAACAACGACCTTCAGGGGACAAAGAAAATGTGTGTAGGAGGGCTGCAGGTTTGCAGGAAATTAGCGTATAAGTCGATGTCTGAAACAGCGACATACCCATTAGTGATTTGTTAATCCTTGCCCACCTAGAAGCACTATTTCCTTGTTCAATCCACCTAATCCTGCAAAAAGATCAAATTAACTTGGGATGAACGGATTAGACATGATATGATAGAGTTCTATCTCTCTGGGGACATGATCCAAGATAGGGATTCGTGGAGACATAGGATTATGGTAAAGGACTATTAAGGGATGACGTATAGGTAGCCTAGTTTTTGGTTAAGGGTGGAATTAGCATATGATAGTCTTTAGTTAACATGTGCATTGGTTGTTTTATGATGCTACAAATGTTTATGTAGTATATGCTCACTACTGTTGCTATTTGGTAATTTTATTTCACTATGGTACCTGTCTTTTCTACCTGTATCAGTGCTGTTTGTTCGTAAGCTTTTGTTTTGAGCTAGGGGTCTTTCTAAAAGCAGCCTCTCTACCTCCAAGGGATAGAGGTAAGGTTTGCCTACATCTCACCCTCCCCTGACCCTACCACTAGCTCTGCTATTGGTGGGATATACTGGGTACGGTTGTTATATCTTGATGATGACAATGAAAATACCATCAGTATTACTAAGTTGTGACCGATGATTAGTCACTATTTAATGTCTTTTTAAGCTTTTCATAACATAAATTATGAAGGCAATATGTAAGTATGTCGTGTTTTTGTTATTAGGCTATTTTTATGTAGATTTTGGGCCATATTAACGCATATGTATGTATAACTACTAATATAAATTTCTATTTTTTAAAGATTTTGGGAGCTTTGTTCCTCTTAAAAATATCAAACCCAAACTAACATAACTAAAAAAATAAACCAAAACAACCTATTGTGATAACGGAAACCAAAAAAAAAAAGGACAGAATGGCTTAAAACCCAAAAAAAGATTACCATCCATGATGGTATCAACACCTCCCAAGTTCGTGATGAACACGTTAAGGGAAACAACAACCTCAACCTTTTCTGCCAGGTCCTTCGGAATACGCTGAAATAAACCAAAAAACATGCATGTAAAATGTACTTTTAAGAATAAAAGTCATGAAAATATAAAAAAAAAATAATTGATATTATTGTATATGAGATAGTCAGTTACAAAACATTTGTTATATGGAACACTAGGTTAGCTACCCGTGTGAAACACGTGTTAAGAAATGCAATTTTGATTGGTAATAATAAATTTATAAAAAATAACAAAGAATGAAACAACATTTTCATTCAAGAATCAAAAACCAAAAAATATAAATTACAAATAAAACAAATAAAAAGTAATCACAAGTCTTTGAAAATTTCCTTGTAAACAACATTTGACGTTTGATTTGTAACATTCCCTTCTTTGTCTAAAATTAGTAGTTTTGCTCCGGCTCTGCTCTTTACTCTCGAAAGTGCAACATACAATTATCCATGGGTGAATACAGGTTGCTTTAAGTACCAACCAACCCGAGATAGTGACTATCCTTAGCTTTTGTTTATAGTCATTGCAAAGCATACACATAGTGGAAATTGCCTTCTCTAAACTTGAAGGGAATTTTTTTATCTGAAGGTATCATATTAATTCTAGGAATGTATGTTCGAGTACCGATAGTACCTCCAGATATTATTTCGGCTTCTATTACGCGTTTACCAAGTGTTAGGATCTGTAATCTGGTACCGTTGCACAAACCATTTTGTTGATCAATATTTCTTAGAAGCATAACAGGAACACCAACCAATGATTTGGCAATCCAGATATTTTAAGTCCATTAAGAACATCAGGAGAGTATATACGTTCTTATGCTGGATCATTAAACTTTTCTGATGGACAAATACTATCCGAGCTAAGGTACTCCTATTCTTCTCCGGGAAAAAAGTGATAGTAGACTGACTTGCGTGCGGGTGTATATATTTTTTAGTTATTTTTAGCTCTTTTTACTCGCCGATTTCAAGTTTTAAATTTATAAAACACGATATTCTACTATCACTCTACACACACGCTAGGGCAAGTATACCCATTGCGGACGTAGTATAGTGATGGCAAGATACCGAGGTCGTACAAGGACACAAGAGTTTTAGTACCGGCTTATCGTCAGCGTCTAATCGAACCAACTTTGGAGAAAAGATTTTTAAGCTAATAAAAAGACAAAACAAAAAATAAAAATAAAATAAAAATGATAGAAAAGAAAGAATCACTTGGATCCAACTTATCTTCCATATACCCTTTTGATGATTTTCGCACTTTGGGCATTTTAAGGGATAATCTTAGTTATAGTAGTAGGCCCCTCTTCCAAGGCGACGTTACCCTCAACCTAGTGGTTTGAGTCAGCAAGGATACAATCCCACTAAGTCGGATTATTGAAAGATAATTAAGTAAGTTATTAATGCAAAATGTGGTGGACCCCTCTTCCGAGGTAGCGATCACCCTCAACCAGTTGGTTTGAGACAGCAGGGATACAGTCCTCGCGGGGTTGGTTTAATGTTTTAATAGAAGTTTAAGAATAAGGGATTCAAGCTTTTTGTACCTCTCCTGTGGTGGGTAATGCCCGCTCTGACTCGTGAGGTGTTACAGGGCTTGAACTAGGTTCTCGCAGGATCTATACACTGGACGAGATATAGAATTACCCAAACCACCCTTCTAACCCCCTTCCAGGCAATTAACATGCTTTATATAGACCGTAAGGACATGAATATGTTGAGTTAACAAACATATGAAGAATGATTGAGTAAATTCGCCTTCAATATAAAAAAAACTTTTTATTAACGTCATTAATACATAACCAATTAGAAAGTAGCCAAAGTTTGGAAATCATAAAAGAAATACGTAAAAGATATGTCTTCACCAAGTGATATAAGAATTTAGCCAAGCATGGCCTTTGTTTGACAAAGATTCTAATGATCAATCTTGGATCCCGAGACTACACACACACTCTAAAGATGGAAAGATAGATGATGGTGTTGCAGTGGTGGTGGAGTGGTGGCAAGTGAGAGAGAAGTGGTTTGCCAAGGGATGAGTTGAAGTGGAACCAAGCACTCCTATTTATAGCTATAAACAGAAGCTTCAGCACGGCCCGTGCCCGCCTGGCACGGCCCCGTGCCCATCTCTCTCTCTCTTCCTCATTAACTACTTGTTAGATATTTTACTAACACGACCTCGTGTCTCAACGGCATGGCCCGTGGCCAAAGTACTTGTGGTATTATCGTAGATTCTGCAAATCTTTGAGTTGACCATGCCCCGTGTTGGCTTAACACGGCCCCGTGTTGGCTTAACATGGCCCCGTGTTGGCTGCCATTTTTGTCTTTTGCAGTTGTCTTTTTCTTCTGCCTAGTATCCATCTTCGCACATGGCCCGTGTTGGGTAGACACGGCCCCGTGTCAGCCTTCTGTTCTTGTTATTTTGAGGTTTGGATGTGGATTGGGGCTTGGCGATCTGCGGCAATTCCTTCTTCTTTGCATTTATGTTGGATTTTGTTGTCTTTTTGCTCCTTGTGCACATTTAAGCTCTTTTATCCCTGAAAATATAAAAGGAATGAAAACACGAGCTTTTTCCAACATTAGTACTAAAAAAAGGGTTGCTTTTATGCCGTATTTGACACAATCTATATGTTGTATTTTAATCACATCAAATACCCCCACACTTGAATCTTTTCTTGTCCTCAAGCAAAACTCTATTACGTGGCTTACACACCCAAACAGAATAGGTAGAAGAGAAGGTTTTTGGGTCTTATCTTTAGAGTGTCGGGTATCCAAGTTTTAAATATATTTTGTTTTTATTTTATTTACAACCCTATTCGTCATTATTTATTTAAAACTCAATTTACGAAAAATTATTTACTGGCGGGGGTGTCAAAACCCAATTCGTGCCAAAACCCAATTCATACGTAATGTCATATGCACTAAGCTTGACTGCCCATTTTTCTATTCTTCCTGACATTTTAGGTTTCCTGGACTCAGCATCAAGTAGACTTTTACTTACATAGTATACCGGATGTTGAGAGTCTTCATGATCCTTAACTAGGACCGCACTTACTGCCTTAGCTGAAACAGTTAAGTATAAGGATAATGTTTCCCCATTTTCTGGTTCCATTAGAGCTGGTGCTGAGGATAGGTAATCCTTGAGGGCTTTGAGGGCATTCTCATGCTTTTTAGTCCATTCGAATTTTTTATTCTTCCTCAGGATATCATAGAACTCTCTGCACTTTTCTGAGGACTTTGAGATGAATCTGTTCAAGGCTGCAATTCTTCCAGTCAACCTTTGCACATCCTTAGCATTGGCAGGAGACTTGATGTTCACAATGGCCTTGATTTGTTCTGGACTTGCCTCTATTCCTCTCTTTGTCACCATATATCCTAAGAATTTACCAGCTTTAACTCCAAAATGGCATTTGGAAGGATTCAACTTCATGTTGTATCTGTCAAGGATATCAAATGCTTCTTCCAAATCCTTCAGGTGATCCTCAGCTCTTTTGGATTTGACCACCGTATCATCTATGTAGACTTCCATTGTGTGTCCAAGCTGCTCCTTGAACATCATAGTCACTAGCCTTTAGTATGTGGCACCTGCGTTTCTTAGTCCAAAAGGCATAGAAATATCGCAATATATACGAGTGGGAGTCATGAAAGCTGTGTCCTCTTGGTCAGATGGTTCCATCTGAATTTGTTGGAATCTAGATGAAGCATCCATAAACGTTAACAACTCATGACCCGCCGTAGCATCCACCATGGAGTCAATGTGGGGTAAAGGGAAAGGATCCTTGGGACATGCTTTATTTAAGTCAGTAAAATCAACGCATATCCTCCACTTTCCATTATTTTTCTGAACAACTACCACATTGGCTAGCCATCTTGGATACTTTACCTCTCTGATCATACCTGCGTTGAGCATTTTGTCTACCTCTTCTTGGATAATGGCATTTTTTTCGGGTGCAAATTTCCTCCTCTTTTGGTGTATTGGCTTGAATGACCTGTCAATACCATGTTTGTGAGTAATAACATCCTTAGATATACTTGTCATGTCTTCATGTTTCCAAGCAAAGGTGGATTTTCTTCTTTTCAAGAAGGATATTAAATCCTACTCAATACTGTCAAGGATCCTAGATCCTATAAAAATTTTGGATTCAGGATCTTCTGGGTTCAACAGAATATCCTTGACGTCTTGCTCTCTTGCCTCCATGACGTCTCATGGAGGATACTTTAATTGCTATGCTTCCCTAGGCTTGGAGGCTGGTTTCATTAAAGAAGTGTAGCAGTTCTTTGCTTCCTGCTGATCACTCTCTATCTTCACCACACCCCATGGAGTTGGGAGCTTGACACATTGATGATATGTTGAGGGGACCGCTTTCATATCATGTATCCATGGCCTGCCAATGAGAATCCTGCGAACAAAATGGTTAGAGATGATCTTGGAACAATCTCGGATTCAAGGATATTCATTCTTTTGAGGACATCCAACTGGATTATGTTCACCGAGCTTCTCCCGTCAATGAGAATCCTGCGAACAAAATGGTTAGAGATAAATAATGTAATAACTAAACCATCGTGATGAGGATCCTGTATGTCTACACGGTCATCCTCATCAAAGGATATCACTTTCTGCTGGGTAAGGATGGAAGTTCGAACAGGTCTGTCCCCATTCTCCATCTTTGTTTCCTTTACATGTCTCTTAGCTACTGAGAATGAAGTGCCACAGATATCAGAATCTCCGAAGATAAAATGAATGATTTGAGCATCAGCTGGTGGAGGAGGAGCTTTTTCAGGAACTTTCTTAGAATCCTGGATCCTTGATTTTTCCCTTTCGAGCAACTCCTTCAAGTATCCTTTGCTCAAAAGATAACCAATCTCCTTCCTTAATGCTATGCACTCATCTGTGAGATGACCAAAGTCCTCTTGATAAGCACACCACTTTGATTTATCTTTGGTAGCAGCTGGCTTCTCACTTTTCCTTGGCCATCTAGCTTTGTCACCTAAATTCTGCATAGCAAGGATTAGTTCACTATTATCAGCAGCAAAACAATATTCAGAGATAGGAGGGTAATCCTCGTCATCTTCCTCTTGTTCCACAGCGTGCACATTCTGGTTGTCAGGTTTAGTGTATGACTTGTATCTGTTATTCTTGAAATAGGATCCTTGTTTCTTACCCCATCTAGGTTCCTGCAAGGTGTCATAACAAGATCATAATAGAATTGAGAATCTTTTAGTAATCCCATTTTAAAAGCTTCAGCGGCAGCAATATCTAAGTTAGGGATTTCTAAGGATTCTTTACTAAATTTAGTTATATAATCCCTTAATGATTCATTATGACCTTGGGTGATCCTATATAAGTAACTAGATGTTCTACTACATAAAAACTGATTATTGAACAAGTTAACCAAATGAGAAAATGAAGTAATTGAGTATGGAGGAAGACTTAGTCGCCATTTCAAAGTTGATCCGGTTAGTGTGGATCCGAAACCCTTGCAAAGACAGGCTTTTTTTAACCTTTCTGGAATGGGGTCAATCTCCATTCTTTCCCTGTATTGTGCCACATGTTCTTCTGGGTCGGTGGTACCATCATACAGCTTCATATTAGGTGTTTGAACCGTTTTGGTATCTCAGCATTACATATGGGTGGTGCAAAGCGAGACACCTTGTGACTTCCATCTGGGATCTTAGGAATGGGTTTCTCCACCCCTGGGACACTGGATATCATATCCTTAAGCTTTTGTAACTCCTTAGCCATTGACTGATTGATTCTTGGTTCCTGCATGAGACCAAGATTACTACCATAAGATGTATTGAAAGTGTTACCTCCCGATTGGTTCGGAATTGGGATCCTAGAAGTGTATCCAAAATGAGGCATCTCTGGTGCAAGAGTAGGACCAGATGAAGCAATGGTCTGCATGGGAATAAAGTCTCCCACATGAATCTCGGAGCTTCTGGGTTGTTGACTCCCTAAGGATCCTTGATCCTGGAAGATGTTGGATCCAAGATACATCGGTGCTGAAGGTCTTGGAGGATATTCCATGGATCCTTGAACCTACGATGACGATCCTTGATGCTGAGGGTAAGATCCTTGAGCTGAAAGCGTCCGCATATATCCTCCCGGACTAGAGAAGGATCCTTGATGCTGAAAAGAGGATCCTTGAGGCTGGAAGTAGGATCCTTGAGCCTGCATCATAGCTGATGATCCATATTGCATACTTGATGATCCTCCTTGATGCTGGACACCTGATGCCTTGGAGTGCTGGATGGTTGTTGGTGGAGTAGTGAAATCCAACGACCTAGGCATCAATGGGGAGTGATCCTCCGCTGATTTCTTTAGTTTCTTAATTTCATCAATCTCATGAAGGATCCTGCCATTAGTTTTATCCTGCTGTTGCATGTATCCTTTCATCTGCAAAATCAAAGAGTAAAGATCACTATTAGTAGGTGTAAAGGAAGTAACATCAGTAGTTGCTTTTGTGAAAACGAGGGTTGGCTTTTTTGGAGCATTCTCAGCATTCTTCTGAGATGCAGAGGGAGCTGGAGGCAATGGTGGAATGCCCTGTGATGAGGTGACCGGCGACATGGAGCTTGAAGTAGTTTTTCCCTGAGAAGCCATGTGGTTGAATGTAATGCACAGAAACGAATGAAATGAACAAAGTTTTTCAAAGATGAAGCACCAATTGCCCCAATGTGGGCGCCAAACTATTTTGGTCAACAATCATAACAAGGATAATGTAACCAAATCGGATTTTTGTGAGGTTGAGTGCTTGATTAGATGAACAAAGGTATGAACAATTATCCAAAGGAAATGACAATGAACACAAGGATTTATACGAGGAAAAAGGTCTTGATCAATATATGATCTCCGGCATAAAAAACCTCGGATTGTGAAAACTATCACTATCAACTATATTGAACAAGAAAGGTTACAACTTTGGAAGATAACAAGCTCAATAAAATGAATTGTTAATGTGAATGTGTGTGTTCGCCAATGAATGTCAGAGAGTTCGAATGTAAGCTGTTGTGTTTCTAAAATGAGCTTGTTAACCCCTTAAAAGTTAAAAAATATCCTAATAACTAACTCTCCGAAGAATGGTCATGACTCCCATGCATGTGCCAAAAATAGCATATTCCACAAATATTCCCGTGTCGACTCAGCCCAGATAACACCTGCAAATATAAACTAAGAACACAAGAAACATTTGTTAAAAACATAAACATTAGTAAGGATCCTGGATCCTTAGACTCCCTGCATTATCCATTAAGGATCCGTGATCCAGATCCATTCTCAGGATGGATGATCCTTAGCAGAAAATCCATGTCCTAACAGTGATGTATTTTTGTTGGACTTTGTACCTACAAACATTGCACGCATCATAGTACCAGATCTTTTCGGTACAAATAGACTTGAAGCTTTTCGGTACAAATATACTTGATGGTACCAACAATGACAACACTTTTCTCCTTAAAAATAGTAATTTAGAAATTAACATTTTTGTTTTGGTCAAAAATCAAGCTAAGATAATGCAACCAAATCTTTATGTGTGAGGTGTGATTCTTGAATCAATGAACAATATTAAGGATCACCCAGAAATGTAATGAACAAGTGACACAATGATTTATACGAGGAAAAAGCCCTTGATCAAGAGTTGATCTCTGGCATAAAAAACCTCGGGTGATGGAAACTACCGATCACCAACTTAAATTAAATAAAATGTGTTTTACAACTTCGGATGATAGCGAGTTAGTTACAAGGATCACTAGAGTCCAATGTGTAACAATGATGTGTAATCGCCGAGCAAAGTGTTGTAAACTGATGAGAGCAGTACGAGTGTGTGCGTGTTTAGCCAAAAATAGCCAAGTGTTTTTATCTAGCTCGCTATCCCCTTTTAAATTTAGTAAATATCTAAATAACTAACTATCCGCAATTCATGCCCTCTCCCCACGATCTCCATAACGTTCACCATGGTCAAGCACGTGCGGAATAAAAGAGAATATGCTCCAGGAATATCGCCATGACTAAGTCCAAGCACGTACTCCTGCAAAACAATTCCATATTCAAAGTAGACAATCGTTAGTGTAAGGATCACTATAATGATCCTGGATCCTGATCCTACAATACTCTCTGAGGATCACTAATTCAGACAGAATTAAGGATCCTTAAACCCTACAGTAATTGAGGATCACTGATCATAGGAAAATCTTCCCCTAACAATTGCCCCCAAAATACAAGGAGTAAAAATGTAAATAACGAGTTGTATTTTCTCGTTCTTATCTGCAACGAATCAACGGATAACTAGCCGTTGAAGACGGACTAGCCGTTACAAGCCTGACGTCGCTGAAGTGACTATCCTGCAAGTTCATTATTATAAATTGAAGTTAGGGATAGAGATCAATTTGCATTTAAAATCAAGAAAGACTCCCTTTAAATCCACATTCGAAGATTAAGCAGGTATCTCTCTTCCTCTTCTTCCTTTATGTTTTCTTTTCCTGGTCATCTTCTTCTCCACCATCATGACTAAAATGATGCTAAGATCCTCCCCGGCTAAGGATCACACAAAAGACAGTCTTTTTAAGAGCCAGGGGATCATCGAAGATTCCATGAAAGAACGATGCTGCTTCACTAATCCACAAATAGACAGAATCCGTCATTGCTTTCCGGCGAGTACCGTTTTCAAAACCTTTGACCCCACCATTCTGAGCGATTTTATTTCTAAAACCTGGGTAGCTTTCCCGGTCACTCCATTCATAATAGGATACACATACCCTTTCCCTGAATTCACCCAATCTTTCTTTTCCCTCACCGGCATCTCCTATATTCAAGCTATGCTAATGATGTGGAGGGTCTTGATCACCCTTGAAAGAATCATTGAGCAAGAAGGTATTGATCTGGGAATGTCGGAGTTGGCAGAGATGTACAACCTAGTGAGCCACGGATCCCACCGATATTTATTCAAACATAAACCCGGCGAAGAACACCCCATCCTCAAGACTACCAAAAATGATACCAACTGGAAAAGGAGGTTCTTCTTTGTCAGGAAGGATACCATTCCAAACGGGAAGGATTTGCCAAGGAAGTGGGCCACCCATGGTAGGATAGAGGATCCTTAGAAGGATCAACGAATAAGCTTGCTCTGGTGAGGATCACTAACATGTTTTCGTTTCTTTTGTGCGGCTATTTCTGTTTCACACATTATACCATCACCTGCCACCAAGGAGAGGCTTGCTGCTTTCAGAAAACTTGATCCTGCAACAAGGTTATTTCAAGCCATTACCCAGGATTATCAAGAAGTATCCTTAGGTTCTGTAACAATGTCAAGTAAGTATCCTGTTGTTTGCATAATTAAATGTTTAATTAAATAGTTAAATAGAAATTGGATAAGGATACTTATCTGTTTTGGATGTGTTGGTGCTGGAAAGTCATCGAAGTCTGCTTCTCGCTTTAGTGTCACTGATCTTGACACCGTCCGATCCAGAAAGAAAAAGTCTGCCGCTAGCCCCTCCGTCATAGTCCCCAAAGCAACCACTTCGAAGGGAAGAGGTGGGAAGAAGAGAAAGGCTGCCGGTACCCTTGAAGGCATTCCCCTGATCCAGCATCAGTTCGAGGAATACGTTGCTGATGTAAGAATAGCTGATCCTTAAATGTGATTCTTGTACATGATCCTTCCATACTGACAGTAAAGGATCCTAAATTATATCCTCTCTTTTGCAAAAATTTGCTGAAATCCGGGACTACGTTGGGAACGTTGAAGAGCTTGAAGAAAAATACTCGGACCTTCAACAAGTGGCGGTGCTCAAGGATCACAAGATTGCTTCCCTTGAAAAGGACCTCAGTGATGCCAAAACTCAGACGGTTAAAGCTCAGATCAACACTGATTATGAAAAGCACGAGATCATGGAGGATGCTAAAGTCTCCGCTGCCATTGCCATGTACAAAACCAAGTTGCAGATGGCCCAAGAAGCTCAGGATCCTAATTTTGACAGGAGCAACTGGGACATGGAGGGCTGGAAGGCTAGGCTGGCTGAGTTGGAGGACGAAGAGGAGGCTGATGAGGTTCTGGCAATTGAGGCGACCAACAGCGGCAAGGATCAGGGTGGAGAAGCAAGTGGAGCTGGTGAAGGTGATGCAGCGAAGGTGTAAGCTGCATGAATGGGCAATGATGGACACTTCTAGACATAGCTGGAGCCCATTTTTTTAAGTTTGGTAGTTTGTTTTGTTGAACAATGATGGGTTGTGTTTTGAACAATAGTTACTAGGTTTATGGATCAAGGATCCTCGGACAATAGGTAGGATAATAGGTGGTGGAGGGATCCTTTGTTTGGGGGATGAAGCCACTTGTTATCCTGCCACCTTTAATTTCCTACACTGTTATGACCACATGAAAAATGGACACCCTTTGCCAACCCATGTGGACGGGCCACATTTTGCTGGTAGAAATGTGGGTTGGCAATTTTGACAACCTTAAAGGGTTGAACATTTTGTGAATAAATAAAATCTTAACTTTTTGGCTTATCCTACGTTGTTATCCTTATGAATCCTTTAGTTTCCCACTGTTATTATATACTTTGTTTGAATAAGAAAGGTTAAACAAATTATGTTTAAGAATTTTAGGATATGATCCAAGATCAAATATCCTATAGTCGAAAAACTTTAGAAAGGTTATGTCGTTTTAGGATCATTGGGTCTGTTGTCAAAGAATAAGGGTCACTTATATAATTGATAAATAAAATCAAGGTGATTTAAGGATCATAATCCAAGTTAGGATCCTAACTCCTCAACAATAATGATTAGGATAATCAAAAAGACAAACCTTAGTGGAAGGTAAGGATCAAGGATCCTTGCTTGTTTAACTTTGAAAACCTGAAATAGAATATAACTTAGGACTAAGCCAACATATAAGAGAAGTTAGTGACTGGGGACAAGCCCAACAATTATGGGGACAAGCCCAATATACTGGGGACAAGCCCAAAGGATAACTGGGGACAAGCCCAAAGGATAACTGGGGACAAGCCCAAAGGATCTTGTGTAAACTGGAGTATGGCCCTCACTGGCGACTATCCAAACATAGTGACATGAAAATGCCAAAACCTTAGCTAACGTGAAAACCTTAGAAACCTTAGGAACGGATGTATGGTACGTCTACAGTTATACGTAGGATCCCAGATACAGCGAGTACAATGAAATTGTCAGCCCCTAAAGCGAGTACTGGTCCCATTGCCATGAACTATACCAGGATCATCGTGCACTACTGGCGATACTGGGGACATGCCCAAAAACTGGGGACTAGCCCAAAGAACTTGATGCTTCTGTAGAGACTTTCTGCAAAACTTAAAACAAGTGAAAGGAGGATGAAGGATCCAGGATCCTTATCCTTATATATATATATATATATATATATGATAATTAAGGATGGAAATAGTTTAAGATTGGATCATTACCAAAATGAGGATCCTTTGTCATGTAAGGATCCTTCGAGGATACTCCTTAGCTAAGGATCATGGATCCTTATCACATGAAGTATTTCTTCAAGTGGACAGCATTCCAAGCTCTTGGTAACAAATCACCTTCCATTGTCAGCAAACGATATGCCCCCTTTCCTACTTCAGCTTCAATCAAATAAGGGCCTTCCCACTTTGGTGCCAACTTTCCATCAGCAGGATTGGTGGTATTCTGAAATGCTTTCCTCAACACCATATCACCAACTTTGAATTTCCTGATCCTGACATTCTTGTTGTAAGCTCCAGCCATCCTTCGTTGATAACTGGCCATCCTTATCCTTGCCAAATCCCTGAGTTCTTCTATAGTATCTGTTAGGGCTGGATTTTTATAACACATCATCCTTACATGTGATCCTAACCAGTGATCCTTGTTTCTTTGGCAGATAGTGATCCTCAGCAGAGTTCCAGGATCAGGATCAGGGACCATCATAGGGATCCTCATGCTAACAGTTGTTTTCATTGAATTTAATGTTATCTTGCAGGAATGTCTAGCAGGATCCGCTCTTAGCATCGCAAACAAGGGACGCGTCTTTACAACTTTGGCATATGCTTAATCAGAGATGAACGTTGTAGAGGATATGGAAACTCGGCATGATTTAAGGGCGATAATTTAGGCTAGATTTACTTTTATTTCTAAAGGGGTAATGAGCTGATTGTTAGTTTATTTACCTAAAATAGGTCACTCACACTTGTATATATAACACTCTTCCCCATTCGGAAGACACACAACAACACATTTCTCACACGCTTAGACACTCGATACTATAGTGATCCTTGTACTCAGCTCATTATCATCCGAATTTGTAACCATTTTTTGTTATATTGAAGTTTGGTGATCGGTAGTTGCCATCACCCGAGGTTTTTTATGCCGGAGATCATTCATTGATCAAGGGCTTTTTCCTCGTATAAATCCTTGTGTCACTTGCATATTTCAAAATAAAGTGATCCTTTATTTTTTCAACAAACCAAGCATCATTCCCCGTTTACTTAGAGTTTGGTTGCATTATCCTTGTGTGATTTTTGACCAAAACAGTTTGGCGCCCACCGTGGGGCAATTGGTGCTTCATTCATAAGAAAACTTTCTGTTCGAAATCATTTCAAAGAATTACATGGCTTCATCATTGAAGAATACATCCACGGCGATGTCTGCAGTCACCTCGTCTCAGAACACTCTGCCTTTGCCTCCACCACCGGCAGGATCTCAAAAAAATGCTGAGAAGAGACCAACTCCTACTTTCTCTAAACCTCCATCTTCTTCTGCTATGAATTCTTCTGGTCCCAGTACTAGTGATGTATTTACTTTGATTTTGCAGATGAAGGATAGTATGCAGCAGCAGGATGAAACTAATGACAGGATCATCAGGGAAATCGGAGATCTCAAAAGACAAAAGAAAGCGGCAGAGGATCATTCCCCACTGATGCCCAAATCTTTAAGTTTTGATACTCCGATGATCACTTCTCAGCCATCAGGAGTCCCAGACGTTCAAATTGTGGGAGGATCAAAAGGATTGCACCTCGGATCGGCAATAATGACTCAGGCATCGGGCTCACATTTTCAGCCGGCAGGATCCTATCCTCAGCATATGGGATCCTTCGTGAATTCAGGAGCCTATCCAGGAGCGCAACAGTTTCAAGGATCCTACTTTGTTCCAGGATCATCCCAGGTTCAAGGATCCTCCTTTGTTCCAGGATCATCCCAAGTTCAAGGATCCTTCTTTGTTCCAGGATCATCCCAGGTTCAAGGATCCTCCTTTGTTCCAGGATCGTCTCAGATACCAGGATCCTCCCAGATGCCAGGATCCCTAAAGAGTTTGCAAATAGGAAATCTAGATGTCCATCAAGGGGATTTCATTCCAATACAGACCATTGCCTCCACTGGTCCCTCCATCATCCCAGAATCCCAGCCATATGGATTCACACCCAGTATTCCTAACCTGAACCCAATGGGAGGTAACACCTTAAATAATTATCTTACCACTAACCATGGATTCGTGCAGGATACAGGTATCAATCATGCTATGGCCAGGGAGTTGCAGAAGCTGAAGGATATGATCTCAAGTGTTCCAGGGGTAGTCAAGCCTATCCCGGAGATTGCAGATGGAAGCCATAAGGTATCTCGTTTTGCACCACCAATTTGTGATGCAGAGGTACCCAAAAGGTTCCATATCCCTACTATGAAGCTGTATGATGGTACAACGGATCCTGAGGAGCACATAGCACAATACAGGGAGAGGATGAAGATCAATCCAATCCCAGAAAAGTTAAATGAAGCATGCCTATGTAAAGGATTTGGATCCACTCTTACTGGATCAGCTCTTAAATGGCTGCTAAGTCTTCCCCCTTACTCTATCACTTCATTTGCTAATTTAGTTAATTTATTCAATAATCAATTCTCTTGTAGTAGAAAATTTGAAAGATTAACTTATGATTTATACAGGGTAACTCAAAGTCATAATGAATCATTAAGGGATTATATAACTAAATTCAGTAAAGAATCCTTGGACATTCCCAACTTGGATATGGCCACGGCTGTTGAGGCCTTCAAAATGGGACTGCTTAAGGATTCATTGTTCTATGATGATCTTGTTATGACACCGTGTAGGAACCTAGATGAAGTAAGAACTCGGGCACTCAGGTTCATCCGGCTAGAGGATGACAAGAGGATCCAGGAAAGACAAGTAGGATCCTCAAAACAGGAAAAGCAAGGATCCTCCTTCAAGAACAATAAATTCAAATCCTACCATAAAAATGACAACCAGAACGTGCATGCTGTTGACCAAGAAGAGGATGATGATGATGATTATCCTCCGATTTCTGAATATTGTTTTTCTGTTGACAATCATGAACTAATCCTTGCAATGCAGAATCTAGGAGAAAAAGCCAGGTGGCCCAGAAAGAATGATAAACCATCCGGGACTAAAGACAAGTCAAAGTGGTGTGCATACCACGAGGATTTCGGGCATCTAACTGAAGAATGCATCGCACTAAGAAAGGAAATTGGATATCTGCTAAGCAAGGGGCATCTAAAAGAGTTGTTGGGAAGAAAAAAGCAAAGGACTCAGGATCCTGAAAGGATCCCTGAAAAGGCTCCAGCCCCTCCGGCGAATGCACAAGTGATCAACTTTATTTCCGGAGGATCAGACATCTGTGGTACATCCTTCTCAGCGGCTAAAAGGCATGCAAAGGAAGCAAAAATGGATAATGGAGAAAGACCTATCCGAACATCAAGTATCTCGGAAGGAAATACGATAACATTTGATGAGGATGACCGCATTAACATCCAGGATCCCCATCATGATAGTTTAGTTATTACTCTATTTATTTCTAACCATTTTGTCCGCAGGATCCTTATCGACGGAGGAAGCTCGGTAAACATTATCCAGCTTGATGTCCTAAAGAAGATGGGTATCCCAGAATCAGACATCACACCAAGATCCTCTGTACTTGTGGGATTCAGTGGAGAAACTAAGAAAACTCTGGGGGACAACAAACTCCCAATCTACGTGGAAGGATTACATAATTATCAAAAATTTTGTGTTATTGACTGTTTATCTTGTTGTAATGTTATCCTTGGCAGGCCCTGGATACATGATATGAAAGCAGTCCCATCCACCTACCATCAATGTGTGAAACTCCGTAGCCCATGGGGGATAATCAAAATCGACAGTGACCAGCAGGAGGCTAAGGATTGTTATACCTCATCCATGAAACCAACCTCGAAGCCAAGGGAGCAATAGCAATTACAGTATCCTCCAAGGAATGTCTTGGAGGCAAGGGAACAGGATGTGGACGAAATCCTTCTGGATCCTAATGATCCTGAATCAAAAATCTATATCGGATCAGGGATCCTTGGCAAGATGAAAGAAGACATAATATCCTTCCTCAAAAGAAGAAAATCTACCTTTGCATGGAAACATGAAGATATGACAGGTATATCTAAGGATATTATCACTCATAAACTTGGCATTGACAGGTCGATCAAACCAATCCACCAAAAAAGGAGGAAGTTTGCACCAGAAAGGAATGCCATTATCCAGGAAGAAGTAGAGAGACTACTTCGAGCAGGTATGATCAGAGAGGTAAAATATCCAAAATGGTTAGCCAATGTGGTTGTTGTCCAAAAGAAAAACGGAAAGTGGAGGGTATGTGTTGATTTCACTGATCTGAATAAGGCATGTCCCAAGGATCCTTTCCCATTACCCCACATTGACTCCATGGTGGATGCAACGGCAGGGCATGAACTGTTAACCTTTATGGATGCATCATCTAGATTCCAACAAATTCAGATGGAGCCATCTGACCAAGAGGATACGGCCTTTATGACCCCAACCGGTTTATATTGCTATATTGCCATGCCTTTTGGACTAAGAAATGCAGGTGCAACGTATCAAAGGCTAGTGAATATGATGTTCAAAGATCAAATTGGACAGACTATGGAAGTGTACATAGACGATATGGTAGTAAAATCAAAGAAAGCTGAGGATCACCTAAGGGACTTGGAGGAAGCATTTGATATCCTTGATAATTATAACATGAAGCTTAATCCTTCGAAATGTCACTTTGGTGTTAAAGCAGGTAAATTTCTAGGATATATGGTAACTCAGAGGGGCATTGAAGCAAGCCCGGAACAAATTAAAGCATTGGTGAATATCAAATCCCCTGCCAATGCTAAGGATGTGCAAAGGCTAACAGGCAGGATAGCAGCTCTAAACAGGTTCATATCAAAATCCTCAGAAAGATGTAAAGAATTTTATGATATCCTAAGGAAAAACAAGAGATTTGAATGGACTTAAAAGCACGAGAATGCTTTGAAAGCCCTCAAAGAATATATGTCCTCAGCTCCAGCATTAATGAAACCCGGAAAAGGAGATGTGTTATCCTTATATCTGGCGGTATCCTCAACCGCTGTAAGTGCAGTCCTTGTTAAGGATCACGAAGGTACACAACATCCTATCTACTATGTAAGTAAAAGTTTACTTGATGCCGAATCCAGGTACTCACACCTTGAAAAACTTATTCTTGCATTAATTATGGCATCTACTAAGCTAAGACATTATTTTGAAACCCATACTATTGTTGTTAGAACTAATTTTCCAATCAAGAATGTCCTCAGGAAACCAGAGATGTCCGGAAGGATGGCTAAGTGGGCAGTAAAGCTTAGTGCCCATGATATAAGATATGAGCCTAGAACAGCCATTAAATCCCAAGCGCTAGCAGACTTTGTGGCTGATTTCAGTAGTGATCTACAAAAGGAAGCAGAATTGGAGGTCCAGCAGCTGGATGAAACCAAGGATCCTTGGATACTACACACTGATGGATCCTCAAATATCAAAGGCACAGGACTCGGCATACTACTAAAATCGCCACAGGGGGACATAATACCCCACTCCATAGCCTGTACCAAGGGAGGAAAATACAGAAGCTGATGCATTGGCCAATCTAGGATCATCCTTGAAGATCCCAGAGGATATAAGTATCCCCATCATCCATATCCTGGCTCCTGCTATTGAAAATCAGGTGGCCATGGAAATAGAAGAGGATACTGCAATGATCCCTAGTGAAGAAACTCAATCTTATTCAGGATCATGGATCTCACCAATCATGAGATACTTACAACACGGGGAGATTCCTATGGGAGAAAATCCTAGAGCTTTCAGGATTAAGGTATCTCAATTCACAATCTTAAATAATGTATTATATAAGCGATCTCTTGCAGGACCATAATTAAGATGTATCGAGGATCCTGAAATTCAAGAAGTGTTGAGAGACTTCCATGAAGGAGATTGTGGAAACCACACTGGGGGCAGGGCATTGTTCTCAAGGATCCTTAGAACAGGATACTACTGGCCAACTATGAAAAGGGATGCTGTAGAATATGCTAAGAAGTGTGATCCTTGTCAAAGACACAGCAATATCCTTCATCAGCCAGCTGAATTTTTGCATCCAATACCATCCTCTTGGCCATTCATGAGATGGGGGATGGATATAGTTGGCAAGCTCCCTAAAGCACCTGGTGGAAAAGTATTTATGCTTGCCATGACCGACTACTTCTCCAAGTGGATAGAAGCTGAAGCTTTTGCTCAAGTCAGAGAAAAGGAAGTTATATCCTTTATTAAGAGAAACATTATAACCAGATTTGGCATTCCCTCTGAAATTGTATGTGATAATGGTTCCCAATTCATTGGGAGCAGAACCACTAACTTTTGTGACAGTTGGGGAATTAAGATGATAACGTCAACACCAGTTCATCCACAAGCCAATGGTCAAGCAGAATCATCCAACAAGATCATCATCAACAACCTGAAGAAGAAATTAGGATCCAAGAAGGGGAAATGGGCAGAGGAATTTCCTTATGTGCTGTGGGCTGATAGGACAACTCCCAAGAATGCCACTGGTCAAACACCCTTCTCTTTAGTATTTGGGGCAGAAGCAGTGATCCCAACAGAAATGGTGGTTCCAACTGCTAGAACAAGTACTCGTGATCCTGAAGAGAATGCTGCAAACTTAGCTCAAGACTTGGATACTATTGAGGAAATAAGGGATCTGGCTAGGATAAGGATGGCAAGCTACCAACAAAGAATGGCTGGTGCTTACAACAAAAACGTCAGGATAAGGAAGTTCCAAGTCGGGGATATGGTGTTGAGAAAAGCATTCCAAAATACCATCAATCCTGCTGATGGGAAATTGGCACCAAAATGGGAAGGCCCTTACTTGATTGAAGCCGAAGCAGGAAAGGGGGCATACAGATTGCTAACCATGGAAGGAAATTTGTTACCAAGAGCCTGGAATGCTATTCACTTAAAGAAATATTTCACGTGAACAGGATCCTTCAAGCATACGATCCTTACATTGGAAGCATCCTCGAAGGATCCCGGCGACATCAGTGATCCTTACTCTGGTAAAGTCCTTATCTCAAAACTTTTCCATTTTCTTATTTTTACCTAAGGATAAGGGTCACATATCCTTCATCCTTCTCTCATGAGAATTTGAGTTCTGATAAGTCCAGGTATCCTCAGCATATTATCGATAGTCTTCAAAAGCATCTTAGATCCTTGGGTTCAACCCCAGTTATCCTTGGGCTTGTCCCCAGTTTTCGCCTGTAGCGCACGATGATCCTAGTATAGTTCACGTCTTTGGGACCAGTACCCACTTTAGGGGCTGACAACCTCATCGTACTGGCTATATCTAGGATCCTACGTATAATGGTAGACGTACCATACATCCGTTCCTAAGGTTTCTAACGTTTTCACGTTAGCTAAGGTTTTGGCATTTTCATGTCACTAAGTTTGGATAGTCGCCAGTGAGGGCCATACTCCAGTTTACACACGATCCTTGGGCTTGTCCCCAGTTATCCTTCGGGCTTGTCCCCAGTTATCCTTTGGGCTTGTCCCCAGTTACTAACTTATCCTTTATATTGGCTTAGTCCCAAGTTATATTCCACTTTTTCAGGTTTTTGAAGTTAAACAATTAAGGATCCTTAATCCTTATTATCCATTAAAGTTTTACTTATGGTTATCCTGATTAAAGGTTAGGATCCTAACTTGGATCCTCAGGTATGATCCTTAAACTATTTCTTATTTCATTCATTATTCATTTGAATAACCCTTACACTTTGACAACTAAACCTATGATCCTCGATCATAAACTATTTTTGAAAATTTTTCGATTACAGGATATTTGATCCAGGATCATATCCTAAAATGATTGAACATTATTTGCTTAACTTTTCTTACTCAAATAAATACATTTCTAAACAAGCAGAAAATAAGAGGATAGACAAAGGATAACAACACGAGATAAGCCAAAAAGATTAGAGTTATTTTATTAACAAAGGATTTTAAACCCTTCAAAGTTGTCAAAATTGCCAACCCACGTTTCTACCAGCAAAACGTGGCCCGTCCACATGGGTTGGCAAAGGGTGCCCATTGTTTGTGCGGTCATAGCATGCAGGTAAATAAAAGCGGCAGGATCACAAAGGCTTCATCCCCCAAACAGAGGATCCCTCCACCGTTTGCAATCCTACCTATTGTCTGAAGGATCCTGGATCCTTAATCCTAAAACTATTGTTCAAAGTTACAAACCATCATTGTTTCAAAACATCACAACCACAAAAAACCACTACCAAATTTTAAAAAAATTGGGCTCTGGCTAAGTCTCGAAATATCCATCATTGCCCAATCCTGCAGCTCAAACCTTCGCTGCACTGTCACCACCAGCTCCACTTGCTTCCCCCTGATCCTTGCCAACATCACCGCCTTCAAGCATTGGGATCTCCTCAGCTTCATCATCATCCTCCAACTCTGCTAACCTTGCCTTCCAGCCCTCCACATCCCATGTGCTCTTGTCAAAGGCAGGATCCTGAGCCTCCGCAGCCATCTGCAATTGGATCTTATACATAGCTATTGTGGCAGAGACCTTGGCATCCTGGGTGATCTTCTGCTTCTCACAATCCATGTTGACCAGCATTTGAGCAGCTTCATCCTTGGTAGCCCGGAGTTCCTTCTCAAGATCAGCTATCTTGAGATCCTTCAGCACGCCCATTTGTTGGAGGTCGGCGATTTGGCGATCCTGATCCTCAACATGGCCAAGGTAGGTTTCTATTTCAGCAAGTTTCTGCAGAAAGGGAAAAAGGTAAGTTCAGGACCAGGTGATCCTCAAACAAGCGGATATACGAGCAGAATACACAAGCAAGAGCAATGATCCTTACTTCATTAACATAATCAAGAAACTGTTGGCGGAGCAGGGGAAATCCTTGAAGATCCTCAGAAGCTTTTCTCTTCTTTCCCTTACCCCTGACAGGTGCTTTAGGGGCTGAAGCAGACGGACTAGCAGCAGGGGTCTTCTTCCTTGTAGACTTGACATTTGCAAGATCATCAATACCAAACTTGGAGGCTGACTTGACAGATTTCCCAGCGCCTACACAATCAAAATAAGATAAGTACTCTAACTAATTTAAAAATCTTACATAGAACTACTTTTTAAATGAGGATACTTACTTGACATTGTGGCAGATGCGGAAGATACTTCCTGTGAATCTTGAATGGCAACTTGAAAATTTCTGGTCTCAGGATCAAGCTTTTTGAAGGCTAGAACTCTCTCTCTTGCAGCAGGAGTCAACTTGAGATGAGCAATAGATATGGCTGCACAAAAAACAAAATATTAGTGATCCTCACCCTAAGGAACAAACCTTATGGTGATCCTTCCAGGATCCTCTATCCTACCATGAGTAGCCCACTCCTTGGGCAGATCCTCCCCATTAGGGATGGTATCCCTCCTAACAAAGAAGAATCGTCGCTTCCAATTCATGTCATTTTTGGTGACCTTAAGAACAGGGTGATCCTCTCCGGCTTTCCGTTTGAGCAAATATCGACAGGATCCAAACGTTGTGAGATCATACAGCTCAGCCAGCTCCGCCATCCCTAGGTCAATCCCATCCTGCTCAATGATCCTTTCAAGGGTATACAAAACCCTCCAGATCATCGGCATGGCTTGGATGTAAGATATGCCGGTTAGGGAAAAGAAAGATTGGGTGAAAGCTGGAAAGGGATACGTATAGCCTATGGTGAACGGAGTAACAGGAAAAGCTACCCAAGTATCGGAGACAAAGTCACTTAAAGCAGTGGGAGTGAAAGATTTAAAGATAGCATTCGCCGGAAAACTATGACGAATTCTATCAATATGAACATCGGTGAAACAACACCTCTCATGGGGAGAATCCTTGATGATCCCTTGACCCTTCAAGGGACTGTTCTTTTTAGGATCCTTATGAGGGGAGTTACGTAGCAGCATGCTTGCAGAATGTTGAAGAAAAACAAAGAAGCAGAAAAACAGAGTAAGAGAAGGAAGAAGGAAGAAGAGAGATACCTGATTGATCTTCGGACGAGATTATAAAGGGAGTTTCTTTGATTTTAAATGCGAATTGATCCTATCTCTATCTCCTATTTATAATGATGATCTGCAGGGCTGTCACTTCTGTGACGTAAGAATCACAACGGCTAGTCCGACTCCAACGGCTAGTTATCCGATTAGCTCGTTGCAGATAAGATCAAGCAAAATACAACTCATTTATTTACAATATCACTCCTAATATTTTGGGGGCAATTGTTAGGGCTGGATTTTTATAACACATGATCCTTACATGTGATCCTAACCAGTGATCCTTGTTTCTTTGGCAGATAGTGATCCTCAGCAGAGTTCCAGGATCAGGATCACGGACCATCATAGGGATCCTCATGCTAACAGTTGTTTTCATTGAATTTAATGTTATCTTGCAGGAATGTCTAGCAGGATCCGCTCTTAGCATCGCAAACAAGGGACGCGTCTTTACAACTTTGGCATATGCTTAATCAGAGATGAACGTTGTAGAGGATATGGAAACTCCGCATGATTTAAGGGCGATAATTTAGGCTAGATTTACTTTTATTTCTAAAGGGGTAATGAGCTGATTGTTAGTTTATTTACCTAAAATAGGTCACTCACACTTGTATATATAACACTCTTCCCCATTCGGAAGACACACGACAACACATTTCTCACACGCTTAGACACTCGATACTATAGTGATCCTTGTACTCAGCTCATTATCATCCGAATTTGTAACCATTTTTTGTTATATTGAAGTTTGGTGATCGGTAGTTGCCATCACCCGAGGTTTTTTATGCCGGAAATCATTCATTGATCAAGGGCTTTTTCCTCGTATAAATCCTTGTGTCACTTGCATATTTCAAAATAAAGTGATCCTTTATTTTTTCAACAAACCAAGCATCATTCCCCGTTTACTTAGAGTTTGGTTGCATTATCCTTGTGTGATTTTTGACCAAAACAGTATCCAGGTCTTGAACCAAGTTTTCAACATTTCCTTCAGGATCACGGATACTTGTTCTTACAGTAGGAACCACCATTTCTGTAGGGATCATTGATTCTCCTCCAAATACCAAAGAGAATGGAGTTTGACCAGTAGCATTCTTGGGAGTTGTCCTATCAGCCCATAATACATAAGGTAGCTCTTCTGCGCATTTTCCTTTCTTGGATCCAAGTTTCTTTTTCAAGTTGTTGATGATGATCTTGTTGGATGATTCTGCCTGGCCATTAGCTTGTGGGTGGACTGGTGTTGATGTTATCATCTTAATCCCTCAGCTGTCACAAAAGTTAGTAGTTCTACTCCCAATAAATTGGGATCCATTATCACATACAATTTCAGAAGGGATACCAAATCTAGTAATAATATTTCTTTTGATAAAGGATATCACTTCTTTCTCTCTGACTTGAGCAAAGGCTTCAGCCTCTATCCACTTGGAGAAGTAATCAGTCATAGCAAGCATGAATACTTTTCCACCAGGTGCCTTAGGAAGCTTACCAACTATATCCATTCCCCATCTTATAAATGGCCAAGAGGAGGATATAGGATGCAAGAGTTCAGCTGGTTGATGAAGGATATTACTATGTCTTTGACAAGGGTCACATCTTTTAGCAGAATCCATAGCATCCTTCTTCATAGTAGGCCAATAGTATCCTATCCTCAGGATCCTTGAGAATAATGCCCTGCCCCAGTGTGATTTCCACAATCTCCTTCATTGAGATCCTTTAAAACTTCTTGAATTTCAGGATCCTCAATACATCTAAGATATGGTCGTGCAAGAGATCGTTTGTATAGCATGTTATTCAATATTGTAAATTGAGATACCTTAATTTTGAAAGCTCTGGGGTTTTCTCCTATAGGGATCTCTCCATGTTGGATATATCTCATGATTGGGAGGATCCAGGATCCTGATTGCGGAGCATCACTAGGTATGATCACAGAATCTTCTCCTATCTCCATAGCCACATGATCCTCGATAGCAGGATTCAGGATATGGATAATAGGGATTTTGATATCCTCTGGGATCTTCAAGGATGATCCTAAATTGGCCAGTGCATCAGCTTCTGCATTCCCTTCTCTTGGTACCTGTGTCAAACAAAAGATGCAAAAGAGAGTGCCAACTATTTTGCTCAAAAATCTGATGAGGATAATGCAACCAAACTCTATGTTACGGGGTATGATGTTTGAAATGAGGAACAATGATAACGATCACTCAGATATAATTTGCACAATTGACACAAAGATTTATACGAGGAAAAAGCCCTTGATCAATGAATGATCTCCGGCATAAAAAACCTCGGGTGATGGAAACTACCGATCACCAAGTTCAAATTAACCAACAAATGTTTACAACTTCGGATAGTAATGAGCTAGGTACAAGGATCACTATGGTGTAACGTGCAAGAATGTGTGAAAATTGTTAAGTGTTTTGCTGAATGCTCAAGAGTGCATTTGTACGAGTGTGTGTAGCTGAAATTAGCCAAGTGTTCTAAAAGCTAGCTCGTTACCCCTTTAAAAATAGAAGTTAACTAGCCTAACAAACTATCCGAAATTCGTGCCATGCTCCCACGTTCTCCACAACGTCCATTTCCAGTCAAACGTGTGCGAAATAGTCGTGGAATATTCCTTAGTAACGTTGCTAAGACCAGGTCCAACTTGTTACTCCTGCAAAACAATACAAAATTCAAAGAGAACAATCGTTAGTATAAGGATCCTTAGGGTGATCCATGATCCTGATCCTGAAACACTTCTGAGGATCACTATCTGTCACAGAAGTAAGGATCACTAATAGGATAACAAGTGAGGATCACGGGCTATTAGAAAATCCTCCCCTAACAATTGCCCCCAAAATATAAGGAGTAATTTGTAAAATGAGCGAGTTATATTTTGCTGATCTTATCCGCAACTAACTAACGGATATATAGCCATTGTAATCGAACTATTCGTTGCAATCCTGACGTCACAGAAGTGACTACCCTACAAAATCATGATTATAAATAGGAGATAGAGATAGGATCAATTAGCATTTAAATTTCGGAGATACTCCCTTTATAATCTCATCCGAAGATCAAACAGGTATTCTCTCTTCATCTTTTTCCTTTTTTTACTCTGTTTTATTTCTTTTTCCATCATCTCGCCAAAAATGTTGCTCCGGAACTCTCCTGCTAAGGATCACCAGAAAAACAGCCCTTTTAAAAGTCAAGGAATCATTACAGATTCTGCAAAGGAACGCTGCTGTTTCACCGATCCTCAGATCGATAGGATCTGCTATTGCTTTCCTGCAGACACCGTATTTAAATCCTTCGATCCCACTGCCCTGAGCGATCACGTTTCTGAATCATGGGTTGCCTTCCCTGTTACTCCGTTCACCATAGGATACACCTATCCTTTCCCGACCTTTACCCAGTCCTTCTTCTCCCTAACTGGCATCTCGTACATCCAAGCCATGCCAATGATCTGGAGGGTTTTGTATACCCTTGAAAGGATCATTGAGTAGGAGGGGATAGACCTAGGAATGTCAGAGCTGGGCGAGATGTATGATCTCACTACCTTTGGTTCCCACCGGTACTTGTTCAAACGAAAGCCTGGTGAAGAACACCCAATCTTCAAGGCCACTAAGAACGACACTAATTGGAAACGGCGTTTCTTTTTTGTCAGAAGAGATACCATTCCCAATGGAAAAGATCTACCAAGAAAATGGGCCACCCATGGTAGGATAGAGGATCCTGAGAAGGATCACCAAACAGTCTCCTTTTGTATGAGAATCACTAACATCCTTTTGTTCTTTGTTATGCAGCTATCACCGTCTCATACCTCAGACTGTCTCCTGCTGCCAAAGAGAGGCTTGCTGCCTTTAGAAGACTCAATCCTGAAATCAGATCATTCAAGACAACCACCCAGGATTCACAAGAGGTATCCTCAGGTTCTGTCACGATGTCAAGTAAGTATCGTGTTTAAAAATTCAAATAAACAGTTAAATATAACTAGGATAAAGATACTTATCTTGTTTTGATTGTGCAGGTGCTGGAAAATCCTCAAAGTCCGCCTCAAAGTTCAGCGTCACTGATCTTGCTAATGTCAGATCCTCCAAGAAGAAAACTCCTGCTAGCCCAACTGCTTCAATCCCCAAGGCACCTTCCAAGGGAAGGGGAGGCAAGAAAAGAAAGGCCTCTGAAGCTGAGGATCTGCAAGGTCTGCCCTTGATCCGCCAACAATTCCTTGAGTACTTCAATGAGGTAAGGATCACTGTCCCTGCTTGTATATCCTGCTTGTTTAAGGATCACCTGGTCTTGAACTATCCTTTATCCTCTTTGCAGAAATTCGCTGAGATTGAGGATTATGTTGGCCACGTTGAGGATCAGGATAGGAAGATTGCTGACCTCCAACATGTTGCACTGCTAAAGGATCTCAAGATTGCCGACCTTCAGAAGGATCTCCAGAATGCCAAAAATGAGACGGCTAAGGTGTTGATCAATGCTGACTACGAGAAGCACGAGATCACCGAGGATGCCAAAGTCTCTGCCGCCATAGCAATGTACAAGACCAAACTGCAGATGGCCTTGGAAGCTCAGGATCCTGATTTTGACAGGAGCAACTGGGATGTGGAAGGCTGGAAGGCAAGGTTGGCTGAGCTGGACGATGAAGAGGAGGCTGAAGAGATCCTGACGATTGAGGCTGGAGGCAGTGGCAAGGATCAAGGTGGTGAAGCAAGTGGAGCCGGAGGTGGTGATGCAGCGAAGGTTTAGGCTGCGTGATTGGGCGATGATGGAAACTTCTAGACATAGCCAGAGCCCAATTTTTTAGTTTGATGGTTGTTTTTGTTGAACAATTGTTGGTTTGTACTTGAACAATAGTTTTAGGGTTAAGGATCCATGATCCTTTAGACAATAGGTAGGATTGCAAATGGTGGAGGGATCCTCTGTTTGGGGGATGAAGCCATTGTGATCCTGCCGCCTTTTAATTACCTGCATGCTAAGACCGCATAAACAATGGACACCTGTTGCCAACCCATGTGGACGGGCCACATTTTGCTGGTAGAAACGTGGGTTGGCAACCTTGACAACTTTTGGTGGTTTAACGTTTGTTAATAAAATAACTTTAATCTTTTTTGGCTTATCTTGTGTTGTTATCCTTGTTTGTCTTTTTTAATTTTCAATTGCTTTGATATACACTTGTCTAAATAAGAAATCTTGAATAAGTTAGATTGAAAATACTTAGGATATGATCTAGGATCAAATATCCTATAGTTGAAAAATCCCAAAAAGTAGTATATTTTAAGGATCATAAGTTCAGTTGTCAAGTTACAAGGGTTATTCAAATAAACAATGAACAAAATTAAAATAGTTAAGGATCATACCTGAGGATCCAAGTTAGGATCCTAACCCTTAATTCCATAACCAGGATAACTATAAGGCAAACCTTAGAGAGATGTAAGGATCAAGGATCCTTAGTTGTTTGACTTCAAAGACCTGAAATAGAGCATAACTTGGGACTAAGCCAATATAAGATAAAAGTTAGCAACTAGGGACAAGCCCAAGGATAACTGGGGACAAGCCCAAGGATAACTGGGGACAAGCCCAAGGATAACTGGGGACAAGCCCAAGGATCGTTTGTAAACTGGAGATGGCCCTAACTGGCGACTATCCAAACGTGAAAACGTTAGAAACCTTAGGAACGGATGTATGGTACGTCTACCATTATACGTAGGATCCTAGGTATAGCCAGTACAATGGAATTATCATCCCCTAAAGCAAGTACTGGTCCCACTGCCATGAACTATACCAGGATCATCATGCGCTACAGGCGGAACTGGGGTCAAGCCCAAATAACTGGGGTCAAACCCAAGGAACTGATTGCTTCTGTGGATAATTAACATTTTGCTAAGGATACCTGAACTTTCAAAACTCAGAATCACGTGAGAGATGGATAAAGGACACATGATCCTTATCCTTATATGAGAAAATAAGGAAATGAAATAGTTTGAGATTAGGATATTACCAAAGTAAGGATCGTCTGTGCTTTAAGGATCCTTCAAGGATACCCATAATGTAAGGATCATCTGTTCTATGAGGATCCTGCTCACATGAAATATTTCTTCAAATGCACAGCATTCCAGGCTCTTGGTAGCAAATCACCTTCCATAGTCAGCAATCGATATGCCCCCTTTCCTGCCTCAGCTTCAATCAAGTAAGGGCCTTCCCATTTTGGTGCCAATTTTCCATCAGCAGGATTGGTGGTATTCTGAAATGCTATCCTTAACACCATATCACCAATTTGAAACTTCCTGATCCAGACATTTTTATTGTAAATACCAGCCATTCTTTGTTGATAACTGGCCATCCTTATCCTAGCCATATCCCTGATTTCTTCAATAGTATCCAGGTCTTGAACCAAGTTCTCATCATTTTCCTCAGGATCACGGATACTTGTTCTAGCAGTTGGAACCACCATTTCTGTAGGGATCACTGATTCTGCCCCAAATACCAAAGAGAATGGAGTCTGGCCTGTAGCATTCTTGGGGGTTGTCCTATCAGCCCAAAGCACATAAGGTAGTTCTTCTGCCCATTTCCCTTTTTTAGATCCAAGCTTCTTCTTCAAATTGTTGATGATGATCTTGTTGGATGATTCTGCCTGACCATTAGCTTGTGGGTGGACTGGTGTTGATGTTATCATCTTAATCCCCCAGCTGTCACAAAAGTTAGTAGTTCTGCCCCCAATAAATTGGGAACCATTATCACATATAATTTCAGAAGGAATACCAAATCTAGTTATAATATTTCTTTTAATGAAGGATATCACTTCCTTTTCTCTGACTTGGGCAAAAGCTTCAGCCTCTATCCACTTGGAGAAGTAATCAGTCATAGCAAGCATGAACACTTTTCCACCAGGTGCCTTAGGGAGTTTACCAACTATATCCATACCCCATCTCATAAATGGCCAAGAGGAGGATATCGGATGCAAAAATTCAGCTGGTTGGTGGAGGATATTGATGTGTCTCTGACAAGGATCACACTTCTTAGCATACTCCACAGCATCTCTTTTCATAGTTGGCCAATAGTATCCTGTCCTCAGGATCCTTGAGAATAATGCCCTGCCCCCAGTGTGGTTTCCACAATCTCCTTCATGGAAGTCTTTTAAAACTTCTTGGATTTCAGGATCCTCAATGCATCTTAAATATGGTCCTGCAAGAGATCGCTTATACAACATATTATTTAAAATTGTGAATTGAGATACCTTAGTTTTGAAAGCCCTAGGGTTTTCTCCTGTAGGAACCTCTCTGTTAGGGCTGGATTTTTATGACATATGATCCTTACATGTGATCCTAACCAGTGATCCTTATTTCTTTGGCAGATAATGATCCTCAGAAGAGTTCCAGGATCAGGATCACGGACCATCATAGGGATCCTCATGCTAACAGTTGTTTTGATTGGATTTAATGTTATCTTGCAGGAATGTCTAGCAGGATCCGCTCTTAGCAACGTAATCAAGGGACTCATCTTTACAACTTTGGCATATGCTTAATCAGAGATGAACGTTGTAGAGGATATGGAAACTCAGCATGATTTAAGGGCGATAATTTAGGCTAGATTTACTTTTATTCCTAAAGGGGTAATGAGCTGATAGTTAGTCTATTTACCTAAAATAGGGCTACTCACACTTGTATATATAGCACTCTTCCACATTCGGAAGACACACAACACATTCCTCACACGCTTAGACACAATACTATAGTGATCCTTGTACTCAGCTCGTTACCATCTGAAGTTGTAACCATTATTTGTTATATTGAAGTTTGCTGATCGGTAGTTGCCATCACCCGAGGTTTTTTATGCCGGAGATCATTCATTGATCAAGGGCTTTTTCCTCGTATAAATCCTTGTGTCACTTGCATTTTTCATACTAAAGTGATCCTTTACTTTTTCATCAAACCAAGCATCATTCCCCGTTTACATAGAGTTTGGTTGCATTATCCTTGTGTGATTTTTGACCAAAACAGTTTGGCGCCCACCGTGGGGCAATTGGTGCTTCATTCATAAAAAGTTTTTCTGTTGGTGACCATTCCGGAGTGTTGCATTGTGACACTTCGGGTTTTCCCGGACAACCATTTCTGTAATTGATCAACTTGTATTTATATTTATATATATTATTATTAAATGAAAATCGGTGATTTATCGTTACGTGTTCATTGTTGAGAAGGTGTACGTATATATGTATTTATATATATATATGTATAAGTGTGTATGTGAGACGAGCCGAGACCCGACTCGAGACCGCTTGGTCTCGAGTGAACAGCAAGTGTTGGGCCGGTTAGGGCCTTGCGACCGAGAACCCAACTCGGAAACCCCTAAGCCCACTCGTGACATTATATAAACCGACCCTCCCCTCCCTTAACCATTTTTACAACACTCTCCCTCACTCACTCCTTCTTCCTCACTAAAACCCTAAAACCCTAGCACAACACCCTCATTTCCTCTCCTTTCCTTCTTCCTCGGATCAACCGGTAACAAGATCACTCTCGGATTCTAGCTCGAGATCATCATTTGGAGCTTGGTTCATTGATTCCTTGTACCCCTACTTCCAACCGGTTAGCATGAATATCCTTATAGTTGTTTTGCTTGTTTGTCTTGTTACTAAAATGCTTGATAGTGCTTGATTGTCGATGTTCGTTGCTATAAAATGCTTGTTTGATGATAAAGGTGGTTGCTTGAAATGATTTAGTGTCTTAATGAAAATGATCCGGTTATGTGTTAAATGGTTTTGTTATTTGGTTAGTGCTAGAAGCTTGTTTGGATGGTTTTGACCGAATGATATGCATGATTTGCTTGATCCTATGAGTTCTGATTAATGATGAAACATGCTAGACTAGGAACCGAAAATAATGATACCGATTATGTTCATTTATGTTAAAACAGATTGTGTTAAATATGTGTTCTTTGATCTTAGTTTTTCCCTTACAAAGAACTTATGGTTTTATGCTTAAAAGATGAATATTATGAATATTATGATGAACAATTTGAATGCCATGAAATATTTTGAATATGCTTGTTTAATCTGTTTTGATTGCAAGATAGACAAGAAAACATGTTTAGTGGGCATGGTACACAAATTACATGAAAATGCAATATCATTGGATAGTACACTGCACAGGTTCTAGAAGGATTCAGGTGCACGCAACGACGGTTGCGAGTCGGAACCCTCGGTTGCGACTCGAGACCACAACGTGATTTGTCGAGACCTCCCGGTTGCGACTCGCAAAGCAGCTCATGATCAACCGCAACAACGGTTGCGAGTCGGAAATCCCTGGTTGCGACTCGGAACCAAAGCATGATGAGCCGAAACCGCGGTTGCGAGTCGGAATCCTTAGTTGCGACTCGTAACCATGCATTCTCGAGTCGAAACCATGAACCCTTGTCTCGACTGGGCTGTTATTGGGCCAAAGAGTTTGTTAGATTATCTGTTAACTGGACTGCTTGTGTATCTGTTACTGTTTAGGCCCAATACCCCCAACTGTTTGATTGTATGCATGATTAAGTGTGCCTATATGTGTTCGCTATGTGTTGACTTGTACCCGACTTGACCCATATTTGGTAACCATGTTAGGACATGGTGACCAACATACTTGACCGGGTAAAATAATCTACCGAGCAACCCAAGGTGAGTTCACAACTTAAAAGCATGCGTCCCGGTGGTTTGGGACACGAGACTGAAACAACCCTATCCCCTTGTAAAGGGGATACCATTTACATTCCTTCCCTAGTTACTGGGAACAAACTTACTTTACCTTCCCTTGTATTGGGAAACCTTTTAGTTAATTACTGTTTATACGGAATGCAACCAAACGGCACTAAACGCAACTCTATCACTCAAGTCCCTACTACATAATACCGATTAGTCGCCGGGGCCAGGCGAACGGGTTATTAGTTGATAGCGCTATTTAGGTTTTACCAACCTCACACCGTGCCATGGTATGGGATCGGTCGTGAACTAATGTACTCAGGCATCCGTCAATGATGATAGAACATTGACATCGGGGCATCCTGCGGATACGCAAACGGTTACCTAGTGTTCGGTATTGGAAAAAACAGTTTAGTCGCTAACTTTTGGGGTAGCTCCCCATGGCATGTATAAACGGATAAATTAACTGGTGAAACAAGTTTTTGGTAATTAAAACTGGGCAACTAGTGAACTCACTCAGCATTATTGTTGACCCCCTTACTGCATGCTTTGCAGGTGGCCAGTGACTGGAGCAGCTGCTTGGGATGTGTAGTGGTCGTCTGCCCGTGTGTTGGGCATTTACCTTATGAACATTGTTTAAAACTGTTTATTTATGCTTCCGCTACTTATTACTGTTTGAACTTGAAACCTTAAACTCTGAACTTGATATTTGCTAATCTTATGGTTAGTAAGTATTACTTTTGTTATCAATTTAACTAGTCAGTATAATTGGTGGCTGGATCCTGGTCAGTCACGCCCTCGAAGCGGGTGTTATCCGCAGGTGGAATTTGGGGGTGTGACAGATTGGTATCAGAGCCATTGGTTATAGTGAACTTGGTTTTAAAAAGGGGAAAATCTTTTTGAGAAAAAGCAGACTATAACCCGTGACTCGTGACGACACTACACTCCAAGTGCAAGGCTCGACTTATCTGACCTCATAGCTCGGACCCATATTTACTTGCTTAACTGTCTTATGCTTTCTACTTTACTATACGTACTAGTTTGCCTGATTAGATAGATACGTCTCCTCTCTTCTATCTCATTCTCGCTATGTTACGACACCACACTCATACTATGTTTTCTGGTTATGAAGACAATGAGTGGACGCGGACGAGGAAACGTCAACATGACTCAGGCTCAGTTCACTAACCTGCTCAACACAGTGGCTGCAGCTTTCGCAGCTCACCCTATAGGTAAGCTCGTTGTTTTAGGATGTTTAGATCCTACCGCCACGTCGTCTTTTCGCCTCTAAACCTATTTCGCTTCACTCCTCACAACAGGTCAGCCTGCGCCTGTGCAACCACGTGTCTGTACCTTCAAGACCTTCATGGATTGCAAGCCACTTCCATTCAGTGGCACTGAGGGTGCCATAGGTCTCCTGCACTGGATCGAGAAGGTCGAAGCTGTCTTCGCTGTCTGCTAGTGTCCCCCTGCTAATTGGGTGAAATTTGCTACTGGTACTCTTGAGGGTAGTGCGCTTTCATGGTGGAAGGCGCAAATTCAAATGCTTGGTTTGGAGACTGCAAACGCTACTGCATGGGAAGATTTCAAGGATATGATCAAGGAAGAGTACTGTCACAGGGATGACATCCACAAACTCGAGGACGAGTACTATGAACTCAAGATGGTTGGGTCAGAGATTGAGACCTACACCAAGCTGTCCAACGACTATGCTGCTCTTTGTCCAAACATGTCCCGGCCCACGTACCGAAGGATCGAATTGTACATCAAGGGTTTAGTCCCGGAAATCAGGAGCCACGTAACCTCGGCCAACCTCACTGCCATACAGCCCGTGGTTCGTCTTGCCCACAAACTCACCAACCAGGCTGTGGAGGAGGGCAGGTTGCCCAAAAGGATCAGTGCTGCGGAAGGAACTTCCAGTGATGGCAAACGAAAGTGGGATGGAAATCAGGGCAAGGATACTAACTCTACTCAGGCCCCAGCCCAGCAAAGGAAAACTGACAACAACAAAAGCACTCAGCAACAGGGTGGCTACCGGGGAAGCTACCCTAAGTGCAACAAGTGTAACAGGCACCACAATGGGGCATGTAACAAGGGCCAGTGTCAGCGATGCCACAAGATGGGGCACGAAGCCAAGGATTGTAGGAGTCAGTTCCCAGCAAGGCAGAATCAGCAACAACCCCAACAGCAACAGCAGCAGGGAAACAACCGGGCATGTTTTAAATGCGGGGCAACAGGGCACATGCGAAAGGATTGCCCTGAACTGAATCAGAATCGCAACAATAATCAGGGAGCTGGGAACAATGAGCAAAACAACAATGCTGGGAATGCAAGGGGAAGAGCTTTCGTGATTGGAGCTGGAGAAGCAAGGAACGATCCCAACGTCGTGGCGGGTAAGTTCCTACTTGATGATCGTTATGTTTCTGTGTTATTTGATTCCGGTGCCGATGCCAGTTATGTATCCCTTCGCATTAGTAAGAAACTTAAGCACTCGCCTGCATTATTAAGTTCTAAGCACATCGTCGAGATAGCTAATGGTAAGAACATCGAGGCCACGCACATGATCCACGACTGCACTCTAGAATTGTCTGGCCACACGTTTAGTATCGATCTTTTCCCCGTCAAACTTGGAAGCTTCGATGTCGTCATTGGTATGGATTGGTTATCCAAACATCGCGCTGAGATCCTCTGTCAAGAGAAAGCAGTTCGTATACCTCGTCGTTCTGGCCAACCCCTTATCGTCCAAGGCAACAAAGGTGGAGAAGTCACAGGCATCATCTCGCTCCTGAAAGCCCAGAAGTGTTTGCAAAAAGGGCACACCGCTATCCTCGCACTCGTCACCGACACCCATGAAAAGGAAAAGAGGATGGAAGATTTTCCTGTAGTACGCGACTATCCCGAGGTATTTCCTGAGGAACTACCCGGACTCCCTCCCCACCGTCAGGTCGAATTCCAAATCGAGCTAGCTCCCGGAGCAGCACCCATAGCTCGTGCACCGTACCGTCTAGCCCCTGCAGAACTGAAGGAACTCTCCACGCAATTACAGGAACTATTGGATAAAGGATTTATCCGTCCTAGTTCATCACCCTGGGGAGCCCCAGTACTCTTTGTCAAGAAGAAAGATGGCACATTCCGAATGTGCATTGACTATCGTGAGTTGAACAAGGTTACCATCAAGAATCGTTACCCTCTCCCGCGCATCGACGACCTATTCGATCAGCTGCAAGGATCGAGCTACTATTCTAAGATTGACCTGCGATCAGGCTATCATCAGCTGAGAGTTCGTAATGAAGACATCTCTAAGACTGCATTCAGGACTCGTTATGGTCATTACGAGTTCCTCGTTATGCCTTTTGGAATGACCAACGCGCCGGCAGTGTTCATGGATCTTATGAACCGCGTATGTAAGCCTTACCTCGACAAATTCGTGATTGTGTTTATCGACGACATCCTGATTTATTCGAAAAGTCAAGAGGAGCATGAACAACACCTACGCCTTATTCTGGAACTCCTTCGCAACGAGCAGCTGTACGCCAAATTCTCTAAATGTGACTTCTGGCTTCGAGAAGTCCATTTCCTCGGCCATGTAGTTAATAAGAACGGAATTCACGTCGACCCAGCCAAGATTGAATCGATAAAGAACTGGCCTACGCCTAAGACTCCCACTGAAGTTCGCCAATTCTTGGGTTTGGCAGGCTACTACCGCAGATTCATTCAGGGATTCTCAAAGATTGCACAACCCCTCACTATACTCACTCAGAAAGGCATCGCCTACAAGTGGAATGAAGCACAGGAATCTGCTTTTCAGAGGCTTAAGGATAACCTCTGTAGCGCTCCTATTCTTTCGTTGCCTGAAGGCACTGACGACTTTGTGGTTTACTGCGACGCGTCTATTCATGGGCTCGGTTGCGTGTTAATGCAACGCGAGAAAGTTATTGCCTACGCCTCTCGCCAACTCAAGACGCATGAAAGAAACTACACAACGCATGACTTGGAACAAGGAGCAGTGGTTTTTGCTCTTAAGATATGGAGACATTACCTGTACGGTACCAAGTGCACCATCTACACCGATCACAGGAGTCTCGAGCATATCTTTAGGCAAAAGGAATTGAACATGCGACAACGTCGATGGGTCGAACTCTTGAATGACTACGAATGCGCCATCAAATACCATCCGAGCAAGGCCAATGTCGTGGCAGACGCCCTCAGCCGAAAGGACACTATACCAAAGCGCGTGCGAGCATTGCAACTTACCATCCAGTCTAACCTCCCTACCCAGATCCGAAATGCTCAAGTTGAAGCATTGAAACCGGGAAACATCAGGGCTGAGTCTCTGCGAGGGTCGAGGCAGCGACTGGAACAGAAGGAAGATGGCGCTTACTATGTAACAGGGCGCATTTGGGTCCCTCTCTATGGAGATTTACGTGAACTCGTGATGGACGAAGCCCACAAGTCCCGCTACTCAGTACATCCTGGTTCGGACAAGATGTACCACGACTTGAAGACTACATATTGGTGGCCTGGTATGAAGGCCCACATAGCAACATACGTCAGCAAATGTTTGACTTGCGCAAGAGTCAAGACAGAATACCAGAAGCCA
The DNA here is from genome assembly GCF_002127325.2 of Helianthus annuus. Lineage (NCBI taxonomy): Eukaryota > Viridiplantae > Streptophyta > Magnoliopsida > Asterales > Asteraceae > Helianthus > Helianthus annuus. The sequence goes on from NC_035448.2 coordinate 63,992,424, forward strand.
GCAGGTCTACTCCAACAACCAGAAATCCCAAAATGGAAATGGGAGCAAATTTCCATGGATTTTGTTACAGGGCTACCTAGGTCTCAACGCGGAAATGATACTATTTGGGTAATAGTAGATCGATTGACCAAGTCCGCGCACTTTCTGGCTATTAAGGAAACAGACAAGTTTTCTACCTTGGCGGAGATATACTTAAAGGAAGTAGTTTCGAGGCACGGGGTGCCAACCTCAATTATTTCCGACCGAGACGCTCGTTTTACTTCGGAATTGTGGCAAGCTATGCACAAATCCTTTGGCTCACGTTTGGATATGAGCACCGCATATCACCCGCAAACGGATGGACAGTCCGAACGCACCATCCAAACCCTAGAAGACATGCTTAGAGCGTGTGTGATCGATTTTGGCAAGAACTGGGAGAAGCATCTACCGCTAGTGGAATTCTCCTACAACAACAGCTACCACACTAGTATTCAGGCAGCACCTTTCGAGGCATTGTACGGTCGTAAATGCCGGTCACCTCTTTGCTGGGCAGAAATCGGTGATAGTCAAATCACGGGCCCAGAGATGGTGGTAGATACAACGGAAAAGATTGCCCAGATCAGACAACGCATGGCGGCAGCTCGTGACCGTCAGAAGAGTTACGCTGATAAGCGTAGGAAACCATTGGAATTCCAGGTCGGTGACCGGGTTCTACTTAAAGTCTCACCCTGGAAGGGTGTGGTTCGCTTTGGTAAACGGGGCAAGCTCAATCCGCGATATATCGGACCATTCGAAATTACCGAGAAAATCGGTAAGGTTGCTTATAGATTGAACCTGCCTGAGGAACTGAGTGCGGTACACAACGTATTTCACGTATCCAATCTGAAGAAGTGTCTGTCAGATGAAATGCTCGTAATTCCTTTCAAGGAACTAACCATTGACGAACAGCTACACTTTACTGAGGAACCGATTGAAATCACTGACCGAGAGATCAAAATCCTCAAACGTAGCCAAATACCTCTTGTACGAGTCCGTTGGAACTCGCGACGTGGCCCAGAGTATACCTGGGAGCGGGAAGACCAGATGAAGCACAAGTATCCCCGGCTATTCTCTAACGAAAACCCCAGCACTGAAGCTACAGTCGAATTTCGGGACGAAATTCCAAACTAACGGGGGGATGATGTGACACCCCGTTGAAACGCTTTCACTTACGCTAGCTTGACAGTGGCTGCCTTAACTTTCGGGACGAAAGTTCTTAAAACTTGGGGATAATGTGACACTTCGGGTTTTCCCGGACAACCATTTCTGTAATTGATCAACTTGTATTTATATTTATATATATTATTATTAAATGAAAATCGGTGATTTATCGTTACGTGTTCATTGTTGAGAAGGTGTACGTATATATGTATTTATATATATATATCTATACTACTTTATAAAGGATATATGAAGGACAAAAATGGTCATTTGTCACTTTACAACCATTTAAAGCCTATTGTACAACCTTTAAAGCATAAAGGTGTTGAAAAATGGTTTAACACGTGTGGCCATCAAAACACACGGGTCATCAAAATTAGGGTTTCCTGGACAAAACCACCGCCGCTCCTCTCCTCATCTTCTCTCTTCCTCCCCTGGCGATTCTAGGGTTTCATCACACGAGATCGACTTCTCTCTTCCTTCTTATCATCACACAGATTGACTTCCTCATTATCATCACCACCATTTCCTCTCTTTCTCTAGCGATTCTAGGGTTTCTTTACCACGCTTCAAGATCTACGCTTTCTTTCAGATCTACCGTTTGGTTGTGTTCATCAACTATGGTACGGTTCTTTTTAACCTGATCTACCATTTTTTTTTTGGTTTTTCTTTCAGATCTACCGTTTGGTTGTGTTCATCAACTATACCGTTTGGTTTTTCTTTCAGATCTACCGTTTGGTTTTCTACTGATTTGGGATGACTCCTACAGTGGCAGGAGATGAGGATGATTATAGATCTACTCCTTGGTAAGCTCCAGTATCTTTTCTTTTCTTGCTTTCAGATCTACCGTTTGGTTGTGTTCATCAACTATGGTACGGTTCTCTTTAACCTGATCTACCATTTTTTTTTTTGGTTTTTCTTTCAGATCTACCGTTTGGTTGTGTTCATCAACTATACCGTTTGGTTTTTCTTTCAGATCTACCGTTTGGTTTTCTACTGATTTGGGATGACTCCTACAGTGGCAGGAGATGAGGATGATTATAGATCTACTCCTTGGTAAGCTCCAGCATCTTTTCTTTTCTTGCTTTCAGATCTACCGTTTGGTTGTGTTCATCAACTATGGTACGGTTCTTTTTAAATCGGTTTTAGATCTGGTGATTACGAGTTTAATAGGTTTTGATTTGATGCGAGATTTTGATCTTATCGGTGAGTTCGAGGACGTTACTTTTGTTGCTTATGTAATTTGTTTAGATCTGTGATTTTGTGTGATGTCTGATAGATCTGATTTCTGTGAATTTTGTTTAGATTTGATGTTTATGTGTTTTCGTTGAGTTTTGTTGACGAAAAGCTGAATCGAGTGATGTACTTTCGTAGATCTTTAAATCTGATGTATGAGATATTACGAGTTTATTTTGTTGATTTCTGTAAATTTTGTTTAGATTTGATTTATGTCTGTTTTTGGTTTAGTTTGTTGAGGAAAAATCGATTATGTTTTTAGATCTGGTGATTATGAGTTTAATTTGTTGATTTATCTGATTTTCTTTTTTGTTTTTTCGTTAGATTTGATGTATGTGTGTTTTTCGTTTAGTTTTGTTGACGGAAAATTGTATTGATTGATGTATCTGATAGATCTGTATGTCTGCTGTATGAGAGATGCATATAGTTTTTATTTTCTGAAATCGGTTCTAGATCTGGGGATTACGAGCTTAATTTGTTGGATTATCTGATTTTTTTTTGAATTTTGTTTAGATTTGACGTATGTTTGTTTCGGTTTAGTTTTTGATGACAGAATATTGAATCAATTGATGTATCTCTGATAGATCTGTAAATTTGTTGTATGAGAGATGCGTAGGGTTTTTATTTTCTAAAATCAGTTTTAGATCCGGTGATTATGATCTTAATAGTGTTTGGATTTGATGTATGTGTGTTTTCGGTTTATTTGTTGAGAAAAGGTTGAATTGATTGATCTATCTGGTAGATCTGTAAATTTTATGTATGAGAGATACGTAGAGTGAGAAACGGATCCTATGGATATTGTTTGATAGATCTGATTTCTGTGAATTTGTATTGACTTGATGTATGCTTGATTCTTGTTGAGTTCTTCACTTCATCGATAAAACTGTATTCGATTGAAGCATCTGGTAAATCTGTAAAGCATCTGGTAAAACTGTATTCGATTGAAGCATCTGGTAAATCTGTTGGTCATTTGCCACTTTACAACCATTTAAAGCCTATTGTACAACCTTTAAAGCATAAAGGTGTTGAAAAATTGTTTAACACGCGTGGCCATCAAAACACACGGGTCATCAAAATTAGGGTTTCCTGGACGCTGCAGTTGCATAAGCGGTTTGTGGGCGTTGTTGCACATCTCGGTGTGAAAAACGCGGTTCCGAAAACAATAATGCAGTTAATGAATGTCGAAGAATTGACTCGCGAGAACGTCGCGAGTCATCTTCAAAAGTACCAGCTTTATTTAAAGCGGATGCAGGGGTTGTCGAACGAAGGACCTTCGTCTTAGGATCACTTGTTTGCCTCGACCCCTATTTCGCAAAGCTTGCACGAGTCCAGTGGCGGGGGGAACAAAAACAGTCACGCTTCGGTTTGACTTTCCAAAGTCAATATCAACAATTAAGTTCTTGCAGATCAACAGCTTGACTATCTATAGTCAACATGATTTAACTTTTCTTCTCAATCCAAATATTCAAGTGCCAGTTTAAACTATTCAGGTATCGTAAATGACCGAAATTGGCCACCATAGCTCGTGAGTTTAAATTGGACTTGTATCATGATGCAGGGTTTGACCACGGGTGGCCTTCCAACTTTTATTGATAAAAGGGATAGCTTTGGCGCCCCAGCAATTGTGGAAGACAACCTCATACAGCAGGTTTGATTCGATTATGAATTTGAGGTGTATTCTATTTCTCTCTATTTCTGACCTTTATATGGGTTTAATATATCTTCTATTTACAGCTTGTTGAACGTCATTGGAAACAATGGGGATGAGGCGCTAACGAACAAGGTAAACCTTAGCTTTTCCTCTCAATAATAAAACATGATTTAACTTTTCTTCTCAATCCAAATATTCAAGTGCCAGTTTAAACTATTCAGGTATCGTAAATGACCGAAATTGGCCACCATAGCTCCTGAGTTTAAATTGGACTTGTATCATGATGCAGGGTTTGACCACGGGTGGCCTTCCAACTTTTATTGATAAAAGGGATAGCTTTGGCGCCCCAGCAATTGTGGAAGACAACCTCATACAGCAGGTTTGATTCGATTATGAATTTGAGGTGTATTCTATTTCTCTCTATTTGTAAGTTTATCTCAGTTGAACTAACACTCAACTACACTCAACTGTGAGGCTATGATGCATAAGCTGAGCCTGTCGACTCTATGATGCATAAGCTGAGCCTGTCGACTCTATGATGCATAAGCTGAGCTTGTGTTCTTAATATGTCTGAACTGAAACTGTTAAGGATATGATGCATAAGCTGAGCCTGTGAGGTTACAATAGACTGTGATGATTGTATTTTGAGGGTACATAGAAGATCCGAGTAGCATCTTGGCGGGGCAATATCCAAGTTCCATAGTTCTCACTTTGCAACCGTGTGTTGCAGCCATGGCTTTACCCGTAGTTGTGTTCATCTCTCAATTACATGTCTGAGTCTTCCAGTTGTAAAAGTATTAATCTGTCAACAAAACTCAACGAAAACACATAAACATCAAATCTAAACAAAATTCACAGAAATCAGATCTATCAGACATCACACAAAATCACAGATCTAAACAAATTACATAAGCAACAAAAGTAACGTCCTCGAACTCACCGATAAGATCAGGAGAGGAGCGGCGGTGGTTTTGTCCAGGAAACCCTAATTTTGATGACCCGTGTGTTTTGATGGCCACGCGTGTTAAACCATTTTTCAACACCTTTATGCTTTAAAGGTTGTACAATAGGCTTTAAATGGTTGTAAAGTGACAAATGACCATTTCTGTCCTTCATATATCCTTTATAAAGTAGTATAGAAATAATAATAATAATAATAATAATAATAATAATAATAATAATAATAATAATAATAATAATAATAATAATAATAATAATAATAATAATAATAATAATAATAATAATAATAATAATAATAATAATAATAATAATAATAATAATAACAAAAACCGCTTTTGACCAAAATTGACCCAACCCAAAACCGGCCCAGTTGTGCTCACCGAGAAGCTTGTATTGTTGCAGAAAGAGGTCGTATCATGTCAGAATGTATTGTTTGACTTTTGTTCTTTTTGTTTTTTTATACTTACCGTATTGCTTTTAGATCTACAATCTACAGCTGTAAAAGCAACATTTTACTGTTGAAAGACAGCTTGCTTGCTTGCTGCAGTCTCTATAAACACTGTGTGAAAGACCACATGCTTGCTTCAGTCTCTATAAATACTTCAGATGTATCAACACTCTACAAACACTCAACTACACTCAACTGAGACGAATTAAACTTTCAAATTGTAAGTTTATCTCAGTTGAACTAACACTCAACTACACTCAACTGTGAGGCTATGATGCATAAGCTGAGCCTGTCGACTCTATGATGCATAAGCTGAGCCTGTCGACTCTATGATGCATAAGCTGAGCTTGTGTTCTTAATATGTCTGAACTGAAACTGTTAAGGCTATGATGCATAAGCTGAGCCTGTGAGGTTACATATGTGTTTCTTGTGCTTAAAACAGCTGTACATCATGCTTTAAAGGTTGTTTAAGTTTAGTGGAAAATTACTCTTGTACATCATGCTTTAAAGCGGGGTTACATAACACAATAGACTGTGATGATTGTATTTTGAGGGTACATAGAAGATCCGAGTAGCATCTTGGCGGGGCAATATCCAGGTTGCATAGTTCTCACTTTGCAACCGTGTGTTGCAGCCATGGCTTTACCCGTAGTTGTGTTCATCTCTCAATTACATGTCTGAGTCTTCCAGTTGTAAAAGTATTAATCTGTCTGAACTAAAAGTGTTTTGAGGCTGTGATGCAAAAACTGAGCCTGTGTAATCTATCTGAACTGAAAGTGTTTTGAGGCTGTGATGCAAAAACTGAGCCTGTGTAATCTATCCAACAACTCAAGCAAATGTTTTCTTTGCATTTTAGGGGGAACATGGGTGCATCTCTCCACAGGGCATACAAGACACAGGTTATTGGCGGCAGCTCGCCATATTTAACATATAAAAAAACTTTATATGTTAAATTTGGCGGGCTTCCGCCAATGACCTGTGTCTTGTATGCCCTGTGGAGAGATGCACCCATCTTCCCCCTAAAAAACATAGAAAACATTTGCTTCAGTTGTTGGACCAAGCGAACCTTGCATAATGCGTCAAGGGAAACTATTGGTCGAGCGAGACATTTGTTCAGGTATCCTTATTTCATGATAAAATGATTATGAATAGCTGTGCATAAACTAATCGCAAGTTTGTTTGGTATATGCAGGGTAAAAGGGAACAGCAGTGTTCAGCACTGTGTCATTCTTGCTTGGTGCCATCACCTCAGTTGTCTCTGGCTTACCATCCGTGTACTTTACTAAAATTTGATCGGTGCAGTGAGCACAACAAGTGCAGCCGCAGCGGCGTGGTGAGGGCAGCCGCAACGAGCGCAGCGGCATGGTTAATAAAAAAATAAAAAAACTGCCACCTCTAAGTAGATATGTATCAGAATGTACAAATTCATATTTATTGTTTTGTTTATGCGTTTAATCGTTTGATTAACGACTCGATTGATTTGTTTGTAACCATTTGTCTGTAAACGAACTTATTTATCTTACTTTAATTTTTGTATTAAGCTGATCCTGTGAGGCTATGATGCATAAGCTGAGCCTGTGAGGCTATGATGCATAAGCTGAGCTTTGTTCTTAATATGTCTGAACTGAAACTGTTAAGGCTATGATGCATAAGCTGAGCCTGTGAGGTTACATATGTGTTTCTTGTGCTTAAAACACTTGTACATCATGCTTTAAAGGTTTAAGTTTAGTGGCAAATTACTCTTGTTGTGTACTCCGGATTTTGTGTTCTTAATCTGTCTGAACTGAAAGTGTTTGAGGCTGTGATGCGAAAGCTGAGCTTGTGTTCTTAATCTGTCTGAACTAAAAGTGTTGAGTCTATGATGCATAAGCTGAGCTTGTGTTCTTAATCTGTCTGAAGTAAAAGTGTTTTGAGGCTGTGATGCAAAAACTGAGCCTGTGTAATCTATCTGAACTGAAAGTGTTTGAGGCTGTGATGCAAAAACTGAGCCTGTGCAAGGTTCGCTCGGTCCAACAACTCAAGCAAATGTTTTCTTTGCATTTTAGGGGGAACATGTGTGCTTCTCTCCCAGGGCATACAAAACACAGGTTATTGGCGGCAGCCCGCCATATTTAACATATAAAAAAACTTTATATGTTAAATTTGGCGGGCTTCCGCCAATAACCTGTGTCTTGTATGCCATGTGGAGAGAAGCACCCATCTTCCCCCTAAAAAACATAGAAAACATTTGCTTGAGTTCTTGGACCGAGCGAACCTTGCATAATGCGTCAAGGGAAACTATTGGTCGAGCGAGACATTTGTTCAGGTATCCTTATTTCATGATAAAATGATTATGAATAGCTGTGCATAAACTAATCGCAAGTTTGTTTGGTATATGCAGGGTAATAGGGAACAGCAGTGTTCAGCACTGTGTCATTCTTGCTTGGTGCCATCACCTCAGTTGTCTCTGGCTTACCATCCGTGTACCTTACTAAAATTTGATCGGTGCAGTGAGCATGCGAGCGCAACAAGTGCAGCCGCAGCGGCGCGGTGAGGGCAGCCGCAACGAGCGCAGCGGCATGGTTAATAAAAAAAATAAAAAAACTGCCACCTCTAAGTAGATATGTATCAGAATGTACAAATTCATATTTATTGTTTTGTTTATGCGTTTAATCGTTTGATTAACGACTCGATTGATTTGTTTGTAACCATTTGTCTGTAAACGAACTTATTTATCTTACTTTAATTTTTGTATTAAGCATCATCTATCGCGCCTTTGCTGACTGACTTTTATAGATCACTACTTTAGGGAGAATGAACAATTATCCAAATATGGAGATACTAAATCTGCTCGAGGTATGATGCTGGTTGAACTTAAGAAACTAATTGAAGGAAATCCTTTATTTTGTGACAAATTTCAGTTCCAAACCTTAGGAATTCAAGATTAAGGACTCTTACAAACCTAAGACTGTTTGGGAAATTTTTGACTATGTTTTGTACATCTTACAATATAGTAGTTAGTGTTAGTTATTTGTGAATTTGTATCACAATTTGAACCAACAAAAGCCTAGGTAGTCCGTCTATTTCAGGTAACATAACTAGAATCAAACAATTTTCTTTGTTTTCTCCTGAGTCGCACAATAACCACCAAACGCCATCACGAAACCACCAATCGCCGCAAATCGCTGATTCTCGCCGCTGAAGAAGGCCTCAACCGACCATCACATTCTGCTACACTACCACCATCGTCGTCACAAGCCACATTGGAAATTACATCCCCGTAGATAGCCCTAAACTCACCAACCTAAGTGATATGTTTCCCGCCGCATCGCGCGGGTAAACGACTAGTATGTATAAGTGTGTATGTGAGACGAGCCGAGACCCGACTCAAGACCGCTTGGTCTCGAGTGAACAGCAAGTGTTGGGCCGGTTAGGGCCTTGCGACCGAGAACCCAACTCGGAAACCCCTAAGCCCACTCGTGACATTATATAAACCGACTCTCCCCTCCCTTAACCATTTTTACAACACTCTCCCTCACTCACTCCTTCTTCCTCACTAAAACCCTAAAACCCTAGCACAACACCCTCATTTCCTCTCCTTTCCTTCTTCCTCGGATCAACCGGTAACAAGATCACTCTCGGATTCTAGCTCGAGATCATCATTTGGAGCTTGGTTCATTGATTCCTTGTACCCCTACTTCCAACCGGTTAGCATGAATATCCTTATAGTTGTTTTGCTTGTTTGTCTTGTTACTAAAATGCTTGATAGTGCTTGATTGTCGATGTTCGTTGCTATAAAATGCTTGTTTGATGATAAAGGTGGTTGCTTGAAATGATTTAGTGTCTTAATGAAAATGATCCGGTTATGTGTTAAATGGTTTTGTTATTTGGTTAGTGCTAGAAGCTTGTTTGGATGGTTTTGACCGAATGATATGCATGATTTGCTTGATCCTATGAGTTCTGATTAATGATGAAACATGCTAGACTAGGAACCGAAAATAATGATACTGATTATGTTCATTTATGTTAAAACAGATTGTGTTAAATATGTGTTCTTTGATCTTAGTTTTTCCCTTACAAAGAACTTATGGTTTTATGCTTAAAAGATGAATATTATGAATATTATGATGAACAATTTGAATGCCATGAAATATTTTGAATATGCTTGTTTAATCTGTTTTGATTGCAAGATAGACAAGAAAACATGTTTAGTGGGCATGGTACACAAATTACATGAAAATGCAATATCATTGGATAGTACACTGCACAGGTTCTAGAAGGATTCAGGTGCACGCAACGACGGTTGCGAGTCGGAACCCTCGGTTGCGACTCGAGACCACAACGTGATTTGTCGAGACCTCCCGGTTGCGACTCGCAAAGCAGCTCATGATCAACCGCAACAACGGTTGCGAGTCGGAAATCCCTGGTTGCGACTCGGAACCAAAGCATGATGAGCCGAAACCGCGGTTGCGAGTCGGAATCCTTAGTTGCGACTCGTAACCATGCATTCTCGAGTCGAAACCATGAACCCTTGTCTCGACTGGGCTGTTATTGGGCCAAAGAGTTTGTTGGATTATCTGTTAACTGGACTGCTTGTGTATCTGTTACTGTTTAGGCCCAATACCCCCAACTGTTTGATTGTATGCATGATTAAGTGTGCCTATATGTGTTCGCTATGTGTTGACTTGTACCCGACTTGACCCATATTTGGTAACCATGTTAGGACGTGGTGACCAACATACTTGACCGGGTAAAATAATCTACCGAGCAACCCAAGGTGAGTTCACAACTTAAAAGCATGCGTCCCGGTGGTTTGGGACACGAGACTGAAACAACCCTATCCCCTTGTAAAGGGGATACCATTTACATTCCTTCCCTAGTTACTGGGAACAAACTTACTTTACCTTCCCTTGTATTGGGAAACCTTTTAGTTAATTACTATTTATACGGAATGCAACCAAACGGCACTAAACGCAACTCTATCACTCAAGTCCCTACTACATAATACCGATTAGTCGCCGGGGCCAGGCGAACGGGTTATTAGTTGATAGCGCTATTTAGGTTTTACCAACCTCACACCGTGCCATGGTATGGGATCGGTCGTGAACTAATGTACTCAGGCATCCGTCAATGATGATAGAACATTGACATCGGGGCATCCTGCGGATACGCAAACGGTTACCTAGTGTTCGGTATTGGAAAAAACAGTTTAGTCGCTAACTTTTGGGGTAGCTCCCCATGGCATGTATAAGCGGATAAATTAACTGGTGAAACAAGTTTTTGGTAATTAAAACTGGGCAACTAGTGAACTCACTCAGCATTATTGTTGACCCCCTTACTGCATGCTTTGCAGGTGGCCAGTGACTGGAGCAGCTGCTTGGGATGTGTAGTGGTCGTCTGCCCGTGTGTTGGGCATTTACCTTATGAACATTGTTTAAAACTGTTTATTTATGCTTCCGCTACTTATTACTGTTTGAACTTGAAACCTTAAACTCTGAACTTGATATTTGCTAATCTTATGGTTAGTAAGTATTACTTTTGTTATCAATTTAACTAGTCAGTATAATTGGTGGCTGGATCCTGGTCAGTCACGCCCTCGAAGCGGGTGTTATCCGCAGGTGGAATTTGGGGGTGTGACAGTGTTCGGTATTGGAAAAAACAGTTTAGTCGCTAACTTTTGGGGTAGCTCCCCATGGCATGTATAAACGGATAAATTAACTGGTGAAACAAGTTTTTGGTAATTAAAACTGGGCAACTAGTGAACTCACTCAGCATTATTGTTGACCCCTTACTGCATGCTTTGCAGGTGGCCAGTGACTGGAGCAGCTGCTTGGGATGTGTAGTGGTCGTCTGCCCGTGTGTTGGGCATTTACCTTATGAACATTGTTTAAAACTGTTTATTTATGCTTCCGCTACTTATTACTGTTTGAACTTGAAACCTTAAACTCTGAACTTGATATTTGCTAATCTTATGGTTAGTAAGTATTACTTTTGTTATCAATTTAACTAGTCAGTATAATTGGTGGCTGGATCCTGGTCAGTCACGCCCTCGAAGCGGGTGTTATCCGCAGGTGGAATTTGGGGGTGTGACATGCATGGCTTCGTCGTTGAAGAATACTTCCACAGCGATGTCGGCAGTCAATTCATCTACTGGCATTCCATCTTTGCCTCCACCACCAGCCGGATCTCAGAAAAATGCTGAGAAGAGACCAACTACTATCTCCTCTAAACCATCATCTTCTGCTCTAACTTCTTCTGTTCCCAGTACTAGTGATATATTTACTTTGATTTTGCAGATGAGGGATCGTATGCAGCAGGATGAAACTAATGACAGGATCCTCAGGGAAATCGGAGATCTCAAAAGGCAAAAGAAAACGGCAGAGGATAATTCCCCACTGATGCCCAAATCTTTAAATTTTGATACTCCAATGATTACTTCTCAGCCATCAGAGGTCCCAGACATTCAATATATGGGTGGATCAAGAGGAGTGCATTTCAGCTCAGCAGTAGTGACTCAGGCATCAGGATCATATTTCCAACCGGCAGGATCCTATACTCAACATATGGGATCCTTCATGAACTCAGGATCCTCCTTCGTCCCAGGATTATCCCAGGTTCAAGGATTCTCCTTCATCCCAGGATCATCCCAGGTTCAAGGATCATCCTTCGTTCCAGGATCATCCCAGGTTCAAGGATCCTCCATCGTTCCAGGATCATCCCAGGTTCAAGGATCCCTTCAGATACCAGGATCCTTGAAGAATTTGCAAACAAGAAGTCTAGATGTCCATCAAGGAGATTTTATTCCAATGCAGACCATTGCTTCCACTGGTCCATCCATTATCCAGAATCCCAGCAATATGGATTCACACCCAATGTTCCTAACTTGAACCCGATGGGAGGTAACACTTTTAATAATTCTTTTACCACTAACCATGGATTCATGCAGGATACAGGTATCAATCATGCTATGGCCAGAGAACTACAAAAACTGAAGGATATGATATCAAGTGTTCCAGGGGTAGTCAAACCTATCCCGGAGATTGCAGATGGAAGCCATAAGGTATCTCGTTTTGCACCACCAATTTGTGATGCTGAGATACCCAAAAGGTTCCATATCCCTACTATGAAGCTGTATGATGGTACAACGGATCCTGAGGAACACATAGCACAATACAGGGAGAGGATGGAGATCAATCCAATTCCAGAAAAGTTAAAGGAAGCATGCTTATGCAAAGGATTTGGATCCACTCTTACTGGATCAGCTCTTAAATGGCTGCTAAGTCTTCCCCCTTACTCTATTACTTCATTTGCTAATTTAGTTAATTTACTCAATAATCAATTCTCTTGTAGTAGAAAGTTTGAAAGATTGACTAGTGATTTATATAGGGTAACTCAGGGTCATAATGAATCATTAAGGGATTACATAACCAAGTTTAGTAAAGAATCCTTGGATATTCCTAACTTGGATATGGCCACAGCTGTTGAGGCCTTCAAGATGGGATTGCTTAAGGATTCATTGTTCTATGATGATCTTGTTATGACACCATGCCGGAACCTAGATGAAGTAAGAACTCGGGCACTCAGGTTCATCCGGCTAGAGGATGACAAGAGGATCCAGGAGAGACAAGCAGGATCCTCAAAGCAAGAAAAGCAAGGATCCTCTTTCAAAAGCAACAGATTCAAATCCTACAATAGGAATGACAACCAGAACGTGCATGCCGTTGACCAAGAAGAGGATGATGAGGATTATCCTCCGATTTCTGAATATTGTTTTTCCGTTGATAATCATGAACTAATCCTTGCAATGCAGAATCTAGGAGAAAAAGCCAGATGGCCCAGAAAAAACGACAAACCAACTGGAACTAAAGACAAATCGAAGTGGTGTGCATACCACGAGGATTTTGGGCATTTAACTGAAGAATGTATCGCATTAAGAAAGGAAATTGGATATCTGCTAAGCAAGGGGCATCTAAAAGAGTTGTTGGGAAGAAAAAAGCAAAGGATTCAGGATCCTGAAAGGATCCCTGAGAAAGCTCCAGTTCCTCCGGCAGATGCCCAAGTGATCAACTTTATTTCTGGAGGATCAGACATCTGTGGTACATCCTTCTCAGCAGCTAAAAGGCATGCAAAGGAAGCTAAAATGGATAACGGAGAAAGGCCTATTCGAACATCAAGTGTCTCGGAAGGAAAAGCGATAACCTTTGATGAGGATGATCGCATTAACATCCAGGATCCTCATCATGATAGTCTAGTCATCACTCTCTTTATCTCTAACCATTTTGTTCGCAGGATCCTTATTGACGGAGGAAGCTCAGTAAATATTATCCAGCTTGATGTCCTTAAGAAGATGGGTATCCCTGAATCAGATATCACACCAAGATCCTCCGTACTTGTGGGATTCAGTGGCGAAACTAAGAAAACCCTGGGGACATCAAACTCCCAATCTACGTGGAAGGATTACATAATTATCAAAAATTTTGTGTTATTGACTGTTTATCTTATTGTAATGTTATCCTTGGCAGGCCCTGGATACATGATATGAAAGCAGTCCCATCCACCTACCATCAATGTGTGAAACTCCCTAGCCCATGGGGAATAATCAAGATCGACAGTGATCAGCAGGAGGCTAAGGATTGTTATACATCATCCATGAAACCAACCTCGAAGCCAAGGGAGCAATAGCAATTACAGTATCCTCCAAGGAATGTCTTGGAGGCAAGGGAACAGGATGTGGACGAAATCCTTTTGGATCCTAATGATCCTGAATAAAAAATCTATATCGGATCAGGGATCCTTAGCAAGATGAAAGAAGACATGATATCCTTCCTCAAAAGAAGAAAATCTACCTTTGCATGGAAACACGAAGATATGACAGGTATATCTAAGGATATTATCACTCATAAACTTGGCATTGACAGGTCAAGCAAACCAATCCATCAAAAAAGGAGGAAGTTTGCACCAGAAAGGAATGCCATTATCCAGGAAGAAGTAGAAAGACTACTTCAAGCAGGTATGATCAGAGAGGTAAAATATCCAAAATGGTTAGCCAATGTGGTTGTTGTCCAAAAGAAAAACGGAAAGTGGAGGGTATGTGTCGATTTCACTGATCTGAATAAGGCATGTCCCAAGGATCCTTTCCCATTACCCCACATTGACTCCATGGTGGATGCAACGGCGGGGCATGAACTGTTAACTTTTATGGATGCATCATCTGGATTCCAACAAATTCAGATGGAACCATCTGACCAAGAGGATATGGCTTTTATGACCCCAACCGGTTTATATTGTTATATTGCCATGCCTTTTGGATTAAGAAATGCAGGTGCAACATATCAAAGGCTGGTGAATATGATGTTCAAAGATCAAATTGGACAGACTATGGAAGTGTACATAGATGATATGGTAGTAAAGTCAAAAAAAGCTGAGGATCACCTAAGGGACTTGGAGGAAGCATTTGATATCCTTGATAATTATAACATGAAGCTTAATCCTTCAAAATGTCACTTTGGTGTTAAAGCAGGTAAATTTCTAGGATATATGGTAACTCAGAGGGGCATTGAAGCAAGCCCGGAACAAATTAAAGCATTGGTGAATATCAAATCCCCTGCCAACGCTAAGGATGTGCAAAGGCTAACAGGCAGGATAGCAGCTCTAAATAGGTTCATATCCAAATCCTCAGAAAGATGTAAAGAATTCTATGATATCCTAAGAAAGAACAAGAAATTTGAGTGGACTGAAAAACATGAGAATGCTTTACAAGCCCTCAAAGAATACATGTCCTCATCTCCAGCATTGATGAATCCCGGTAAAGGAGATGTGTTATCCTTATACCTGGCGGTATCCTCAACAGCTGTAAGTGCAGTCCTTGTTAAGGATCATGTAGGTGCACAATATCCTGTCTATTATGTAAGTAAGAGTTTACTTGATGCTGAATCCAGGTACTCACACCTTGAAAAACTTATTCTTGCATTAATTATGGCATCTACTAAGCTAAGACATTATTTTGAAACCCATGCTATTGTTGTTAGAACTAATTTTCCAATCAAGAATGTCCTCAGGAAACCAGAGATGTCCGGAAGGATGGCTAAGTGGGCAGTAAAGCTTAGTGCCCATGATATAAGATATGAGCCTAGAACAGCCATCAAATCTCAAGCATTAGCAGACTTTGTGGCTGATTTCAGTAGTGATCTACAAAAGGAAACCGAATTGGAGGTCCAGCAGCTGGATGAGACCAAGGATCCTTGGATACTACATACTGATGGATCCTCAAATGTCAAAGGCACAGGGCTTGGCATACTACTAAAATCGCCACAGGGGGACATAATACCCCATTCCATAGCTTGTGAGTTCCAAGCCACTAATAATGAGGCTGAATATGAAGCCTTAATCGCTGGCTTACAAATTGCTAAGCATATGGGGATCAGGTATCTTGAGGTATACGTGGATTCATTGTTAATCACTAATCACTTTAATGGATCCTATGCTGTGAAAGGTGAAAAACTAACCAAATATTTAGAGATAGTCAAAGAATTGGCACTCTCCTTTGTTTCTTTCAGTTTGTCACAGGTACCAAGGGAGGAAAATACAGAAGCTGATGCATTGGCCAATCTAGGATCATCTTTGAAGATCCCAGAGGATATAAGTATCCCCATCATCCATATCCTAGCTCCTGCTATTGAAAATCAGGTAGCCATGGAAATAGAAGAGGATACTGCAATGATCCCTAGTGAGGAGACTCAATCTTATTCAGGATCATGGATCTCACCAATCATGAGATACTTACAACACGGGGAGATTCCTATGGGAGAAAATCCTAGGGCTTTCAGGATTAAGGTATCTCAATTCATAATCTTGAATAATGTGCTATATAAGCGATCTCTTGCAGGACCATATTTAAGATGTATCGAGGATCCTGAAATTCAAGAAGTATTAAAAGACTTCCATGAAGGAGATTGTGGAAACCACACTGGGGGCAGGGCATTGTTCTCAAGGATCCTTAGGACAGGATACTACTGGCCAACTATGAAGAGGGATGCTGTGGAGTATGCTAAGAAGTGTGATCCTTGTCAAAGACACAGCAATATCCTTCATCAGCCGGCTGAATTTCTACATCCTATACCATCCTCTTGGCCATTCATGAGATGGGGGATGGATATAGTTGGCAAGCTCCCTAAGGCACCTGGTGGAAAAGTATTCATGCTTGCCAAGACTTCCATGAAGGAGATTGTGGAAACCACACTGGGGGCAGGGCATTGTTCTCAAGGATCCTTAGGACAGGATACTACTGGCCAACTATGAAGAGGGATGCTGTGGAGTATGCTAAGAAGTGTGATCCTTGTCAAAGACACAGCAATATCCTTCATCAGCCGGCTGAATTTCTACATCCTATACCATCCTCTTGGCCATTCATGAGATGGGGGATGGATATAGTTGGCAAGCTCCCTAAGGCACCTGGTGGAAAAGTATTCATGCTTGCCATGACTGACTACTTCTCCAAGTGGATAGAGGCCGAAACCTTTGCCCAAGTCAGAGAAAAGGAAGTGATATCCTTTATTAAAAGAAACATTATAACTAGATTTGGCATTCCTTCTGAAATTGTATGTGATAATGGTTCCCAATTTATTGGGAGCAGGACTACTAACTTTTGTGACAGTTGGGGGATTAAGATGATAACATCAACACCAGTCCACCCACAAGCCAATGGCCAAGCAGAATCATCTAACAAGATCATCATCAACAATCTGAAGAAGAAACTTGGATCCAAGAAGGGGAAATGGGCAGAAGAATTGCCTTATGTGCTTTGGGCTGACAGGACAACTCCCAAGAATGCTACTGGTCAAACACCCTTCTCCTTGGTGTTTGGGGCAGAAGCAGTGATCCCAACAGAAATGGTGGTTCCAACTGCTAGAACAAGTACCTGTGATCCTGAAGAGAATGCTGCAAACTTGGCTCAGGATTTGGATACTATTGAAGAAATCAGGGATCTGGCTAGGATAAGGATGGCTAGCTACCAACAAAGAATGGCTGGTGCTTACAACAAAAATGTCAGAATAAGGAAGTTCCAAGTGGGGGATATGGTATTGAGAAAAGCATTCCAAAATACCATCAATCCTGCTGACGGGAAATTAGCACCAAAGTGGGAAGGTCCTTACTTGATTGAAGCTGAAGCAGGAAAAGGGGCATATAGATTGCTAACCATGGAAGGAAATTTGTTACCTAGAGCCTGGAATGCTGTTCACTTAAAGAAATATTTCATGTGAACAGGATCCTCGTGGCACATATGATCCTTACATTGAAAGCATCCTCGAAGGATCCCGATAATGTCAATGATCCTTACTCTGGTAATATCCTAATCCTAAACTATTCCATTTTCTTATTTTTACCAAAGGATAAGGATCATGTATCCTTCATCCTCCTCTCACAAGAATTTGAGTTTTGATAGTCCAGGTATCCTCAGCATATCATTAAGAATCTTCAAAAGCATCTCAGATCCTTGGGTTCAACCCCAGTTATCCTTGGGCTTGTCCCCAGTTTCCGCCTGTAACGCACGATGATCCTGGTATAGTTCACGTCTTTGGGACCAGTACCCACTTTCGGGGCTGATAACCTCATCGTACTGGCTATACCTAGGATCCTACGTATAATGGTAGACGTACCATACATCCGTTCCTAAGGTTTCTAACGTTTTCACGTTAGCTAAGGTTTTGGCATTTTCATGTCAATAAGTTTGGATAGTCGCCAGTAAGGGCCATACTCCAGTTTACATACGATCCTTGGGCTTGTCCCCAGTTATCCTTCGGGCTTGTCCCCAGTGATCCTATGGGCTTGTCCCCAGTTATCCTTTGGGCTTGTCCCCAGTTACTAACTTATCCTTTATATTGGCTTAGTCCCAAGTTATATTCCATTTTTTCAGGTTTTCGAAGTTAAACAATTAAGGATCCTTAATCCTTATTATCCATTAAAGTTTTACTTATGGTTATCCTGATTAAAGGTTAGGATCCTAACTTGGATCCTCAGGTATGATCCTTAACTATTTTTAATTTCATTCATTATTCATTTGAATAACCCTTAGACCTTGACAACTAAACCTATGATTCTTAAAATAAACTACCTTGAAAATTTTCGATTATAGGATATTTGATCCAGGATCATATCCTAAACTTCTTAAACATAATTTGCTTAACTTTTCTTACTCAGATAAATACATTTCTAAACAAGCAAAAAATAAGAGGATAAACAAAGGATAACAACACGAGATAAGCCAAAAAGATTAGAGTTATTTTATTAACAAAGGATTTTAAACCCTTCAAAGTTGTCAAAATTGCCAACCCACGTTTCTACCAGCAAAACGTGGCCCGTCCACATGGGTTGGCAAAGGGTGTCCATTGTTTGTGCGGTCATAGCATGCAGGTAAATAAAAAGCGGCAGGATCACAAAGGCTTCATCCCCCAAACAGAGGATCCCTTCACCATTTGCAATCCTACCTATTGTCTGAAGGATCCTGGATCCTTGATCCTAAAAACTATTGTTTAAGTTACAGACCATCATTGTTTAAAACATCACAACCACAAAAAACCACTACCAAATTTAAAAAAAATTGGGCTCCGGCCAAGTCTCGAAATTTCCATCATCGCCCAACCCTGCAGCTCAAACCTTCGCTGCACCATCACCACCAGCTCCACTTGCTTCTCCCTGATCCTTGCCAGCTTCACCACCTTCAAGCATTGGGATCTCCTCAGCATCATCATCATCCTCCAACTCTGCTAGCCTTGCCTTCCAACCCTCCACGTCCCACGTGCTCTTGTCGAAGGCAGGATCCTGAGCCTCCGCAGCCATCTGCAATTGGATCTTATACATAGCTATTGCGGCAGAGACCTTGGCATCCTGGGTGATCTCCTGCTTCTCACAATCCAAGTTGATCAGCATTTTGGCAGCTTCATCCTTGGTAGCCCGGAGCTCCTTCTCAAGATCAGCAATCTTGAGATCCTTCAGCACACCCATCTGTTGGAGGTCGGCAATTTGGCGGTCTTGATCCTCAACGTGGCCAATATATGTTTCTATTTCAGCGAGTTTCTGCAGAAAGGGAAAAGGGTAAGTTCAGGACCAGGTGATCCTCAAACAAGCAGGATATACAAGCAGGATATACAAGCAGGAGCAGTGATCCTTACTTCGTTAACGTAATCAAGAAACTGTTGGCGGAGCAGGGGAAATCCTTGAAGATCCTCAGAGGCCTTTCTCTTCTTTCCTTTACCCCTAATAGGTGCTTTAGGGGCTGAAGCGGTTGGACTAGCAGCAGGGGTCTTCTTCCTTGCAGATTTAACATTAGCAAGATCATCAATGCCAAACTTGGAGGCAGATTTAGCAGATTTTCCTGCACCTACACAACCAAAATAAGATAAGTATTCTAACTGATTTAGAAATCCTACGTAAAACTACTTTTTAAATGAGGATACTTACTTGACATTGTGGCAGATGCGGAGGATACTTCCTGTGAATCTTGGGTGGCAACTTGAAAACTTCTTGTCTCCGGATCAAGCTTCTTGAAGGCCAAAAGCCTCTCTTTTGCAGCAGGTGTCAGCTTCAGATGAGAGATGGAGATAGCTGCACAATAAACAAAAAACAAAGAAAATATTAGTGATCCTCATCCTAAGGAACAAATCTGATGGTGATCCTTCTAGGATCCTCTATCCTACCATGAGTAGCCCACTCCTTGGGCAGATCCTTCCCATCAGGGATGGTATCCCTCCTAACAAAGAAGAACCGTCGCTTCCAATTCGTGTCATTCTTGGTGACCTTGAGAACAGGGTGATCCTCTCCGGCTTTCCGTTTAAACAAATATCGACAGGATCCAAACGTTGTGAGATCATACATCTCAGCCAGCTCCGCCATTCCTAAATCAATCCCTTCCTGCTCAATGATCCTTTCAAGTGTATATAAAACCCTCCAGATCATGGGCATAGCCTGGATATAGCAGATGCCGGTGAGAGAGAAGAAAGATTGAGTGAACTGTGGGAAAGGATATGAATATCCTATCAAGAACGGAGTAACAGGAAAGGCTACCCAAGAATCAGAGATAAAATCACTCAAAGCGGTAGAAGTAAAAGACTTGAAGATGGTGTTCGCCGGAAAAAAATGACGGATCTTGTCAACCTGAGGATCGGTAAAGCAGCACCTCTCGGCAGGAGAATCTTTGATGATCCCTTGACCCTTCAAGGGACTGTTCTTCTCAGGATCCTTATGAGGGGAATTCCGGAGCAACATATCTGCAGAAGAATGGAAAGAGACAGAGAAACAGAGTAAGAGAAGGAAGAAAAGAGGAGAATACCTGATCAATCTTCAGACGAGATTATAAAGGGAGTTTCTCTTGAATTTAAATGCAAATTGATCATATCTCTATCTCCTATTTATAATGATGATCTGCAGGGCTGTCACTTCTGTGACGTAAGAATTGCAACGGCTAGTCCGACTTCAACGGCTAGTTATCCGATTAACTTGTTGCGGATAAGATCAAGCAAAATATAACTCATTTAATTACAATATTACTGTTTTGGTCAAAAATCACACAAGGATAATGTAACCAAACTTTATGTAAACGGGGTATGATGCTTGGTTAATTATGAAAGTAAAGGATCACTTCTGTGATAAAGATGCAAAGACACAATGATTTATACGAGGAAAAAGCCCTTGATCAATGTATGATCTCCGGCATAAAAAACCTCGGGTGATGGCAACTACCGATCACCAACTTCAATATAAGAAAAATATAGTTACAACTTTGGATGATAATGAGCTGAGTACAAGGATCACTATTGTTTCGAGTGTCTAAGTGTGTGAGAGTTGCGTTGTATGTCGTGTGTTCTTCCAAATGATGGAGAGTGGTATTTATACAAGTGTAGGTGACCTATTTTAGGTAAAAGGACTAATTATCAGCTCATTACCCCTTTAGAAATAAAAGACAATCTAGCCTAAATTGCCGCCCATAAATCAAGCCATGTTTCCATATCCTGTGCAACGTCTATCTCCGATTAAGCTCTTGCCATAATTGTGAAGACGCGTCCCTTGATCATGATGCTTAGAGCGTATCCTGCTAGATATTCCTGCAAAAATAACATTGCATTAAGCGAAGATGATCGTTAGTATGAGGATCCTATAATGTCCCATGATCCTGATCCTGAAGTCCGGCTGAGGATCACTGTCTGCCAAAGAAACAAGGATCACTGGTTAGGATCACGTGTAAGGATCACCTATAATAAAAATCCAGCCCTAACAATTGCCCCCAAAATATAAGGAGTTGATTGTAAATTAACAAGTTGTATTTTGTTTTGATCTTATCTCCAACGGGCAACTCCGAATAACTAGCCGTTAATATCGAACTAGCCGTTGCGATCATTACGTCATAGATGTGACAATCCCTGCAGATCATGATTATAAATAGGAGATAGGGTGAGGATCAGTTTGTATTTAAATTCAGGATATACTCCCTTTATATTCTCCACCGAAGATTGATCAGGTATTCTCCTCTTCTCTCTTTCCTTTCTATATTCTCTTTGCTCTGTTTTTTGCTCCGTCTCTGTTTCTGTTCCGTCACAAACATGTTGCTCCGGAATTCTCCACACAAGGATTCCAAGAAGGATAGTCCCCTAAAAGGCCAGGGGATTATCAAGGATTCCCCTACGGAGCGATGTTGCTTTACTGACGTTCACGTAGACAGAATTCGTCATTGCTTTCCGGCGAATACTGTTTTCAAATCCTTCGTTCCTACAACTTTAAGCGACTTTGTTTCAGATGTTTGGGTGGCTTTTCCTGCTACCCCGTTCACCATAGGGTTTTCATATCCTTTTCCAGACTTTACCCAGTCTTTCTTTTCCTTAACCGGCATTTCTTACATCCAAGCTATGCCGATGATCTGGAGGGTTCTGTATACCTTCGAGAGGATCATCGAGTAGGAAGGGATTGATCTGGGGATGGCGGAGTTGGCTAATCTTTATGATCTCACCACATTTGGTTCTCACCGGTATTTGTTGAAACGGAAAGCCGGGGAGGATCATCCTGTCTTCAAGGTCACTAAGAACGATACAAACTGGAAGCGTCGCTTTTTCTTTGTTAGGAGGGATTCCATCCCAGATGGGAAGGATCTGCCCAAGGAATGGGCCACTCATGGTAGGATAGAGGATCCTCGAAGGATCACTATCAGCCCTGTCTCATATAATGAGGATCACTAATATCTCTTTTATCTCTTGTGCATCTATATCCATTGCTCATCTGAAATTAAGCCCTGCTGCAAAAGAGAGAGTCCTAGCTTTTAAAAAGCTTAATCCTGAAGTCAGAAGTTTCCAAGTCACCGTCCAAGATTCACAAGAAGTATCCTCTGCATCTGCCACTATGTCAAGTAAGTATCCTTATAGAAAATAAATTATATGTAAGATTGTTTGACTAATAAGGCAACTTATCTTGTTTTTTGATTGTGTAGGCGCTGGGAAGTCTGCCAGGTCTGTCAAATCTGCTTCTAAATTTGGGATAGATGATCTCACCAACGTCAAGTCTTCGAGGAAGAAGGCTCCTGCTGCCAGTCCTTCAGTTTCAGCTCCCAAGGCACCTATCCGGGGCAAGGGAAAAAAGAGGAAAACCTCTGAAGATCTCCAAGGATTTCCCCTCCTCCGTCAGCAATTCCTTGACTACGTGAATGAGGTAAGGATCACTGCCCCTGTTGGTTATCCGTTTCGAATATCCTGTTTGTGTATCCTGTTTCTTTGAGGATCATCCGGTTCTGAACTTACGTTATTCCCCTCTTTGCAGAAACTTGCCGAGATCGAGACCTATCTTGGCCATGTTGAGGATCAAGAGAGCCAGATTGCCGACCTTCAACAAATGGGCGTGCTTAAGGATCTCAAGATAGCAGATCTTGAGAAGGAACTCCGGGCCACGAAGGATGAGGCTGCTCAGAGGTTGATCGATATGGAGCAGGAGATCACCCAAGATGCCAAGGTCTCCGCGGCAATTGCTATGTACAAGATACAACTTCAGATGGCTGAGGAGGCTCAGGATCCTACATTTGAAAAAAGCTCGTGGGACGTTGAAGGTTGGAAGGCAAGGCTGGCGGACCTGGAGGACGAGGATGAGGCTGAGGAGATCCCCATGCTGGAAGGTGGTGATGCTGAGAAGGATCAAGGTGGAGATGCTGGTGGTGATGGAGCAGCAGAGGTGTGAGCTGCTGGATTGGGCGATGATGGAAACTTCTAGACATAGCCGGAGCCCAGTTTTTTTGAATTTTGATAGTAGTTTGTGGTATTTGAAACAATTATGGTCTGTAATCTCCGAACAATAGTTTTTAGGGTAAAGGATCTTGGATCCTTTGAACAATAGGTAGGATTACAAAAGGTGGAGGGATCCTCTGTTTGGGGGATGAAGCCTTTGTGATCCTGCCGCTTTTACTTTCCTGTACCTGCTAAGACCGCATAGACAATGGACACCCTTTGCCAACCCATGTGGACGGGCCACGTTTTGCTGGTAGAAACGTGGGTTGGCAATTTTGACAACTTTTTGCAAGGGTTAAAGATCCTTTTGCTAATAATATAACCTTAATCTTTCTGGCTTATCCTGTGTTGTTATCCTTTGTTTATCTTTTTAGTTTCCAATTGTTTTAGAAATAACAATAATTAAGCAAACCATGTTCGAGAAATATAGGATATGATCCTGGATCAAATATCCTATAATCGAAAATTTTCAAGGTAGTTTATTTTAAGGATCATAGGTTCAGTTGTCAAGGTCTAAAGGTTTTTCAAATGAATAATGAAATTAAAAATAGTTAAGGATCATACCTGAGGATCCGAGTTAGGATCCTAACCTTTAATCGGGATAACCATAAGTAAAACTTTAATGGATGATAAGGATTAAGGATCCTTATTTGTTTAACTTCGAGAACCTGAAAGATGGAACATATCTTGGGACTAAGCCAATGTAAGAGATAAATTAGTAGCTGGGGACATGCCCAAAGGATAACTGAGAATGATCCTGGAGGATCACTGGGGACAAGCCCATAGGATAACTGGGGACAAGCCCAAAGGATAACTGGGGACAAGCCCAAAGGATCGTATGTAAACTGGAGTATGGCCCTTTCTGGTGACTATCCAAACTTAGTGACATGAAAATGTCAAAACCTTAGCTAACGTGAAAACGTTAGAAACCTTAGGAACGGATGTATGGTACGTCTACCATTATACGTAGGATCCTAAATATAGCCAGTACGATGAGGTTGTCAGCCCCGGAAGTGGGTACTGGTCCCAAAGACGTGAACTATATCAGGATCATCGTGCGCTGCTGGCGGAAACTGGGGATAATCCCAAGGATAACTGGGGTTGGACCCAAGGATCTGCGGTGCTTTTGAAGGTCTTTGACGATATGCTGAAGATACCTGAACTATCATAACTCAAATGTTTCGTGAGTAGAGGATGAAGGATACATGATCCTTATCCTCAGGTAAAAAGTAAGAAAATACAATAGTTTCTAGGATAAGCATATTACCAGAGTAAGGATCACTGATATCACCGGGATCCTTTAAGGATACTTCAATGTAAGGATCACGTGCATGGAGGATCATGTTCACATGAAATATTTCTTTAAGTGAACAGCATTCCAGGCTCTTGGCAACAAGTTTCCTTCCATGGTTAGCAACCTGTATGCCCCCTTTCCTGCTTCAGCTTCAATCAAGTAGGGACCTTCCCATTTTGGTGCTAACTTCCCGTCAGCAGGATTGATAGTATTTTGAAATGCTTTTTCTCAACACCATATCTCCGACTTGAAATTTCCTTAATCTGACATTTTTGTTGTAGGCACCAGCCATTCTTTGTTGGTAGCTTGCCGTCCTTATCCTAGCTAGATCCCTGATTTCTTCAATAGTATCCAAATCCTGAGCTAGAATTGTAGCATTTTCTTCAGGATCACGAGCACTTGTTCTAGCAGTTGGGATCACCATTTCTGTTGGGATTACTGCCTCTGCCCCCAAATACTAAAGAGAAAGGTGTTTGACCAGTGGCATTCTTGGGAGTTGTTCTATCAGCCCATAGCACATAAGGTAACTCCTCTGCCCATTTCCCCTTCTTGGATCCTAGCTTCTTCTTCAGATTGTTGATGATGATCTTGTTGGATGATTCTGCTTGACCATTGGCTTGTGGATGAACTGGTGTTGATGTTATCATCTTGATTCCCCAACTGTCACAAAAGTTAGTGGTTCTGCTTCCAATGAATTGAGAGCCATTATCACATACAATTTCAGAGGGAATGCCAAATCTAGTTATAATATTTCTTTTGATGAAGGATATGACTTCCTTTTCTCTGACTTGGGCGAAGGCTTCAGCTTCTATCCACTTAGAAAAATAGTCAGTCATGGCAAGCATAAATATTTTTCCACCAGGTGCTTTAGGAAACTTGCCCACTATATCCATTCCCCATCTCATGAATGGCCAAGAGGATGGTATAGGGTGTAGCAGTTCAGCTGGTTGATGAAGGATATTGCTGTGTCTTTGACAAGGATCACATTTCCTAGCATATTCTACAGCATCCCTTTTCATGGTTGGCCAGTAGTATCCTGTTCTAAGGATCCTTGAGAATAATGCCCTGCCCCCAGTGTGGTTTCCACAATCTCCTTCATGGAAGTCTCTCAACAC